>NC_044032.1:502864244-503486983 GCF_901765095.1 Microcaecilia unicolor
AAAAAAGTATTCTTCTATAAGATGTGTGGGTGAGTGCCAGGCATGCCCCAACATGCCCAAGCCCCTTCCTGTTGCACGCTATGGAAATCACATACACATTTTGTACAATATCGACCAAGGGCCAATTAACACCAACATAGCCAATCACTGGTTGCTAAAGCCAATTAGCAGGTAATTATTCAACTAAGTTACAAACATAACTCACCTTATTCTATAATTTGGGTGTGCATATTTATAAAATTAGCAGGTAGTAGTTGCACCTATATATCAACACATATTCTACTAAGAAAAGTAGGTACCTATAGTCCTTTATAGAGTGCTAGCTTAATAGGGTATATACACACATAAGACTAGATTCAGTTAATTGAGCTAAAAATAAATGGCACAAAAAAAATCTGCACAGATATTCAATAAACGGCGCTCCAAGCTGCGCACTGTTTAAAGCACTAGAGTTGATTTCCATGCCAAACTCTGGGTTTGAGGATTTACACCAACTAGAACCTGGTGTAAATCCTGCCATGTAATTGAGGTGTGGATCCCTAGTAATCAGCAATACTGCACGCATCTTTAGTGAAAGTCCTTTACTTTTTTTTTTTTTTTGTTACATTTGTACACCGCGCTTTCCCACTCATGGCAGGCTCAATGCGGCTTACATGGGGCAATGGAGGGTTAAGTGACTTGCCCAGAGTCACAAGGAGCTGCCTGTGCCTGAAGTGGGAATCGAACTCAGTTCCTCAGGACCAAAGTCCTCACTTAAGAATCCTTCCATGATCATGCCCCTTTCGAGTTGCACACTATCCACCTTATAATCGAAAGAGAAAATCGCCTATATTCCGACCTAAATCGGGAGATGGACGTCTTTCTCTCGCGGGTGCCCAAATCGGTATAATCGAAAGCCGATTTTGGGAGTCTTCAACTGCAGTCCGTCGCGGGAACGAATAAAGTTGATGGGGGCATGTCGGAGGCGTGGTGAAGGCGGGACTGGAGCGTGTGTTATCGGCTGAGCAGAGATGGGCATCTTTAGGTGATAATTGAAAAAAAAAAGGCGTTTTTACTGCGATTTTGGGTCACTTTTTTGGACCCTATTTTTTCAAAAACAAGTCCCAAAAAAGTGCCCCAACTGACCAGATGACCACTGGAGGGAATCGGGGATCACCTGCCCTGACTCCCCCAGTGGTCACTAACCCCCTCCCACCAAAAGAAACCCACTTTACAAACTTTTTTGCCAGCCTGTATGCCAGCCTCAAATTCCGTACCCACCTCAATGACAGCAGAATGTGTTCTATCCTCTGACAGCCTTTCCCTGGTTCTGATGTGGGTCTCGGGTGAGTGTGACACCTTTTCTGTTAAGGGCACTGCAGAGTCACATCAGCAATGCATTGTGGTGGGTGTAGGGTATTGGGCTCCGTGATTCCACTAGCTGGTGTTAAATGCTCACGATGTTGGTAGTTGGTAGGCTGTACTCCCATGGTGCTTTGCTTCCTGCTAACTGGGTCAGAGTGTGCCCTGTTGTGTTTCCGGTAGTCCATGAGGTGTGGCTAATCTCAGTACCAGCGAGACTCGTTGCCAGTGGGGCACAACCTGTGATCTGCAGTTAACTGTGAGTAAAGGTGCTTATTCAAATAAAGGACGTTTTCAGTGAGATTAGTCTTCAGGTGTCAACTGCTGTGCCAAGGTTATACAGTACATTTTATCCCAAACAGTACATTTTATTCAGTTTATCCTAGAAATAAGCAGTGGATTTTCCCCAAGTCCATTTTAATAATGGTCGATGGACTTTTCCTTTAGGAAGCCATTGTCAGCATACACCTCTCCGTGCTGTCTGCTCTCGACCCAACACCTCTCCGTGCTGTCCGCTCTCCACTCAACACCTCTCCGTGCTGTCCGCCCTCACCCACACAATTGGGGCTAATCCACTTCCTAAGAGGAACTGCTTCTGCTCACTTGCAAAAAAGTAATTATTCACAGTACTATATTTATTCTGCAGAGTACTTTATTCCACAGCGGTTCCAGCGGGAAAACAGTATGTCCACTGTACTACAGCTGCTGGTCTCTGTGCACCTTGCTTCACTTCTCAAACACACAACAATCCACAACAGCTCAGAACAGTTCAGTCTTAGAATTCGCTAACAACTTGGGATAAACCTGTGGTTCAGTCTATTCCTCCTCTCTTTTCTTCTATTGCCTAGGAGTAGGAGGCATTTTCACCACCCTAGCTTGTCAGCCACCAGCACTCTGACAACCTCCCACAAAATGTTCAGACTGACATTCTTCAGGTACTTAATCCCGCTAGTTCTATGAAGTCAGATCTCCACTAGGCATTGTCACTTAGCGGCCCCAAACCTCTGGCTTCTCTCTCTGCAGTCTCACCCATTTCCACCTTCCTTTGTCCAGAGCAAAAGAACTCCATCTGCTCCTCCCCACTCTCCTTCATGACATTTTCACTTTCCTCCCCTAGTTCAATCTCCTCCTACTCCATGGAGTCTTCCCCCACCCTCTCTCCCAGGTACTGCTCCTCCCCCTGATTATCCTCCATCTCCCAATCACCCCCTGACTCTACTACCTGCTGGGAGGTACTGTTTCTCTTGTTCCCTCCTCCCTTGCAAGTGTTGCTGGGCTCTGTAGTTCTCTTCCCTTCTCATCAGTCTCCTACTCCCTTTTCCCCTCTGAGGGTTCTTCTCCTTTCCTCGCTTACTGTCACTATCAGCTCTCTGCCTTCCTTCTACCTCCTCCTTACACCATCCAAACCTTTTTTAAACCGTGTATGCTGTTTTTACTACATTCTCTGGCAACAAATTCCTGATTTTTATTACATGTTGATAAAGACATATTTTCTCCGATTCGTTTTAAATTTACTACTTTGTAGCTTCATTGCGTGCCCCCTAGTCCTAGTATTTTTAGAAAGAGTAAACAAGCAATTCACATCTACCCATTCCACTGCACTCATTATTTTACAGACCTCTATCATATCTCCCCTCAGACGTCTTTTCTCTAAGCTGAAGAGCCCTAGCCGCTTCAGCCTTTCCTCATAGGGAAGTCATACCATCGCTGTTCTCTGTACCTTTTCAAATTCCACTATAAGTTTTTTGAGATACTGTGACCAGAACTGAACACAATATCAGAGGTGCAGTCGCACCATGGAGCGATACAAAGGCATTATAACATCCTCACTTCTGTTTTCCATTCCTTTCCTAATAATACCTAACATTCTATTTGCTGTCTTAGCCGCCGCTGTGCATTGAGCAGAGGGTTTCAACGTATCATCAACGATGACGCCTAGATCCCTTTCCTGGTTGGTGACTCCTAATGTGGAACCTTGCATTATGTAGCTATAGTTTGGGTTCCTCTTTCCCACGTGCATCACTTTGCACTTGCTCACATTAAAAGTCATCTGCCATTTGGATGCCCAGTCTCACAGTCTCGTAAGGTCCTCTTGAAATTTTTCAGAATCCTCTTGCGATTTAACAACTTTGAATAACTTTGTGTCGTCAGCAAATTTAATTACCTCACTAGTTACTCCCATCTTTAGATCATTTATAAATATGTTAAAAAGCAGTGGTCCCAGCACTACCTACAGTTCTCCATTGATAATTCTGACCATTTAACATGATTCTCTGTTTTCTATCTTTTAATCAGTTTTTAATCCACAATAGGACACTACTCCTATCCCATGACTCTCCAATTTTCTCTGTCTTTCATGAGGTACTTTGTCAAATGCCTTTTGAAAATCCAGATACACAATATCAACTGGCTCACCTTTATCCATGTTTGTTCAGCCCTTCAAAGAGATGCAATAGATTGGTGAGGCAAGATTTCCCTTCACTAAATCCATGTTGGCTTTGTCTCATTAATCCATTTTGTTCTTTATAATAGTCTCTACCATTTTGCTCAGCACTGACGTCAGGTTCACCGGTCTATAATTTCCTGGATCTCCTCTAGAATCTTTCTAAAAAATTGGCGCTACATTGGCCACTCTTCAATCTTCCAGTATTAAAGATAAATTACATATTACTAACAATAGTTCTGCAAGTTCATCTTTCAATTCTATCAGTATTCTGGGATAAATACCTTCTGGTCCAGGAGATTTGCAACTCTTCAGTTTGTCAAATTGTGCCATTACACCCTCCACCTTTAATCGAGATTTCATTGTTTCTCTAACTCGTCAGCTTTGAATACCATTTCTGGCACCTGTATCTCTCCCAAATCTTCCTTGGTAAAGACCGAAGCAAAGAATTCATTTAATCTCTCCATTATGGCTTTGTCTTCTGAGTGCCCCTTTTACCCCTTTGTTATCTAGCAGTCCAACTGATTCTGTTGCCGGCTTCTTGCTTTTGATATACCTAAAAAAAAAGTTTTACTATGTGTTTTTGCCTCCATAAGTATTGCCATACTGGGAAAGACCAAAGGTCCATCAAGCCCAGCATCCTGTTTCAAACAGTGGCCAATTCAGGTCACAAATACCTGGCAAGATCCCAAAAAAGTACAAAACATTTTATACTGCTTACCCCAGAAATCTTTTTTTCAAAGTTCATTTTTGCCTTGTTTATCAACACTTTTGCATTTGACTTGCCATTCCGTATGCTGTTTCTTATTATTTTCAGTCGGATCCTTCTTCCACTTTCTGAAGGATTTTCTTTTAGCTCTAATAGCTTCCTTCACCTCACTTTTTAACCATACCAGCTGTCATTTGGGCTTCCTTCCTCCTTTTTTAATACATGGAATATATTTGGTCTGGGCTTCCACAATGGTATTTTTGAACAGTATCCACACCTGATGTAAATTTTTGACCTTTGCAGCTGCTCCTCTAAGTTTTATTTTCACCGTTGTTCTCATTTTATCATAGTCTCCTTTTTGAAAGTTAAATGCTAACGTATTGATCTACTATGGTCTCTTTTGCAACCTTACTATCGGGATACCGTATCTTTCCTGTTTTGGTGATATCTTTGAAAGATACCTTGTTCTGAACCATACATTTTTGAATGACTGTCGGCCTTCCACAAGGTTCTAGTTTAAAAGCTGCTCTGTCTCCTTTTTAAAAGCTGATGCCAGCAGCCTGGTCCCATCCTGGTTAAGGTGGAGTCCATCCTTCTGGAATAGGCTCCCCCTTCTTCAGAATGATGTCTAGTTCTTTACGAATCTAAAACCCTCCACCCTGCAGCATCGCCTCACTCATGCATTGAGACTCTGGAGCTCTGCCTGTCTCTTGGGCCCTGTGCATGGAACGGGTAGCACTTCAGAAAATGCTACCCTATAGGTTCTGGATTTGAGCTTTCTAAGTAAGAGAATAAATTTGGCTTCCAGAACCTTTCTCCCACATTTTCCTATGTCATTGGTACCCACATGTACCAAGACAGCCAGCTTCTCCCCAGCATTATCTAAAATCCTATCTAGGTGACACATGAGGTCCCCCACCTTCACACCAGGTAGGCATGTGAGAAGGCAATCCTCATGTCCACCAGCCAGCCAGCTATCTAAATGCCTACTAATCGAATCAACAACTACAACAGCAGTCCTAACCTTTCCTGGGGACACATCCTCGGTGCGAGAGAATATTGTATCCCCTGCTGTGCTGGTTCTGGCTACAGGATTATTTCCAGCTGCACCAGGGTGATGATGTCCTTTTAGAAGACCTCCCTACTCCAAGGCAGCACAGGGGCTGCCAGATTGGAGGTGGGACTTCTCTACAACATCCCTGTAGGCCTCCTCTATGTACCTCTCTGTCTCTCTCAGCTCCTCCAAGTCTGCTACTCTAGCCTCAAGAGAATGGACTCATTCTCTGAGATCTAGGAGCTCATTGCATCGAGCACACACATATGAACTCTCACCAACTGGGAGATAATCATACATGTGACACTCAATGTAAAAGAGTGGATAGCACTCCTCTCACTGGTAGACTACTGTCTGCATCTTAGTGTTATAGAGTTGTTTAATTAAAACTTCTTAAGATACTAGGAATATCAGATGAATATAAATAGCCTTAAGAATAAATGGTGTAATTTGTAATTTATTTAGTGTTTGCTTCTCAGAAACTAATTAAATGTAATTAAAACTCTAATGAAAACCGTCATCTTGTTGTTCTAATTAGAATAATTGACTATAAATGAAGAGTTGAGATAGGGGTGGATGGAAATGAGGACCAAACTAGGTCCTACTGTTCTAGAGATTATCTGTTAATGCTGTGTCAGAAAATTCAAGTTTTAAAACTATGGGGAAAAGGGTATCAAGACTTGCTATTAAAGTTTGCTGGTGTTTTTCCCCCTAAATTTTAATGGTAATTATCAATATCCTACAATGTCCTGTTCTCTCAGAACTTCTCAGAATCATCTTGGCCATTTCTCTTGACTTATAATCCTCATTTGACTTAGTGAACCATTTATTTTACTTTCTTGTCTTGCTTCCCTTAGATTATCAGGCTCTGTCCTCTCTTGGTTTTCATCGTTTCTTACCAGACGTTCTTACCTGGTAGTTACCTCTTCTCCTTCCACTTCTCCTTGGTCTTTGACCTGTGGAGTTCCTCAGGGCTCTGTCCTCTCTCCTCTTCTTTTTAACTTGTTTATTAGTCCACTGGCTACACTTATACTGTTTGGAATTTCCTTCCACTATTACGTTGATGATGTTCTTTTACTCTTCCCAACTAATCCATTTTCACCCTCAATATGTCTACTTCAGGACTGCCTAGAGGGAGTTCACAAATGGCTCTTAGATGATAGGCTGATTCTAAATAAGGAAAAGATGGTTGTGTGTTGGTTCTCCGGGAGTTGTTCAACCCCAAATGCCCCTTTAACTCTCTTTGGCACTTTCATCACTCCAGTAGACTCTTTTAGATATCTGGGTGTTATTTTAGATTCAAGACTCATTCTCTGTGCAAATCTCTCAATTATGTGTCAGGTTTCTTTATTCTCCGACAACTCCAGTTGGTCAGAAGTTATTTTGATCACGGCACATTTCACTCACTTATCCTTTCCCTTTTGATGTCAAGAATGAACTACTGTAACATAATATACTTAGGACCCCCTTGTTATTTGATAAAGCATAGCTAAACATTTCAAAATACTGCAATTTAAACTTGGCATGCTAAAAAAATGGACCACGTTTCACCTTCAGAAATATCACTGGCTTCCCATAGAGCAACAAATCGTTCATAAACTTTGTACCCTTGCTTTTAAGGCTTTTCGGTTGGGATTTCCAGATTACCTAGCTAATCTTACCATCCCATATTCACCCACTTGTCTGTTGTGATCACTAAAAAATTATCATTTGGTTTTGCCAAATCCCAAAAAAGCCAGTTTGAATCCACTAGACATTGTGCCTTCTTTTTCACAGCCTCTGCTATTGGAATTCTCTGCCTCTGGATATCCATGCAGAACTGTCTTTCAAAAAGTTTAAATCTGCATTAAAGGCCTGGCTATTCTGTCAGGCTTTTAATCTTCCAAGTTAGTTGCTTGTAGGTTACTGCTGCTGGTTTGAATCTCACCCCCTCTCCTTTCTCCCTTCAATACCCCTTTCTTTGCTTTATCCCGACATAGATATATATTGGCTCCATTTGAATATGAGTTTGACTACTTCCCTATCAGTACACTGTAGTACCTTCCTTGATCTTATTTTATTTTTATTGTACTAGAATAGTAAACCATCTAGGTCTACATGTTAGTTAAGGTGGGTATATCAAGCTACTGTAAATAAATAATCAAAGGCAATTAACTGCACTAATTGGTTGATAGTGCCCAATTATTGCTAGTTAAGGTCTTGTAAACCAATTAAGCGGTGTGCACATCTTGGGCGCATGCCAAATTTGGCATGCAACATTAGGGGATATATTGTAAGGAATATGCCGAAAGGAAGAGGGACCCCAGCTACCCACCGGAGAAAAGAGAGCCGGAGGGTAGGAGGGAAGACCCTAGGGATGCTCAGGTTATGCCCAAAAGGGACATAAAGATGGGAAACTACAACTCCCAGAAGGCCACAGGAGAGCTCCGGGGGAGGAGAAGTAGGGTGCAGAACCAAGGAGCTCCAGAAGAGGGCCACCAGGGAAAAGGAAAAGCTGATTCTCCCACCTGGTGGAGGAGGTGGTGGAACCGGTGGCAGGAGAAGGAAAAGCAGCCTAGCAGAGTTAATGAAGAAAAGTGTAATCAGCTGGAAAAGGGGTGGGGGGGGAGGAGAAAATGGACTGGGCTACTGAAGGAGAAGGGGAGAATGAACCAGAGGCGATGGAGCAAGAGGAGGCTAAGCTGGTCTTAGACGAACCCATGGAGCTCTTGGCTATGGCTCAGCCAGCACTGGAGTTATAGGGGAGAGGCCTGGGTAAAAGCGGGAGGAGGTCAGGAGAATAGTGACTGACCCAGAGGGTGGGACCCAAGGCTTTGAGCCCGCGCAAAGCCTAGCTCCATTGAACTGTGCTGAGAGAAGCCTGGCTGTAATTGGACTGTGTTAGAAACAGCCTGACTTTATTGAGCTGTGCTGAGAGAAGCCTGGCTGTAATTGGACTGTGTTAGAAACAGCCTGACTTTATTGAGCTGTGCTGAGAGAAGCCTGGCTATACTTGGACTGTGTTTGAAACAGCCTAGCTCCATTGAACTGTGCTGAGAGAAGCCTGGCTGTAATTGGACTGTGTTAGAAACAGCCTGACTTTACTGAGCTGTGCTGAGAGAAGCCTGGCTATACTTGGACTGTGTTTGAAACAGCCTAGCTCCATTGAACTGTGCTGAGAGAAGCCTGGCTGTAATTGGACTGTGTTAGAAAGAGCCTGACTTTATTGAGCTGTGCTGAGAGAACCCTGGCTGTAATTGGACTGGGTTTAAAACAGCCGAGGAGCTGTTGAAGAAAAGGGGGCTGGGTTGAAAATCCCAAAAACAGGCCCCAGAAAGAAGAAGAAACACATAAAGAGGAAAACAGAGAGCTCGGTGCTGGTGGTGAGGAGGCTTCACGGACTTAGCCAGTAGGAGCATTGTTTACAAGTGGTGTCAGAAGTGGGATCTTGCTGCGGGACCTGTCGCTAGAGGAGGCCGTGACCCGACTGGACGAGAAGCCCCACGAGAGGGCCAACGCTGAGAAAGGCGCAGACCCATCTTGGGTTCCGGTAAGCGGGCCTAACTGGGGGAGGGGGGGGAGGTGTTAGAGGGATCAGAGAAAGAGTCCAACTTAAGTGAGGTAATCGCACTTGGAGGTGGTTCTCTGTTGTTTTGTCCCTCCCCCAGGTGGCCGTGCCAGTGCCGTGATGGACCCCAAGGAGATCTTCGGGTGGATGACTCTCCAGTTCCAAAAACAGCAGGAGCTGACTGCCAAGATAGTCGAGGACTCTCTGATGGCGGCCCGGGATCAGCAGCAACCAGTACTCAACATGCTACAAGACTTTTTCCAGAGAGGGGCAAATGTTCCCCGTGAGGGGGAAACCGGAGCAAATGGACACGGGCCCGGAGGAAGCGGTGCGGTAGGACATGTCTCCATGAATGCACTTAACTGGGGGAAGTTGTCCGAGCAGGATAATGTGGACGATTTTTTGACAGCATTTGAGAGGGTGGCTGGGGCGGCTGGGTGGCCACAAGAGCAGTGGGCCATGAGATTGGTGCCTTCTCTATCCGGGGAGGCTTTGGCAGCCTTTAGGGATTTGTCTCCGGAAGAGGCTGCCAACTATGGAAGGTTGAAAGAAGCTATCAAGGACAGATATGGACTCAGTACACAAGCTTTACAGACGTAAGTTTAGAGCCACCAAATGGGAAAAGGGGACCCCCCCTAAAGCGGTAGCAAATAAGCTAATGGATTTAGTGAAAAAATGGTTGGAGCCCGAGCGACACAACCTGCACGAGGTACTGCAAGAATTAGTAGTGGAGCAATTCCTCTAGGGTCTGCCCGACGAAATTAGGGCCGAATTAATAAAGAGGGGATGTAAGACGGTAGAGGGGGTGACATCGGGTTTGGAATGTTACCTGGAAGCCCAGCAGTGGGGGGGACCAGAGCGGGAGGGAGGCAGGACTCGGGCGTTAGAAAAAGGGGGCCCGAAAGTTTCCCTAATTAAGCCGGAGACCCCCGCAGGGAGTAAAAAGACCGAGTTAGACGCCGGCCCGAGTAGAAAGGCTATTCCTTTTGGGAGCAAGGGGTGTTTTAAGTGTGGTAAGGTAGGCCATTTCAAAAAGGATTGCCAGTGGCGGGAGGGGTGGATCTCTCAGGTAGAAAAAGGAGTTAGGCCCAGGTACCTAACTCAAGTTAAGGTGGAGGGAGTACCCATCACCGCCATGTTAGACTCTGGGGCCGACCAATCCATGATCTCCCGGAGGCTGTGGCAACAGATAAGAAAGAGGAGGGCCCCGGGCAGGGAGACCTATGAGGGAGGGGTGTCTATCCAATGTATTCATGTGGCCAGGACCCGTTATGCACTCCAGCGGGCCAACTTACAGGGGCCCACCGGAGAGCTAGAGCTGGCCATGGCCGTTCTACCCAGATTGCCGCATGAGATGATTTTAGGGAGGGATTGGCCTCCATTTATAGAGTGTATGGGGGAGAGAAAAGTGTTAGTCACTACCAGGGCCCAGGCTCACCGCGAGGTAGACGAAGAAACAGAGGGAATAGGGGGGGGTTTTCCTTTTCAGGGGGAGGTATTGGGCGAACCGGGCCGGGAAAAAAAAAGGAAAGCCGTGAAAAAAAAGGAGCAGAAGGGTAGAAGGGAGGCTCTTCAGCGGGCACAGAGGGAGAGTTACCTGCCGGTGGCCCTGGAAGAATTGAGGGAGCAGTTTCCCCAATTTCATAGGGAGCAGGCCACGGA
This sequence comes from Microcaecilia unicolor, assembly GCF_901765095.1. Lineage (NCBI taxonomy): Eukaryota > Metazoa > Chordata > Amphibia > Gymnophiona > Siphonopidae > Microcaecilia > Microcaecilia unicolor. Next base: position 502,875,001 of record NC_044032.1, read on the forward strand.
CCCTACCTTAGAGTATGCCTGGGAAAGGGCGCGCCAGGGAGAAGGCCAGGTAGCTCCGGGGTTCCTGATAGAAGGGAACATCCTATATAGAAGGGTGCCAAATTGGGAGCACTCGGGCGGAGGGAAACAGCTGGTGGTACCCCGAGCTTTTCGTCCGCTGGTGGTAAGGCTGGCCCACGACCATCCTCTGAGCGGACATAAGGGCTCCCAGGCCACCCTGACCCAAATATTGGCGAGGTTTTATTGGCCGGGCATATATGGGGAGGTGGAAAAATACTGCAAGTCCTGCCCCAGATGTCAGAAGGTATCAGACAGATTCCCTCCTAAAGCCCCATTAAAGCCGCTGCCACGGGTAGAGCAACCGGTGAGGAGAATAGCCATGGATATTGTGGGGCCAGTAACAAGGTCACAGAGAGGGTATCTCTATGTGTTAGTAGTTATGGACATGGCCACCAGGTATCCATGGGCCCTGCCCTTAAGGAACATTTCGGCCAAGGGTATTGCCTGGGAACTCATAAAAAATTTTTGTGAGGTAGGTTTTCCCCAAGAAGTTTTGGCAGATCGGGGGTCCAACTTTATGTTCCATACCTTAAGACAAGTATGGGAGGCCTTTGGGATAAAACATGTACGTACGGCGGCTTACCATCCCCAAACCAATGGGATGGTGGAACGCTTTAACAGGACCTTAAAGGGGATGCTAAAAAAAGCCTTGGGGGAGGATAGGACCGGGTGGGACCAACTTTTACCCTTTGTGCTCTATGCATACCGGGAGAAGGTGCAAGACTCCTTAGGAGTTTCACCGTATGAGTTAATGTTTGGCAGAAGACCCAGGGGTATATTAGATATCGTACAGGAACACTGGGTACCTCTGGAAACCAGCGAGCAGTCCGTGGGCGAATACTTGCAGGATCTAAGGGGCCGATTGGGTAGGATGCAGGAGTATGCCCAGGACTGGCTGAAACGGAGCCAAGAACAACAAAAGGGATATTACGATAGAAGGACTCGGAACAGGGAGTTTGCCGCCGGGGATAGGGTCCTCATCTTAATCTCGGAAGATCCCCATAGGTTCGCCTCTAGATGGAAAGGACCCTGGGTGGTGAAGAGGAGACTCGGTCCCCTCACGTATGAGGTGGCGAATGAGAGGGGTCGGGTCCAGACGTTTCACGTTAATCTTATGAAACCTTGGGTAGCGAGGGTAGGGTTTCAAACGCGGGGGGACGAAAAGGAAGGAGAGGAGTTAGGGCCTCAAATAAGAGAGATTTTCAAACCCTGCGAGCCCGGAGTTAACCCCCGGTTACCCCAGGGGCAGCAAAAAGAGATAGGAAGGCTCTTAGAGCGCTTTAAAGATGTTTTGACAGCATGCCCGGGGAGTACCCACCTAGTAGAGCATGACATTGTAACTGAACGAGGTAAGATAGTAAGGAAAAGGCCCTATAGACTCTCACCAATGAAAAGGAGGGAAGTCATTAAACAAGTGCAGGAAATGTTGGACTTTGGGGTAATTGAGGAATCCCATAGTCCCTGGTCCAGCCCGGTGGTGTTAGTACCAAAACCTGAAGGGGAGTGGAGATTTTGTATTGATTTCCGTCAGCTTAATACTATCTCTCAAGCTGATGCCTATCCTATGCCTTATATTGAAGAGTTGGTAGACAGGTTGGGGTCAGCCCAGTATCTTACCACTTTAGATTTAACAAAAGGGTACTGGCAGATTCCCCTTTCCCCCGGAGCCCAAGCAAAGACAGCTTTTAGTACCCCTATAGGCTTGTACCAATTCAAAAGGCTGCCCTTTCGCCTAAATTCGGCGGCGGCGAGCTGCCAACGATTGCTGGACCAAGTCCTCAGACCCCATCAGACATATGCCGCGGCCTATATGGATGATGTGGTAGTACACAGTGAGGACTGGAACAATCATTTGAAACAGGTAGGGGCAGTGTTGCAATCGTTTAGGGAGGCTGGACTTACCCTTAACCCGAAGAAATGTTACTTTGCCCAGTATAGGGTGAAGTATTTGGGGTATAATGTAGGCCGGGGGGAGGTGCGACCCTTACTGAATAAAGTTAAAAGCATCCAAGACTTTCCCCGACCCAATCGAAAAAAACAATTGCGTAGGTTCCTGGGTATGGTGGGGTATTACAGGAGATTCATCCCGCACTTTTCTGTAATGGCTACTCCCTTAACGGACATGTTGAGGGGTAAGAGCCCGGACCAGCTGAGGTGGGGGGAGGCGGAGTTGCGAGCGTTAGAGCAGATGCAGCAGGCCCTGTGCCATGAACCGGTGTTGAAGGCCGTAGATTTCGAAAAACCCTTTATCCTACAAACGGATGCGTCGGGGAGGGGGCTAGGGGCAGTGCTGTCTCAGGAACATGCAGGGGCAGAACATCCCGTGCTATATCTAAGCCGTAAACTCCTACCTCATGAGAACCATTACTCCACCATAGAGAAGGAGTGTTTAGCTATTAGGTGGGCAATACAAGAGTGTACGGTCTATCTCGAAGGAAGGCAATTTAAGCTAGTAACGGACCATGCCCCACTGAAGTGGCTAAATTTAATGAAAAATAACAATGGGAGGCTAATGCGGTGGTATTTAGCACTACAACCCTTCCAATACACAGTGGAGCATCGTCCGGGGAGATGTTTGGGAAATGTGGATGCCCTATCCCGAGTAGGCGAGGATAAGGAAGAAAAGGGAGAAGAATTGGGGAGTAAAAACTTAAGGGAGGGGGTATGTAAGGAATATGCCGAAAGGAAGAGGGACCCCAGCTACCCACCGGAGAAAAGAGAGCCGGAGGGTAGGAGGGAAGACCCTAGGGATGCTCAGGTTATGCCCAAAAGGGACATAAAGATGGGAAACTACAACTCCCAGAAGGCCACAGGAGAGCTCCGGGGGAGGAGAAGTAGGGTGCAGAACCAAGGAGCTCCAGAAGAGGGCCACCAGGGAAAAGGAAAAGCTGATTCTCCCACCTGGTGGAGGAGGTGGTGGAACCGGTGGCAGGAGAAGGAAAAGCAGCCTAGCAGAGTTAATGAAGAAAAGTGTAATCAGCTGGAAAAGGGGTGGGGGGAGGAGAAAATGGACTGGGCTACTGAAGGAGAAGGGGAGAATGAACCAGAGGCGATGGAGCAAGAGGAGGCTGAGCTGGTCTTAGACGAACCCATGGAGCTCTTGGCTATGGCTCAGCCAGCACTGGAGGTATAGGGGAGAGGCCTGAGTCAAAGCGGGAGGAGGTCAGGAGAATAGTGACTGACCCAGAGGGTGGGACCCAAGGCTTTGAGCCCGCGCAAAGCCTAGCTCCATTGAACTGTGCTGAGAGAAGCCTGGCTGTACTTGGACTGTGTTAGAAACAGCCTGACTTTATTGAGCTGTGCTGAGAGAAGCCTGGCTGTACTTGGACTGTGTTTGAAACAGCCTAGCTCCATTGAACTGTGCTGAGGGAAGCCTGGCTGTAATTGGACTGTGTTAGAAACAGCCTGACTTTATTGAACTGTGCTAGAAACAGCCTGACTTTATTGAACTGTGCTGAGAGAAGCCTGGCTGTAATTGGACTGTGTTAGAAACAGCCTGACTTTATTGAGCTGTGCTGAGAGAACCCTGGCTGTAATTGGACTGGGTTTAAAACAGCCGAGGAGCTGTTGAAGAAAAGGGGGCTGGGTTGAAAATCCCAAAAACAGGCCCCAGAAAGAAGAAGAAACACATAAAGAGGAAAACAGAGAGCTCGGTGCTGGTGGTGAGGAGGCTTCACGGACTTAGCCAGTAGGAGCATTGTTTACAATATATAGAATTTGGGGGTTAATGTCAACCATACAGCTGGTGTAAATGCTCAGACCTAAACTCTGGTGACACACTTGGGATGGGCTGGAGTGTAAACTTTAAGGGGTTTCGATGTTAGATTCAGAACTTAGTACAAGAACAATGCTGGGCAGGCTTCTACGGTCTGTACCTCGAGAATGGCAATGACAAATCTAACTTGGGTATAAAGTATCACATACCAAGTAAAATGAGTTTACCTTGTTGGGCAGACTGGATTGGCCATACAGGTCTTTATCATGTTACTATGTTACTTATAATTTATAGTATTCTGTAAGTTGTGTGTGTAACTCTGCCTACACACAACCAAGATGTTACACGTGTACAGCCACCCACAAATTATGTGCTATGGAAGATAGGTACACGGTTACACAATACTGCTTTGGCGGTGTATTGACATATATAAAAACATAAGAATTTCCAATGATGCTCAATCCTGGTCACAAGTATCTGGCAGAAACCCAATTAGTAGCAACATTCCATGCTTCTAATCCCAGGGCAAGCAGTGGCTTCCCCCATGTCCATCTCAATAACAGACTATGGATTTTTCCTCCAGAAACTTGTTCAAACTTTTTTAAACCCAGACAGGCTAACTGATGTTACTACATCCTCCAGCAAAGAGTTCCAGAGCTTAACTATTCATTGAGTGAAAAAAATGTCCTCCTATTTGTTTTTAAAGTATTTCCACGTAGCTTTATGGAGTGTCCCTTAGTCTTTGTGCTTTTTGAAAGAATAAAAAAAAATTGATTCCCTTCTACTTGTTTTACACCATTCAGGATTTTGTACACATGTACACATATGCACATACATGCTAGCATTCTTAACATCTGCATGCATAATTGCCTTGCAAATATTAGTGCCTCTTTTATAGAGCTACCCTTTGCATGGCAATTGTAAAACAGGGGCCCTGGTAGAAGCCCATTCTCCCATGGATTCTATAAAGAAGTGCACCCAGAGAACAGCCTGCAGGGGAAAGCAAACAGCAGGCTACAAACTCTATGATCTCAACCAGAGAACAGCGTGCTGCAAGCATTTGTTTTAAAATTTTGCTTAGCTGTAACTTTTTTCTATAGCTCTGAAAAAAAAAAAAGCAGTGAGAGTGCTTGGAACAGCCCCTTAGCATTCACACTAGTTTTTTTTTTAAACCAAAAGAGCTGTTGTGATCTCTGTCTTGAAAAAGAAGAGAAGCTGTGTAGAGCAGGCTAGCCTTTCCTGTCATTCTTAAAAGCAGACGACGCAGCTTAAAAAGGCGTCCTCTTTGAAAGAAAATCAAATGCCTATTCTTTCTTTCCTGTGAGAAAATAAAAAAGGTTAAGCTGTGCATGCACAAATAAATTCCATTGAGGCTGTAGGGAGTGGTGTTGGTGATTTGCTGACATCACTTCCTGTCATATGACCCCCATCCAAAATGGCAGTGGCATAGCCACAGGTGGGCCTGGGTGGGGCAGGGCTCAGGCCCACCCAACAGCAGCACACATTTAGCAGTAGCTGGTGGAGAACACAAGCTCTACCAGTTGAAGACTTCCCCCTGATGGTAATGAAAACGCTACTCTACACGATACTGGCACCTGCGCATGTTCAGTTTTCAGCGCATGCCTGGTGCAGACTGCAAAGGTGGAAAGAAGCATTTTCCTGCCAGCTGAGATGTCTTTTGGTGGTGGGGAGGGGGAGAGAACATTTGGTGCCCACCCACTTCTTGCCTGGGCCCACCCAAAATCTGTTGTCTGGCTACGCCCCTGCAAAATGGCTGCTAGAAGTGGAAACAGGAAGTGATGTGATGCATCCACTAGTGGCAGACATCTCAGAAAAGGGGCATGACTATGATGTCACTTTCCGTGACATCATAAAGATGAGGTTCAGAGATTGGCTATGTAAAAGGGGATAGGGGTTGGGTGGGGCTATGCAATTAAGGTGGGACAAGGGGCATGGCTATGCAAAGAGGGCAGGGCATGGAAAATCAATTAATTTTAACAAATGTAGTTGAGGTACACTACTAGTAGTAATAATGAATGAGTAAAGTAGAGAATGACGCCGGAACAAAGTTTATCCCTGTCCCCGTGGGTTCTGTCTCCATCCCAACCCCAACCCCAAAGGTTTTGTCTCCATCTCCGTCCCCACCCCATCCCCACCTGCAGAAGCCTTGAACACATGATTTTATATTTAAATCTTTTTATTGAAGTATAAAAAGAAATATGCTGTGCAACTGTTGTTTATAAATCACAAATAGAAAACAGTAACAACAACTATAACCCCACCACCACCCTCTAACTTTCCAACCCCAACAATAGCTGACTTCTATTACCCCAAGGAATCCTAATACACCCTGTTAAAATATCCAGGGGTACAAAATACAACCCGTTCTGCTTGCCCTGGCGGGGAAAAATATACCCTATGAAATATTGTCATGATTTTTTAATCTGTGGATGAATAAGTCAGGATTCAGTCTAGCTCTCCTGTCTTCCAAAGTCCTTCCTGCAATAGATGTCATCTTCTTAGAAGATGTGCTGGTAGCAGGAATGTACAGGATCTCCCATGCAAATTTTGCTAGTTGTGGCCAGCATGTTTATGTTTTCAAACATAAACAGTCCAGTTTATTAACAGGCTTCAAAGTAGAAAATGATATGAGAACAAAATGTGTCCCCCGTCCCAAGAAAATGACACGGGTAAAAAGTTTGTCCCCGTCCCCATGGGCTCTGTCTCCATCCCCGCCGGATCTGTCCCCATCCCTTCAGGCTCTGTCCTCGCATCATTATAAGTTCATTAAATAGTACTAGTAAAAGGAAAAGGTGTAGGAAGGAGAGATATGGGGAAGGTGAAGGGAGACACAGACAGACGCTGCATGGGGAGGAGAGATGTTAAAATTTGAATTTTTAAAGTACTGCCTGAGAATCTAAAAATACGGACAGACCTGATCCCCGAGCAGTCTGGATTTTTGGATTTCTACAAACCCATGAGGGTCCATGGGAGAATGGGGAGATCATCATCTGGGGGTGGTAATCAGTTTGGAAGTCATTGACAGGAATGGGATTGACAGGCATATCTCCTAAGGCTTCTCTCTCTTCATAAAACATAGGCAAAAAAATTAAAAAAAAAAACCCCTGTTTATTATATGACAGCCTCATTTATACTGAGAAAACCTCAGAAAATTATTAGTAAAGGTTCCATGGTTTTATATTTGTATATTGTAAGTTGTTTAGATCGCCTTGGTGGCTGAGCAGTATATCAAGTTTAAATAAACCAAAACTGTAAGCATAGTAATACAACTTTTGTACACTAAAACTGTGTTACCTGCTCAGATTATGGGATTGATTCTAATTATCTGCAAAGAAAGTCAAATAGAACTGAGATGCACAGTCTTGTAACATCCAAAAAGATAGTTTAGGTAAGCCCCAGGGACATAAGACTCTGCAAGAAGTGATCAAGCATCATATACAAAACTAAATCCAACATCAACAAAACTTCTGGAGCGTTTTGTTAGATTTTGTAACACCTCATACTACTATGTCTATATAAGTGTATGTTTATGAGATTCTTGTCAAATTGCCTTTCTATGCTACAATCCCAAAGCTTTTACATACAGTACAATAGGGGTTTTCCTCTGTCCCAAGTGGGCTCAATCTTCTTTTCTTTACAATACTCTGATTACCTATCAATTTCGTCCTTCCCCACATTTGCCTTTTAGTACAATGGAATGTGTTTGATTGTTTTTTAAATGATGGAATTATATTTTTTAGAATGGCCATATTTTGCTTATTCTATTCCGAACTCAGGAAAGAGGTATTCTCTATTACTTACTCCAATAAACACCGTGTACCGTATTTCCCCCGTAACTTTTGTACAACATATGAAAGCAGTAACTTTCATAGACTAGGGACGGCACATTTTATTGTGCTTGAACACATGGAAACATGTTTACCTTTTTCTGCAGACGAGGCATAAGGACAAAAACAGAGAGCAAAACTCCAGAAGCGGTTCCCATCAGTAAACCAAGTATCACGGCTGTAGCCAGTAATCCTGGAATAACTTGCAAAGATTCAACAAAAAAGTCCAAGGCAATATCTTTCAGGCACGGATCCGGAGCCCCAGTACCAGCCATAAGCTAGTGAGAGAGACAGACTTCCTCTTGGGAAAGATCTATAAGTAATCGGACCTGAACCCCACCACCTCCAACTCCCCCTCTCTGTGTGTTACTCCTCCTGCCAGTGCCACACTCCACAACTGACTTTTTTTAACATTCCCGTCCCAAATAGGAAGTTGCGTCAGAATTGGGGAGCGGGATGGGTCTGAGGGAAACTAAAGCCCGGTGCAGGCCACAGGCAGCTTTTCAGTACCGCTGCTACAGCTGCAGACAAAAGGATTTTACTGAAAATGGGGGGGGGGGGGGGGGGGGGGAGCGGAGAGATGCCGGACTATGTGCATGCGGGTGGGCTCACTGGGCTGGGGTGGAGAGATGCTGGTAAACATGTGTGGCCGAGCGGGGGCGGAGACTGATATGGGCCGGGTGACGTCATGAGCTCGGGCGTTTGGCGCCCTTAGTGTCGGCGCCCTGGACCAGAGCCTCACCTGGTCCGTAGGCAGAGCCGACCTCTGCCTCCGATGGGGGAGGTACCATGCATCGTCCGCTGTTGCTCAGGTGAGATTCTCTATTTGGTGCTATGGGGATAAGTTGGAAAGGATGAGCACATTTATTAAATATGTCAGCCCTGCCAAGTACTTTCGTTTGAAGTTTGTTACTCAGTTATTCCCAGCTTTAATTCACTGAAGAACTAATGCATTAAGCGTGCCTTAAAGCTGTGGTCTAATTTGGCCCCGAAAGGATTTCTTAAATCAAACCAAACCCCAACATTTTGTTCCCCAAAGCAGTAACCAAATAGTATGCAAATAGCCTGCGCAAGGGCAAAGGAAGGAACGTCTCGGGGAGGGAGTATAATTGGCATCACTCAATAGAGGGTCTTTGTATGGAGCAGGTAATAACAGGGAGGGGGTGATACCTGTGAGGGTTATAGGGAGGGGATAAAATGTTATAGAATACAAGAGTAGGTGGATGTAAGGAACTGTTAAAAAGGCTTTCATACAAAAAGAAAAAAAAAAAAGACTGATTCTAGTGTCATCTCAGTAACACCAACATAAATCCTCTCCCCCAAAACAGTAGCAGCTGTATCTCCTGGAATCTTTCTCAAAAGTGCTCCCTCCCCCCAGTTGCACATCCTGCCTCCCCTCCCAAAGTGCCTCGTCCCACAACCATCCTTAACCCCCCCCCCCCCCCCCCCCAGGCCCAACTTACAGTCCCTGGTGGTCTAGCAGTGAAGTCAGAGCAGGAGCGATCCCCATTCACTTCTGCCCAATTGATTCCATTTTTAAAATGGCTATCACAACCTCTGGCAGATATACATTCCAAAAACTGACATATTTAAATTATTAAATACAAAATTAAAATGTATTTTTGCCTTTGCTTTCTATCCCTTTTATGTATTTATTTTATTGTAGTGTTGGTCTTTGTAGCCCATTTATTTATTATGTTGGTCTCAGGTTTGGTTTCTGCTTTCCTTTGTCTTGTCTTAACTCTGTTACCAGGGTCTCCTGCCTATTAGCCATTTTTCTCTCCTCCAGTCTTTACTTCCTTCCCACATCCATCTTTAACATTGATCTCTTCCTTTTAACTTTCTTTCATTTTTCTGCTTCTCTATCTAGATTTCAGTCCTCCTTCTTGCCAACCAGTCCTCAGCCTCTTCCCTTGTACCTACAGCTTTCCATCTCTTCTCTACCACATACTCCTCCATCAATCTCACCTTCATCTCACTAGCTCCTTTTCTCTCTTGCCTCCTCCGCCCATATCCAGCATCCCCTTTCTTACTCTTCCCCCCATCCACTGTCTTACATCAAGCATCCCCTCTGTCTTGCTAGTCCCCTACTTCCATATCTAAAATCCTGTGTCTCAGAACCCCAACCCTCATGTTCAGCATGTCTCTCCAGTCCCTTATGAACATTTCCAGCATCCGCTTAGTCTATCTAGTTCCCTACCCCCCAGTATGGCATCCTTTGCTAGCCCCCTACTTTAATGTCCAGCATTCTCTCTCAGTCTCTCTGGTCTACTACCCCCCATGTCCAGCACTCTCACTGACCCTGCAATCCAGTACCCCCCATGTCTAGTATCCTTTCTGTCTCTCTGGTCCAATACCCCTTCCCCCCATGTCCAGCATTCTCTCTCTGATTTAGTGGGTTACCTCCATGTCCAACATCCCATACATATCTCTCTCCCTAGTCCCCCCCTGCCCATGTGCCAAAATCTATCTTTGTCCCTATTCCCCTACCCCCATTTGTGGTCCAGTCAGACCATTTTTCTAACATTCGTTCATTTAGATTTTGCTCACACCTTTTTCAGTAGTAGCTCAAGGTGAGTTACGTTCAGGTACACTGGGTATTTTTCCTATCCCTGGAGGGGTCACAATCTAAGTTTGTACCTGAGGCAATGGAGGGTTAAGTGACTTGCCCAAGATCACAGGAAGCACCAGTGGGATTTGAACCGGGCACCTTTGGATGTCTGGGCTGGTACTCTTTCTGCCACCTTACCATCTGCCAACTCCAGCCCTCATGTTTCTTTCCCCTGGTCTACCATATCTCCTTGTCAGTCTATTCCCCTCATATCCAGGACCTCCCTTCTCTATTTCATACCCCTACCTTGTGTCTAGCATCCCTCCATCCTCCCTCCCCACCCATTCAATTCAACATCTCTCCTTATATCTGCCACCCTTCTCTCCCCTTGACATGGCCCAATGTTCCCTTTCTCTTACTCCCCCCTCCAGCTTCAGGTCGTTCTTTCCATTGCCCATGAAAGTGATACACTCCATAACAAACAGGAATGTGTATTCTACATGGCCCGCCATGGAACCTCTTTCAACTCTGAGAGCAGTTAAACTCTCTAATGTGATGTGGCCTATCCCTTCTGATGTACACTTTCATTGGCAGCTGGGATATGTCAAAGAGTTAACTGCTCTCGGGACTGGAAGAGATTCTGCAGCACACCATGTGGTGGTCATGTTCCTGCTTGTAGACTCGCTTTCTTACCCTGCCTGGTAAGCAGAAGGAGCTTGGCAAGGAGGGAGGTGCTGGATCCAAGGGCAGAGGGTAATAACAGTAGCAAGCAGCTAAAAACTGCGGGGGGGGGGGGAAGGGTGGCAGCAAGTACCCTCTCTTGTCCCCCTCCCTATGCCCATGAGGCTAAGTGCAAATATGGAATAGCACATCGGACATGTGCGCACATGCAACTAAGCTAGAGATAGCTATATGTTGTGTACGTGTCTCAGCAGAAAAAATTGCCTCAGTATTTGGAATTGCATGCAGATGCATCTGTGCATGTGCTGGAATGCTAATCTGTGCATAAAAAGTTTCAATACCAATATTTATGCACAGAATAGTATTCCAGCACATGCAACTGTGGGTGACAACAATTTTTTGTGCTCATTAAGCAGCCCAACACTTCGCTCTTTGTACCAAGTACACTTCCCCCTTACTTCTGTCTTTTTTTATTTTTTATTTTTTTACTATGTTCTTATATGGAAGCTAGAAAAAATTCTACTGGGTGGCTACTAAAATGGTCTTCGTTATAAAGTATATTGACAGACTTAAAGATTTCAATATACTCTGAAAGAAAGGCGGTAGTGGGGAGATATGATAATACCTATGAGGCATAAATGCACAGGAGGCAAGTCTCATTCAGTTGAAAGGAAGCTCTGGAATGAGGGGCATATGATGAAGATCAAAGGGAATAGACTCAGAAGTAACCTGAGGAAGTACACACAGGAAATCCAATATGTTACTTTCAAGGAGACTGTGATAAAATGAGAACAAAGGTAAAAAAAAAAAAAACCAGTGGGGATCTTTTACTAAAGCTTATCTGTGGCAGAGTCCATTTTAGTCCTATAGGCCCTGCTGCAGATAACTCGAGCTAAGCTTTAGTAAAAGACCCCTAAACAAACTTAGAGGAGCAGCTGCAAAGGTCAAAAGCTTACATCATGTGTGGATGCTGTTCAAAAATACCATCCTGGAAGCCCAGACCAGACGTATTCCATGTATTAAAAAAAGGAGGAAGGAAGGGCAAACAGCAGGTATGGTAAAAAAAGTGAGGTGAAGAAAGCTATTGGAGCTAAAAGAAAATCCTTCAGAAAATGGAAGAAGGATCTGACTGGAAATAATAGGAAACAGCATAAGAAATGGCAAGTCAAATGCAAAGTGATAATAAGGAAGGCAAAGAGAGACTTTGAGAAGAAGATTGCATTGGAGGCAATGACGCATAGTAAAAACATTTTTAGGTGTATTAGAAGCAAAACGCCGGCAAAGGAATCAGTTGGACTGCTGGAAAACAGGGGGCAATCAGTGAAGAAGAGGCCATAGCGAAGAAATTAAATGAATTCTTTGCTTTGGTCTTCCCAGAGGAAGATGTGGGAGAGATACCATCCCCCTCTTCGCGAGCTCTGACCCAGATGGTCTTCTTTAATCAAAGTATTGGCATTTGTACATCATTAAAAGAGGACCTTCAGGCAATAAAAAAAATAATGTGCTTTCAAGAGGTGTTTAAAATGAGATACTGATTTTTTGGATCTCAAGGCACAAGGTAAAGCGTTCCATACCAGTGGGGCCACAGCAAAAAATGCTCCCTTCCTTATAACCATCAACTGAGCCTCACTCACATCTGGTAAAACTAAATGAAAAGTATCCAATTAAAGCAGATTCCTCATAGGAATATACTGTCATAATCGCCTTTATTGTGATGAATATCCCATACCTTTCCTTGTGTAATGATGATGATTTTTTCATAGCACTTTTCTAAAATTAAAAAAAAAATTATATATTTAAGGCTAAAGACACCAAAGTTGTACTTTTTTAATCCTAGCCTTAAATGATTTTATCACATTTTATATTTTCTTTCATGCAGATCTCTTATTTGTTTAAACATAACTAAATACAGATAATAAACTTTGTATTGTGGTAAAGAGTATGGACTAACTGGAACGTCATTGTTTAGAAAGCATTCCTGCCATACATTATATGATCATGAATAGGTGAGTGTGGAACACGAGACTTAGCAGTGAAACATGCCTTTGGAGTGCAGGAAAATGATGAAAATAATGGGCATGAAATCTGAATAACCTTCACATAGTGGACCCAAACATATATAATGTGAAAAAAGAATTATAAAAAATATAAGTGCTCAAATGTACCAAAAATGCTTGTGTGGTGCAAAAAAGGAAATGGAGTAGGTATGATGAATCATCTGTAACTGAAAAGAGTAGAACAGTGAAGACTATACACCATATTGAAGTTCATGAGTGACAGGGGAAGTTAAGCAGTGAAGTGTAGAGAGTTTGTTTCTGGAATGAGAAGTAGAGTGGTATAACGCTAAAGTTCATTAGTGCCAAAGTACAGTTAAGCAATCCAGTATCGAGAGTTTGGTTTTGTCCCGTTCTGGTATGGGTTTCGTTGTCTGGTATTTAGGATGGATCATTGTGGTATGCCTTTTCAAACAAGTTGGTTTTTAATAACTTTTGGAAGTTTGTTAGGTCGTGCATTGTTTTGATGGCAGTCGGCAGGGCATTCCATATGAACATGAAGGGAAGGAAATGTATCAATTGACAAAGTAGGTGTACTTAGTGTACAGGTGACAGCAGTTGCTGTGGCCGAAAAGATAAAATATTTGAACAGTACAGTAACTGATTTTTTAGTGGTGAAGCGAGAAAATGCTGTTGTATACACTATTAAGTGCACTTTGTGGGTGACAAATATAACTGTTCTCCAGTAAATCAAGTTTAAGTATAAAAGAAAGGAAAGAACACAGCGTATTTAAGTCTTAAAGGGATTTTGCAGTGCAAATATTCTGATGGCTTGAGTATCTAATGAAAGTCTCAGCTTACCGCTAAAGAAGTGCTTGGTGTAGCGTGCGTTCTGATCTCCGCATAGGAAAAATTAACAGAAGTGGCAGCCGTTATTTAAAAAGGCATCAGTAGCATGGGAGAAAAGGCGCATGCTCATCACTTCAAATGAAGCTAAACAGCCACGCAGCTTAATAAACAGGAGGAGATAAAATTTAACTTTGATTAATTTGTGCTATTCTACATCAAACTGTTACTACACAAACTGTGGCCAAAGTTTCGTCATTCGGCTGTATCAAGGTGCAATATGACATCTAAAAAACAAAAACGTGTCACAGATTCAAAGATCAAAAAAACATCATGTGAAAAAACCATGTTTAGAAATATATACCAATTGGAGTACATAATATCATAAACTACTTAAAACTCAATACTTTTCTAGTTTTATGTAGCACCATATGAATTTTTAGTGTCACCAGGTTCCATTAAACATAGCCTCGAAGCCTCTTCTATTTATCTGTTATGATATCTCTTCCTGTTCTCGCAAAATGACTTTATTCATCATGACAGAACCATGTCTTTAAAAAAAAAAAAGCTTTCATTCTATTTTAGCATTTAGCCCTTCTTGTTCTTCTGCCTTCGATTGGTAAATCCAATACTATTCTCTCTGTAAAATCTTCTGATGATTAACTACATTTTCCTTAACATGGTCTATAGTGCAACAGCACAGGTCAGAAAAAGAATGTTGCTTCTCCAAACAATGAATCAGCATAGGTCAGTGGTGCCCAAACCTGGTCCTGGAGGCACCCCAGCCAGTCAGGTTTTCAGGATACCCCAAATGAATATTCATGAGAGAGATTTGCATGCAGTAGAGGCAGTGCATGAAAATCTTTCTCGTGAATATTCATTGTGGGTGTCCTGAAAACCTGACTGGTTGGGTTCCTCCAGGACCAGGTTTGGGAACCACTGTCATAGGTGCTGCTTCCCTCCTTTTTTTTTTTATTTACTCATACAACTCTTTATCTAATATAATAAAACTCACCCTCAACGTTCTGAGGACACGGACGTCACTTCCGTATATAAAACTCACCCTCAACGTTCTGAGGACACGGACGTCACTTCCGTAATGAAGGGTTCGTGGTGGTGAAGCCACCGAAAGCACCATGTCGCTGGGCCCCGCCCTCGCGCCAAATGTGATGACGTCGAGGGCGGAGCAATGGCGTCACACATCGAGGGCGGGGCTGTGGTGTCAGTGGCTTCACAACCAACAAGCTGATGAAGGTGCGTTCACAAGGTGTGGACCTATGGCGTCAGTGGCTTCAGAACGACGAACCAGTGGGTAGGGAGGGAGGGGGTGTGGGGGAGGAAAACCTTGCTAACGCCCGTTTCATTTGATCCAGAAACGGGCCTCTTTTTACTAGTGTTCTGATAAATGGACTCTTATTGTCTTGTAGTTTGTCTGTCTAATGTACAGCTTCGGGCACAGGATCACATATACTATGTGATCTGAATTACACATTCTGTGCCTTAATCAGAACAACTTCTTGGTCACTGGATCCGTGAACCAAACATTGTTTCTAACATATTCACCCACAATTGACAATTCCCACACTTCATATGTTGTCCCTCTCTTGTTTATATATATATTTGTGACTGCCAGTATCAGATGGACTTAATAATTCCTTAAGATTAGCATTTCTGTTGAAAACAACTCTCAACATTATTAAATGCCAGTTCATTTGTTATAATGTGCCAATATTTCCTTAAGATATTTAAAGTTGTTCAATCCCAGGGGAATATTTCAAAATACAATTGTCTGTCATCTCTGTTTTGATCAATTTTTTCAAGCAATAAATCTCTATTTAAATATTTAGTTCTCTTATAAGCAGTCTTTTTATGGTCTTTTCTGGATATTCCCTCTGCTGTAATCATGTGTGTAATTCCTTAGCTTGGCTTTTGAAATCCTGCATGTTGGTATGAAACCTTCAAAACTTTACAAATTGTGAAAAAGAGAAGACTGTGCTTTAAAGCAGGTGGATGATTGCTTTGAAAATGTAAGAATATCTGGTCCATTTCTTTCCTGTGTACAGTTGTAATTAATTTACTTCTTTCTTTCCTAAGTCTCACATCTAGGAAATTTAATCTCATCTTGAAAAGTCATACTGATCTTATGACGGAAATCTCTTAAATCATCTCCCATATCCATCCACAACATAAACATAGTGTCAATAAATCTCACCCAGACTTTAATCTGTTTATATCGATTTGTTTTAATCCAGAGATTCTCAAATACCATTGAAAGTCCATTTATCAGAACATTAGAGTTGTGTGAATAAAAAGATGGAAGAAGCACCTATGGTGATTCATTTTTTGGAGAAACAACATTCTTTTTCTGACCTCTGCCATTGTGTTATAGATCATGTTGAGGAAAATGTAATTAATCATCAAATTTCAGAGAGAACAGTATTGGATTTACCAGTTGCAGGTAGAAGAACCAGAAGGGCTAAATGCTAAAATAGAATGAAAAATCTTTTTCTGAAAAGTCATGGTTCTGTCATGGTGAATAAAGTTATTTCATGAGAACAGGAAGTGATACCACAACAAATAAATAGTAAGAGGCTTCGTGGCCATGTTTAATGACATTGAAAATTTATAGGATGATACATAAAACTGGCAAGTACTGAGTTTTAAGCAGTTTATGATATTATAAATGTATTCCAATTGGTATATATTTCTAAAGATTTTTCACATGATATTTTTGATCTTTATTGAGTCTGTGACATGATTTTATTTGTTATTTACATTTTATTTCACCTTGACACAGCCGAATGGTAAAACTTTGGCCATAGTCGGTGTATTAACAGTTTGATGTGGAAGAGCTTTTATTCATAGTCGTGGCATCTCTGATTTATTATGATAATCTGCAATGGTATTTTCTGCTTGGTGGAAGCCCCCATTTGCGGAAAAGCTCACTAAAATGAGTAATAAACGTCTCCGCTGTCTCTTCCATTTTAGATGTTAGCTTACCCTCTCCCTTTATCTGTTTGATCGTGGGAATGAATCTATGACCCGCCCATGTCTTTGTCACCCGGGCCAGAAGTTTACCAGTCTTGTTCCTATATCTAACAAAATTGTGTTGCTTGTAGCAAAGCACCTGTGATGTACGCTCATGCATATGCACATTTAGGGCCAATCTGGTTGTTTGAAGGATATAGGAATTGGAGGTGGGTTTGAAAATATATTTGTGACTAGCTGCTTTGAGTTTCCTCTCTAAATCAATGATCCCCTGGGCCATCACCTTTTTCCGTGCACTGACATAGGTAATTATTTCTCCCCTCATCACTAATATTCGGCAAATCAAAATACGAAAGTGCAAAACCCTTACAAGAAAACTACACTGGCTCCCACTCAAAGAATGCATCACGTTTAAACTCTGTACTTTAGTCCATAAAATCATCCATGGTGACACCCCAGCCTACATGTCAGACCTAATAGAACTTCCACCCAGGAACGCAAAAAAATCTCGCACTTTCCTCAACCTTCACCCACCAAACTGCAAAGGCCTGAAATACAAATTAATGCACGCATCTACCTGCTCCTATATGAGCACGCAGCTCTGGAACGCGTTGCCACGCAACTTGAGAACTGTCTATGAACTGACAAACTTCCGCAAACAATTGAAAACCTATCTCTTCGACAAGATATACAACAAAGAGCAACACATGTAACTATATAACCTCTGACTTATCCAGAAATGTTTTATACTGTCTTTTGCTTTATTACTATCATTTAATCCAAAACTCTGTTATAATAAATGTATGTTCCCCTCTATTTCCCATATCCACAATGAATTGTAAGCCACATTGAGCCCACAAAAAGGTGGGATAATGTGGGATACAAATGCAATAAATAAATCACTGCTTTCCCAGCCAGCAAAACTAAGGTCGGCTGGGAAGCATGCATTTTATTGTGTTCCGCATATGCCATCCACTTAGTTTGAAGGTAAAATTTGAACTCTGAGGTGGAAAATAAATAACGAAAGTGCCACCCCTGTTTTGGGGCAAAATATGGGCTGCTTCGTATATCTAAACATGTGATTGTTTAACATATTTTTCTAAAAAGAGAATAAGATGCTTAAGTTCAAAGGAAGATTATTCCATAATCTTACTCCTGCAAAAGAAGAGGAAGCCTCTAAAATAGATTTAAATCGGGCTTTTTGCAGAAAATGAAAACCTAACTTCAATTTCTTAGAAACGTTAAAGCTCTGCCCTTTATAGGAAAAGTCAGTAACTCAAACCTTCAGAATTTATACCAAACACAGGGCCCTGTTTATTAAGCCGCGTTGAAACTTTTAACGTGCGTTAACCATGTACGTGCCTACAATATCCCGATAGGCACCTACATGGTTAGTGCGCACTAGAGAGCTGCACGGTTTCCGTCCCCGCGGGAATCCCGCGGAACCCGCGGGATTCCCGCGGGGATGGAACCAGTTCTGCGGGGTTCCTGCGGGGTTCCCGCGGGGACGGAGGCAGTTCCTGCGGGGTTCCCGCGGGGATGGACCCAGTTCTGTGGGCTTCCCGTGAAAGTGTAAGCTGCATCTGCACCAGCCTCTCATCTACCGAATACCAATTTATTTGAGTGCTGTCTCCTCCTCCTCCTCCTCCTCTTCTTCCTTGCTTTAACAGCATAAATGTGGAAAGTCTTCCATTAAGAAGGTGGTAGAGTCACAAATGATGACGGAATTCAAAAAGGTGTGGGATGAACACAGAGGATCTCTAATTAGAAAATGGAAATTATATAAAAACCTAACCTTAAATGGCTGCATGTGTGTGGATATGTCAAGTGACACTTAGATGGCGACTCTGGCTGTGATGAACTATAGCTGATACCTGGCAGACTTGTATGGTCTGTGTCTCATACATGGCAATCTGGTGTAGGATGGGCTGGAAAGGGCTTAGACAGCAACTTCAGTGGCTGGAACATGAGGACAGTGCTGGACAGACTTTTACGGTCTGTGTCCCACAAATGAGAACATGAATAGGCTGGAGTGGGCTTCGATGGCAACTCCAGCAGTTGGAACATAAGGATGGGGCCAGATAGACTTCTGTGGTCTTTGTTCCAGAAACACGAAAGAAAAACCATAATCAAGTATATAATATCACACTCGTTGATTTAATGATGAATTGATCATGAGTGTGACTATTGGGCAGAGTGGATGGACCGTTCAGGTCTATTTGCTGTCACTTACTATGTTACTATTAATCCTCTTTGCTCCCAGGCTGGTGCACAGACCTCAGCTCTGACACAGGCACGAGAATCAGATGTCACCTGACCTACTGGCGCGTGCATGTGGCGGCCTCTCAGCACACACTGCCAGTGAATCAGAGACAAATCTTACATGTGCGCACCAGACTTCCAAGTTCCAACTTCCGTTCCTTCCTTGCCTACAGTGCTGTGGCTCAAATCCAGAAAGAGACTGAGGGAGCTGACTGAAACTTTCTTTTATGTACTATTAAATTCTTACGGGGATGGGTGGGGATGGGTTAAATTCTTGCGGGGATGGGTGGGGACGGGTTGGGATGGTTTAAATTTTTGCGGGGATGGGTGGGGATGGGTAAGATTCCAGTGGGGATGGGTGGGGACGGGTAAGATTCCAGCAGGGACGGGCGGGGATGGGTAAGATTTCTGTCCCCGTGCAACTCTCTAGTGCGCACGCTAATTGTAGGTGCATTAAAACGCTAACACGCCTTTGTAAACAGGGCCCACAGACTTCATACATCAGACAAAGGACTTAAAAGTTAACACAATTGCTCATTGTTAACCAATGAAAATCTTGATATATATGAGAAACGCTGTCAAAATGCTCAAAACCACTGATCAGCCCAATAGCTGTGTTTTGCATTAGTTGCAACCATTTCGGTTGTTTTGCTGAAATGCACATGTATAACGAATTACAGTAATCTAATTGGGACAGCCTGAGCCACTGATCTAAAATCTTCCACTCTTAGTGTGCATCTGATTGCACGAAGCTGCTGCAGCCTGAAAAAGAATCTTTTGCTAAGGCAATCAATCCTTTTTTTTTTTTTGTAAAGACAGTGTTGTCTAATATAACACCCAGTACCTTTGAATGATCTTCAATCTTTAATGTTTCCCTTGAAGAGAAGGTAACAACAGTATCGAGCAATTTTGTTATCTCCAAGCCATAAAAATTTTGTCTTTTTGTTTAATTTTTGACAGTGGCTTATGGCCAGATAGATGTATTACAGGCCATGCTACGTAGCTATAATTGGAGTTTTCACAGAACCATATGGGGTAGTCCTATTAACACTGCAGGTCTGGAAAACGATCTATAGTGGAAATGTGAAACTAGAAAAGGCTGTGAAACATTTTCGAAAAGGTGATCATGTAAGGCTGTCAAACAAAAGGTGCTTTTGAAAAGGGTTACAAACAGACTGGACCATGAGCTGTTACCATATGATAAAATTCTAATTTATATTGTGGAGAAAAAGACCGCAATAGTCTATGCTTGGCAAGTGCTCCCAAACCTCTATAGCTCTGGTTCATTTTCTTCTCTGTCCCTCCCTCTGCTATCATTTCCCCACACTGTGGCTCTGAGTGTGAGCAGTATGGTATCTGAAAGTTTCACAAGAATGGCACTGCATGGATCAGTCTGAGTGACACATGCTTAGTCCAGGAAGAAGACAACTTTGGCTCCTATTCTTTAAATGGCTCTAGTTATTTCTGTTGACTTTTAATAAATTCCAGGGAGAAAAGGGGGAATTCTGAGCCAATTCCGCACTGCATGGTTGCACAGACTTCCTCCAGGACTAGGTAACTGCATCATTTGATAATCACTGGAGCACAGTTGACTATCTTTGAAGAACAGATACATTCTTGGGATTAGCTGTTGAATACTGTTCTGCCATTTCTATGTGCTCATTTATTTCATCAATAATGTTCTTGTGTTAGTTTTTTATGTATCGTAAAATTTTATTTTGCTTTTATATGTAAATTGCATTCTCTATTCTTTTTATTGTTTTCTTCCCAAAATAAATCTTTCAGATTAATGGGGTAGACATTTTGGAAAATACAATAGATACTTTCTGTTTTTTAAAAATTATTGGATCCAGTGTTGCCCCCTCCATTGTGAGTTCTATTATCATTTGTCTGAGGATCACTTTTTTATTATTTTTTTTTTATTTGTACCCCGCGCTTTTCCCACTCATGGCAGGCTCAATGCGGCTTAGGTACTTATTTGTACCTGGGGTAATGGAGGGTTAAGTGACTTGCCCAGAGTCACAAGGAGCCTGCAGTGGGAATCGAACCCAGTTCCCCAGGACCAAAGTCCACCACTCTAACCACTAGGCCACTCCTCCACTCCACTTGAAAGGAGCCCCAGATCTTTTTGCTTCTGATTCCCCAGATGAGGAGGTCCAGTCAGTGTTGCTAGGTTAAAATCTCCCACCTTTTCATTGCTATCCTACATATGTCTTTGATTAGATGTTTATACAGCTCTTCAGTTTGTGCCAGAGATATATGAATCAGTTAGGGTGAACATTATTAATAAATAGGTTCCATTGCGTAAAATTGGACCTGCATTAAAATAGCACACGGTAACAGTGTTAATGTACACTATTGTGGTAGAACATATTGGAATTGTAGCCCAGAGATGGAAATGTCTCCCCCTTTCCAAGCCTAACCCACGCACCTGTCCCTTATGTCTGTTGCTTTATTATTTGCTATGTAAAGTTTTATTCTTCCCTGTTGTATTTTACACTTACTACGTTTTTCTAATAGACTGTAGCTTGGCAAGAGTGTATCCCTGTGTAGCTTGGCAAGAGTGTATCCCTGCCTTGGGGCTCACTGAATGATGGTTCTGTGACAGCAACAATATTTAGATGAGCCTCTGCCATTAGGGTTTGTATGTATGGAATTGTATTATCTAGATCAGTGGTACCCAAACCTTTTCTTGGAGGCACCCCAGTCAGTGAGGTTTTCAGGATATCCACAATGAATATTTGAGATAAATTTGCATGCAGTGTAGGCAGTGCATTCAAATGTCTCATGAATATTCATTGTGGTTTTCTGGAAAACCTCACTGGCTGGGGTGCCTCCAGGACCAGGTTTGGGAACCACTGACCTAGATCATGGGCGTGCAAACTGTGGCCCATATGGTACATCCAGTCCTTCTGACTCTTGCCACCAATAGTGAGTTTCTTCCAGCAGCATGAAAAGAATGTTTAGTGGCCAGTGCCAGCAATGAGGCTTTACTCTATGTTCAGGCACCACTGAATATTCAGATCCTGTGCATAATTTAGGCCTGCTATTTTGCTGGACTAACTTATGCGTGCAAGTTATGTAGAACAGCTGAATTTTGCATGTGTCTGATCTTGCTTCCTGTTCTACATATAAGTGTTATGTATAATACCCATATTGGCATGTTGTACGCAGAAGATTATGTGTGAAACTGGCCCTTTAAAAAAATAAAAGTACTTATGTGATGAGACCCAACATCATCTTTTTAAATATTGGGTCCTGTAATCCTTGTAGGTCATTCTGAATATCCCAAAGTTCAGTGGTTTAAATTTATACATTGCAATTATGAAATGTTAATGCAGGAAAATATTTTAACATATTTTTTCTTGACAATGTAGGTTTTTAACTCTAATGCTCGGATTATTGAACAAGGAAATGATTTCAGCAGAACAAGTAAGCGCATATTTTGATTTATCTAGACCTTTTTTTTTTTCCTTATATGACCCCTACAGTTTTCACTAGACCCTATGTACTTTCAGCTCAGAGAATTCATTTGCCATGATTTTTTCCTTGTTTTATATCATTCCCCCACCCCACCCCCAGTACACCTAGTTTGGCCATTGGAGTGACTGCCCTGTCTCCTTTGAGAACTCTGCAGTCATGAGACCTGAATGTACACACTGGCTGCCTGCCTTATACAGTGACCATAGTTCCCTTCCGTACCCCAGAGTGTTGAATACCAGACTCGGCTGATCCATGGAGCAAATAACCTGACTTAGGGGTTGAACCAAGGACCCTTCAACGTTGAAAGGGTAATTTTCTAACCTAGGCACTGTTTTGCATGTGTTATGGGTCACCCAAATTTAGGTTCTGGAAAGATCCAAGCTAAGATAGTATCTTTCTAAGGGTGCTCAGTACAGTGCGCCCTTTGCTGAATATTAGCTTAGCGTGGATTTTATGCCTAACATTGGACACCAGTATTTACATCGGTTGAAGCCTGGCATAAATGCTTATGCCAATTTACAGCAGTTGGGCATGTATCTTTTAGTATTCTATAACAGGGTGCCAAGCTTCTGAAATGCTCCTCCCTAGCATTACGGTTTAGTACCTAAGTTTATGATTCCTCTTGTCTGTATGCCAGTGGTCGGTCAATTTTATAATGTAAGGAATGTAATGGCATTGTGTTTTCCTAGTTCCAGAGGGATTACAAAATCTTTACATCTCTGTTTTCATCTCAGGCAGCTAATTTATTGTCTACCCTTCCACATGATTTACAGGATGCGTTTAGTATAAATACTTAAAAAAACAAAAGGGTTAAAAACCATTTGTAAGAATGTTCTGATGAAGTCAGAGGAGTTAATCATTTTAACTTTATAGTATTGTGTTATATTCTAGATATTTGGTATAGTATCTTGCTCATGTAATCCGCTTTGAACTGCTTTGTCAGCTTTAGTGAGCTATAAATAAAATAACTGCAACTGTATTAAGTCATAAGTACATAAGTGTTGCCATACTGGGACAGACCGAAGGTCCATCAGGCCCAGTATCCTGTTTCCAACAGTGGCCAATCCAGGTCACAAGTACCTGCCAAGGTCCCAAAACAGTACAATTTAATTTATTCTGCCTAGAAATAAGCAGTGGATTTTCCCAAGTCCACATTAATAATGGCTTATGGATTTTTAGGAAACTATTGAAACCTTTTCTTAAACCCTGCTAAGGTAACTGCTTTTACCACATTTTCTGGCAACAAATTCCAGAGTTTAATTACACGTTGTGAAGAATTATTTTCTCTGATTCATTTTAAATTTACTACTTTTTAGCGTCATTTTGTGCCCCCTAGTCCTAGTATTTTTGGAAAGAATAAACAAGCAATTCACGTCTACCTGTTCCACCCTACTCATTATTTTATATACCTGTATCATATCTCCCCTCGGCCGTCTTTTCTCCAAGCTGAAGGGCCATAGCTGTTCCAGCCTTTTCTCATAGGGAAGTCATCCCATTCCCTTTATCATTTTTGTCACCCTTCTCTGTACCTTTTCTGATTCCACTATGAGGCTTATTTTCAAAGCACTTAGCCTCCCAAAGTTCCATAGAAACATATGGAACTTAGCCTCCCAAAGTGCTTTGAAAATATGCCTCCATATCTTTTTTGAGATGCTGTGACCAGAATTGCACATAGTATTCAAGGTGCGACCATGGAGCGATACAAAGACATTATAACATCCTCGTTTTTATTTTCCATTCCTTTCCTAATAATACTTAACATTCAATTTTCTTTCTTTTCCGCCACAGCACACTGAGCAGAAGTTTTCAAAATATCGTCAATGGTGACTCCTAGATCTTTTTCCTGGTCAGTGACTCCTAACGCAAAACCTTACATTACATAGCTATAGTTCAGGTTCCTGTTTCCCTCATGTATCACTTTGCACTTGCTCACATTAAACATCATCTGCCATTTGGATGCCCAGTCTCCCAATCTCATAAGGTCGCCTTGCAATTTTTCACCATGCTCTTGTGATTTAACAACTTTGAATAACTTTGTGTCATCAACAAATTTAATTACCTCTCTAGTTATTCCCATATCTAGATCATTTATAAATGTGTAAGAAAGCAGCAGTCCCAACACAGACCCCTGCAGAACCTCACTATCTACCCTTCTCCATTTGAGAATACTGACCATTTAATCCTTCTCTCTGTTTTGTATCCTTTAACCAGTTTTTAATCCACGATAGAGCACTACCTCTTATCTCATGACTTCAATTTCCTCTGGCGTCTTTCATGAGGTACTTTGTCAAATGCCTTTTGAAAACCATCAAACGCCATTTGAAAATCCAGATAGACAATATCAACCGGCTCGCCTTTATCCACGTTTGTTCACCCCTTCAAAGAAATGTAATAGCAACATAGTAACATAGTAGATGGCGGCAGAAAAAAGACCTGCACGGTCCATCCAGTCTGCCCAACAAGACAACTCATGTGTGCTACTTTTTGTGTATACCCTACTTTGATTTGTACCTATGCTCTTCAGGGCACAGACAGTATAAGTCTGCCCAGCCCTATCCCTGTCTCCCACCACCGGCTCTGGCACAGACCGTATAAGTCTGCCCAGCACTATCCCCGCCTCCCACCACCGGCTCTGGCACAGACGGTATAAGTCTGCCGAGCACTATCCCCGCCTCCCACTACCGGCTCTGCTATCCAATCTCGGTTAAACTCCTGAGGATCTATTCCTTCTGAACAGGATTCCTTTATGTTTATCCCACGCATGTTTGAATTCCGTTACCGTTTTCATCTTGGTGAGGCAAGATTTCCCTTCACTAAATCCACGTTGACTTTGTCTCATTAATCCATGCTTTTGAATATGCTCTGTAGTTTTGATTTTTATAGTAGTCTTTACCATTTTCCCCGACACTGATGTCGGGCTCACCGGTCTATAATTTCCTGGATCACATCTAGAACCCTTTTTAAAAATCAACGTTACATTATTATCCACCCTCCAATCTTCCGATACCATGCTTAATTTTAAAGATAAATTACATATTACTAACAATAGTTCTGCAAGTTCTTTTTCAATTCTATCAATACTCTGGTATGTATACTATCCAATCCTGGCGATTTTCTACTCTTCAGTTTGTCAAATTGCCCCATTACACCTTCCAGGTTTAGAGAGATTGGATTGTTTCCCTGACTTGTCATTGGATTGAATATCATTTCTGGCACCGGTATCTCTCCCACATCTTCCTCAATGAAGGCCGAAGCAAAGAATTAATTTAATCTCTCCGCTATGGCCTTGTCTTCCCTGAATGCCCCCTTTACCCCTCAGTCATCTAGCAGTCCAACTGATTCTTTTGCCAGCTTCTTGCTTTAAATTTACCTACAAATGTTTTTACTATGCGTTTTTGCCTCCAACGCAGTCTTCTTTGCCAAGGCTCTTTGCCTTCATTATCAGTGTTTTCCATTTGACTTGCGATTCTTTATGCAGTTTCCTATTATTTTCAGTTGGATTCTTCTTTCCTTCTTCCATATTCTGAAGGATTTTCTTTTAGCTCTAATGTAAATGTTTGACCTTCACAGCTGCTCCTCTAATTTGTTTTTCACTGTTCTTTTAATTTTATCAAAATCTCCTTTCTGAAAGTTAAATGCTAATGTATTGGATTTCCTGTGTGTACTTCAGAGCTTATATGAAATCTGATCACTGTTATCAAGAGGCCCCCGCACCATTACCTTCTGCACCAGATAATTCACTCCACTAAGGACTAGTTCTAGAATTGTGCCTCCTCTTTTTGGCTCCTTAATCAGCTGCTCCATAAAGCGGTCCATGATTTGATCAAGAAATTTCAGCTGTCTAGCATGCACTGATGATACATTTATCCAGTCAATATCAGGGTAATTGAAATCACCCATTATTATCATGTTCCCCAGTTTGTAAGCACATCCGCAGTGGGCAACCTTTATAGAATCTGAAGATATATGTATAAACATTCAGAATATTAGAATTTATTTGTGTACTAGGGGAGTGTGGTAGCTGTGTTAGTCCACTCTTAAGGTTATCAATAGAAATCAAACAAAACATGGAAAAGAAAATAAGATGATACCTTTTTTTATTGGACATAACTTAATACATTTCTTGATTAGCTTTCGAAGGTTGCCCTTCTTCATCAGATCGGAAATAAGCAAATGTGCTAGCTGACAGTGTATATAAGTGAATCAAAATGCTGCCACTCAGCCAGAGGGCTGGTCTCTCTTGACCCTTGTGTATAGAATGATTCGTGAGAGTGAGTCATTAATATATTCCTATGAGGTTGGCAAGGTTATTTCCCTGAGAAGATACTGTTTGTACTGTGTTTGCAACCTTCAATTTTTTATTTTTAAAAACACCAAAATGTGCAATTGCATAGCCAACAATGTTCTTTTTTTGAATAGACTTGATGAGACATGTCTGCCTATTTATAATTGGATAATTTCATTGGAAAGTTCTTTAATTTTCAATTCAAGATTAACGTGTCTCTTGTGATCTAAGGATGCTACCAAATATATTTACACAAAAATATTGTATGTTCTGCTAGCATCTGTATTCATAGGGCTATCAGATTATCAGGGAATCATTTAGTTAGTGCAGCTGGACTTGAAATTTAATATGCAAATCATGAAATCGGGGTTTTATTCTCCTTGAAATTAGCAGATTAGGGGAAGAAGCAAATTCAGTCTGTTGGAAGGCATCATGGTGGCATGGAAGGTAAGTGAAGGAAGAATGGAGGAGCTGTGGCAATGGAAGAAAAGTGGCTGGTGGGAAGTATTCCTTCTAAGCCGTGACTTAATGAAGGGTGATATATCAAGTGTAATATATATTAAAAACAAAACATAACAAGGGGAACTCTACACTAGAGAGCTGCACGGGAACGGGGTTTGCGGGAATCCCGCGGGGACGGAAGCAGTTCCTGTGGGGTTCCCGCGGGGATGGAAGCAGTTCTGTGGGGTTCACATGGAAGTGTAAGCTACACCTGCACCAGCCTCTCATCTACCGAGTACCAAGTTCTTTGAGTGCTGTCTCCTCCTCCTCCTCCTCCTCCTCCTCCTCCTCCTCTTCCTCCTTGCTTTAACAGCACAAATGTGGAAAATTTTCCATTAAGGAGGTGGTAGAGACACAAATGGTGATGGAATTCAAAAAGGCATGGGATGAACACAGAGGATCTCTAATTAGAAAATGGAAATTATAAAAAACTTAACCTTAAATGGCTGCATGTGTGTGGATGTGTGAAGTAATGCTTAGTTGGCGACTCTAGCTGTGATTAACTAGGGCCAATACCGGGCAGACTTGTATGGTCTGTGTCTAATATATGGAAGTCTGGTTTAGGATGGGTTGGAAAGGGCTTAGACAGCAACTTCAGTGGCTGGAACATAAGGACAGTTCTGGACAGATTTTTACGATCTGTGTCCCACAAATGAGAAGACGCATAGACTGGAGTGGGCTTCAATGACAACTCCAGCAGTTGGAACATAAGGATAGGGCCAGATAGACTTCTATGGTCTATGTTCCAGAAACACAAAAGAAAGACCATAAACAAGTATATAATATCACACTCATTGATTTAATCATGAATTGATAATGAGTGTGACTATTGGGCAGGCTGGATGGACCATTCAGGTCTTTATTTGCTGTCACTTACTATGTTACAATTAATCCTCTTTGCTCCCGGGCTGATGAGCAGACCTCAGCTCTGACACAGGCATGAGCATCAGATGTCGCCTGACCTACTGGCGCATGCATGTGGTGACCACTCAGCACACAGTGCCAGTAAATCAGAGACAAATCTTACATGTGCACACCAGAGTGTTCCAAGTTTCAGCTTCCATTCCTTCCTTGCCTACAGTGCTGTGGCTCAAATCCAGAGAGGGTGAGGGAGCTGACTGGATTTTTCTTTTATGTTCCATTAAATTCTTGCGGGGATGGGTGGGGACAGGTTGGCATGGGTTACATTTTTGCGGGGATGGATGGGGATGGGTAAGATTCCAGTGGGGACGGGTAAGATTCCAGCAGGGACGGGCGGGGATGGGTAAGATTTCTGTCCCCGTGCAACTCTCTACTCTACACAGTGTGCCAAAAGTTATATGTGAATTAGGCGCCAAATGTTTGGTTTGCCAATGGGAGTTAAATGGATGTTAGGTGCCAAAATGGGGCTGAAATGACAGTTAGGTGCCACAGTGCACTTATGTACTATTCTATAACTGGTGCTTAGGGGATCTTTTACTAAATGGTGGTAAACGCAACGCAGACTTACCACTCGCCAGTTTGGAACTGTCACCGGCACAACGCAGCCGCCGGCGATAGTTCCACCTCAAGCACGTGCTATTTCCAATGCTATGGAAAATAATTCTAATTTGCAGCACGGCACTAACCTGGCGGTAATCAGGCAGTGACGCACGCTGCCTGGTTACCGCTTGGCTACTGCGGCAGCCCTTACCACCACCTCGATAATCTTACTGTAGGGGCTTTTTACCTGCTGTAATAAAAAGGGCCTTGGCATATGGCAAAAACAGCCCCCGCTGCTACCGCAGGGCCCTTTTTCCACATCTTAGTTAAAGGGCGCCTAAGTGTTCCATCGCGTAACTGCAATGGGGGTGTTCATATGGGAGGGGCATGAGCATGACAACTATTTCAGCTTGCACTTTATAGAATAGTTTCAGCAATATGTGCAAATAATTTTGGAAACATCCACAGTCAAATTTCAGCTATTATAATGTTTCCATAATCAATTAACTTGACCTCAGCGGTGCCGCTTGTCAATACAATTGAAATATGTAAAAAAAAATAGTTTATAGAATAGTTGCATTACTACTATTACTACTACTACTACTACTATTTAGCATTTCTATAGTGCTACAAGACGTACGCAGCGCTGCACAAACATAGAAGAAAGACAGTCCCTGCTCAAAGAGCTTACAATCTAATAGACAAAAAATAAAGTAATCAAATCAATTAATGTGTACAGGAAGGAGGAGAGGAGGGTAGGTGGAGGCGAGTGGTTACAAGTGGTTACGAGTCAAAGGCAATGTTAAAGAGGTGGGCTTTCAGTCTAGATTTAAAGGTGGCCAAGGATGAGGCAAGACGTAGGGGCTCAGGAAGTTTATTCCAGGCGTAGGGTGCAGCGAGACAGAAGGCGCGAAGTCTGGAGTTGGCAGTAGTGGAGAAGGGAACAGATAAGAAGGATTTATCCATGGAGCGGAGTGCACGGGAAGGGGTGTAGGGAAGGACGAGTGTGGAGAGATATTGGGGAGCAGCAGCGTGAGTACATTTATAGGTTAGTAGAAGAAGTTTGAACAGGATGCGAAAACGGATAGGGAGCCAGTGAAGCGACTTGAGGAGAGGGGTAGTATGAGTAAAGCGACCCTGACGGAAGACGAGATGGGCAGCAGAGTTTTGAACCGATTGGAGAGGGGAGAGGTGACTAAGTGGGAGGCCAGCAAGAAGCAGCTTGCAGTAGTCTAAACGAGAGGTGACAAGCGTGTGCACCCAACTGCTAATTTTAGGCTCCAGAAGTTACACGAGCCGTAGGACTAGGGAGCACACAGTGAAGCTGCAAATTATTAATTTAAAACGAATCAGAGAAAATATTTCTTCACTCAACTTGTATTTAAACTCTGGAATTCATTGCCAGAGAATGTAGTAAAAGCAGTTAGCTTAGTGGAGTTTAAATAAGGTTTGGATAGCTTCATAAAAGAAAAGTCCATAAGCCATTATTAAAATGGTTGGGGAAAATCCACTGCTTATTTCTAGGATAAACAGCATAAAATGTATTGTACTGTTTTGGGATCTTGCCAGGTACTTGTGACCTGGATTGGCCACTGCTGGAAATAGGATTCTGGGCTTGATGGACCTTCAGTCTGTCCCAGCTGCGAAGGTATTTGCTCATCAAAAGGAACAGGTTAAAGGTGTTTTTTGTTTTTTGCACAGTTGATGGACTTTGGAGAAATATTCATAGCATCCAGTAAAGGTTGTGAATGTGGATTTAGCTTTAAATCTTTAAACTTTAAAAATAAATAGTGAAATCACTTAAGACCCTTTATTAAGCTGTGGTAAGTGCTACTGCATATGTATAGTAGCTTAAAATGGTGAACCATGAGACGCACTTAGGCATCCCGCAGTAACTGCCAAATCGATGCATGCTAAAAATGCTTTTTTTTTTTTTTTGGAGAGGGCATGTCAGGAGAGAGAGAATGGATGTTCTGTACTAATCAGTTAATGCATCTATATTGTTTCTAATTTTGTAAACCAAATAATATGGTCAAATAATTTTAAGAATTATTTTCATTAAAGCAGTTATTTAAGTAATACTTTTGTAATTCTGGTAATATTACCATTATACTTGC
This sequence comes from Microcaecilia unicolor, assembly GCF_901765095.1. Lineage (NCBI taxonomy): Eukaryota > Metazoa > Chordata > Amphibia > Gymnophiona > Siphonopidae > Microcaecilia > Microcaecilia unicolor. The sequence continues at coordinate 502,905,793 of NC_044032.1, forward strand.
TGAAGTGCACTTGGCTCACAGTACAGAAATTTGAACTTGTCTTATAAAAGGTTGCACAAAAGAATATTTTTGCCCACATAGCCCATCAAATAATTTTGGGGGTAACAGTAGTGAGCTCTTCCCCTCATTATGGCCCCTTTGTGAAGGGAAGGAACAGCTTGTCCTTGGCCCCGAGTGGAGGAGTAGCCTAGTGGTTAGTGCAGTGGACTTTGATCCTGGGGAACTGAGTTCAATTCCCACTGCAGCTCCTTGTGACCTGGGCAAGTCACTTAACCCTCCATTACCCCTGGTACAAAATAAGTACCTGAATATATGTAAGCCGCTTTGAATGTAGTTGCAAAAACCTCAGAAATACGGTATATCAAGCCCCATTTCCCTTTCTCCTTCATAAACCTGGAATGTCAGTGTTAGCATGGAGAGCCCACATGGAAGAGAGATGAACTATATGGAGCCATATTTTAGAACTGAGAATATGCTAAAAGCATCACCAACAACAGGGGTCCTAGAAAGATCAGTCTTCAAGTTTATGGACAACATACGTTGTGGTGTATACAAGAGAGATTCAAAGAGAGGACCAAGGAGTATGATATTGTAGAAATAAATACACAATGCTATTTGTGGAGAGAGATTTGATTTAACTTGAGTATACCCTGCAGAACGGGAAAATCAAATCAAAAACTACTTGGGCAGAACAATAATTCTTCTACAAGAAAACTGCTTTCAAGAAGTTAGTTATTTTTTGTAGGAAAGGTATTTTTCTTTGGGGACTGAGTTGGACAGTCTCACATCTTATGCCAATAGGAAAGTCATCGTATACTTGAAATTTATAGCTCTGCAGTCATTGGGTTTGATGCTCTGATTTAGAATTGGCTGTTCATTTTGGAGTCACTTAACGATAATAGTTCCCAGCTGTCAAAGTCTAGCTTCCTATATGGTACTTCTAGAAATAAACTAGAAAGCTCATTGATGGTACCCTGTCATGAGGATCTCACCTAAGTGACTGACATATAGTATTCACTATAATGCTTCAGAGTGATAATGATACAACCTATAAAGCCCATTAATAGCAGTTTTCATGAGTAATCCTCTGTTTAACACTTACATTTGTCATTATTCCTTCATGTGACATTAGATATGACATGATGAGACATTTCAGTGGCACAGCATACAGTTAGCACTCAATGGTGTGTGTATTTGCTTTGCTGAGAACAGGCATGTGCTATTTCTTTCAACTTATCTTCTTTGGACTTTTGAAATGTGAAAAGTATAGCAACCCTGAAGAGAGAAGTGGAATAACTGCCTTGTCATTTATTTTTTTATTGTGATTGAATGGTCTTAAACTTAGTTTGTACATTTGGATTTTCAGATGGGGAGTAAGCTGGAGAATGAGATTTTCGTTACAGCAGCTCTACTAGCTTTTTCAGAGTTGCAACAGGCCTATTTCTTAGCTGTAGCAAGTTCATTGAAAGTCATGTAATACCCTACGAGATGGGTATTACTAAAAGTTGTGTTAGATTCTTCCAGAGGCCCTGGGGGGAGGGGGAAGGTCCCTGCCAGTGGGCTGGAGTGTGAATTTTGAGGCCTGCCTGGGGGGGGGGGGGGGGGTAGTTTGGCGGCTCAGAAGTTGCAGAGATATAGTGGTTTCCCTGTGTGAGTGACAGCAGGAATGCAGTGGCGATCCTTGGTTGGCTGCCACCCGGGGCGGATCGCTGCTGCGCACCCCCCCCCCCGGGTGCAGTGGTGTCCGTCTCCCTCGGGTGCAGCACAACCCCCCCCCCCCCGGCGTATCACCTAAGCCCCCCTCCCCTGGGTGCATTCTTACCTGCTGGGGTCAGCCGCGCGGCTGTCAGTTCTGCTGGTTCCCTGCTCCCTCTGCCCCAGAACAAACCTGTTCTGGGGCAGAGGGAGCAGGGACCCAGCGGAGCCGACAGCCACGTGGCTGCTTTCTGCACCCCTCCAGCGGTGTGCACCCGAGGCGGACCGCCCCCATCGCCCTGCCCTCGGTACGCCACTGCAGGAATGGAGTTCAAAAATAACAAAAGGGTTTGCAAGGAGGTTCATGAGGTCTTTAGTTGCCTATGTATTGGGGGATCCTGCAGCGATAGAAATAAATACTTGCTGAGTAATTGCTACCCCTCTAAGTGGCAACTGAGAAGGAGACAGAGCTTCTGGTGGAGAAACAGAATCCAGCTTGGAAGCAGGAACCAGAGCAGGGGACGACTGTTCAAGACTGGGGTGCAGCCCTGCGAGGTGCATCGCTGGAAAGAGGACAGCCTAAAGTGTCTGTGCCTGAAAGAGTCTGGATTGGTATCAGGAGTAATAAAAGCAGCCTTCGATTTATTCCTGACACAACAGGATGGGTGAAGGACAGGAGTCTGTGCAAATATGTACAGCATTGACTTAATCAAAGAGTGAAGGGAAGTTGCTGAGATTTCTATGGATGGTCTTGGATGTATAATGTATATAGTAACATAGTAGATGACGGCAGAAAAAGACCTGCACGGTCCATCCAGTCTGCCCAACAAGATAACTCATATTTGCTGCTTTTTGTGTATACCCTACTTTGATTTGTACCTATGCTCTTCAGGGCACAGACCGTATAAGTCTGCCCCGCACTATCCCCGCCTCCCAACCACCAGCCCCACCTCCCAACCACCGGCTCTGGCACAGGCACAGACCGTATAAGTCTGCCCAGCACTATCCTCACCTCCCCAGCCCTGCCTCCCAACCCCGGCTCTGGCACAGACCGTACAAGTCTGTCCAGCACTATCCCCACCTCCCAACCACCAGTCCCGCTTCCCACCACCGGCTCTTGCACAGACCGTATAAGTCTGCCCAGCCCTATCCCCGCCTCCCAACCACCAGCCCCGCCTCCCGATCTTGAGTTCTATAAAGAGTTCTGAAGAGTTTAACGTTTGCTGAAGTTGTAGTAAAGTTGTTTTGTATTAAATAAAAGATTCCTGGAGTGCAGAATGGTTTGTTGCGTGAGAGTGAGAACAGTTGCTTTTAGACTGAGAAAAGGAACACCACTGAGGCTCTCTCAAGCTCGCAACACCCCGGATCTCTATTCCGGACCATTTACCCACTCCCAAGCTCAACTGCAGGTGAATTGGGAGAAAAGGAACACCACTGAGGCTCTCTCAAGCTCGCAACACCCCGGATCTCTATTCCGGACTATTTACCCACTCCCAAGCTCAACTGCAGGTGAATTGGGAATGTGAATGCGGTGTGTGTGTGTGTGATCCCCTTTGTCACCATGACCAGAGAAGAGAAATAATAATAAAACAGTTTTTCCTGTGACCCGGGATTAGGGATTGATATGGAACCTGAGTTAGTCATGGTGAGACCCGGGTTACAGTTGTATTTCCCTTTTTTTTGTTGTTGTATTGTGGGTTTATGTTTATGTGTTTGTATTCTTCCTTTTATGGACTTATTATTATTATTGTGTTCATAAATCACCCTTCCAAGCCTGAAGTGTTTATGCTCGTTGAATGTAAGGATTTTCCTTGATTTCATTCTTCTGCCATTTAAGCCGTTATGATGTTATATATATATATATATATATATATATATATATATATATATATCCTTCAATGGGATTCTGATGAGGGTCAGCAGTAGCACTGGGTACTCTTGCAAGACAATATATTAGTTTTTAATAATATTATGTACATAGGTTGAATAATAACCTATCTGAATAATATGTAAATGAGTTTTCCGAGGGGCCCTGGGTCACAAAGCATTTCCTGCTTCACATGATGCTCTCCCACATGATGCTGGCGGACTGGGAGATACCAGAGGTTTTGGAAAAGTTGAACCCTTACGCTCCTGAGGAGGTGGACAGATGCTGGAAGTACCCCAAGGTAGACACACTGGTCTTGGTAGTTAATAAGGAGACTGCCGTGCTGGCATGTTGTGGCACACTCAAGAAATGCATAAGAAAACGTGGAGCAGAAGAGAAGAAGTTCAAATTGGGCTCCTCCAGTGCTGCAGAGGTGCAGGCTGCTATTTATGGTGGCTACGTGGCTAGGGCTATGCTACACTGGCTACAGCACCTTCCAGAGTCCCCAGTGGTGACCCATCTATATCATGGTTATATGTATTGTTATCCCATAGATGCTACAGATATGTTTTTAGAAATGCTTTCCTACTCATTCCAGAAAAAAAAAAGAAGAACTTCCATTCACGTTGGACAGCAATGAATCATGTTTAATTATTCTGTTTCTTTCTAGTAGGCATTTTCATGTGCCTAAGATCATATACTTTCCCTCAGTTGCTTAATGAGATTTATGTACTGCATCCCTTGTACTTCTAAATGCATACGGGCAGAAAGCCAAATACTTTGAAGAAACATTGAGAAGGAGAACAATTTTTATCATTTATTGGGGGTGGAGGGCAGCTGTTTCTTTCTGTTCCTTGGGGCTTGCAGCTCAATCAAAACTAGTCTCTAATGGGATATAACACCATAAAACTTTGTTTACCACTATGAAGGTTTTTTTTTTTTAAATCCTTCTCTATATTCTCCTCCCAGCTCGGCCCAGCTGTGGCAGAGATAGGCAGCTTGAGTGCCACAGATTTTGGCTTTCTCTGGAATTCAGCTAACATGGACCTTTTTTGGCCTGTAGGTTTTGACATTGAGCAATGTCTGAGATACCACCCTCAGAAAGCTGTGAAAGTCACCTCCATGGTACCTCTAGCCCCATCAAATATCCAAGGAATTTAACTATCAACTCTTCAAAAAATCTAAAATAATTTTTTGTGTAAAGTGACATGCTCAGAAATTATACGTGACTAAATTATATGTGAAACATCACATCTGCCAGTCACTGTCATTTATCACTGCACATCAATAGTCCATCTCTATCATGATTTTCTCAAAGTCCATTATCAACAATAAAATAAGTTAAATCTTCGTGGTTTTGTGTTTTGTTTTGTTTTATCTGTGAAACAGGCTAGTCAGTTCTCTCTGCTATTCACTCATGGAAACAACTCCATATATATAGGTGCAGGACCGGAAATGATAATATATGCACATAGTCCCAACTCGGATCCAAATGTCGCCATATCATTGTGGCTTTTTCAGGAGATTATATAGAATCAAAAATTCAACTTAATCATATATTCATTAAAATCAAATGTACTTATGGTTGCCGAAAAACTCAAACACTCCAAGATGGCACTAAGGGAAGTGGACACCAATCCTTCATTTAAAGCTGCAAAGGATACCACCACTCATGCTCCATCCACTTCTTATAATGAAAATCATTCAATTTCTTTGAGTCCCTTTGGAATCACAGTTTGCCATTCATAAATGAAACGCTGCTTCTTTTACAACAAGACCCGTGATGGATAACCTCCCCCTGGAATTTTGAAAAGTATACAAAACGCAGATCTTGAAGATGGTGTCGCATGCATAGCCAGTGTTCAACCAGGGTAGCCTCCAATCTCACTTGTCTGATGTTTCTCCATTATTCCCCAATGTGTACCTTAATTTTATGCATAGTATGTCAAATATAATATTTCTTATAGGGATTACAGGGACACTTAATACAATACACGACTCCCAATGTATTGCAATCTGTATAACTTCTCAGAATTGTTTTTTAATCCAAACCAGGAATGGGTACTTCTGTCATGGTCCACACTAAAGTGCAATATCTACATTGTCGACAAGAATGATGGCCCTATTGAACACCTATAATATTGATGTTATCAGATCTAATCATAGAGCTAATTAGTCTATCATCTAAATTAGTATTTCTTCTTAAGTAAACCGTGGTATGCTTGCCAGTTGTGGATGATACTGAAGAATCTGTTTAGAAATAACCTGTCTAATATCAAAGTCTTTGGTAGAATATGGCAAAAACACACGTAGTTTCCTGAGTTGGACTTTCAAATTTGGGTAACAATAACAATGTACGTTCAGCATAGAACGCCTTCTTGCAGGCTTTCTTCACTACATTATCTGGATAACCTCGATCCAAAAATCTCTGATACATTCCCAGTGCTTGATTTTTAAGCTCTGATGTAGTAATACATAGCCTTTGTAACTGTAAAAATTGTCCCGTGGGAATATTATTCCTTAAATGTCTTGGATGATGACTGCAATTATGTAACAAAGAATTGCAATCAATCTTCTTATGATGTATGGTAGTATCAAATTCACCTAATCGATAAACAATTTTTATATCCAAAAAAGAAACTGTATTAGGATCTCTCTGCGGTAAACTTGATATCAGGGTCACATCTGTTAATCCAGCCTATGATAGTAATACTCTGTCACCAGTCCAAACAAAAAATATGTCATCTATAAATCTTTTCCAAAATAACGTGCTGAAAATAAGGGGAAGGATATATATATATAAAATCTTTCAAACCAATCCATGAACAAACAAGCTACTGAAGGGGCCACAGTAGACCCCATGGCCACCCCCTTTATTTGTAAATAATATTGTTCAGCAAATACAAAATAATTTTTCCCCAATATTAACTGCATCAAATCAAGTATTTTTTAAAGAGTTAATTGATTCCTTGGATGTTTGATGATGCTATGATTTGTTCCAAGGTTGTTGTTATGAATAATTTTTGAAGTGATATATTCCCAATTTACAGATAGAACCTCCAGCCCCAGCCAGCTTGGGGAGCAGAAGTATGCACTTTTCACTTGGTTCTCCTGGATAATTAAATTTTTGGGATTTTTTTTCCAAGTGGAAGGTTACTTTTGTTAGTGTCATAAGATCTGTAAGTGGAGAAAATAGATCACCTGCCTTTCAATTTGTGCAACAAGCTAATCCCAGACTCTGATATGCCTAACTGAATGAAAGAGGAAATGTTTAGCTAGAGCTCTAGGTATACAAAAGTCATATAGGAGATCATTTTCCCTACTTCTTGGTTATGGGTACATGTCACTACAGCAGTGCAACACTTATCCTCAAGTAAAATGTGAAAAGCTGAAAATGAAATGGGCTTGTTAATAGAAAACTGCACATTCATAATAAAACCAAAATATTTGGGAGATAAATGCAAATAAACTTAAAAAAAATAAACTGCCTTTCTGCCTTACAGTAATCTAGGAATGGACATAGAAACACAGAAAAATGAAGGCAGATTAAAAACCATATGGTCTATCCAGTCTGCCCAACCATGATATCTCCTATCTCTTCCTCGCCCTTTAAAAATCTATGTACTTGTCCCAAGCTTTTTTGAATTCAGATACAGTCTGCACCTCCACCACACCACCTCCACTACTACTACTACTACTTAACATTTCTAGAGCGCTACTAGGGTTACGCAGCGCTGTACAATTTAACAAAGAGAGACAGTCCCTGCTCAAAGAGCTTACAATCTAATAGACAAGTGAACGGTCGGTCCGATAGGGGTAGTCAAATTGGGGCATTCTGGATTCACTGAACGGTAAGGGTTAGGTGCCGAACGCAGTATTGAAGAGGTGGGCTTTAAGCAAAGACTTGAAGACGGGCAGGGAGGGGGCTTGGCGTAAGGGTTCAGGAAGGTTGTTCCAAGCATAGGGTGAGGCGAGGCAGAATGAGCGGAGCCTGGAGTTGGCGGTGGTGGAGAAGGGTACTGAGAGGAGGGATTTATCCTGTGAACGGAGGTTACGGGCGGGAACGTAAGGGGAGATGAGGGTAGAGAGGTAGTGAGGGGCAGCAGACTGAGTGCATTTGTAGGTAAGAAGGAGAAGCTTGAATTGAATGCGGTATCCGATCGGAAGCCAGTGAAGTGACCTGAGGAGAGGGGTGATATGAGTATATCGGTTCTGGCGGAATATGAGACGTGCAGCAGAGTTCTGAACAGACTGAAGGGGGGATAGATGGCTAAGTGGGAGGCCGGTGAGGAGTAAGTTGCAGTAGTCCAGGCGAGAGGTAATGAGAGCGTGGACGAGAGTTCGGGTGGTGTGTTCAGAGAGGAAAGGGCGAATTTTGTTGATGTTAAAGAGGAAGAAGCGACAGGTCTTGGCTATCTGCTGGATATGCGCAGAGAAGGAGAGAGAGGAGTCAAAGATGACTCCGAGGTTGCGGGCAGATGAGACGGGGAGGATGAGGGTGTTATCAACTGAGATAGAAAGTGGAGGAAGAGGAGAAGTGGGTTTTGGTGGAAAGACGATAAGCTCGGTCTTGGACATGTTCAGTTTCAGGTGGCGGTTGGACATCCAGGCAGCAATGTCGGATAAGCAGGCCGATACCTTTGCCTGGGTCTCCGCGGTGATGTCTGGTGTGGAGAGATACAGTTGGGTGTCATCAGCATAGAGATGATACTGGAAACCATGAGATGAGATCAGGGAGCCCAGGGAAGAGGTGTAGATTGAGAAGAGAAGGGGTCCAAGGACCGATCCCTGGGGAACACCAACAGATAAGGGGATGGGGGTGGAGGAAGATCCATGAGAGTGAACTTTGAAGGTGCGGTGGGAGAGATAGGAGGAGAACCAGGAGAGGACAGAGCCCTGGAACCCAAATGAGGACAGTGTGGCAAGAAGTAAGTCATGATTGACAGTGTCAAAAGCGGCGGATAGATCCAGGAGGATGAGGATGGAGTAGTGGCCTCTGGATTTGGCAAGGAACAGGTCATTACAGACTTTAGAAAGTGCTGTTTCTGTCGAGTGAAGAGGGCGAAAACCGGATTGAAGCGGATCAAGGATGGCATGAGAGGAGAGAAAATCAAGGCAGCGGCTGTGGACTGCGCGCTCAAGTGTCTTGGAGAGGAAGGGTAGGAGGGAGATGGGGCGGTAGTTGGAGGGACAGGTAGGGTCTAGTGATGGTTTTTTGAGGAGTGGCGTGACTACAGCATGCTTGAAGGTGTCGGGGACAGTTGCAGTGGAGAGAGAGAGGTTGAGGATATGACAGATGGAGGGGGTGATAGTAGGAGAGATGGTGTTAAGTAAGTTGGTGGGGATGGGATCAGAGGAACAAGTGGTGCATTTTGAGGAGGAAAGAAGGCGGGCGGTTTCCTCCTCGGAGATATCAGGAAAGGAGGAGAAGGAGGGCTGGGTGGTTGGTTGAGGGAGAGGGTTGAAGGGTGAAGAGGAGGAGGTGGCTTGGTAGTGAACTCAAGGTTGATCTTTTGCACCTTGTCGCGGAAGTAGTCAGCCAGTGATTGAGGAGAGAGTGACGGGGGGGGGGGGGGGGGGGTGGGAGCGGAGGGCACTTTGAGGAGGGAGTTAAGGGTGGCGAAGAGACGACGAGGGCCATTCCACTAATTCACTACCCTTTTCATGAACAAGCATTTCCTTAGGTTACTCCTGAGTCTGTTCCCTTTTACTTCATTCTATTCCCCCCTCATTCCAGAGCTTTCTTTCAATTGAGAGAGTCTCCTGTGCATTTATGCCGTGTAGGTATTTAAATGTCTATATCGTATCTCCCCTCTCCTGCCTTCCAGGATGGTATTTTTGAACAGCATCCATGCCTGATTTAAATTTTTGACCTTTGCTGCTGCTGCTCTTCTTAAGTTTTTTTTTTTTTTTTAAACCATTCTTCTCATTTTATCATAGTCTCCTTTTTGAAAGTTAAATGCTAACATATTTGATTTGCCTATGTGCACTTACTTATTCCAGAGCTTACATCAAATCTGATCATGTTAATGATCACTGTTGTCAAGCTAGGTCTAGAATTGTTCCCCCTCTTGTTGGTTCCTGAACCAGCTACTCCATATAACAGTCCTTGATTTCATCAATGAATTTTACCTGCCTGGCATTCTCTGATGTTACATTCACCCAGTCAATATCGGGATAATTGAAATCACCCATAATTATTGTGTTCCCTAGTTTGTTAACCTCCCTAATTTTTGATAACGTTGAAAAACTGTGTATAGTGTATTAGTTCCAGATTTCTCACTGGTGAAGTAAGTGAAGACATAACTTCTTTGACAAAAAATGTACATAAGTACATAAGTAGTGCCATACTGGGAAAGACCAAAGGTCCATCTAGCCCAGCATCCTGTCACCGACAGTGGCCAATCCAGGTCAAGGGCACCTGGCACGCTCCCCAAACGTAAAAACATTCCAGACAAGTTATACCTAAAAATGAGGAATTTTTCCAGTCCATTTAATAGCGGTCTATGGACTTGTCCTTTAGGAATCTATCTAACCCCTTTTTAAACTCCGTCAAGCTAACCGCCCGTACCACGTTCTCCGGCAATGAATTCCAGAGTCTAATTACACGTTGGGTGAAGAAAAATTTTCTCCGATTCGTTTTAAATTTACCACACTGTAGCTTCAACTCATGCCCTCTAGTCCTAGTATTTTTGGATAGCGTGAACAGTCGCTTCACATCCACCCGATCCATTCCACTCATTATTTTATACACTTCTATCATATCTCCCCTCAGCCGTCTCTTCTCCAAGCTGAAAAGCCCTAGCCTTCTCAGCCTCTCTTCATAGGAAAGTCGTCCCATCCCCACTATCATTTTCGTCGCCCTTCGCTGTACCTTTTCCAATTCTACTATATCTTTTTGAGATACGGAGACCAGTACTGAACACAATACTCCAGGTGCGGTCGCACCATGGAGCGATACAACGGCATTATAACATCCGCACACCTGGACTCCATACCCTTCTTAATAACACCCAACATTCTATTCGCTTTCCTAGCCGCAGCAGCACACTGAGCAGAAGGTTTCAGCGTATCATCGACGACGACACCCAGATCCCTTTCTTGATCCGTAACTCCTAACGCGGAACCTTGCAAGACGTAGCTATAATTCGGGTTCCTCTTACCCACATGCATCACTTTGCACTTGTCAACATTGAACTTCATCTGCCACTTGCACGCCCATTCTCCCAGTCTCGCAAGGTCCTCCTGTAATCGTTCACATTCCTCCTGCGACTTGACGACCCTGAATAATTTTGTGTCATCGGCGAATTTAATTACCTCACTAGTTATTCCCATCTCTAGGTCATTTATAAATACATTAAAAAGCAACGGACCCAGCACAGACCCCTGCGGGACCCCACTAACTACCACTAACATTTAATTTCAATAAATATATAAAAAGTAAATTAAGAAAATGTTTATATTTCCTTTGAATTCGTTTTAACAAATAACTATTTAGACTTTTCTTTAAAATTCAGTTGCAAATTATAGTGTTCAGTGCATCGTGAACACAAGCATTGTTTGTCAGATGTGTCACAATTGAAGAAAAGTTGAGAACTACTGTCCTATGTGTTCATCTCTGCTTTCTCCATGTGCTGTCTATTAAGATGTTTTAATGTGAAGTGTGTTAGCATTGGAAACAACATACTATATTATAGTGGGGACTGTTGTTTGAATGATTTTTGATCTACAGTAATCACATATTGCCTATGTCCAGGTTATTCTTGCTGTATACCACCTTGGGTGAATTTCTTCAGAAAGGCAGTAAGTAATTCAAATTAATTTATCCAGGGGCACTTTTACTAAGCCGTGTAGGTGCCTACACGTGTCAATTTTGAGCTACCGCGAGGCCTTCGTGGTAATTTCATTTTTGACACGCGTCTGCTAAGCGCGCTGGAAAATATATTTTTATTTTCTGGCGCACGGGCAGTAATTGGCATTTTATGCTTGTAGACCATTACTGCCCAGTTACCGCGTGAGACCTTACTGCTAGGTCAATGGCTGGTGGTAAGGTCTCAGACCCAAAATGGATGTGCGGCAATTTTCATTTTGTTGCACGTCCATTTTCGACAAAAATTTTAAAAAAAGGCATTCTGTACAGGTGCACTGAAAAATGATTCTGCATTCACCCAAAGCACGTCTACACTACCGCAGTCCATTTTTCAGCGCGCCATTGTAAAAGGGACCCCCAAATAAATAAATACTGTACATAGATAAGTTTACTGAGACCTGGTATCTGCCATGTATGTTATATGGATACAGTTTTATAACTTCTCCCTCCCCTCCTCCCTTTTATCGAGCATGAGCTTCCTTTGAGTATTCTAAAATGTGGCCAGTTTATTGGGGAATTTCATTTGCTGTTGATAACAAGCTGGTTGACTGTATTTTTCATTTGTTGATGTTTTTACAGCATGAAGAGCTGCAAAGAATTTCAGTATCTTCTGTGAATGGAATAACTTTAAAGAAATGTGGTGTGGTGAGTATTTTTTGTCATTTGTTGTTTTAGGGGAAATTTGATTTGTAGCCACTTGTAGTCTTGTCAAAATAATGAATTCAGGTTTTTTAAAAATGTTAAATAATGCAAAACATTTAGGGCATCATTTACTAAACTGCAGTAAGCTCTAGCGTGTGCTTACCGCAACCTAAAAGGGCTTACCGCAGGTTGCCCTTGGGTGTCCTGCGGTAAGTTCCTAGTCTGTGTACTCAAACCACATACTAAAAATATTTTAAATTTTTCCTTGGAAGAGGCACGTCTGGCGGTAGAGAGGAGTGTTTCTTTGCTAATCAGTTCAGCTACATTATTGTGCGCTAAGGGTCCCTTTTACAAAAGCGCACTCGTGTTTTTAGCATGCACTAAAAATAAGCGTATGCTATATTTCAATGGCCGTCTCTAGTGGTTGCACGTTCTAAAAACTAGTGCGCCTTTGTAAAAGACCCTCTGCTTAGTGCAGAATTAGCGTGAGAGCCCTGACTGCCAACAAAATAGGTGTCGGTAAGTGCTAATGACAACACAGCGCGTGGCAGTTAATGGAAAATGGAAAATCAAACAATTAATCTGACCAATATTCAAAGTGATTTAAGTGGGCTGTAAAGGCTCCTGCCCACTTAAATTGCCTTGTGCCTCCCAGCTGTCAGTATTCAGCGTTATTTAATTGTGCAGAGCTACTGAATATCAGCTGTAGTTAGCCCCGGTCGGGGGTAGTAATACAGATGCCAGTAATTTTCAGCACCAGGACCCACATAGCTAGCCTGCCCAAGTTAGGACGACTCTTTACCAAAACCCCCTTCCCCTCCCAGAATGTCCCCCAACCCCCAAGGGCTTGATAGACCCACCCGGGCCTACCTCCTATCATTGGTGGTCCAGAGGGGATAATGGGAGCAGGAATAAGGCCCACTTACTCCTACCCCTAGCAGTGCTCTGGTGTGGATTAGGAATTGGTTATTGGACAGAAAACAGAGGTTAGGGTTAAATGGTCATTTCTCTCAATGAAAGAGGGTGAATAGTGGAATGTTGCAGGGATCAGTTCTGGGACTGGTGCTATTTAATATATTTATAAATGATATGGAAATTGGAACGATGGTACAAAACTATTCAAGGTTGTTAAAACACATGCGGATTGTGAAATATTGCAGGAAGACCTTAGGAAATTGGAAGACTGGTGTTCTTCTGATGGTTTTACAGCCTGCTTTACTGACACAGACTACTCAGTAATTACTGTGGATTCTTTTGGATTCGTATTAGGTAAATGAGACTTTTATTAGGTTCTGAGATACACAATGATATATATACAATGATTATAACTGAAAAGAAACAATACCTATAAACGATCATTAAATCACTGGTCCCTACATCAAAGCAATGCTAGGAGTTTCTAGACCAGGAAAAGAAGCAATAGTACACTATAATATACATATGTCCATCACTGATCATTACATCATTTGGGCTCTTATCATCAGCTGGGGGGGCCCTCTTCACAGTGAAAGCCAGAAGTTTCTTTGACCAGGAAATATGGTTCTCTGGACAGTTCGTACGTTACTCACAGATGAGCTCCCAATTTCACTGATAGAAACTCCCTTTTTTTATTAGGCTTAGAACTCATGTTCAGAGCTACGGAAAATTACAGAATGCTTGAAAATTTCTCTGTTTAGGTAAACAAGCCATACTGTGGGAATGTGGTCACGTTTCTCAGGCCAGGTAGCCAGTCTGAACTCGAAACAGGCTCCACCTCTCCCTTCACATACCAAATTAATTAGAGCTGTGATTTTATCTTCTTCACACAAACAGAATTCAAAAATACAGACCCCGAGTGCACTTGTCGGTCAAGGCAGAGTTGAAAAACAATCTTTAAAATTCACTTGCATTACAACTGGGCATCCCAATAGCAGATGAAATTTATCATAGCTGCCATCTGTAAGAAGGTATCACAACCCTCACGTTGCTGGTGTACCTTCACTATTTTCAAATCGCCTTCTTTGTTGGCCAGTAAGTTTGAAGTTATGTTTCTTACACACACAGTCTTCGTGCCTGCATTTATAGTTATTTTTCTTAAGTTTAGTGTAGTGGGATGTCAGATCAATGTAAGAGATGATGTAGGAAGTAGAGTTCTTTTTTTTCACATCGGTTTGGAGTGTTGGTGAATTTCTAGTTTCTGGGACAAGATAGAGAAAGATCTTGTATGCACATTGTTTATTTTCCAATTCACATTTTGCCATTTCTGGTTGTTTTGTTCTAAGCGGTTGAATGAGCACAGTTTTCCCCAGTATCTCCAAAGAAATTTGTCTCTCGGCTACTTTAAGAGCTTGTTTTACAATTGCATGGAATTGGAAGGCTGCTTGTTGTATAGAGCGGTGGTGTCAACAAGATAAAGAAGTGTTTTTTATTGAGAAATTGTACAGTCAAGGAGAAGAAACTCAAGTATCTGGAGAGCTTTTGTAGATTTCTACAGGTGTGTGTGTTGGGGGGGGGGGGGTAGATTTGGAATTAGATTACTATTGTCTGACTCAAGAGTGTGGTGTTTGGCCAAACCATGAAATATATAATGAATATGAAGGTATTATGTAGTACTGGAATGCCAACTGCCTAAATTATACGTTACCCATGTAGCTGTTTTTATTTTTTAAATTTTATCTTTATAGCAATTTCAAATACCATGACATAAGGACATATAAAGAAAATGGGTACACTGATAAACTATCTCAGGAAAATGATAAAATGAAAAATAACAGAAATCTAAACCTTCTTAGACTACAAAAATATAGAGGGGCGGAAATTAGAAATAAAATCACAATAGGGAGTAATCACATAGCTCATTTAATGAAAAGTTTTAAAAAATGGTTTTATATCACTGTCCAGACGTGAGCATCAATTACTCTATTTTGTAAATTCTCTGAAATTTCTTTTGATGGTAGCATGATGAGTGTTCAGTAACTTTAATAGTGAATACTAAATTAAAACCTTTTGGACCTTTTTATATAGGCCAGATTGCCCAGCCACAATCATACAGATTTATTCTGCAGGGTGATGTGCTTGTTTACCAGTTATTTAAACACTGATTCTAATTAGTCGATTGTTCTAAGGAAACTAAGGGTTCATGTACTTTTTCAAGGAAACTAGTTAAAATATATTCTTTTTCCCTGAGTTATGTATTCAGTGTGTTCTATCTTTTTCCTCTGCTCGGGGTTTAGGTTAGGATCTAATAATGTTTTTGAGTGTAAATTGTGCTAAACTACAGACCTTCCTAAGGGGTTCACATACTGTCAGAACTGTAAGTGGCAAACGTATTTTCATTGTAGGGACTAAAAATAATGATGGAGGACTATAAAGGAAAAAGGAAAAAAGGTTTTCATTCATACAAAGAAAATGAACTTGCGATCTGGCAGCAGATATGAGGTTGCTTGTGTGCTTCACAGTGGGAAGGTTATGAATTGCACTTCAGGCAGTGCCTTATTAGAAGTTTATTCTCCAGTGCTTCTTTTCTAGGGCTGGCTGCAATTTATAAACTTTGCTTTCAGACCTTGGTTTATCCATTGCTGCATGCATTGATGCCCTAGATTTCAAATAACAGAGTTCTTGTATGTTTCTCACCAAGTAACTTCTTGATGTGTGGGAAGTTAAAATCTCCTGGAGAGTTCTAAATCAAGATGAAAGTGACATATTATCAAGGCATTTAAAATAATCCCCCTCCCCAATCAAAACCTGAAGTTGCATATTTATAGACCAGGCTTCTTCATTATCTGTTGAAGGAAGAGCATCATGTGGTTAAAAAAATATGAAGTATCTAGAAGTATAATAACACATTTTGTCCTTTTTAGGTGACCTATCAACTTGGTACTCCTGCTGCTACTGTACGACTCCTGACTAACAACACCAGCTCATCACCACCCGCAACTGTGTTTGATCTCCTCTTGTTGGACAATGTGACTGGGCTCCGTATTCAGGGTAGCAATGGCAACCAAACTGGAAATGGAACTCAGACCTTCTTTAGAGCATCTTTAAAAGGTGACTATCTAGTGAAAGAGCAAAAAAAAATGCGTTTCTTTTTAATGTTTTCCTAACCTGTTCAGGTTGAGCTGTTCATTAAATAGTGATTATGGGGTCAGTATATAAAGGGGCCTTTTTACTAAACCGCGTAGGCGCCCATGCGTACCAAATGCATGCCAAATCGGAGTTACCGTGTGGCCCTTGCGGTAATTTAAATTTTAGTGTGCGTCCACTACACGCCTCTGAAAAATATTTTATGTTTTCTGGCGCGTGGCAGTTATGTGCGTCAAGTGGCATTTGTCGTGCGCAGATCATTACCGCCCGAGACCTTACTGCTAGGTCAATGTCTTGCAGTAAGGTCTCAGACCCAAAATGGACGCGCGGCAATTTTCATTTTCCCTGACGTCCTCACGGCATTTTTTGTAGGTGCGGTAAAAAATAATTCTGCATGCGTCTACACTGCCGCAGGTCATTTTTCAGCACACCTTAGTAAAAAGGATCCCAAAGTGATTTATACAGCTAGGTGAGGCTACTGACCATTTAAACTGCTTGTCCAGAGCTAACCTGGCATATTCAGTGGCATTTAACTTGATAGTGCCGCTGAATATTCCCGGTGAGGACTAGATTCTATATATCGCGCCTAAAAAATTGGTGCAAAAATGAAATATACCTAGGTGTATTCTATAAAGTACACCTAAATTTAGGCACATTTTACTTTATAGAATAAAGCCTACATTTCCGCACAGTTTATGGAATAACCGAGCACCCCGTCCGTGCGACTAAAATTTAGTTGTGGACAGTTACACCAAGTAAAATTTGGTGTAAATGCCTAAACTAAGCGCAGACCGGGTGTAACAACACACAGAGATTTAGAAATACCCTCGACTCGCCCCTGGCCGCGTACCTTTTTCAACTATGCGACTTAGAATTTATGCAGATCATGTTATAGAATATGCTTAGACAGTTGTGCACGTGAATTTTAATTAATGCCAGTTAGTGTCAATAATTGCTTTAAGTGGCAATTATCAGTGCTAATTGGCTTGTTATGTAACTAAGTTGTGTGCAAATCCAGAATATGACTGGATTTGTGTGCACACAACTTAGTCGCGCTACATAGAATCTGGGGGAGGGGGGTGGGGGTTAGTGCCTAAGCCAAAACTGGCTGTGTTTTTGGGAGGTCTGGTGGCAGAGTTAGCACTTAATAAGTGCTGACATTCAGTGCTTTACCACATAAGGTAACCGCATAAATAGGACCACATAAACCATGATAACATCTTTATGTGGTTCACCTTATGTGGTTAAGTGCTGAATATTACAGTTAACCACATACATTTTAACTGCCTGCTTATGCCTGGATGTTCAGTGGCCAGTGCCCAAACTTGGCCAGCATTGAATATGTGGGTAAAGCTGTCAGCGGCCAAAAAAATGCTGTCTGCCATTGGCTGAATATCTACCCCTATGTGTTTAGTTTTTTTCTCAAATATATTATTTTCATCATCCAGTTGTAAGCCTGCTTAAGATGTGTGCTCTGTTGCTAATAGTCATCATCGGAGTATGTTTTTAAAATTTGACCTCTAATTTCTGTATCAGTGGAAGTAGCATATTTTTAAACACACATTCATTTTTCTCATTTATTATTCAAAATGTATGTTTTAAGTAAAGATTTTTTTTTTTTTAGTTCTTTAATATACTTAAAATTAGTAACCAACATGACTGACAAAGGCAAACGTTTAATTCTGTCTGGTATCTTGGAGGCATACTTTCAAAGCCCTTAAGGTTTTGGATTTTTTACTAAGGTGCACCAGCGTTTTTAGCTTGTGCTAAAAATCAGCTGGCACTAAATGCTGAGATGCCCATTATATTCCTATGGGCGTCTCAGCATTTAGCGCCAGCTAAAATGCTAGCGCACCTTTGTAAAAGTCCCCTTTAGATTTACAAAGTTACATAGCAACCTATGGAATTTTGTAAGTTGTGCTTTGAAAATGAGCCCTTGGTGTGCTAAGAAGTAAAGAAGAATCTAATCTAAAAATTGCATGTATACAGTGGTGGAAATAAGTATTTGATCCCTTGCTGATTTTGTAAGTTTGCCCACTGACAAAGACATGAGCAGCCCATAATTGAAGGGTAGGTTATTGGTAACAGTGAGAGATAGCACATCACAAATTAAATCCGGAAAATCACATTGTGGAAAGTATATGAATTTATTTGCATTCTGCAGAGGGAAATAAGTATTTGATCCCCCACCAACCAGTAAGAGATCTGGCCCCTACAGACCAGGTAGATGCTCCAAATCAACTCGTTACCTGCATGACAGACAGCTGTCGGCAATGGTCACCTGTATGAAAGACACCTGTCCACAGACTCAGTGAATCAGTCAGACTCTAACCTCTACAAAATGGCCAAGAGCAAGGAGCTGTCTAAGGATGTCAGGGACAAGATCATACACCTGCACAAGGCTGGAATGGGCTACAAAACCATCAGTAAGACGCTGGGCGAGAAGGAGACAACTGTTGGTGCCATAGTA
Source organism: Microcaecilia unicolor (assembly GCF_901765095.1). Taxonomy (NCBI): domain Eukaryota; kingdom Metazoa; phylum Chordata; class Amphibia; order Gymnophiona; family Siphonopidae; genus Microcaecilia; species Microcaecilia unicolor. Next base: position 502,924,399 of record NC_044032.1, read on the forward strand.
AGAAAATGGAAGAAGTACAAAATGACTGTCAATCGACAAAGATCTGGGGCTCCACGCAAAATCTCACCTCGTGGGGTATCCTTGATCATGAGGAAGGTTAGAAATCAGCCTACAACTACAAGGGGGGAACTTGTCAATGATCTCAAGGCAGCTGGGACCACTGTCACCACGAAAACCATTGGTAACACATTACGACATAACGGATTGCAATCCTGCAGTGCCCGCAAGGTCCCCCTGCTCCGGAAGGCACATGTGACGGCCCGTCTGAAGTTTGCCAGTGAACACCTGGATGATGCCGAGAGTGATTGGGAGAAGGTGCTGTGGTCAGATGAGACAAAAATTGAGCTCTTTGGCATGAACTCAACTCGCCGTGTTTGGAGGAAGAGAAATGCTGCCTATGACCCAAAGAACACCGTCCCCACTGTCAAGCATGGAGGTGGAAATGTTATGTTTTGGGGGTGTTTCTCTGCTAAGGGCACAGGACTACTTCACCGCATCAATGGGAGAATGGATGGGGCCATGTACCGTACAATTCTGAGTGACAACCTCCTTCCCTCCGCCAGGGCCTTAAAAATGGGTCGTGGCTGGGTCTTCCAGCATGACAATGACCCAAAACATACAGCCAAGGCAACAAAGGAGTGGCTCAGGAAGAAGCACATTAGGGTCATGGAGTGGCCTAGCCAGTCACCAGACCTTAATCCCATTGAAAACTTATGGAGGGAGCTGAAGCTGCGAGTTGCCAAGCGACAGCCCAGAACTCTTAATGATTTAGAGATGATCTGCAAAGAGGAGTGGACCAAAATTCCTCCTGACATGTGTGCAAACCTCATCATCAACTACAGAAGACGTCTGACCGCTGTGCTTGCCAACAAGGGTTTTGCCACCAAGTATTAGGTCTTGTTTGCCAGAGGGATTAAATACTTATTTCCCTCTGCAGAATGCAAATAAATTCATATACTTTCCACAATGTGATTTTCCGGATTTAATTTGTGATGTGCTATCTCTCACTGTTACCAATAACCTACCCTTCAATTATGGGCTGCTCATGTCTTTGTCAGTGGGCAAACTTACAAAATCAGCAAGGGATCAAATACTTATTTCCACCACTGTAAGCATCTTTAGCGAATAAAAGGTGGAGTACACTATAATTAAAATACAAGTACCAAAATTCATAATCAGTAAGAACAAAATAGAAATAAAACTAAGGGGGTTAATATTTTGAGACATCAAAGTAAATTTTGTGAGTAAAAACAGTGTTTTATGCACAGAAGGTGAAAGAAAAAGGAAACAAAATTGTAGATTTAGCTTACACTTTTTTCAGTAGTAGCTCAAGGTGATTTACATTCAGGTACAGTGGGTAATTTCCCTTTCTCTAGAGGGATTACATTCTAAGGCAATGGAGGGTGAAGGGTAGACAACATTGCTTCACCTGTTGCTTTCCTGGCCTCTGAAGGGAAGATAGGGGAGGTTCAGACATATTGGATAGTTGGCGAGTATTTAACATGATAACTGATCTGGATGTTGATGTTTTGTTGGTACCAGTTTGTTAAGCAGTGCATGTGGCCTCCAGGAAACTCTCAGCAATCAGATTTCTCATGTTTCTAGTTCCCTTCCAAACTCTTGTTGGGCCCATCAATTTTAGTTTGTCATTTGTATAATATTTCATTAGATCATGATGTGTTCTTGATAGGGGTGTTATCTCAGCACCACCAACTTTGTGTTCAAGGTTGCCAGCCCCTTTGCAGAACGTCAAGGTTAGCATAAACCTTTTTCATGGGTTGGAGATTTGATCACCTATGTGAATCCTGGAGATTTGATCACCTATGTGAATCCTAGAGCTGCCTTCATGTCAAAAAAAGCAAAGGTAGTGGTGTCTGGAGTGTCAATAATGTAAGTTAAAGTAAGGAAGCTCAGAGTTTCTTCTGTCACCAGATTCAGAAGCTTTTGTACAGATGTGTTATTGCAAAGTTCCAGTAGACCACGAACAGCCACATTGATTCTTTATCTCCTAGCTGGTTTAAGGGGCATTCTGACTTAGACTGGTGGCGGATGGCGACTCTACACAATTGGATTGTCTCTTGGATCACGATTGCTTCCCCTGCATCCTGCTTCAACAGTCTTGATTAATGCTGGATGGTGAATCCTGTTGGGCATATTTCAGTCAATGGGACGCCATTTTAGTCTAGCCTGGTTTCAGTTTGGTATTCACTTGGAAATTTATATTGTTTTACTTGATAGTCACTAACAGAAAAAAAGAGTAGACCCACGTGATGGGTGTCAGGCTGCAGCTGCTTGGAAAAAAAATGGTGCTTTAGTTTATATGCTGCTCTGTATTAACCAGTTTCTGCTGGTTTGTGTTATGCCCCTGATGCAGCCTTTGAGAGGGTGAAACATGGCTATGTTGGGCAGCTAGAGGGCAATTGTACGCTGATTTTATTTATATGTATTGAATATATTTTGTCTTATTTCATCACTTGGGTCTTCTCTTTTTTTCTGCTGTTCTGGATCTTGCAGTCACTAGGCCTAATTTTCCAAGTAGCAGTCTGTTAGGGATAGGGTTTAACTAGTTGGTAGTTATAATTAGGTAGGTATTTTGCCTTTAGGATTTACATAGTAACATAGTAAATGACAACAGATAAAGACCTGTACAGTCCATCCAGTCTGCCCAACAAGATAAACTAATTTTACATGGTATGTGATACTTTATATGTATACCTGTTTGATTTTCCTTGCCTTTCTCAGGGCACAGACTACTACTACTACTACTATTTATCATTTCTATAGCGCTACAAGGCATACGCAGCGCTGTACACCATACACAAAAAGAGAGAGTCCCTGCTCAAAGAGCTTACAATCTAGACCATAGAAGTCTGCCCAGTACTGTTCTTGTACTAAATTCTGAAGCAAACATCGAAGCCCCTTAAAATTTACACCCCAGCCCATCCCTATCTATTCAGTCACGATCAGGGCGTAGACCGTAGAAGTCTTCCCATCTCCCGTTTCATTTCCCAATTACCGGCGTTGTCACCCAATCGCCTCTAAGATTCCACAGAATCATTCCTTCTAAACAGGATTCCTTTATGTTGATCCCACGCATGTTTGAATTCCATTACTGTTTTCATCTCCACCACCTCCAGTGGGAGGGCATTCCACATATCCACCACCCTCTCCATGAAAAAATACTTCCTGACATTAGTCCTGAGTCTGCCCCCCTTCAACCTCAATTCATGTCCTCTCGTTCTACCTCCTTCCCGTCTCCGGAAAAAGTTCATTTGCGGATTAATACCTTTCAAATATTTGAACGTCTGTATCATATCTCCCCAGTTTCTCACTGTTTGTACTCTGATGGACAGGGAAGGCTTTAGTTATCCTCTTCTGATGATCTCAAGATTGTGAAACAGTGTGACAAGGCAGTGGAAAAAAGCCAGCAGGATACAAAACTACCTAGAGAGAGAAATAACTAGCAGAAGAGAGGAGGTGTTTGTGCCCATGTACAAGTCATTGGTGAGTAATAGCGTAGCCACGGGTGGGCATGGATGGGCACCTTTGGTGTGGCTGGCAGAGCTCCCCAAGCCCTGCCAGCTGAAGAATCCCAGCATCTCTCCTTCCCCTCCCCTGCAGATCTTCTGACATCTCAGCTCCAGTCCCTGAAACCCCCTGTACCTTTAAAAGCCTTCATTTCTTTGCTATCAGTGAGCATCAACTCACATCCACTACTCACACGGGACAGGAGCCTTCCCTCTGACTCATTTTCTTGTTTCCGCATAGGCGGAGCCAGATCAGACAGAAGGCTCAGGGCTGGCGTGTGCAGTGGGTATGAATTGCTCTCTGCCAGCAAAGAAATGAAGGGGGAGAATTGAGAGATGCTGTCACCTGGTGGGAGGGGATAGGGAGATGCCAAGAGTGGGGGGTGAGGTTCTCTTGCTCATTGGGCTCAGGCACACCCAAAATTGGGTGTCTGTGCCCCTGTTGGTGAGGACCCGCTTTGCGAGTTGTGTTCAGTTTTAGAGGTTGTATCTCACTAGGGACATAGTCTTGAAGCTGTTCAGAGGAAGGTAAAAAATATATAACTTTTTTTTTCCCAAATGTTTGTATGAGAAGAGACTTGAAAACCTGAATATGTATATCCTAGAGAAAAGGAGGGACAGGGAAGATAACAAATGTTTAAATAACTTGAAGGGTATTAATATACAAACAGTTCTTTTTCAGAGACAAAGTGGTAGGACATAACTTGAAAGTGGTAGACTTAGGAACAACATCAGAAAATAATTTTTAATGGACAGGGTAGTGAATGCCTGGAATACCCTCTCGGTGGAGGTGATGGGGTTAAAAAAAATAGTGATGGAATGTAAAAATGTGTGAGATAAACACAGAGGATCCCTGTAGAGCAAAAAGGATAGAATCAAAGCAAGACTTAAATGATCGTCATACTTTAAACAAGGCCTAGAGGGCTGTAACCTGCACAGAGCAGCAGGAACTACTCTTCATACCTTATTGGGCAAACTAGATGGCCCATACAGGTCTTTATCTGCCATCATTTACTATGTTTGTCAAACATATTTTTTTTTTTGTTACATTTGTACCCCGTGCTTTCCCACTCATGGCAGGCTCAATGCGGCTTACATGGGGCAATGGAGGGTTAAGTGACTTGCCCAGAGTCACAAGGAGCTGCTTGTGCCTGAAGTGGTAATCGAACTCAGTTCCTCAGTTCCCCAGAACCAAAGTCCACCACCCTAACCACTAGGCCACTCCTCCACGCTAACAAATGTGGTGGCTATAACACACATAGGTGGACATTTTGAAAACACACAAAGTTTTTAAGTTTAAGGACTTTGAAAATGAGCTGCATAGTATATAGAATTATTTTTTTCTTTTACATTACTGAAGTGTAGAATATTCGAACAAATGCCTGGGTCATTATTTTGTTATGTGGAAGGGTGTTGATAAGTAGCTGATTGTGAACAGCTGAGGCCTTCTTCTCTTAGATGTTTACCCCATTCTGTCTCTGTAGAAAAGATAAATCATGCCCCCCTTGTTTTAGCACTGAATTGGCTAGGAGTTAAACAATGTTTCTGGGGTCATTCTTTCTGGATATTGCTATTCCAAAGCCAAACCATATTCTAAGATGACTTTACTGGCCGTAAAACATCCCACCTGTGAAACACTGAACACATGATGAGTATTTCAATTATATAGTATGGGTTCAGTCAAATCTGTAGAGGAATTAAATTGAGAATATCAAAAATTGTGCATGATTTCTGGGTGTTGGAGGTTGGGAAGCAACAATCCAGTATGCGTTTTGAACAAATTCACTGTAGGAAAAATGATGACATAGCCTGTAAATTATTTAAACTTACACAGTAGACTTCTCCAAGGATAAGATGGCTTGCTTATTCTCGCAGATGGGTAGCTGCCGTTCCGCGTCACCCATCCCGACAATATTGCCACAGTAAAAAAATAGAGCTTTCAGACACGCAAGCTGTGTTCCAGCGTGCATGTGCCAGTGCCTTCCTGTCCATCCCGTGAATGTGCAGCTTCAGTTTCGCTTTTTCCTCTTGAGGAGCATCTGCTTTCTTTGGTGGCTTCTCACACGCCCGGTCAGAGCATTTTTTGATTTTTTTTTTTTTTTTTTTTTTTTTTTTAGTGCGTTCGGTGGGGTTTTTTTCTACTTGCTCTTTTGTTTAAAAAAAAAAATCCTTTATTTCTTTAGTATTTTTTGCCCACGTTTCCTTTAGTTTTCGACGCGGGCCGCTTTCAGGCCTGTTTCTCTTTGTTCCTCTTTCCCCTTTTTCAGGCACGATCGCATCTTCTGATTTGGCGTGTGTTATTTTTCCTTCCATGTCCACAGAGACCCCCAGTGGTTTCAAGCGTTGTACTAGTTGCAGCCGGACCATTTTGGGGAAAAACACCCATTCTTGGTGTCTTCAGTGCCTTGGGCCCGACCATAGCCTGGCCAATTGTGTCCTCTGGCCTTCATATGAAAAAGAGGACTTGGGATTCCTGAGAGGCTCAGCGCGTGAAAAATTTTGGAGCCTGGTCCGGTCCTTCGACATTGGCATCGAGGTCGGAGGCATCTGCATTGACGTTGAGCTTCGCACCGACATCGGGAGCCCAGGTAGGGATGACTGCTTCGACGCTCCATGACACTGGGAGCAGTGAGGCATCGAATGGGTCTCCACCTGTCTCGAGGCCTTCTATGCAGCCCCCCCCTCAGGACCGTCCATTGTCAGACCCGACTCCGAGGCGACAGGAGGAATCAACATCCTCGTCGGCACTGAGGAGCATGAGTGACGAGCACCGACACCAATCTACTTCGATGCATGGTGCTGGGAGCTCCGGGGTGCCAAGGGATTCAGCACCCGAGAAGCGTCAACACTGGGGGGACCGCTCCCACTCTATCCAGAAGGTTCTGATGCGTGTGTCTCCAAGCAGCTGAGATCTTGCTCCTCCACCAGCCCCAGCGATTCTGCAGCTGATGCCACAGTATTTCCCGATGGCGGCCCTCAATGAGCGCATTCGAGCCTTGCTCCCTGATCTTCTGGATGGCCTAATGCAACGATGTACATCAGTATTGGGGGTGCTTGTGCCTACCATACCTCCCACTGCGGCCCTACCTGGCCCTCAGCCTGCGGTGTGGTCTCCGATGCTGGCGCTGCTTGCTGCACTGGTGTCGACAGCTACCCAAGTCAGCACCCCCTCAATATTGGTAGAGGAAGCTTTGCTGGAGCCGAGACTGGAGCCAGTTTCTCAATGCCACTCTCAAGGACATGGGTCCTCAGCATTTAGGCAAGCCCAATCTCGGACATCCCTTAGGGAAGTGCTATCCGACACCAAGGAGGATCGCTCATGGGCAACAGAGGAAGATCCCAGGTACTTTTCCTTCGAGTCCTATGGGATTTCTTCTGATCCATCTCTTCCACCTGAGAGGAGACGATCTCCACCTGAGAGCCTCTCTTTTATCTCTTTTGTAAAGGAAATGACTGATTCCATTCCATTCCCAGTAGAAGTGGAGGATCAGCCCAGGGCCAAGATGCTCGAGGTCCTGGGCTACACCTTCCCTCCTAAGGAGGCAGTAATGGCTCCTCTCCACAAGTTATTCAAGGCAGTCCTCATTAGGAACTGGGCGTCCCCTCTGACTGTCCCTGTGGCCCCCAAGAAAATTGACACTACTACTACTATTTAGCATTTCTATAGCGCTACAAAGCGTATGCAGCGCTGCACAAACATAGAAGAAAGGCAGTCCCTACTCAAAGAGCTTACAATCTAGTAGACAAAAAATAAAGCAAACAAATCAATTAATATGTAGAGGAAAGAGGAGAGGAGGGTAGGTGGAGGCGAGTGGTTACGAGTCAAAAGCAATGTTAAAGAGGTGGGCTTTCAATCTAGATTTAAAGATGGTCAAGGATGGGGCAAGACACCCAGTATCAGATCCATGGGGAACCAAGCTTTTTGAGGTCTCAGTTACCTCATGACTCCATGATGGTGGATTCCACTCTCAAGAGAGCCAGGACTATTAGGGACTATGCCTCGGCTCCCCCATGCAATCAAATCTATTCTACCAGGGGAAGAAGGGCAGGGATTCTATTCCAAACCTAAGGGCCCTGAACAAATTCCTAGTCCGAGAAAAGTTCAGGATGGCTTTCCTGGGCACCCTTCATGATTTTGGAAAACGATTCGCTGTGCTCTCTGGAATTGAGGGATGCATATGCACACATCCCGATACTTCCAGCTCACCGGACGTATCTTCGGTTTCGGCTGAGAACACATCACTTTCAGTACCGCGTGTTGCCTTTTGGCCTCTCGTCAACTCCCAGAGTCTTTACCAAGTGTCTAGCGGTAGTCGCAGCATCACTACGCAGACTGGGAGTTCATGTGTTCCCTTATCTCGACGATTGGCTAGTGAAGAGCACCTCGGAGATCGGTGCTCGGGAGTCCATGCAGATGACTATTCGTGTGCTAGAGCTACTAGGGTTCATTATAAACTACTCCAAATCCCATCTCGATGCTGTTCAACAATTGGAGTTCATAGGAGCCCTGCTCAACACGAGGACTGTTCGAGCCTACCTCCCGGAGATGCGGGCAGATAATTTTGTTTCCCTGGCGTCCAAGGTTCGGTAATCGCAGCAGGTCACAACTTGGCAGATGTTGAGATTGTTGGGCCACATGGCTTCCACAGTGTTTGTTACACCCATGGTTCACTTGCACATTAGATCTGCTCAATGGACCCTGGCTTTTCAGTGGTATCAAGCCACAGGGGATCTAGAGGATGTCATCCAAGTGTCCCCGGAGCTTGTATGCTCTCTTCAATGGTGGACAATTCATCCCAATTTGAGCTTGGGACTTCCATTCCAAATTCCTCAGGTGCAAAAAATGCTGACAACGGATGCTTCTGTCCTGTGATGGGGAGCTCATGTAGATGGGCTTCACACTCAAGGAGCTTGGTCCCTCCAGGAAACGAGTCTTCAGATCAATCTCCTGGAGCTTCGAGCAATCTGGAACGTTCTAAAGACTTTCAGAGATCGGCTGTCCCATCAAGTTATTCTAATCCAAACAGACAATCTGGTTGCAATATATTACACCAACAAGCAAGGGGTACCAGATCTCACCCTATGTGTCAGGAAGCCGTCCAGATGTGGTGTTAGGCTTGCCAACATGGCATGTTTCTGCAAGCCACTTATCTGGCAGGCGTAAACAATGACCTGGCCGACAGGCTAATCAGGATAAGTCAACCTCACAAGTGGTTTCTAAATATAGGCGTAGCCCACAAAATCTTCCGAACGTGGGGCACCCCTTGGTAGATCTTTTTGTTTCTCAGATCAACTGCAAGGTCCCTCAGTTCTGTTCCAGGCTTCAGGTTCACAACAGACTAGCGTCAGATGCCTTCCTTCTACATTTGGGGACAGGCCTTCTGTATTCATATCCTCAGATATCTCTGGTGGGAAAGACTTTGTTGAAACTCCAGCAAGACTGTGGAACCATGATTCTAATCGCACCCTACTGGCCACGACAGATATGGTTCCCTCTTCTTCTTCTGGAATTGTCCTTCGAAGAACCATGGAGATTGGAGTGTTTCCCGACCCTCATCACTCAGAATGAGGGTCGCTTCTACATCCCAACCTCCAGTCTCTGGCTCTCATGGGCTGGATGTTGAGAGCTTAGAATTCACTTCCTTGGGTCTTTCCGAGGGTGTCCCCCGAGTCTTGCTGGCTTCCAGGAAAGATTCCACAAAGATGTGTTATTCTTTTAAATGGAGGAGGTTTGCTGTCTGGTGTGACAGCAAGGCCATAGATCTCCTTTCTTGTCCTACATAGACCCTGGTTGAATACTTTCTACACCTATCAGAGTCTGGTCTGAAGACCAATTCCATAAGGGTCCACCTTAGTGCAATTAGTGCTTATCAGCGTGTATCTCTAGACAGCCTTTAGCTGTTTGTTTCATGAGAGGTTTGCTTTTGTCAAAGCAAACTGTCAAACCTCCACCAGTGTCATGGGATCTCGACATCGTTCTCACCCAGCTGATGAAAGCTCCTTTTGAGCCACTGAATTCCTGCCATCTGAAGTACTGGACCTGGAAGGTCATTTTCTTGTTGGCTGTTACTTCAGCTCATAGGGTCAGTGAGCTTCAGGCCTTAGTAGTGGATGCACCTTATAGTTTCATCACAACAAAGTAATCCTCCGCACGCACCTTAAGTTCCTGCCGAAAGTGGTGTTGGAGTTCCACCTGAACCAGTCGAAAGTCTTGCCAACATTCTTTCCCCAACCTCATGCCCATCCTGGCAAAAGCAGCTTCCACACCTTGGACTGCAAGAGAGCATTGGCTTTTTACATGGAGTGGACAAAGCCGTTCAGACAGTCTTCGCAGCTTTTTGTTTCATTTGATCCCAACGGGATGGGGGTCGCCATCTGGAAATGTACCATATCCAATTGGCTAGCAAATTGCATTTCCTTCACTTATGCCCAGTCTGGGCTGACATTGGAGGGTCATGTCATGGCTCATAATGTCAGAGCCATGGCTACAAATGTAGTAGAGAATGACACAGGGGGCAAAGTTTGTCCCCATCCCTGCCTCATCCATGTGAGTTCTGTCTCTATTCTCGTCCCGTTCCCGCAGGCCCTGTCTCCGTCCCCATCCCCGTTCTGTCCCCATGGGCTCTGTCCTCATCTGCAGAAGCCTCGAACAATTATGATTTTATATTTAAATCTTTTTAATAAAGTATAAAAAGGAACAATATGCTTTGCAACTGTTGTGTATAAATTACAAATAGAAGATGTCTTCTTAGAAGATGTGCTAGTAGCAGGATGTACAGGATCCCCCATGCAAATTTTGCTAGTTGTGGCCAGCATGTTTGCTTGTTTTTCGGAAAAATCAAAATATTGTTGTCTGCATCACTCAAACATAAATAACAGTCCTGTTCATTAAGAGGCTTCAAAGTAGAAAATGACACAGGGACAAAGTTTGTCCCTGCCCTATCCCTGCAAGCTCTGTCCCCATCCCCGTGGATACTGCGGGTCCGTCCACATGTCATTCTCTAGTCTGTAGCCCATTTGAAATCAGCCTCCATCAAACAGATTTGCAAGGCTGCGACATGGTCTTCAGTCCACACATTCACATCTTGCTACTGCCTTGAGCAGGATACCCGACGCGACAGTTGGTTTGGGCAGTCAGTGTTGCAGATTCTGTTTGGAGTCTAGAATCCAACTCCACCCTCCTAGACCTGTTTTATTCTGTTCCAGGCTGCACTCTCATCTAGTTTGTATATAGTTTCAGGTTAATCTGTGTTAAGTCTTCGTCGTTGCGAGGCCCAATTGACCAATGTTTGTTGTTTTGGGTGAGCCTGGGTGCTAGGGATTCCCTATCTGTGAGAATAAGCAAGGCTGGAGCGCAGGTTGTTCTCCTGTATTTTTTACTTTGGCAATATTGCCGGGCCGGGCGACGCGGGAGCGGTGTCTGTCCATCTGTGAGAATACGAAGCCTGCTGTCCTCGGAGAATACCTGCTACAGGTAAGTATCTTCGCTTTGCTGTTACAGGTTAAGTGAGGAGTTTAGATAATGTGAATGTGGTCAACTGGATTTTTGTATTAATGTTGATATCCAATATTCAATTGCTTACTAAATAGACTATCACAACCACTGTTTGCTTACGTAAACATTAATTTGTCGTGCCTTCTAGAATAATGAACTGGTATTTCTTCAAGCATATGCAGCTAAAATAAAAACATGTACAAAGTACTGAAAGTCAAACAATGAATAATGACTTTGATGTCACCTAGAGAGACTGCATTTTCTGGCAAATAATTAGAAATAGCAAAAGTTGTACGTGCTTTTTGTGGAGTGCTCTTCGCACTCTCAGGTAGCATAAGGAATTATTCTCCATTAACTTTACTGATTATGTCTGTTACAACAGCTGGAGGTTCTTTCCTGGTAAGCTACACAGCATTCCTTGATACAGAAGGATCCCAAACTGCCATGATTCTGTCACTACCTGCCCAACTGACATTTAAGACAACATCACAGGTATTAAATTTTTCCTGAGCACCATTTTATTATGAGCTGTTTACCAAAAGGAAGTCTGATTGCTGCCAGATAATCAATCAGTCTAATCATCACTTTTAGTTTTGTGTCCTTTATTTATTTATTTATTTGTTACATTTGCACCCCGCACTTTCCCACTTATAGCAGGTTCAATGCAGCTTACATAGCAGTAAAATTACAGTGTAGTGTATAGGAAAACAGGCTGAGCTAGTAGAGTGATGGAGATGTATAGTTAGGGAATATTAAAAGGGAGAGGGGTAGAGGAGAAAGTGGAAGGTGCTAGTTTTAGGCTAGATTGAGGTAATCAAGGGATAGGGTCGGGTAAACAAAGGGAAAATTGGAGGAGGCGTGGACTGAGTCAATGTCGTTGTCGCAGGATCAGGTGATGAATAGATGGATTTGTAGGGTTAGGTCGTGGCGTTAGGATAAGCTTCCTTGAATAAGATGGGTTTTGTGTACTGTGATGAGAAACCCTGCAAATTCAGAACTTCACAGGCAAAAATGTTAAAAATTAAAAACAAAACAATAAAGATCATCAACATCAGTGCCTCAGCCTAACAGATTTCAAGTAAATATACAAGCTAGGACTTCTGACAGAATATTTGTAGAACAGGTGGCATGCAGCAGGTTTTTGCTATAGCAGAAACATGAAAGGAAATCATAACAGCTGCAGACCGGTTGCAAGAATGTGAGATAGAGTTGTGAAACATTCAGAGGAATAACAATGAGGTGGCATATGGAAGAAGGGGAGCTTTATGTTTACAAATATAATTTGAGAACATGAACTGGCATCCAGCTTGATAAGGAACAGAAGCATTTAAAAATGTTAATGGAGGTACCAGAAATGTTGACTAAAAGGACTGAGCCACGTTGATCCTTAACCCCTCTGTTTACTAAGCTGCATGGCAAAGCTGGCACAGCCCATTCAAAGTGAATGGGCTGTGTCAGCATTAGCACGCAGCTTAGGAAATAGGAGGATAAGTTTTGAACTAATATTTGAAAGTCATGAGATTGATGGTATATCAAATGTGAAATATTTCCTGCCATAAACTGATATAATGTGCTAAGTTTTTATAGGTTGTTCACTCTGGTGACTGATTTGTAGTTCATAGGCTCACCCCATGGTTAACCATAGGAATGGGAATTAAAGGGAAAATTGAAGAGAAATGATTTCTCCAATGTGGGCCTTTTCTCTGGATCCATACATACACATTTCTTGAAATGGGGTCCTCTCCCAACAGCAGTCATCTTGATACAACATTTATGGATTGACTTTTCTCAAACTACAAAGTATAATTTCAACAATTGGCACATTAGCACTCCTGTAACACCCTGACTCTTGTCTCCTGCTTGGGGGGAAGGATTTGTGGTTATGTGCAGCTTTTGTGACCACCTAAGTGCTCATAGCATGTCATTGATGGGTTGAGTCTCAGAGGAGACTTTTCCATCAATCCTCTTCAGCCTGGAAATTTGGCATAAACAATAGAGCTATGCATTTATTAGTGTGCCTTGAGATTTTAGTGTGCACTAAATTGATTTAATGCACACTGTCTTGCAAATTAGCATATGTTCAGTTAATTAGAGGGTAATTCTGTAGCAGGGAGCCTACAGTAGGTACTGGTTATAGTACCTATTCTAAGCTTTATCTGTAAAGAAAACTAGGCACTAACTTTTCTTTATAGAACACTAGCACGAGTGGCAGAGAAAATAGGTACATCTAGGCACAGCCCTAGAAGAGATATAAATGTCTATGCCTACCTGTATTCATAATTTACATATGTACGTGTGCGTTCACGGAAATTCCGCCTGCTGGCAAAGTATCTGTTATCACAGTATGGAGCTTACTTTTCCTTTAGCCACTATTCTATAAGAGGTCACTTACATACATATGTCCCCCTCACACATGTAAATAACTAAAATATCACATTTTTGTGTGTTCTTGGATCCTAAAACTAAGTGGCTTCTTATAGAAATTACCCCCCAAGCGCATATTAAAGTAAAGACACCCAAAAAAAAGAGAGAATTTTGGGGAAAACCCCCTAAATTTCTTTGCCTGTGCCTATCTCTAATAAATAGCTTCCTGCCGTATGGAAATAAAATCTGTGCCAATGATATTTCAACATGGCGGTCAGTACTGATTTCAACTGCTGACCATGGTATTTAAATTTATACCTAGATATTCAGCGCCAGGCCATACCTAGATGCCATCACCTAATATTTAGGTGTAAGGCAGCACTGGTAGCTATCCAGGTACTGCCAGTATTCATCGTTGGTATCCAGATATGTTTTCAAAGAACTTAGACGACAAAAGAGCTAAATATTGGTGCCTTGGCTCCTCTCCTCTGATTCACCTCAACATTATTTGGATAGAGCTGGTGTGGTCCTGATTTTCAGCAGCATTATCCAAATAATGATTCTGAAGTTTGGCTATTGGGACCAGTGACTGACCCTTATCTGGGTGGGAGCTGCTTCTACCTGGAAAAGTGCAGTTGAAAATTGACCTTTATTCCTTACTGCTCTGTGATGTGTCGGGTTTTAGATTCAGCTTCCCTGTTCTGAAATGAGATTGCCATGGATATATTATGCATTGTAGAGTACCAGATGTAAAAGTCTGTTTTTAACTTTACAGAATGGAACACAGTTTTATTCATTGCTGGCATCATTTACTGTGACAACAAAAAAATCAAAGGTACGTGTGATGGAGAATTTAGCTTTAGTATTCATACTTAAACATGTGCTAAAAATTGCACCGGAGCTCTGCTTCGTATCTGTAGTACCTACCTGAAATTGCTTCATTTTTTTTCATCTCTATAGCATTTATTTAAAAAATTGTCTATTCTGCCTACTGCCTAAAACCTAAGTGGATTACAATCAACATTCATAATAAAATCACACAAGTTAACAAACAAGTGAGTGCCAAAACATAATCATTCTCATAATTCTGACCTCTTCTAGCTCACTTAACTAATAATAACAGTAAAGGACAATATTCAGAAAAGTGCTTTAAGAAAGAGATGTGTTAAAAAAAAATTTTTTAACTGCATTGAAGTGCTGCATAACCTCTACTAGTATATTTGCACAATGTCACTGAGCAGTTCTGCATTAATCCCCTTGGGCCAGTTCTTTTTAACATTTTTGTAAGCAATATTGCTGAAGGACTATCTGGTAAGGTTCGCCTCTTTGTGGATGATTGCAAAATCTGATGGTGTGGATAACATGAGGAAAGACTTAGCAAAGCTAGAGGGATTGTCTGGTATTTGGCAGCTTAGATTTAATGCTAAAAAATGCAGGTTCATGCATTTGGGCTGAAAAAAAAACAACAACAGAGGGAACAGTACAGTTTATGGGGTGAAAAGCTTTTGACAACGAAAGAGGAGTGGGACTTGGGTGTGATCCTAAGGTGGCCAAACAGGTAGAAAAGGTGATGGTGAAAGCTAGAAGAATACATAGGTGCCTAGGTAGAGGAATGACCAGTAGGAAAAAGGAGGTGATGATGCCCCTATCTAAGACTCTGGTGAGACCTCATTTAGAATATTATGTACAATTCTGGAGACTACATCTTCAAAAAGATATCAACGGAAATGGAGTCAGTCCAGAGGGTGTTTGCTATAATGGCCAGTGATCTTTGACATATGAATATTCATGAGAGAGATTTGTGTGCACTACCTCCACTGCAAGCAAATCTCTCTCATGAATATTCATTGTGGGTATCCTCAAAACCTGACTGGACGATCCAAGATGGCGATGAGGGAGGACGCACGTTAGTTTGGCTCGTGCTGTCTCCAAGTTTCCTGTGACTATTGGTGCGCTGCCCGTGGAATATGGGCAAGAGGAAAGGAAAAACAGTTGCTTATCCCTCCCTGAGCACTGCTGGAAATCCCACCACGTCCCAGCCTACCTTGGAACATTACGGGGTCACAACGTCGGCGACATCAGCGGCTACTTCGGGGAACAGCAAGGCGTTTTTGCCGGATACTAGCGGAGAAGGAGTGACGCTCAGTCCTCCTGCCGGCGCCACCCCTCCAAGACTCGGAAACGATCATGTTTCGCCGTTGCTGACACCGCGAGATTCGCCCGAAGTGGGTCAAAGAATCCGTGGAATGCAGGGAGGGCTTGGTGTAACATCGACTCCAGTTGAAATATCAACTATCGGCTTGGAGAGTGAGCTCCCCTCCCCGAAGACTCCCAGAGCAGTTTCCGTCGAGGAGTTGAGGTTGGTGAAGCCTACAATCGTTACAATGGATGCCTTATGGGAGGCTTTGCACATCGTGAACAACTCACTTCTTCAGATGTCTAAAACTTTTCAGGAACAAACAAGTGAGTTTAAAAATCTTTATCAAAGCCTGTCTACGAAGGTGGAAGCCCAGGGGAAAAACTTTGAATCATTAAACACAGATACGGTTTCTCTGAAAAAATCAGTAAATTTAGTAATCAAGGATAATTTTGTTTCCTCAAAAAAATTGGAATTTTTGGAGAACCAAATGAAAAAAAATAATTTACGATTGATTAATTTTCCAAAAACACCATATATATCTGCAGCTGAACTCCTCAAGAGATATTTTTCAGACATTTTGCAAATTCCTGCTGATAACCACCCGTTGGTATCAAAAGCGACTTATATTTCTAAAAAGACTTCTATGACTGAAAATGTGGGACTGATATTTTGGAGAAGTCAGAGATAGCAGAGAGGGCCACTCTTATAGTGACTTTCTCTTTTGACTTAGGAACAATATTTTGAAGCTGTATTTTCGTCATATGTCAGATCATTTCTTAGGTTCTAGGATAAAAATTTTTCCTGACATTTCAAGGGAAACACAAGCCAGGCGCCGTGAGCTCTTGGCTTTTAAACCGAGAGTGGTAGCCCTTGGTGGGACCTTTTTGGTCCGTTTCCCCTGTAAATGTTTTATTTCTCTAGATTCAAATAATTACCTTTTTCTTGAACCCAAGAAATTACAAGAATTTTTGGAATTAAGAGAACAAATGAAGAAGCCTCTTCAACAGCTTCCTGTAATTATTCCGCTACCGGCTGTAACTTCTGATTGACCCTCCTCCCTCTGAAAGAATAGTTAGTTCTATTCATGTGATTTAGTTATTTTCTTTCTTGGATCCCCATGTTTGAGGTCAATTATTTTAAAATATTATATGTGGGGGTAAAATATATTGCCTTTATTTTTTGAAATTTCCATTTCTGTACATTTATGATGGTTATTGTGAATGTAATAAATTAAAAGATTAAAAAAAAAACCTGACTGGCTGGGGTGCCTCCAGGACCAGGTTTGGGAACCACTGTCATAAAGTATATGGGGACAGACATAAAGATCTCAGTATGTATATTTTGGAAGAAAGGTGGGTGAGGGGAGATAGAGCCATTTAAATACTTAAGCAGTCTTTTTTTCAATTGAAAGGAAGCTCTGGAACAAGGGGGCATAGGATAAAGGTGAAAGGGGATAGAAGTAACCTGAGGAAATACTTCTTCACAGAAAGGGTGGTGAATTAATGGAACGGTCTCCCAGTGGAAGTGGTGTAGATAAAAACAGTATCTGAATTCAAGAGAGCTTGGAACAAGTATATAGGATCTCTAAGGGGTGATAGGGAGAATAGATGGCATGGATGGGCAGACTGGATAGACCATATGGTCTTTGTCTGCCTACATTTTTCTGTGTTTCTATGTACTAAACAATTTTCCCATTAGAATCTTAAGAATTTTTTGTTCTCAAAGCCTTTCTGCTGCAGCTTGGAACGTGTCACTTGGCAAAGCTGGGGAGACTCTTGACAGTGACCAACAGCATCTGGTGATCATGAGGCTCTTATGCTAGTACACATTGAGGCATATTTTCAAAGCACTTTGGGAGGCTAAGTTCCATAGGTTTCTATGGAACTTTGGGAGGCTAAGTGCTTTGAAAATGAGCCTCACCATGATTTAAAAAAAAAAAAAAAAACGATAATCCTGAATCTAAGTTTAAATGTTAAACTATCAGGAAGGAAGAAATTGTTCTCATATGCACTTGGCTTGGCTAGAGTCAGATACTGGAACAAGCTTGGCTTGACTGGAACCAAATGCTGGAACGGACATGGCTTGGCTGGACAGGAACCGGATACTGAAACAAGCTTGGCTTGGCTGGACTGAAACCAGATGCTGGAACGGACTTGGCTTGGCTGGACTGAAACCAGATGCTGGAACGGACTTGGCTTGGCTGGACTGAAACCAGATGCTGGAACGGACTTGGCTTGGCTGGACTGGAACCGGATACTGAAACAAGCTTGGCTTGACTCGACTGCAACCACATGCTGGAACTGACTTGGCTTGGCTGGACTGGAACAAGCTTGACTGGACTGGAACCAAATGCTGGAACGGACCTGGCTTGGCTGGACAGGAACTGGATACTGGAACAAGCTTGGCTTGGCTTGGCTTGACTGGACTGGAACCAAATGCTGGAACAGACCTGGCTTGGCTGGACAGGAACCGGATACTGGAACAAGTTTGGCTTGACTGGAACAGGAGTCAGGATACTCAGGCAGGATTCAGGATTTCCAAACAAGCGTGGCAGAAACAGGATACAGGATACTCAGGCAGGATTCAGGATTTACAAATAAGCTTGGCAGAAACAGGATTCAGGATACTCAGACAAGGCAGACACAAGCAGGGTAGGACTGAAGCTGAGGACAAACAGGGTAGATACAAGGAAGGCAGACTAGGCAGGACACAAAGCTGACCCACACAGACAAACAGAACTAGGCTGAAGCTAACAAGCAGGATACAAAGCAGAGCCACACAGACAAGCAACGGGGCTATGGCAGAAGCTAAGTAGAGGGGACTAGCACAAGCAAGGCAGACTAAGCAGGATACAAAGCTGACAAACACAGACAAACAACAGAACAATGGCTGAAGCTCAGTAACATAGTAACATAGTATATGACGGCAGAAAAAAACCTGCACGGTCCATCCAGTCTGCCCAACAAGATAACTCATATTTGCTACTTTTTGTGTATACCCTACTTTGATTTGTACCTGTGCTCTTCAGAGCACAGACCGTATAAGTCTGCCCCGCCTCCCAACCACCAGCTCTGGCGCAAACCGTACAAGTCTGCCCAGCACTATCCCCACCTCCCAACCATCAGTCCCGCTTCCCACCACCGGCTCTGGCACAGACTGTATAAGTCTGCCCAGCACTATCCCCGCCTCCCAACCACCAGCCCCGCCTCCCGATCTTGACTAAGCTCTTGACTAAGGACTAGAACTAGCAAGGCAGACTAGGTAGGACACAAAGCTGAGCCACACAGACAAACAACAGAACTATGGCTGAAGCTAAGGTAGAGGAGTCTAGAACTAGCAAGGCAGACTAGGCAGGACACAAAACAGACAACCAGACAGAACAAAGACTAAAGGCAGAAGTGCACATAGGCACCACAATAAAGAAGACAAGACACAGAAGTGCCCACAGGCACACAGACTAGAACAAGGCAGAAGTGCTACTGCACGCGGACTAACCTGAGGACCTTTAGCATTGCAAAGGCCCTGAATGAAAGTGAACCATTTCCTTATAACAGGACAGAGACAGGAAATACACAGAAGCCAAAGTGAGGCTTGAAACACAGAGGAAGTGGAAACCCTACAGGACAGAAACAGGAAAAACACACTGAACACTGAAGTGAGGCTTGGAACACACAGGAAGTAGAAACCGTATACTCAACACCAAAATGAGGCTTGGAACACACAGGACAAACACAACAATGCAGAAAAGAAGCCAGCTCATGAGCTGACCAGCAGACTAAGGTGAGTCAAAAGAGGGGTCACAGCCATAGTCATGACACTGTAGTTGGAATCGAACCCAGGTTGCCAGGTTCAAAGCCCGCTGCACTAACCATTAGGCCACTCCTCCCCCCATTAGGCCACTTACCAACATAATGCTGTATTCATTATGTTGGTATGTTTATAACTGTAAGGCTATATATAGGCACTATAGAGGGTGGATCATAAGAGCATATTCCAATGGCGTAGCCAGACTTACTATTTTGGGTAGGCCTTTCAACCCCCCCTCCCCCCTTCCATTAGCTCAGTATTTCCTTTGTCCTTCTAAACCCCCCACCCCCAAAGACCAGCATCTGTCCCTTGTTTGAATCCCCCCCATCTCTTCCCTGTGTACTTCGGAGGCAGCCTGCCGGCCTCATTACTTCATCTTTGCTGCTGCATCCTGCTCTTGGTGACATCACTTCCTGTTCCCTCACTGGAGGGATGCAGCAGAGGGAAGCCTGTGGAGGCTGGCGCAGGCAGCAAAGATGAATCACTGTGTCCTCTGAGATGCCTCAGAGGTACACCAGGGAGGGACAGGGGGATTCAGGTTGGGGGCAGATGCCGGGCCACTGCTGGCAGAGGAGAGGGAAGTGAGGTGCCGCTATTGGGTGGTGCTGTGCTCACCCAGTCTCACTCATAGCTACACCCTTGACATATTCTATAAAGAAAATGGGTGCCTAGTTTACTTTATTGAATACTAGCATAACTTGGTATATATGTGTGCTTAGGGGCGAGCATGGTGTTGCCTAAGTGCTCATAAACAAATGGGGTTCACACTTTCCACAAGACTGGAACACGACGAAAAACAGGGTGGAAAGGATCAAAGTCCAAGAGATCAGTCCAAAACACCAAGGTAAGATGCTCCAAAACGTTATTTGGACCCTACACGGTCCGTGTTTCGGCTTAAAAAAGCCTGCCTTCAGGGGTTTAAGAAATATATAGAACATATATATATAAGGACATATATATACAAAAGTATATCATATATCGAACAAGCATTTTGACTTCTCTGTTTAAAAACATATTAATTAAAACAATTTCTTAAAAATTCTTTAAAAATGTTGATTTTTAGGTAATTATAAACATCATAGATTAAACAGTTTAACCTCATCAGTCATATTAACATATTCATCATAGATAGAACAATATAACCTCATCAGTCAAGGTATGTCATATACCAAACCAAATATTCTAAAATATAACATACCTCATTATTAATACACTAGGAAAAAAAGGCCCATTTCGGTATGAAATGAAAAGGGCGCTAGTAAGGTTATCCCTCTCTCCCTCGCTCTCTCCCTCTGTCCCCTCCAAGACCCACGGCCCCCTTTCTTCCCTTCCGATTTCCATGCCCTCTCTCTCTCCTTCCCTCTGTCTCTCCCCCGAGTTCCAGTCCCCCCTCCTCTCTGTCTCACAGACACGTCCTTGCGATGCCTCTGGTCCCGCCCTCATTTCCTGTTTCCGCAAGGGCAGGACCAGTGTCAGAGCTGAGAGCGAAGAGAAGGGAAGGCAGCAGACTCGCGAGGCTCTTCACTGCTGCCGCTGGGACCAAGAGGGGGTTGGCGATTTTGGAGGGGGGGGGGCACATGCACATAGGGACGTCTCTGCCCGCTCCCGCTGTTCTTCAACGCACGTCTCTCACTGGGATTGTAACCCCCTGCTGACGTCAGGCAAGCAGGGTTCTACTGCTGGCCAGTGACGTCAGCAGGTGATTACGATCCCAGTGAGACACTTTAGAACGTTCACATAGCAAATTATTATATTAGATATTTTCTTCATCAACTCAGTTAATTACAATTATCTAATTTTCTTATTCCTTATATAGTTATAGTGAATTTGAAACATATATATATATATATATATATATATATAAAAGACAATAAAGGTAAAAAAACCAAATGTAAGTAAAAAAACATCCATATGTACAGGCAGAGCTATCACTTTAAAAAAATGTAAAAAATGATGCCCAAAAAAATAATATAAAAATATACATACAAATTGTGCAAATAAGTAAAATGGTCTTTTACAGTTTTGTGTCCAAAAAAGTAATGGTATTATATAATATCTGTGCTTTATGAACAGAGCTTCTGTATAAAACATTAAAAATACATTAAGAATACATCCTTATGTTTATTATACTGTATACTTTAAAAGCGTATAAACTAATATATTTAAAAATCAAGTTTCAACTTTTTAAACCATATGAAAAGTGGACCTACCAATCGATGAATGCTCAACTGTGTATCGATTGATAATGGAGCGCATAAATATCTGTCACTGTGAAAAGAACAAAAAACTGAAAATATATAACACAAAAATAAAAATGATGAAGATAAAAACAAAAATAGATATGAAAATAATAATAAAAAAAAAAAAAAATAAAAATAATGGTGGGTTGTGTCCATCTACCAGCAGGTGGAAATAGAGATTACAAAGCTGAAGGCAGTGATACCAGACGGCCAGCTCCTCCTTCACCTCAGTACGTCTCTTATCTCCAGCAGGTGGTGGACAGCGCATCAGCAGCTCCTGGATTTGTCTGTTGGGAATACTCCTGGGTTCTGTGGGCCAGTTGAGTTTAGGGGTGTCTGACTGGTGGTGCCGACTTTGGGGGCATCCTCAGTCTTCTGGGTCCCTGCTTCACCCTTTCCCTCCTTGCCTTCCAGTCTTTAGATTTCTATCCTTCCTCACCAGTAAAAAAAAAAAACAAACAAACAAAAAAACCCGAGAGCTCCTTTGCCTTCATTTGGTGTTAAAAAACAAAACAGAAGATTTCTGACAGGACCAGGCAGTACAGGCTGCTGCGTCTGTGGGACTCTGCTTCTCCTTCGGATACACCTGCTGTTCGGTGAGTCCCTGCCTTTCCCTTTTTGGTGTGGGGGTACCGTGCTTTAATGTGGGCATTTGAAAGCTGTTCCCATTGCGGTAGCAGATGCTCTGCAGTGTGACTCTGTGTGGTGGCGTGTTTGAACGCTGGGGAGGGAAGTGCCCGAGTTCCCCTTCCCTGAGCAGCCTTTTCCTGCGCTAAAATGGCGGGAATGCGTGCCTTTTTGTTGGCGCGGCTCTCTCTTTTCTCCTGATAACAGCTCTGATCCTTTCCCGCCCTGCGGCCTTGATGTGGGCAGGGGGGAGGGGCGGCCTCTCCTAAAGGACCTTGTGTTCCATTGGAGACTGCTGGTACAGGGGATTCCCCTTTATTTTCTCCAGCCTTTGGTTTCCTTTACCAAAATCACTGTTGAGTCAGAAACTGTTTGCATGTAGCTGGGGCAGTGGCATAAATTCTTCTGCAAGGGGATCCAGGGGAAGAACAGAACTACTTTAAGCTGTTTCTATATCTTCTGAGCAGGATGTCCTCTGCTCTGGGACCCTTAATTTGAACCTTTCTTCTGAAAGAGAGCTTGTCCTCAGTAGCCCTTTTCGTGATTGTGGGAGTTTTAATGCCTATCTCGGGCAGATGGGTTCTAGAGGGCTCAGTTTTCCAGAAAGAATCTGATGGTCCTGTGATGTGCCTTGTTTTTTTCGGGATGCACGTCAGCCACTGGGGGCTTCTCTGGGGCAAGTGACCTTGCTTTCGGTTCCTTCTTTCTTTTCCAGCTGTGGTTTGGCTTTTCTTTTTCAGCCTCTCTTTCTTCCCTTTTTTCGGGAGGGGTATTTTCACATGGAGTACACGGCGCTTCGTCTTCTAGATGTTCAGAGGGCTCGCCAGTGTTTGCATATGTTGCATATTTTTCAGCGTTCAGATCTTCTCTTTGTCGCTGGTTCTTGCTGTGGGATGGCAACCTGTGGTCTGATCTGATTTTTTTTTCTCGTTGGATTGCAGATAATTTGTGGAGTTTTTGGAAAGGTTGTGTCCTGCTGGTGGCATTCCAGGCTCGTTTCACGAGTTTGCTATCTACTTCTGGGCGGAACGGATGTGCTTTCACTATTCAGATGCTGCCTTTGCAGCGGCGGTTCTGTCTCGGGGAGTGGCGACTTCCCACCCTGCTTAGGGATTGCTTTGGTACATCCCACCAGTTATTGGATTCATCTGCTGCATACGCTAAGGAAGGTAAAATTATGCCTTACCTGCTGATCATTTTCTTTCCTTTAATAGCAGCAGATGAATCCAGGATCCTGCCCTTTGTCAGCCGCGCTTGTTTTGCCTGTCTGTTCTTCTCCTGGTCTTTAGTTTAAAAAAAAAAAGGAAGAGGAAAGAGAACAGAAACCACTAAAGAGGACTCCATTGCAGTCGTGGTTTCTCTTAAGTCAGACTGACAAGTTTCTGTTTTGTATGGTTGGTGAGGAAGGCTTCCTGGTTTCTTGTCTGATTCTGCTTGGTGATGAGACATGTACTGAGGTGAAGGAGGAGCTGGCCATATCACTGCCTTCAGCTTTGTAATCTCTATCTCCACCTGCTGGTAGATGGACACAACCCACCAGTTCTTGGATTCATCTGCTGCTACGAAAGGAAAGAAAATTATCAGCAGGTAAGGCATAATTTTACCTTGTGGATATCCTGAAAACCTGACTGGCTGGGGCGCTTCCAGGACCAGGTTTGGGAACCACTGCCATAATGTTTAAACAGCTGATGGGAGGTGATGAAGTCAAAGAAAAGTGAGTTAGACAATGGCAAACCCAAAACACTGCTGACTGCTCTACCTCTATCAGCTGGGGTTGAACTTCCAAGGGGGTACGGAGAGTGTGGATGGTGATGTGAGGTGTCCTAAAATGAAAATTTGTTCCAGGACCCAAGTGATCATTTCTCCACTATTAGATGATCTTAATGTAATAAAACAACCCAAGAAATATTTTCTAATGTTACTCGAGTCAGACTGGCCCATTGACTCTCTAGCAAACGTAGCATATGTGGTTAATAAACTAGGTGTTAAAACCAGTGTGATACGGGTTGATCTAGTGGTGGCCTGATGGTCAGAAATAAACATATTTCAGGACAGATTACCCCTACTGAAATAACTGCTGTCTTGGCTAGTTAGCGGTACTTAGCCCAGGTTCAGAGTTTTCTTGCTGCTGGCACACTAAACTGCGTTAGTATTCTGCTGTGAGTTGATGTACTATTAGAAGGGAAGTATGATGGAGCAAAGCAGTAGTGTGCAGGAAAAAGAGAGCAAAGGAGATGTGAAACAGTTGAGAGAAGGGCTTAAAGAGAGCAACATGGAGATGATAATGAAGGGGGTGCTATCAGGAAAGCGAGACAGAATACATCGTAGGCAGAGGAAAGAACCAAAGAAAACCAGTGAAACTGGTATTTATTTATTTATTATAAAACGTATATTCCGTATTATCCACCATTCTAAACGGATTGCTATAAGAGCATTCATAGTAAAACAAAAGACACAATATAATATACAAACAATGTAGCTCACATCGTACATTTAATGACAGATTCTCAGGCATCTCCCCAGCTGTAGGCATGCAGAAAAATTGGCATTTTAAGCTGTCTTTTGAACTCTTTGAAAGTGATGATATTTCTAATGGGTAGCTTGTTCCATAATGTAGACACAGCAATATAAAAAAATCCTGTGTCTAAAGTCCTCTAAGCAGACAAGATGATACGAATAACCAGCAAATTATTGGATTCTGATCTTTTTGATTGGTTGATCTGCAGTTTAGTTTTCAGGATTTCTGAAGCTTGATGTTGTAAAATATGAAAAAGTATCTGAGGCTATCTTGAAAAACATTTTGTTTTCTTTTTTTCTGCAGATAATATTTTTAGATAACAATTATTTTCAGAGTAGAAGATGCTGATTAATAGCAAAATCCATATTTGTGAAAGTTTGTGGCACTTTTCTTGCAAGCCTAACACTGCCCCTTGTTAGCTCATGGGTAAGCAGGATTGGCAGAGCCTCAATAAAACTAGATGTCCAAATTAAATGTCCAAATGTCCAAATACCTCCTAACCCCCCCCCCCCCAAAAAAAAACCCCCAAAACAAAACAAAAAACTCTTGGATCCCTACAGCTCACAAGATACCCTGTAATTCAGTTATGCAAAATCTATGTGATACATTTTCAAAGCCATCTAATTGGCTGCTTAAGAATTAGATTGAAGCCTTTGAAAATTCAAACTAGTTGAGCTGCAAAAATTAGGTGCTCAAATTTTCTGTAGGTTCTGGGGTGAAAGGCCAACTGGGTTCTTATAAAGGAGATCAGTTTTGGAAGTTAGATGAAGGATTACTAGCTGTGTATGTCTGGGGAGGGGAGGGGGGATAGTTTTGGGTATGATGATCACTCCTGTAGGGCTGCTTGGGAAGGAAGAAGATTGACAAGTCTGGGGGGGGGGGGGGGGGGTTTGCTGCTCATATATTTAGTAAAGCACTCAATGGCGATTTACCAGCTAAACTGTAGGCAGCTAAATTAGGTGAATATGCAGCCCTAACCTAATTATGTTAAACTCAAGTGACTATAATGCTCAGTGAAAGACTGAAAATTTACCTCATGCGTTTTAAAGAGACAAGACATGAGGACAGTGGGGGCAAAACTGAGCACCACAATTTAGACATGCCAATGCTGATTGCCAGTTCTATAATGACATTTGTGTACCATGATGCCATTATAGAATTAGTCGGTATCAATGCCCCTATATTTAGGTGCTCCAACTTATGTCAGGTCTCTGGCTGGTGTAAATGTTAGACCTTAAATGCAGCACTTCAAGTGCATAACTGGGAGCTCCATCCATATTCCTCCCACGTGTACACCCCCCCTCCCTTACAGTTGTGTGTGTGTAATTTATAGCAGTGTTTCCCAAGTCAGTCCTGGAGTACCCCTTGCCAGTCAGGTTTACAGGATGTCTACAATGAATATGTATGAACTTGATTTGCATACACTGCCTCCATTATAAGTAAATCTCTTTCATGCATATTCATTGTGGATATTCTGAAAACATGACTGGCAAGGAGGTACTCCAGCATTTACTTGAGAAACACTGATTTGTAGAATACTGCTGGGCGCTCTGCTAGCACTTAGGTGCCTAAGTGTCTGCTTACTCAGGTGAGTATTCTGTCCGCCCAATATTCAAAGCAATTTAACCAGGCAGGAGAGGTTCCTGCCTGGTTAAATTGCCTGGGGCCCCCTAACTGGTGATGTTCAGCAGGACTTTAACTGGACAGTGCTGCTGACTATCTCCACTAACCACTCCCCTGCACTGTCTTGTTAGTGTCGGTCCGTGGGCTCGGACTGGGACTGTTGTTTTCAGAGGGGGGGGGGGGCGGTTGGCCATGACCTGCATAGGATCCAGTGACCAGCTTATTTTGAGATAGCCCTAGATATGCAGTATTGATGCCTGGACGTGGCCTGGCATTCAGTATCCGAGGCTAATTCTGCCACACAGTGGTCAGCGTTTAAAGAAATGCTGACCATCGTGGGATGAATATTGATCAGTATAAATTTGCACACACAGTCAACAGCCGGTGCACATTCAGCGTGTAAATTTATACCCCTGTTATAGAATGAGGGATATATGTTTTTAGGCATAGATAATTTTTCTACAGAAGTGCTGCATTCACAGAATAGGTCCAGTGTGTTCGATGTATTACTGCTGTCAAGTCTAATCCTGCTTAACCTTATAAATGAGAGGAAAATGGATGTAAGTCTGAATTACTGTAAAACCTGAAGCTTCAAACTGTGAGATAATAAACTTCAACAAAGTTAGTCCTTAATCTACAAATTATGCTAGCATATTAAACTGCAAAAGCAGCACATCTTAAAACTGTAGTGGTCCTTGTATCCACATAGAGGCAGCATAGTAAAGAGAAAAGTATTAGTTTATCATTTGTCTACCCTATCAAGCTCTCTGGGGAACAGTCTAAAAGTTATATTCTGGAAGAACACAAATGCTCATAAAATAGAGAATAGAGAGGTTTGAGTAGGTATTGAGGTAAAGAAATGTGCAGATTCTTTAAAATAAGCTGTATAAGCAATTCAAAGATCTGTTTCTAGAAGGAAGAGGTAGAAACAGAAACTTGCAAGAAAATATTTGTTCTCTGTTTGCTTTGCTCTAGTGAGACTGAACACTAAATGAAGTACAAAGCACTGAAGTCAGTTGAACAACACACCAAAGTGTGGGTGACGTTGTTATTGCCCAGCCCTAGTGGACACTTCCTGGGGTTTCTAGGAATTTCCTAAAATGAAGCTTTCTTGAGTGTGCCTGACAGTCCGTCTGCCCCCCCCCCCCCCCCCCAATGCAAGCACAGCATGCATTGTGCACTATTCCTGCAAATTGTTACTGAGGCATAGGCAGGTATACATTACTATTGTGCAGGTAATTTTTCAAATAAATATGTGGGGGGGGGGGGGGGAGTGAGGTGAAGTGGCATCCTTATTCCTCCATTGCCAATGCCAGTGGTGATTGTTGGAGACCTACAGCTCTACTCCAGTACAATAATCTAGAACAGGGGTGCACAATTTCAGTCCACAAGAGCCACAAATCAGTTGGGTTTAGCTCAAGGCAGATCTGCATAGAAAAGAGGTAATAAACATGCAGAACTATTTCATGCATATTCATTAGGGGCATGCTGAAAACTCAGCCAGTTTGCAGCCCTCAAGGACTGAGCTTTTGTGCATCCTGATCTAGAGCAATTCTTCTCAACTCTCTCCTGGAGGCACACATAGCAGGTCATGAATATGCATGAGAGGTTCCAATGTGTGCAAGTTTATCTTATGCATGTTTCTTGTAGTAATCCTGAAAACCAGATTGACTAGATGTGCCTCCAGGAGAGGGCTTTGAAGCATTGATGTGTGTGGTGGAATGCATCACTTGCAGATATGTTGTCACTTTAAAATTTAGCATGATAGCACTGCTGTGGTATTAGCTTGCTGTTTTTCTGGAGACAGGAGGGCTGATGCAAAAGCTTGTACAGAGGTTGGCACAGAGTTAGCCTGACCCCTGGGCACGTGATGCAGAAAATAACTGTACAAATCTGCAAATTTGACACCGTTGCACAGCATAATACAATGAATGGTAATGAAGCTATTAGCGATTTGTCCCTGATGCAGAGAAGTGTGTGAAAGACCCTACAGCTGAACACAATGTAGGAGCTTTAATGCTATGTCCGAAGAGGCACTGAACGGCTAGTTTGTTCTTCAATCCATCAGAGTGTAATGCCCAATTCTTCTTTTTGCCGTGAGAATAACAGTACCTACAACTGTTTAAGATAGGAGGTGACTGTTCTGTGCACAAGTCTGAGAAAAAAAAATTGTATTTGCACATGTGTTAGAATAATGTTGTGTGCATAAGTATCACAAATATTTTATGCACAAGACATTTTTATGATGCTGATACTTATCCATAGAATAACATTGCAGCACATGCACAGATATGTGCTGACACTTTCATTTTGCTTGGACATGTGACTAGTACTAGCTGCCCTTGGTGCAAAACCTTGTGCTCATGTATCCAATATGCATACCCTGATTAGCACACAAGACCTACACACTTCAAATTTGCCTACGTTTTGCTTCCTGCATTTTTGAGCAAAACTTTGGTGTTATATTCGTGTTAGAAGCTATGTGCCTGTAACTGACTGTTGGAGAGTGAGAACCATTAACAGAGTTTGTACAGCTTTAGTAGGCAATCCATGTTAGCAGCAGCAGGCCTCATCTGCTTATTATTTATTTATTTATTTGTAACTTATATCCCACATTTTCCCACACATGCAGGCGCAATGTGGCTTACAGAGAATTAAATAAGAGTACAAACTTAACAGTTTAGGCAAGCATAAAGAAGTGAGTAGGAGGGAAGAAACTAACAAAGTGAACTAGATAGGGTAAGGAACAAGGGATGCTTTAATCAACATGGTAAATTGAGGGGTAAGTCTTAGCAAAGAGGAATGTCTTTAACAACTTCTTAAAAAGGGCATGGTCCACTTGAGTTTTAAGGTGACGAGGTAACGTGTTCCAGTATTTGGGACTCCAATAACGGAAAGACGAGGCGAAGATTTTCTTATACTTAACTCCCTTACAATTCGGAAAATGGAGGTGGAGATAGGACCGAGCAGCAGGGTTGGCATTTCTAGGCGGAAGATCGATCAAGGGAAGCATGTATTCCGGAGCAGCCCCATAGACGTTTTTATGTGTTAGGGAGCAGATCTTAAAAGCAATGCGCTCCTGTACAGGCAGCCAATGAAGTTTAAATCGCAGGGGGTCGGCGTGTGCGAATCTCTTTTCGTTTAGGATGAGCCTCGCCGCAGTGTTCTGAGCCGTTTGGAAAGTTTTCAATAAGGAGGCCTGGCAGCCCACATAAATACCACTACAATAATCCAGGTGGGATAGGACGAGCCAATGGACAAGGGTACGAAACAAGTCTCTGGGAAGGAGGTATCTGATGCGTCGAATCCTCCACATGGCCTGGAACATTTTTTTGGAGACCAAGTGTACATGATCAACCAGCTGGAGATGTGAATCCAGATGCACTCCTAAAAGTCTCAGGCTGTTTGCAATCGGGAGGGCAGAGCCCAGGACTGGAAGCATTGTATCAGTTACGTGAGCGTGCGTGGACGAGAGGATGAGACAATGTGTTTTTTCCCTGTTCAGCCTGAAGCGGAACACCCTGGCCCATTGTTCTAAAGTGGAGAAACAGGCATCTATGAGGTTGGCAACTTCTGATACTGTGGATTGAAAAGGGATGTAGACTGTAATATCATCCGCGTAGATGAAAGGGTTGAGGTCCAGATTTGCAAGTGCTGTGGCTAGAGGCATCATCATTATGTTGAATAGGGTAGGTGAGAGGGGAGAGCCCTGAGGGACCCCACAGGAAGCATTCCACGGTTCAGAAGTGTGGGAATTCACCATGACCTGGTAAGACCTTGATGTCAAGAAACCCTTGAACCAATGCAAAACTGGCCCTCCTATACCAAAAGAATCCAGTAGATGGAGCAGGAGTTCATGATCCACCATGTCAAAAGCACTAGACATGTCAAATTGTAGCAGGAGAATCTTCCGTCCTACAAATAATTCTTGTCGAAAGTTGGATAAGAGGGTAACCAGGACAGTCTCCGTGCTGTAATGAACTCGAAAACCTGATTGCGAATGATGGAGGATATCAAAATTAGTCAAAAAGTCATTGAGCTGAACATTGACCAGACTCTCCATCAGCTTGATAACTAGAGGTATCGAAGCCACTGGGCGATAGTTAGAGATGACATCTGGCTTGATCTTTAAATTTTTTGGGATTGGGGTGAGAAGGATGTTTCCATGACCTGACGGGAAAAATCCTGCGCTTAACATATAGTTAAGGTAACAAGTCAGTTCCTCAATGTAACATTTTGGTGCGACTTTTAGGAGATGAGTCGGACATACATCTAATCTGCAACTTTTATTTGTGAATTTACGTAGAGCAGCAGTTACTTTGTCGGGTATCAGGCGATTGAATTTGATCCAAAAGCGGTCAGCAGGGCAAGCACCCGAAGGCACGTCCAAGGATGCCAGAAAGTCATCCACATCAGAGAGGCAGCTGACTGTTGAAGACCGCAGGGTAAGAATTTTCTCCTTGAAGTAAGATCCAAGTTGTGTAGCTGAGGGAGGATGAACACTGGAGCGTTCTAGCTTGCGAGTATCTAGAAAGGTGTTTAGTAGTTGATATATCTGTCGGATGTCCCGGCCAGCCACCTGCATCTTAGTTGAAAAGTAGGTGCGCTTTGCACATCGGATGGCGTGTTTATATTTGCGGTGACTATTTTTCCAGGCCTCCCGTGCCTGATCAGATTTGCCTTTTCGCCAAGTTCTTTCCATACGTCGTACCTCACGTTTCAAAGCTCTCAGGTCTGTTGAGTACCAGGGTGATAATCTACGAATGTACGAGGATTTGAGACGCAGGGGAGCAATTGTATTCAACACTGCATTGCAAGTGTGGTCCCAGTCAGTGAGATAAGTGGGCGAAGATGGTTGCAGATCCAAGCCGTGACTATAAAGAGACCTCCAGAACAAGCTGGGATCAATGACACCTCTGGTGTAATGTTGGTGAGACTGACGAGGCCGGAGGGGACCTGAGGTTTGCCATCGCAGTGTGAACTGTAGTTTAAAGTGATCCGACCAAGCCGTTTCCAGCCAGCTAATATCATGAACAGAAAAGTTCTGATCGTCTAAAAATTTAAATGAGAGGAGGTCAAGTGAGTGACCCTTACAGTGAGTTGGACCAGAGATAGGACATTCAAGGTCACAAAGGTGGAGAAAATCCAGGAACTGGGATACTTCTGGGGATGTGGGATTATCCAAATGGAGGTTGAGATCACCCAAGAAAAGTATGTTCGAGTTGTTCATGCAGGTATTAGAGATGAAATCCAGAAGCACAGAATGACTGCTTGACCAGGTAACTGGAGGCCTATAAAACAGCACACAGGCCAGCTGGCCATGAAGAGAGGGGTGGTGAACCTTGACAGCAGCAACTTCCAGCGACGGGGAGATCAAAACCGAACTTGCTTCTACTGTGAGGTGGGAGCGGTAAATGAGCGCCAACCCGCCCCCTCGCTTGTCTAATCTGTCCCAGTGGATAATCTTGTAGCCTACTGGGCAGAGATCCAGCACAATGGGGTCTTTAGGTGTTCTTAACCAGGTTTCCGTGATGAACAACATGTCTAGAGCATCGGATGAGATCCAGTCAGATATCAGTTCGGGATTACTCACTACTGATCTCGCATTTATATAGCCCACATGAAATGATTGGCATTGCACTTGATTCGCATGCACAATGGGAACCAAAGTGTGATGATATTGCTTGCGAGGATGGGGCTTTGGGGCAACAGAGGCAGATAGTTGAGCAACTTGTGACGAGTTGCGAAATGGCGTGCGGGATGAGAGCCTCCTGTGTCCAGAGATGATGGGAATATGAGCGTAAGAGGGGTCAGTAGCAGTTAGGGCAGAATGCAACAGGGCTGACAGGTAGAGAATTTGAATTGTGGAAGATGAGAGCATGATTATTCCAAGGGGTAACAGGAGGTGAGATGGACGAAGACTGTAGACCAGCAATTGAAGGTGAGAGAAGGTTGAAATTAAATCCCCAGGGGAATCCACAAGTTGCAGGCTAGCGCAGTAAGTCAGTCCGGTCCTGCACTTAGAGCGAACAGAGACAGGGGTAAATGCTTTGAACAGCTGAGTTATCCAGGAGCGTCCACCTATTCCGATGCAGGGGGTAAATTCAAATGAAGAAGTCAGTCCAGTAAGGTTAGGACACCTGGAGTTTGCCGTTATCGTGATGTTTAGTCGGTGGTCATCTTGATAATAATAACTGTAACTGATACTTTGTAAAGCAAATAAACTTCTTTTGTGGAGTAGTTATGTCCCTTATTTGCTGGTTTAACTTTTAAGTTTAAGTTGAAAAGTACCACCCTCCTTGAACAGCTGGTGTGTGGGGTGTGAGGGGGAGCGGTTCAGATCTAATTAGTCTCCCCACAGTAAGTGCCTTAGAGAACCGGCAATTGAGTCGCAAACACGATGGCAACAAACGCCTCGCAGACACCTCCGGGCAGAGTAAATAGAGCTCAGATTGCTCTCCACAGACCCACCCTTAGGGCAAACAGTAACAGGAGGAGGGAAGATGCACAGGACAGCTGATTAGTTGCAAGAAGAGGCTCCTTCTTCGTCCCCTTGATAGTGTGAAGACGGGCTCCTCCTTCACCAAGCAGCTTAGGCAGTTTAGGCAGATGAGCGTTGAGACGGGGCTCCACCTCTTCCGGAGCAGTGAAAAGCGGCAACAGCTTACAGCACTCAATATCGACGGCAGACCTGGAGAGATGCCGGCACATGGAAGGAAGGCCACATCACTCGAACAGATGAAACAGGATCCGCAGGAGACCGTTAAATGGCGGCCTTAATGCTGTTGCTGGAGCACGACTTCTTCACCCCCGTCCTAGGGAGAAGCTGTTTGCAACAGAGAGGATGACAGCTGATCGACGATAACAGCGGCAGTGAACGCTGGGAACCGCTCTCTAGCAATGAGGTTATAATAGCGATCAGCTGGGAGGAGGAGGTATGTGTCTCGGGGAGGCCCGTTAGGAGAAGTTACAGGCAATCATCTAGCTAGGAAAAGTTAATGAAATTGAGAGCAGTCAGGGACCAGGGAAGGCTGTCAAAATCAAAACTGGCAAAATAAAATAAAATAGTCAAGATGTTGAGGAGAAACAGTGATGACACCCGGAGCTGTAGTTTGTTTGAGTCCGTTAGTTGGCGGCCATCTTTAATTAAT
Organism: Microcaecilia unicolor; assembly: GCF_901765095.1. NCBI lineage: Eukaryota > Metazoa > Chordata > Amphibia > Gymnophiona > Siphonopidae > Microcaecilia > Microcaecilia unicolor. The sequence continues at coordinate 502,957,891 of NC_044032.1, forward strand.
TATAACATCTATTAGCCCATTTTACATCCACAGTACATGTATATGCTTGCTAATTGGACTACACTGTCTGCTAGTCTTTTAACAGTGACACCACTGATGTTATGTATTCTGTCTTTCATGTAATCTAAGTGATAAACAGTGTGACACTTTTGTCTATGAGTGATAGTGAATCATTCAGAACTGTTATCTCACTACTAACATAAAATAATATAAAAGCAGAGGTACCAGTTTCCACAGACCAAAATCCAGTCTTTTGCTTAATAAAACTTCAGATACCCAACATGTTTTGGAATGTGCCTGTATCAGATGTATGAAATCAGTGTCCTTCAAGCTGGACTGAAGGTCAAAAATGAAGTAAACCCTAAAGGTGACAAGAGAGACTCTGAAAAGGAAAGGAAAAAAAGGAAAATATTATTTTTGTTCTTTTATCTTATTGTTTTTATTGTGAGATGTGGAGGGGCATTTTTGATATGACGTCTAAATCCAACTTCTGATGTGCAGAAAACATCCAAAAATCCAGTACTGAACATAGCCATTAAATGGCCATTTGCTAGATATATTGTGCTTGGTGCACAAAATCAAGCCATTGAGATGTAGGAGGAGCCAGCATTCTTAGTAGACTAGCCATACAGACATCCCAGAAGAACAGTGGGGCACCTTAGGGGGCACTGCAGTGGGCTTTCACATAAAAGGTCCCAGATACACATCTCACCATTGCCCCCCCCCCCTTATATTGTATGAGGAGCCCTTCAATACCCACCAAAGACATACTTACCCAACTGTACACCAACTACAATAGACCTTATGCCTTCATATGTAATCTATGTGTAGGTATAGTAGGTTTTTTATCAGTTTTGGAGGGCGCTCACTTTCTACCACAAGTGAAACAGAGTGGATTATGGGCCTGGGTGCTCTTCTCTGCAATGCAATGCACAGACCACTAGGCTACTCCAGGGACCTGCTTGCTGCTCTAATAGGACTAGCCATAACATCTGAATCTATCATAGAGCCTGGCATGTACTGTTTCTTTTTCATCTTTAGGGGGTGGGAGGAGGGGTCAGAGACCACTGGGGGAGTAAGGGGGGGGGGGTCATGCTTTAATCCCTCCAGTGGTCATTTGAGACACCTTTTTGTATCTTAGTCATTATTAAAACAGGTCTAGCCCAAAATGTCCAGGTTTTAGTTCTGGACATTTTTGCTTTGTTCCATTATAGCAGAAAAACATCCAAGTGCCCAATCTTGCCTCCAACATGCTTCCGACACACCCCCTTGTGATTTGGACATACTTCAGATGAACTGCATAGAAAAATACCTTTAAAATGGGTTTCAAAATAGCGATTTGGACGTTTTGGGGAAAATCTGCTTTGTTCCACTTTTTGGACATTTTTCTGTTTCGAAAATGAGCCGCATATTGTGGTGTTGTGTGTGTTTTTATTGTAAATTGCCTAGAGTCATAAGATAGTGCAGGTTAAATTTTTTTTTTTAATAAAAAATAAACATTGGTATCATTTTTGTTCCTACTGTAATCACGAATAGTACCAGTTAGTAAAGCCTGAGGGTGGAAAGTTCATTAAGGGGCCTTTTAGTAAACTGTGGTAAAAAGTGGCTGTAGTGCGTGGTTACATGGGTCATTCCAGCACGCTATGCAAAGTTAAGTATATTTTTAAAAAATCTGACTAATACAAAACAGGCTGAAAACTTCCTGTTTCAATTCTGATTTTAATTATTCACACACATTTCTGGTGATAATTAACATGACAAAATGGTTTTGTGTGGTGATTTTGGAAGAATCTACATAAGTCACTTTTAATATTATCTGCCTTGTGCTTCACTCACTATATGGCTAACATGCATTGTTTATGTCTTTATAGAGTTCTCCTCACCACGGAATTCACTTTGCTGGGTTCATCATTGCATTTGTTGGTTCCTTTCTGCTGACATGTGTTGCTTTCTCGATGATCTATAGAGCCAGGAAAGTGGAAGGGCTGTTCCCTTCTAAGAATGTTGTAAGTTCTAAGTTATTTATTGGGATTTATTAACTGCCTTTGTAAGAGATTAACCCAAGGTAGTGTACAGCTTGGTATAAAACTTACAATCTTGTTAACAACCTAAGTACAAATATAATCAATGAGCCAAACTTGGTGATGGCAGATTGAGTCTTAGAAATAGGAGTAGCAATGTAGGAGCTCATTTTCGAAGAACTTAGACGTACAAAGTTCCATAGGTTACTATGAGGCATATTTTCAAATCATTTAGACTTACAAAGTTGCATAGTAGCCTATGGAACTTTGTACGTCTGAGTGCTTTGAAAATGAGCCCCTATATAACTTTGTAAGTCTAAGTGCTTTGAAAACACACCTCATAGTATCAGAAATATACACAATTAAACAGCATTGTAGAACAAGCATGTAATAAAAATATGATCAATGACAGCAGAGCACAAATGATATCTTAATAGGCAGCATGGAAAGCACATTCATATAATATAGATGTGATATTCACAATGTCAGCACGATAGAAATGAAACACATTAATAAGCACACATTAGAACAATCATCTAATAATGTCAAGTACAGTACAATGCAACATCTTAATAGCAGTTGAGACATATGGACAGGCTGGGTGGTGATAGTCATTGGGGTAAATGGATGGCTAAGTTAATGGTAAATTATGTGTACAGTTGAATAAAGTTTAAGGAAGTGGTCTTAGGGTGTGCAATAAGCTAGTCCACATAGAGTGAGTGTATAGTTAGTTGCCACATGCTGGAGAAGAGTCATTCTTTCAATTGCATCCTGAAGGTAGTGGTGCTCTTGAGTTATATGTAGTCTCACATTTCTGCATTTACTTGTGTTATGCTGTACTGGAAAAAAAATAATTCCCTTACTAAAATCAATGTCAACTTTAAAATTCCTTTTTTTTCCCCCCAAGAATCTTGTTAGCTGTGCTTTTTGTAGAAGAGATACAGACAGCATAGCGGTCAGTGTCTTTTAAGGAGTCTGTATTTGAAGTAAGAAGCATGCAAAATGTTTCCGTTCTATTGCATAATCATTTGTATGGTATGAAAAATATATATAGCTAGCTAGTGAAGTGGATTCTGAGTGAGAGGTTTTCTTATGGATAATTGACACATTTGTTAGATTAACTTTCACTAAAGATAGAGCAGAGTTTGGGTTTCATCTGAAAGAAACTCATCAGTTTTAACAGAAATGGATTGCTTTTCAAACTTATTCAGTATAACCACGTTTTAACACTTCAAAATTCATGTGACTCCCACATGATGATGAAAATATTGTAGATCCCCTATGGGTGAGGTTTACAGCAGATAGTTAAGGGTTGTGATCACGGTGAAAAGGCCCCGCACTCAACACTCACCAATTGGGGAAATACAGAGAAAAGTAGGGAAATCCTGTATTCTGTATTTTGTATAGGGTGCAATTCAGTATTTTTATAAATATATTTCCCTTAATGTTAATTCAAATTTTCAAAGTGATGACAATGTTGCACCTTAATAGTGAAATTAAAATAATTTATTATGCAAGACGTTTTTTTTAGATTCAATAAACAAGTGTAATAGATTCAATAAAAAACGGTATCAATGTACATTAATGACATGTGACAATTCTTTTCTTTATACCCTTAGAAATTATAAATGTCAGCAAACAATCAATACATTTTACATATCAGTTTTCCTCAATTAAACCAATCAGATAAATATCAGTTTGTAACTTAACTAGTGTATACTGCAATAGAATGTACTATTTAATATATGTCCTTTATTGATTCTTTATTTTAGTGATGCCCAAAAGGATACTTTAATTGCAGTTTTCCTCTTCTTCTTCCTTCTTTCTTCTTTTCTCTCTTTTAAATGTTGGGTACCATTTAATTCTCAGTTGTGATGATCCCTGGCCAGGGAGCAGGAACCAGGAACTGAAGAATACCTACTACACTAAGCTAATAAAAAATCAACAACAAAAACCCTAAACCCTAACTAAAGTACCTAACATCTGCCACATTCACCTAAATATTTTCCCTAGCTAGCTATCCCAATTAAATAAACAAATAATTATTTTTCCCTATTCTATACCCTCCCACAAAATGTTGGAATTTTTAATCCCCTAATGTACAAAGATTCTTTAATTCTGTGTTTGGTGTCACAACTTCCACAACCACCAGTATTCTTCAAGAACCTCCTTGTTACACAGAAGGAAAAGAAACCTTCAGACGGTTTCACAGACCCATTCAATAATGAAACTCAGAGTTAAAGTTTTACATCTGAGCTGCCATAGACAATCTCTCCAAAGAATGTACTTTTAAAGTTCAGAGTAGCTCTTTACAGAAATGGCCTCAGAGCCGCACTGCTTTGCTTACATTTAAAACATTCTATCAGGGACAGCTTATTTTCCAGCACTTCCAAACTTTACTCCCTTAGGAAACAGATGATGCTGAAATGATTTACCATCCCAAAACTAGTCAAACAGACATCAAACATCTCCTACCAGCCCTTAAATACGCGTTGGGCTTTCAAAATTAAATGCCAGACATCCAAACCACTCTTTCTAAGCACAACCAAAGTATTTTAAGCTTACAATTCCATTTATATTTCAATTTCCAGTGACAACCAGTTGCTGCTCACTGTCACACGTCTGCTTAGCACTACAATCACCACCCAACTGCCAGCCTGAGCTGTTTTTTTTTTCCTGAGAGTTCCACCAGCACAAGCCCAACATTCCAAATTCCCCCCAGGGCACAATTACAGCATTTTAAAACAAAATAAACATTTTTCAAACATATACAAACAGGCAACATGTCTAATTGATGTAAACTTTGGTACCTTTCACCCCTGAAGCCTGAAAACCCTCTTTATTTCCTGTGCAGCGCTTACACCAACGCGGGCCGTTCCAAAAAATAATAAAACGTCGGGAGAGTGCACTGGTAAGCCCCTTTTAAAAGGGACACAAATCATTTTATTTTTTAATACCCCATTTACAATATGATAGCAGACGTCCACTCCACTATCTCCTTTATCTGCTTCCTCTTCCTTGCATTCATCCAAAGCATGATGGCAGCAGTAGCAGTGGAAACAATAGCAAGTCAACACAAGACTGAAATGTGTCAATAAGCTCTCACAGATGCCAATACTCTACATGGGCTCCTAAGAGAGATCCCACACAGGAGACAGGGCCTATAAATTTTCACCAACTCACAGGCACCATGCTGACTGCCACAGCTGAGCACAGGTCACTATGGAGGTTCTTTTTTTAAATTGTATTTTCAAAATACAATAACAAAGCTTTATTACAGAAAAATTATGAGAGTCAAGCAGGTAATAATCAACAACAACAAAAAAAGGAAATACCATGGAGGTTCTGACCCACAATTTGGGAATCACTTGTGTTAAAGTGCTGGTGGCGAGAGATATATAAATCAGATGTTTTTTTAAATGTATTTTTATTTATTTATTTATTTTATTGCATTTTATATCCCACATTTTCCCACCTATTTGCGGGCTCAGTGTGGCTTACAATACATTGTAAATAATGGAAATACAATTTGTTACAATCAGTTATGGATTACATTGTGAGAAGTTAAGCAAGACAATTTAACAATAATTCACAAGTGAAAATAACACTTGAATGAAACTTTTAAAGCAAAACTAACCCTCCTGTTTACTAAACCCTGTGCTAATGCCAAAACAATCCCTTCACTTTGTGTGGGCTGTGTCAGCATTGCTGCATGGCAGCTACTAACGCAGCTTAATAAACAAGGGGGCAAGACATTACAAAGAAATAACAAATTCCAAACTAAGTTTAAAACTCTTTAGAAGCCCTAAATTCAAAGCCCGCTAAGTTAGGGGATGGAGCATAATATAATGGAGAAACAAAGGCAATAAACAAGGAAATAGAAATAGCCAGTAGACTACTCGATTTGTAAACTTCTTACAGTGGGATTTCTTTTTTTTTTTTTAGCTTTATTTTTATAACTGTACAAAAGAGGAGACAAAATAGCAAAACAGTCATACATTGGCAATAACAATAGTATGTACCCAAAACACAACTCCCTAAAATGAAACCCTATTTTCTCCGAGGACAAGCAGGCTGCTTGTTCTCACGACTGGGTTGACGTCCACGGCAGCCCCCACCAACCGGAACAAAACTTCGTGGGCGGTCCCGCACGCAGGGTACGCCCACCGCGCATGCGCGGCCGTCTTCCCGCCCGTGCGTGACCGTTCCCGCTCAGTCTTTTTTTTTCCGCGCTGGAGAGAGCCGCGTTCGTCTCTCTCTCTGTCAGCCCCGGAAACCAGATCGCGCTTTCGCCGCAAAATTTCTCTTTTTCTCCTTTTTCGTTGTTCTCCGTTTTTTTTCTATTTAGTTTCTAAAAAAAAAAAAAAAAACGCTGAACTTTGTTTTCCCTCGTCTCTTAGCGGGGGCATCGCGTTGCGGCCTAGTGGCCGCACGGTCGATTTATTTTCGAGGTGTGAATTTTACCGCCACCATCGACGACTTTGACTTCGCCGACGCGATTTTTCCGTCGATGTCCTCGAAGGTCCCGAGTGGATTTAAAAAGTGTGGTCGGTGCGGCTGGCATATCTTTCAGACCGACACTCACACTTTGTGCCTCCAGTGCCTCGGGCCGGAGCACGATACCAAGACGTGTACCTTGTGTCTCGGTCTCTGTAAACGGACACAGGTAGCGAGGCAAGTTCTTCGGGACCGTCTTTTTGGAACTTGCGCCGGCCCCTCGACGTCGACTTCGACGGCATCGGTATCGACGGCCGGTTCTTCGGTACCGGTATCGATGTCCACGAAATCGGCACCGACCCCAGGAGCACAGGTCCCATCGGCCCACCGACTCTCCGGAGACGGCAGGGGTGAGAGGTCGCGCGGGCAATCGGCCCCGGTCACTCCCTCTACCCAGGGCCCTTGGGACCGAACCCTGTCGGACCCGATCCCTCGAGGCCGAGGGGGATCTACTTCCTCCTCATCGGTACCACTGAGCGCCGATGACGGGCATCGCAAGAAGGCGAAGAAGCACCGTCATCGGTCGACCACGACGCATCCGGCTCCCGGCGCCAGGGATGAGTCGACGCCGAGGAAGCGGCAGCGTCGAGAGGAGAGGTCCCCCTCTGTAGTAGAGGGACCGCCACGGCAGGGTGCCAGCACTTCGGTGCAGTCTCCTGGACCTGAACAGCTTCCGGCACCGACACCTCTACCGGCCCCCTCGCCTTTCCCGACAGCGGGCCTGGACGAGTGCCTCCGAGCCATCCTTCCGGGGATCCTGGAAGGGCTGATGTGCCAGAACGTGCCGGCGCCGGGGGTGTTTGCGCCCTCGGCGCCGTTGATGGTGGCGCCGGCGGGCTCTAGCCCGGTGCCGAGGCCTCCGACGCCACGCAGGTGGAATCCCCGTCGACGTCGATGGAGGGAGCTTCATCCCTGCCGGCGCGGGAGTCCACTGCTCTACGACGCCACCGAGGTCTCGGTGCCTCGACGTCGAGCCGGGCCCGGTTGAGGACTGAGCTACAGGAGCTCATGTCCGACACCGAGGAAGAGGCCTTGTGGGGGGAGGAGGAGGACCCCAGATATTTCTCCTCAGAGGAGTCTGGGCCTTCCATCCGAACCCACTCCTTCACCACAGAGAGAGCTCTCGCCACCTGAGAGTCTCTCCTTTGCCTCCTTAGTTAGGGACATGTCTATTTGCATTCCCTTTCCTGTGGTCTCTGTGGATGAGCCGAGGGCTGAGATGCTCGAGGTCCTCGACTATCCATCACTACCTAGAGAGTCCTCCACGGTACCGTTGCATAATGTCCTCAAGGAGACACTGCTTCGGAACTGGTTGAGACCATTATCTAATCCCACCATCCCCAAGAAAGCAGAGTCCCAATACAGAATCCACTCGGACCCAGAGTTAATGCGGCCTCAACTGCCTCATGACTCGGCGGTCGTGGACTCTGCTCTCAAGAGAGCACGGAGTTCGAGGGATACCGCTTCGGCGCCCCCGGGGCGGGAGTCTCGCACTCTGGACTCGTTTGGGAGGAAGGCCTACCAATCTTCCATGCTCGTGACCCGCATCCAGTCTTACCAGCTGTACACGAGCATCCACATGCGGAATAATGTGAAGCAACTGGCGGACCTGGTCGACAAGCTCCCTCCGGAGCAGTCCAGGCCTTTTCAGGAGGTGGTCAGGCAGCTGAAGGCGTGCAGAAAGTTCCTGTCCAGGGGTATATATGACACCTGTGATGTGGTATCTCGTGCTGCGGCCCAAGGGATAGTGATGCGCAGGCTCTCATGGCTGCGTGCCTCTGACCTGGACAACCGCACCCAGCAGAGACTGGCCGACGTCCCTTGCCGGGGGGATAATATTTTTGGCGAGAAGGTCGAGCAGTTGGTGGACCAACTACATCAGCGGGAAACCGCCCTTGACAAGCTCTCCCACCGGGCGCCTTCAGCATCCACCTCAGCAGGTGGACATTTTTTCCCGGGCCAGGCAGGCTGCGCCCTACGCCTACAACAAGCGTAGGTACACCCAGCTGGCCCGAAGGCCTCATCAGGCACAGGGACAGTCCCAGCGCACTCGTTCCCGTTAACAGCGTGCGCCTAAGCAGCCCCCTGCGCCTCCACAGCAAAAGCCGGGGACGGGCTTTTGACTGGATCCATGGGAACATAGCCGCCATCAAAGTGTCTGTACCGGACGATCTGCCAGTCAGAGGGAGGTTAAAACTTTTTCACCAAAGGTGGCCTCTTATAACCTCCGACCAGTGGGTTCTCCAAATAGTGCGGTGCGGATACGCCCTGAATTTGGCCTCCCCTCCACCAAATTGTCCTCCGGGAGCTCAATCCTTCAGCTCCCAGCACAAGCGAGTACTTGCAGAGGAACTCTCCGCCCTTCTCAGCGCCAATGCGGTCGAGCCCGTGCCACCCGGGCAGGAAGGGCAGGGATTCTATTCCAGGTACTTCCTTGTGGAAAAGAAAACAGGGGGGATGCGTCCCATCCTAGACCTGAGAGGCCTGAACAAATTCCTGGTCAAAGAAAAGTTCAGGATGCTTTCCTTGGGCACCCTTCTGCCAATGATTCAGAAAAACGATTGGCTATGTTCCCTGGATTTAAAGGACGCATACACTCACATCCCGATACTGCCAGCTCACAGACAGTATCTCAGATTCCGTCTGGGCACACGGCATTTTCAGTATTGTGTGCTGCCCTTTGGGCTCGCCTCTGCATCACGGGTGCTCACGAAGTGTCTCGTGGTGGTTGCGGCGTATCTACGCAAGCTGGGAGTGCACGTGTTCCCATATCTCGACGATTGGCTGGTCAAGAACACCTCGGAGGCAGGAGCTCTCCGGTCCATGCAGTGCACTATTCGCCTCCTGGAGCTGCTGGGGTTTGTGATAAATTACCCAAAGTCCCATCTCCAGCCAGTCCAGTCTCTGGAATTCATAGGAGCTCTACTGAATTCTCAGACCGCTCAGGCCTTCCTTCCCGAAGCGAGGGCCAACAACCTCCTGTCCCTGGCTTCCCAGACCAGAGCGTCTCAGCAGATCACAGCTCGGCAGATGTTGAGACTCCTAGGTCATATGGCCTCCACAGTTCATGTGACTGCCATGGCTCGTCTTCACATGAGATCTGCTCAATGGACCCTAGCTTCCCAGTGGTGCCAAGCCACTGGGAATCTAGAGGATGTCATCCGTCTCTCCACCAGTTGCCGCACTTCACTGCTCTGGTGGACCATTCGGACCAATTTGACCTTGGGACGCCCATTCCAAATTCCACAGCCCACGAAAGTGCTGACGACGGATGCGTCTCTCCTAGGGTGGGGAGCTCATGTCGATGGGCTTCACACCCAAGGACTGTGGTCCCTCCAGGAAAAGGATCTTCAGATCAACCTCCTGGAGCTCCGAGCGGTCTGGAACGCACTGAAGGCTTTCAGAGATCGGCTGTCCTGTCAAATTATCCAAATTCGGACAGACAATCAGGTTGGAATGTATTACATCAACAAGCAGGGGGGCACCGGATCTCGCCCCCTGTGTCAGGAAGCCGTCGGGATGTGGCGTTGGGCTTGCCAGTTCGGCATGCTTCTCCAAGCCACATACCTGGCAGGCGTAAACAACAGTCTGGCCGACAGACTGAGCAGAGTCATGCAACCGCACGAGTGGTCGCTCCATTCCAGAGTGGTACGCAAGATCTTCCGAGAGTGGGGCGCCCCCTCAGTGGACCTTTTCGCCTCTCAGACCGACCACAAGCTGCCTCTTTTCTGTTCCAGACTACAGGCTCACGGCAGATTAGCGTCGGATGCCTTTCTTCTCCATTGGGGGACCGGCCTCCTGTATGCTTATCCTCCCATACCTTTGGTGGGGAAGACCTTACTGAAGCTCAAGCAAGACCACGGCACCATGATTCTGATAGCGCCTTTCTGGCCCCATCAGATCTGGTTCCCTCTTCTTCTGGAGTTGTCCTCTGAAGAACCGTGGAGATTGGAGTGTTTTCCGACTCTTATCTCGCAGAACGGCGGAGCGCTGCTGCACCCCAGCCTTCAGTCTCTGGCTCTCACAGCCTGGATGTTGAGGGCGTAGACTTCGCTTCGTTAGGTCTGTCTGAGGGTGTCTCCCGTGTCTTGCTTGCCTCTAGGAAGGATTCCACTAAAAAGAGTTACTTTTTCAAGTGGAGGAGGTTTGTCGTTTGGTGTGAGAGCAAGGCCCTAGAACCTCGTTCTTACCCTGCACAGAACCTGCTTGAATACCTTCTGCACTTATCAGAGTCTGGTCTCAAGACCAACTCAGTAAGGAATCACCTTAGTGCGATTAGTGCTTACCATTATCGTGTAAAGGGTAAAGCCATCTCTGGAGAGCCTTTAGTCATTCGATTCATGAGAGGCTTGCTTTTGTCAAGGCCCCCTGTCAAGCCTCCTGCAGTGTCATGGGATCTCAACGTCGTCCTCACCCAGCTGATGAAACCTCCTTTCGAGCCACTGAATTCATGCCATCTGAAGTACTTGACCTGGAAGGTCATTTTTTTGGTGGCAGTTACTTCAGCTCGTAGGGTCAGTGAGCTCCAAGCCCTAGTAGCTCATGCTCCGTATACTAAATTTCATCATAACAGAGTAGTCCTCCGCAGTCACCCTAAGTTCCTGCCAAAGGTGGTGTCGGAGTTCCATCTTAACCAGTCAATTGTCTTGCCAACATTCTTTCCCAGACCGCATACCCGCCCTGCTGAACGTCAGTTGCACACATTGGACTGCAAGAGAGCATTGGCCTTCTATCTGGAGCGGACACAGCCCCACAGACAGTCCGCCCAATTGTTTGTTTCTTTCGACCCCAATAGGAAAGGGGTCGCTGTCGGGAAACGCACCATCTCCAATTAGCTAGCAGATTGCATTTCCTTCACTTACGCCCAGGCTGGGCTGACTCTTGAGGGTCATGTCACGGCTCATAGTGTCAGAGCCATGGCAGCGTCGGTGGCTCACTTGAAGTCAGCCACTATTGAAGAGATTTGCAAGGCTGCGACGTGGTCATCTGTCCACACATTCACATCACATTACTGCCTGCAGCAGGATACCCGACGCGACAGTCGGTTCGGGCAGTCGGTGCTGCAGAATCTGTTTGGGGTGTAAATCCAACTCCACCCTCCAGGACCCGAATTATTCTGGTCAGGCTGCACTCTCAGTTAGTTGTTCTTTGTAGGTCAATTTCTGTTATACCCTCGCCGATGCGAGGTTCAATTGACCTGGGTTCTTGTTTTGAGTGAGCCTGAGAGCTAGGGATACCCCAGTCGTGAGAACAAGCAGCCTGCTTGTCCTCGGAGAAAGCGAATGATACATACCTGTAGCAGGTGTTCTCGGAGGACAGCAGGCTGATTGTTCTCGCCTACCCTCCCTCCTCCCCTTTGGAGTTGCGTTTTTGATCATTTTTGCTTGTCATTCAACTGAGCGGGAACGGTCGCGCACGGGCGGGAAGACGGCCGCGCATGCACGGTGGGCGTACCCTGCGTGCGGGACCGCCCGCGAAGTTTTGTTCCGGTTGGTGGGGGCTGCCGTGGATGTCAACCCAGTCGTGAGAACAATCAGCCTGCTGTCCTCGGAGAACACCTGCTACAGGTATGTATCATTCGCTAACTGAGACCCCCCCCCCCCAAGAAAGTGTAACAAACAACACTAGGAAAAATCTAGGGCAAAAACAAGGGTGAAAGACAAAATGACCAAGATCCCAAAGTAAAAGACATAAGAACGATGGGGGTAAGGATAGAGGGAAAGAAAAAAATTCAAAAATAAAGTAGAATGTCAGAGTCAGCAAAGTTGCAAGAAACTAGTCTGTTGTTCACTACCACAATCCGAACATCGAACATCATCCAGTTTTCTCATACCAGAGCAGGAAAGGTGCCTAAGTCTTTTCAAAAGATGCCACACTACCATGCTTTATAGGCCTTGAGTTTGCTGATATAATGGGTATCCCAAAAGGCTTGCTCCAAACAGTGCAAAGTGGAATTCTGTGAAGTCTTCCGTCTGCGTACCACTTCCCGGTGGACAACATCAACACAGGGTAGTAGAACTTTTACAACATGAGTGGGGAAATTATCAATTTCAAAAGAAACAGAGCAGGATCTGCATCAACTTGTGCATGAAACCTAGAAGTAAACAGATGAGCACATTGAACCCACAGACCAGAAACCAACTTAGTCTCACCAAATATGAAAATATGTCCCAACACTACCACACCCTCTTCAACATTGCTTGTCCAGACTACCATGAGAATGTGCAGTTCTGGTTGGAGGAAAATGCCATCTATAAACCAATGTAATACTCCCCTCAATCAAGTTAGCTGAAATAGTGATTAAGAAGGGTGTTGTGATAAATGATATGCGATTCCTGATCAGTAAATACCCGATTTAAATGAGTCTCCCAGGCTACCAGTCACTGACCTTGCTAATTGATCGTACAGTTTAGTAATAAGCTTACACTGTTTAGCCCCTCCAGATAACAATTCCATAAAAGAGGAAACAGTACCCTCCACCCATGCCTTGAGAGGTGATGTAAAAAGCAGATGTCTCGATTGAAGATAAAAATAGAAATTTGTGCTTGGGAGATATGTGCCCTGCAAATCTTGAAAAGATCGAAGCTAATTTATTCTCAGACAAATGACTAATACTCATAATGCCTCAATGCTCCCATGCCTGCAGAGCCCATAAATCCCATCCCAGGGCATATCTATGTAGCAGTGTCAAAGGAGGTAGTTTAGATATTCTTTTAGAACCCACCAATACTACCTTAGCCTTACTCCACACTTTAAGAGAATTCAAGAGGTATGGTTTAGGAAGGGCAGTCTTAAGAGATCTCCTGTGGAGCCCACAAAGCCACGTACCTAGAGGTAGAGCATAGAATGGCTTGTTCAATCTAGACCCAATTCTTGGGGTGCTTTTCCATTCCATTACTGATCGTATCTGGGCAGCCCAACAGTAGCGAAGGACTGGGACCCCCAGGCCTCCCCTAATGAGGACTTTTCTGGCAACTCAAGGAGGCTGCCGTTTCCACACGTAAGAAAAATGTTTTAGTTGTAGCTACAGTGAAGCATTTCCTGCTATAGCCAGTAGAAATGCCTGACACAGATAAAGAAAACGTGGAAGAATCATCATTTTAATAAGAGCAACCTTACCCAACCAAGTTTGCATCATTCTATGCCATATATAAAGATCATGAGACAAATGTTTAAAAAGCTTACCAAAATGTAATTTATATAACCTGGTATGAACTGAACTCAGCTGGACTCCCAAATATTTAAGACTATCCTTTGCCCAACAAAAGGGTAGTCTCTTGTGAAGTCCGTATTTTAGAACTCTACAGGGTGACATTCAAAATCTCAAACTTTGTGGTATTCATTTTAAATCCTGACAGCTTCTCTTATTCTGCCAGCACTTCAACTACACCTGAGAGGACAGTATGTTCTGGATCAACCATAGTCAGAAGGGTATCATCTGCAAAGAGGGAGATCTTAAACTCCTCCTCACTAATCCATACTCCCCTCCTCCTTCCCGGATATTCTCATCATGTCTAATCACTGATGCTAAAAGCTCCACAGCGCAAATAAGAAGGGTGATGGGGGAGGGGCACCCCAGCCAGGTACTTCTAGTAAGGGAAAAGAAGCAGAATATCCCTCATTAACCAGCAACCATGAAGCGCCATAATCCAGTAGACAAAGTTCAGTCCAAAACCCATCCTGCGAAGAACCGCTCCCATAAAGGGTCACTCTACCCAATCAAATGCCTTTTTGGCATCAATAGCCAGGAAACCCAATGGAATTCTCTCTCTTTTAGTCCACCACATCAGGTGAAGTGCCTGCTGAACGTTGTCTCCTGTCGTACAACCCTTTATAAACTCGCATTGATCTTCATGGATAATAGCACTGATAAACCCATTAAGTATTCCAAATTTAACAGAAAAATAGGCCTATATGAACTACACAATTTGGGGTCTTTACATGGTTTTGGCAGTACAGTAATATCCGCTTCTAATATAAAAGGAGGAAATGAATCACCATCAAGAACTCTATTGAAAACTTCAATCAAAATAGGAGCAATCAAATGTGAAAAGGTTTTATCAAATCTGGAAGAAAAGCCATCAGACCTAGCGCTTTACTCAGCTTTGATGGCAGCCAACACCTCCTGGAGCTACGCCTTGCCATGTAGGGTCTCCCTCTGAATGTCAGTTAAAACAAGATAACTCAATGTCAGCTAAATAATGGTGCAGATTAGAGAACAAAGCCCTAGCTTCAGGTGTATAGAGAGACTGGATAGTATGAGAGAATGGACTCCCTAATCTTATCTGAGAATAGTCTTTCTACTGACGGTGGTCATCCTGAACAGCTATTACTCAGGTCTGGGCCTATCTTTTTTTTTACCTGCCTAGCAAGGAGTTTGCTAGCTTTATTACCCTCGCAAAGTAAACTCTTCTTGCCACCTGATCAGCCCATAAATCTTTCAGTTGCTGTCTACTGGCATTTTGTAAAGCGCAAGAGAGATTTGGATTGGCTCTGTGTAAACCTTGCTTCCAAGGAACAAAGGTGTGATCACAACTCGCTGTCCACTCTGATTGTGCTCCGCTCCTTCTTAAGTCTACTAGCCCAGGAAATGAAACACCCACACATGAAGGCCTTAAAACTATCCCACACTATGCCCATCTTCACCTCAGGGGTGATGTTTCACTGGAAAAATTCAGGAATTTTCTGAGATATATCCTGAATCAAAGCCTCGTGATCTAAGAGGGATTCATTAAGCTCCCAAAATGCGAGTCTAGTGTCTGTGTCAAGCCCCCCACATTAAACCCATATACGTGCGTGATCAGACCACACAGGTGCTTCAATTTCAGTAGCTACCACTCTAGGCATGAATTCCTTATACAAAAAAAATATAATCAATATGGGAAAAGAAACAATGCGGAAGAGACTGAAAAGTGTAACATCCATCCTTCTCATGAAGCAGTCTCTACACATCCAAAACTCCCAAAGTGTGCAAAAGGTGTTTCAGTTCCAGCCTATCCACCTTCCGAGAGGACATTCCAGCTTAAGAATACAAAGAAGGGTTCAAAGTTATATTAAAGTCCCCTCCCAAAATCCAAAACCCAGGTCCCATGCCAGAAATTGCTGACTAAACATGTAAATAAAAAGCCTGTTGATTGTCATTCAGAGCATAGATGGGAGACCACATTATAGAAAATCCCGTTAAGGTCCACCCTAAGGGCCAAATATCGAGCCTCAGAATCCTTAATTGTCTCCAGTATCTTAGGTTGCAGGTGCTTTGAAAACACAATACCCACTCCCTGAACCTTGTTATGGGGTTACGATGTAAAATAAGCATATGGAAAATGCTCACACACACAGAGTCTCTCTGCCTTCCGCAGGAGATGTTTCCTGCAGACAACAAACAGAAGCCACAGGTTTACAAAGTTCTCTATATAAACATTACATCTTAAAAAGGGCAATTAAACCATTCACATTCAAAGATACAATTGTAAGATCCCTCATTGACAAAGTGATAAAAAATTAAAAACCCTCAAGTTTTCTCCCTATCCCCCATGAGCAAACAGAATCAGAACTCCCATAGTAACAAAGTCACCCAAACTGCCTACTCCTCTAAATCTCTCACCTCCTACTCACAAACATCCTCCCCTTTCCCGCCCCAGACCAGACAGCAGGATTTCTAAGGCACACTACACGGATATCATTACAGGTGGTTTATTTTTAGAAGGCAAAGTGACATCTTTATTACTAAGAAATATAACTAGTTGCAATGGTTTAAAAAAAACCCAAAACTTAAAATTGTTATACCACTCATTGTATTTGCAAGGAAATCTCAAGAGGAAATGAGCCCCCAATTGGACAGCTCTAGGTCACAGCAATAAAAATTGTCTCTTTCCTTTCTGAGTAGATCTTGCTACGTATGGGAGACACATATTTTGACGGCCCAAGGACTGAGACTTTTTCTTGAAATAAAACTTCAAGAATCTCTAGCAGCTTATGATGCAAATGTTGCAATTAGTGTAAAAGACAATAACAAAACAGCTTCATTTGCTAGATCAGATACATTTAGACTGTCCTCAGATAACTGTGTTCCTAAAGATTGATCGTAATCTCTACTCAGAATAATTAGGAACTTAAAAAAGCCCTAGTCAATTCAGGGAGAGAGTCCAAAAAATTGGCCAAAATATCCACCATAAACTTCTTTAGCATTTATTTTCAGCAGTTACACCTGTTTTTCTTGGAAAATTTAAACAAAACGTAAGTTGTCCCTTCCAACATTTCCAATTTTCTTCAAGTGACCAAGTTACTGCTGCATAATAAGAGTCTATCTTATCCACTTTTCATTTCTCAGACTTCTAATCATTTCTCTTGATCTGATATCATAATATATTTTTCTGAAACAATATATAAATCAGAATTTGAAGGCAATAGGTAATATTCAATTTCTAGTTACTAATATATGCATGTAAAGGCCTGAGGATAGAAAATTTGCAATTTAATTTTCTAGATGAAATAGACCATTTGAGTCAGAGATAGCCTTGCAGATCTCTTGCTAGACCAGAACAACAGCTGAGATGACTGCAGAAGACAAGTTTTAAATCATGGCACTACAGTTTGCTTAATTTCTCATTTCGATTGTAGAGAAAGAAGCCTGTGTTAAATCATTTGATGAAAATAACTTTAGTACACTCCCATCCCATTGGCTGTTTTTCTTATGTTAGCTTTAATGTGACCCCTATCCTCAAAATTAGGATGCTCGCCTATGGTGGATCCTACTGTACCTGAATGTAATTCGCTTTGAACAACTACTGAAAATGCATGAGCTAACTCCAAAATTACTTTATTTATTGCATTTCTATCCCACATTTTCCCACTGATGGTAGGTTCAATGTGGCTTACATGGAACAGTGGGCGGTTACAATGTGGCGCGCGGGGTTAGCAATTCAATGGAGACAGCAAGAGTCTGTGGGGATCTCTTACTGAAGTATTGAATTAGGTTAAGACCTTGGTGGATTCCGTGCGGGTAACATGCTTCATGGTAGGGGTAGGATGAAATTCGCATAAGAACATAGCAAGTTGAAGTAGGGTTCCAGCTTGGGTTTGTAGTTAGGTCCGATTGGTTCCCTGGAAAGTTAGGTTGGGTCAACGGGGATGTGTTTTTTTGAATAGGTGGGCCTTTAGGTGCTTTTGGAAGTTTAGGTAGTTGTCTTTCAGTTTTAGGTCTTTGGGGAGTGTTTTCCAGGTTTTGGTGCTGATATAGGAAAAACTGGTTGCTAGAGTCGATTTGTATTTGATGTCTTTGAATGATGGGAAGTGCAGGGTACGGTAGGATCTTGCTGATTTGTTTATGTTCCGAATTGGTAAGTCTATTAGGTTGGTCATATAGTTTGGTGAGATTAATGATGGTAATGCATCCAATCTAGGTAAAGACAATTATACAAGACTATTCATGGTGTGACTGTACCTTGAGTATTGCATGAAATTTAGGTCACCACATTTCAAAAAAAGATATGGTGGCATTAGAAAATGTACAGAGTAGGGAAATCAAATCAAAGTGGATGGAACAACTCATATGAGAAAAGACTACAGAGGCGAGGACTTGAGGTTGGAAAAGACAGCTGAGGGAAGATACGATACAGGTCTATAAAAACTTATGTGCAACAGGGAAGTGAATCAATTGTTTACTCTTTCAGAAAGTACAAAGAATAGGGGGTATGTAATGAAGTTACAAAGCAATACATTTAAAACAAATGGAAATGTCAGTGCTTAAGTGACTATTCAGTACTGTGTATGAAGAAATGCAATCAGAAACCAAGAAAAGGTGGTGGGAAGATGCAGAAATTTTCCTAGTTTTATCTGATTGATTAAAACATTTCCAAGTACAACTTGATATGTTGTCTGTGCATACTATTCCTATTTATTATTTCTGTAGCACTATTAGATCTACACAGCACTGCACAGACACACATAAGATGGTCTGTGCTCTGTAGATTTTACAATGTAACCATAAGAAAGGAATTAGGCAGTTTTATTTATTATTATTATTTGTTACATTTGTAGTCCACATTTTCCCACCTATTTGCAGGCTCAATGTGGCTTACATAGTACCGTAACGGTGTTTGCCAGTTCCGGTATGAACAAATACAAGGTGGTATTGTGGTAGAATAAGGTACAAGTCTGGTATATGTGTGGGTGAAGTTAGAGAGGAAGAGGAAAAGTTAGGATGTGTCCATTACTCGTTTTGGTTTTGTTAAGTCGTAGGTAACCACGTTTTTATGTTGGGTCGGCGGGATAAGCTTTACTGAACAGGTTTGTTTTTAGTGCTTTCCTGAAATTTAGGTGGTCGAGCGTGGTTTTTTACTGCTTTTGGCAATGCGTTCCATAGTTGTGTGCTTAGGTAGGAAAAGCTGGATGTATAAGTTGATTTGTATTTGAGTCCTTTGCTGCTTGGGTAGTGGAGGTTTAGGTATGATTGTGCTGATTTTGTTGTGTTTCTGGTTGGCAGATCTGTGAGGTCTGTCATGTATACTGGGGCTTCGCCGTAGATAATTTTATGGACCATTGTGCAGATTTTGAAAGCTATACGTTCTTTGATTGGGAGCCAGTGTAGTTTTTCTCGAAGGGGTTTGGCACTTTCAAAACGTGTTTTTCCATATATAAGCCTAGCTGTTGTGTTTTGGGCGGTCTGAAGTTTCCTTATGATTTGTTGTTTGCATCCTGCATAGGTTCCATTGCAGTAGTCTGCTTGGCTTAGTACCATTGATTGTATCAGGTCGTGATATATTTCCCTCGGGAAGAATGATTTCACTCGTTTGAGTTTCCACATGGAGTGAAACATTTTCTTTATGGTGGATTTCGCTTGGTTCTCTAATGAGAGGTTCTGGTCAATTGTTACTCTGAGGATTTCCAGACTGTCTGAGATGGGGAGGGTGTGACCTAGGATGTTGATACTTGTGAGTTTGTATGTATTGTATTGGGATGAGATAGCAAGACAGTGTTTTTTTTTTTTTTTCTGTATTAAGTTTTAGTTGGAATGCGTTTGCCCATGAATCCATGATGCTTAGGCTGAGTTTGATTTTGTTGGTGATTTCTGCTAGATCGTGTTTATAGGGGATGTATATTGTGATGTCATCAGCGTATATGAATGGGTTAAGGTCTTGGTTGGACAAGGCCTTGGCTAGTGGGGTCATCATGAGGTTGAAAAGGATCGGTGATAATGGTGATCCTTGTGGTACTCCACAGTCTGGTTTCCAAGGTGATGATATGTATGTGCTTGATTTCACTTGATATTTTCTGGTGGTGAGGAAACCTTTGATCCATTTTAGAGTGTTTCCGCCGATTCCGAAGTATTCTAGGAGTCTTAGTAGTATATTATTGTGGAAATGGCTAAAAGTTACACCTTATGTATTCCAGAAGGAGGCTGTCATTGAAACAATGCAGGTATTGAGGCAAGTATTAGCAGTGAAACTATGACTGAGATAATTTCTCAACATACCCTGGCCTAAGAAGGAGGTTCCTTTCCTACTGACCTCATTAGAACTGGGCCTTTCTTCTCAAAATACTTAGTTCTTGCCCCAGGCAGACTTTGTATATTTCCACAGCTAATCATCAGTAGTCCTAACAGCTAGAAAATTGAGTAGCGTTTATTTTCCACTCTGGGCCTCTATAGCTCATATTAGTTGCTGCAAGAAAACTAATACTGTGCCTTAAAGTAGAAGATGTTCTGTCTGATGCATCCATATTGATAGGCTTCAATCTTCACAATATTCAGTCATTTCTTGCTTTATGAAAATACATCTTCATGTCAAACTGTCAAACTAGCATTGCAGGAACGTTTGCCATGGGACTTCGATGTCATTTTTACCTCTACCAAAAATATCTTTTTAACCAATGGAGTCTGCATCACTCAAACATGTCGCCTGGAAAGTGCTTTTTCTAGCGGGTGGTTATGTTGGGTTTCAAGATTTGGTTACCTTATGAAATGTATATATTTCATCATAACAAAGTAGTTCTTTGTGCATATCCCAAGTTATTATTTATTTATTTATTTATGGTTCATTTATACCCCACAGTTTCCCACAATTGCAGGCACAATGTGGCTTACATGAATTACAAAAGTAGAGAAGTTCTTACCAAAGGTAGTTGCACCTTTTTATATTAATGAAGAAATGATGCTTTTGCCCTAAACATCATGAGAATCCACATAAGAAGTCTCTTCGCACCCTGGATTGCAAAAGGGCTCTTACTTATTGTCATAAAGTCTATGGAATTGTTTGTTTCAACCCTAAAAAGCTTGGTAATTTATTACCTAAGTGAACTTAATTGGCTACTATGTTACATCCAATTCTGTTATGAACTCCTGTAACCAGCAAATTTAAACCTCATCATATCAAAATCTCTGAAACTGCCATGGCTTTCTTGAAGCCTGCTTCTCTGAATATCATAAGCACCTACTCAAGTCTTCACTTTATACCTTCAGTGTACACTATTGCTTGGACCAGTCTAACGTCAGAAACCAAGCATTCGGTGGAGCTGCAAAAATAGAGAGCAGGATTAATTAGGCAAACAATCCCTCCTACCTCCCTGACAGTTGCATTACTCCTTGAATTATGGAACGAAGGGCCCAATGTTCCAAACTCTGGTGCTGTACAAAATGGCACCGGGAAATAATGCTGCAACAACACCAGAAAGGAACTTCCCAATACTGAATGCTAATGGCGTGCAATTTTTTTTTTAATTTTAAATTTTTATTGAAATATTGAAACTTCAGAACCATCCAGACATTAGCCCATTAACATAAATAGCCTTTATTGGCCCACACAGGAGCCATTGCTTACCCCGGCCCATAACAAATCCCATAACCTAATAACAATATACAAAACCTGCGCTCCCTTCATCTGCCCCTCCAATTTATATATAATATAATATAATATAATATAATATAATATTCTTTCCCCCCAGCGCTGAACATCCCAATCCCCTCCCCCCTCTCCCCACTATCCCTCAACCCAACCCCCACTTCCCCCTCCCACTCCCGCCCCTTCCCCCTCTACACCCCCAGTAGTAAGCATCTATATACTCTTTACCCCTGCTTTAAAACGAGCCTACCTCCCTTTACATCTCAAAGACCCCTCCCTTCTATACTCTGTCAGATACTCCATATGTATTAATTGTACCAATTTGTCCTTCCACTCCTCCAGTGTAGGAGAATTCGGAGGTTTCCACCTATGTTCTATAAGACATTTGGCAGCCGCAAAACCCTATCGAAGCCATTTACTAACTTCCCAAGACTCCCTCTCATTGTATAAACCCAAAATACATTCCTGGGGCCCACACACCAAGGAAGTATTTGTCAATTTAACCAACCCCTTCACCGCCCCCTGCCAAAAATCCACTACCCTAGAGCATGTCCACCAGATGTGAAGAAAGGTTCCCTTGTGCGCCCCACACCTCCAATGGCATGCAAATTTTATGTGCGCTGTTAACGCTGAGCATTGTGAAGTAAGTAGGGGGGTTGTACATGCCTAGCACATGCACACAAGAGGGAGCCCTGCATGGCCAGGGGGATGAGGCACCAGTCGTGATGTGAGGGTAAGTTCCTCAAGGCAGTGGTGGGAATGGGGGGGGGGGCACTTAGGAAAACCTCCTTGCCTTGCCTTCGCTTGAGATACTCCTCAGTGGTTAGGAGGAAGGACAACAATAATGCAGAATTCAGGCCTTTCTAGAAGTGGTTTAATTGTCTCTCTCTCTCTTTCTCTTTTTTTTTTTTCTCAGCTATCTTTGGTAAAATGCAACTTTTCCCATTAAGAAGCCTCCAAAGCCTAAGGTTTCTTCAGTCATTCTTTACGGCAACGTTGTTGTTCAGTTTTTCTTGTCTGTGATATGCAAAATCTCGTGTTCAAAGAAATTTGTTGGGCTGCTTATCTAACTCCAGCTCCGAGCTGGTGTAAGGTTCCCAGCAGTAAGAGTGCCCTTGTTCAGGGCGCTCTTCTTTGAGCATTGTGCTGAATCAAAAATTACCTCATTTAAATGTGATTAACATGCTACTTGTGCTAACCTTTGCCGCAGTCGTTGTTCCCCAACTTGGAGCCCTTTGAGAATTCAGAGCTCTCAAATGTGGGCGCTAAGGGTCTCTAGTGCCTGCATTTACTTCAGAACATTGGGACCTAACTGATGGAGTAAGGAGACTGCTGTATGGAGAAAAGGCTGTACTTTCTTAGCCTCTGTGAGAGAGCTGTTCCAGTCCTCTGCGCTCAGATGATGTCACCCACTTATGTGCCTGATCAATCCTGCTATTTGTGGAACAGCGAATGCTACATACCTGTAGAAGGTATTCTCCGAGGACAGCAGGCTGATTGTTCTCACTGATGGGTGACGTCCACGGCAGCCCCTCCAATCGGAATCTTCACTAGCAAAAGCCTTTGCTAGCCCTCGCGCGCCGATGCGCATGCGCGGCCGTCTTCCCGCCCGAAACTGGCTCGTGCCGGCCAGTCTCATATGTAGCAAGACAAAGACTAGGGAAGACACAACTCCAAAGGGGAGGCGGGCGGGTTTGTGAGAACAATCAGCCTGCTGTCCTCGGAGAATACCTTCTACAGGTATGTAGCATTCGCTTTCTCCGAGGACAAGCAGGCTGCTTGTTCTCACTGATGGGGTATCCCTAGCCCCCAAGCTCACTCAAAACAACAACCATGGTCAATTGGGCCTCGCAACGGCGAGGACATAACTGAGATTGACCTAAAAAATTTACCAACTAACTGAGAGTGCAGCCTGGAACAGAACAAACATGGGCCTAGGGGGGTGGAGTTGGATTCTAAACCCCGAACAGATTCTGAAGCACTGACTGCCCGAACCGACTGTCGCGTCGGGTATCCTGCTGCAGGCAGTAATGAGATGTGAATGTGTGGACAGATGACCACGTCGCAGCTTTGCAAATCTCTTCAATAGTGGCTGACTTCAAGTGGGCTACCGACGCTGCCATGGCTCTAACATTATGAGCCGTGACATGACCCTCAAGAGCCAGCCCAGCCTGGGCGTAAGTGAAGGAAATGCAATCTGCTAGCCAATTGGATATGGTGCGTTTTCCTACAGCCACTCCCCTCCTGTTGGGATCAAAAGAAACAAACAATTGGGCGGACTGTCTGTTGGGCTGTGTCCGCTCCAGATAGAAGGCCAATGCTCTCTTGCAGTCCAATGTGTGCAGCTGACGTTCAGCAGGGCAGGAATGAGGACGGGGAAAAAATGTTGGCAAGACAATTGACTGGTTCAGATGGAACTCCGACACAACCTTTGGCAGAAACTTAGGGTGAGTGCGGAGGACTACTCTGTTATGATGAAATTTGGTGTAAGGGGCCTGGGCTACCAGGGCCTGAAGCTCACTGACTCTACGAGCTGAAGTAACTGCCACCAAGAAAATGACCTTCCAGGTCAAGTACTTCAGATGGCAGGAATTCAGTGGCTCAAAAGGAGGTTTCATCAGCTGGGTGAGAACGACATTGAGATCCCATGACACTGTAGGAGGCTTGACAGGGGGCTTTGACAAAAGCAAGCCTCTCATGAAGCGAACAACTAAAGGCTGTCCTGAGATCGGCTTGCCTTCCACACGGTAATGGTATGCACTGATTGCACTAAGGTGAACCCTTACAGAGTTGGTCTTGAGACCAGACTCAGACAAGTGCAGAAGGTATTCAAGCAGGGTCTGTGTAGGACAAGAGCGAGGATCTAGGGCCTTGCTGTCACACCAGACGGCAAACCTCCTCCACAGAAAGAAGTAACTCCTCTTAGTGGAATCTTTCCTGGAAGCAAGCAAGATGCGGGAGACACCCTATGACAGACCCAAAGAGGCAAAGTCTACGCTCTCAACATCCAGGCCGTGAGAGCCAGGGACCGGAGGTTGGGATGCAGAAGCGCCCCTTGGTCCTGCGTGATGAGGGTCGGAAAAGACTCCAATCTCCACGGTTCTTCGGAGGACAACTCCAGAAGAAGAGGGAACCAGATCTGACGCGGCCAAAAAGGAGCAATCAGAATCATGGTGCCTCGGTCTTGCTTGAGTTTCAACAAAGTCTTCCCCACCAGAGGTATTGGAGGATAAGCATACAGCAGACCCTCCCCCCAATCCAGGAGGAAGGCATCCGATGCCAGTCTGCCGTGGGCCTGAAGCCTGGAACAGAACTGAGGGACTTTGTGGTTGGCTCGAGATGCGAAGAGGTCTACCAAGGGGGTGCCCCACACCTGGAAGATCTGTCGCACTACACGGGAATTGAGCGACCACTTGTGAGGTTGCATAATCCTGCTCAACCTGTCGGCCAGACTGTTGTTTACGCCTGCCAGATATGTGGCTTGGAGCACCATGCCGTGACGGCGAGCCCAGAGCCACATGCTGACGGCTTCCTGACACAGGGGGCGAGATCCGGTGCCCCCCTGCTTGTTGACGTAGTACATGGCAACCTGGTTGTCTGTCTGAATTTGGATAATTTGGTGGGACAGCCGATCTCTGAAAGCCTTCAGAGCGTTCCAGATCGCTCGCAACTCCAGGAGATTGATCTGCAGATCGCGTTCCTGGAGGGACCAGCTTCCTTGGGTGTGAAGCCCATCGACATGAGCTCCCCATCCCAGGAGAGACGCATCCGTGGTCAGCACTTTTTGTGGCTGAGGAATTTGGAAAGGACATCCCAGAGTCAAATTGGACCAAATCGTCCACCAATACAGGGATTTGAGAAAACTCGTGGACAGGTGGATCACGTCTTCTAGATCCCCAGCAGCCTGAAACCACTGGGAAGCTAGGGTCCATTGGGCAGATCTCATGTGAAGGCGGGCCATGGGAGTCACATGAACTGTGGAGGCCATGTGGCCCAGCAATCTCAACATCTGCCGAGCTGTGATCTGCTGTGACGCTCGCACCCGCGAGACGAGGGACAACAAGTTGTTGGCTCTCGCCTCTGAGAGATAGGCGCGAGCCGTCCGAGAATCCAGCAGAGCTCCTATGAATTCGAGTTTCTGCACTGGGAGAAGATGGGACTTTGGATAATTTATCACAAACCCCAGTAGCTCCAGGAGGCGAATAGTCATCTGCATGGACTGCAGGGCTCCTGCCTCGGATGTGTTCTTCACCAGCCAATCGTCGAGATATGGGAACATGTGCACCCCCAGCCTGCGAAGTGCCGCTGCTACTACAGCCAAGCACTTTGTGAACACCCTGGGCGCAGAGGCGAGCCCAAAGGGTAGCACACAGTACTGGAAGTGACGTGTGCCCAGCTGAAATCGCAGATACTGTCTGTGAGCTGGCAGTATCGGGATGTGTGTGTAGGCATCCTTCAAGTCCAGAGAGCATAGCCAATCGATTTCCTGAATCATGGGAAGAAGGGTGCCCAGGGAAAGCATCCTGAACTTTTCTTTGACCAGATATTTGTTCAGGGCCCTTAGGTCTAGGATGGGACGCATCCCCCCTGTTTTCTTTTCCACAAGGAAGTACCTGGAATAGAATCCCAGCCCTTCTTGCCCGGATGGCACGGGCTCGACCGCATTGGCGCTGAGAAGGGCGGAGAGTTCCTCTGCAAGTACCTGCTTGTGCTGGAAGCTGTAAGACTGAGCTCCCGGTGGACAATTTGGAGGTTTTGAGGCCAAATTGAGGGTGTATCCTTGCCGGACTATTTGGAGAACCCACTGATCGGAGGTTATGAGAGGCCACCTTTGGTGAAAAGCTTTCAACCTCCCTCCGACTGGCAGGTCGCCCGGCACTGACACTTGTATGTCGGCTATGCTCTGCTGGAGCCAGTCAAAAGCTCGTCCCTTGCTTTTGCTGGGGAGCCGAGGGGCCTTGCTGAGGCGCACGCTGCTGACGAGAGCGAGCGCGCTGGGGCTTAGCCTGGGCCGCAGGCTGCCGAGAAGGAGGATTGTACCTACGCTTGCCAGAAGAGTAGGGAACAGTCTTCCTTCCCCCAAAAAATCTTCTACCTGTAGAGGTAGAGGCTGAAGGCTGCCGGCGGGAGAACTTGTCGAATGCGGTGTCCCGCTGGTGGAGCTGCTCTACCACCTGCTCGACTTTTTCTCCAAAAATGTTATCCGCATGGCAAGGCGAGTCCGCAATCCGCTGCTGGATTCTATTCTCCAGGTCGGAGGCACGCAGCCATGAGAGTCTGCGCATCACCACACCTTGAGCAGTGGACCTGGACACAACATCAAAGGTGTCATACACCCCTCTGGCCAGGAATTTTCTGCACGCCTTCAGCTGCCTGACCACCTCCTGAAATGGCTTGGCTTGCTCTGGGGGGAGCGCATCCACCAAGCCCGCCAACTGCCGCACATTGTTCCGCATGTGTATGCTCATGTAGAGCTGGTAAGACTGAATTTTGGCCACGAGCATAGAAGAATGGTAGGCCTTCCTCCCAAAGGAGTCCAAGGTTCTAGAGTCCTTGCCCGGGGGCGCCGAAGCATGCTCCCTAGAACTCTTGGCCTTCTTTAGGGCCAAATCCACAACTCCAGAGTCGTGAGGCAACTGAGTGCACATCAGCTCTGGGTCCCCATGGATCCGGTACTGGGACTCAATTTTCTTGGGAATGTGGGGGTTAGTTAAAGGCTTGGTCCAGTTCGCCAGCAATGTCTTTTTTAGGACATGATGCATGGGTACTGTGGACGCTTCCTTAGGTGGAGAAGGATAGTCCAGGAGCTCAAACATTTCAGCCCTGGGCTCGTCCTCCACAACCACCGGGAAGGGGATGACCGTAGACATCTCCCGGACAAAGGAAGCGAAAGACAGACTCTCGGGAGGAGAAAGCTGTCTTTCAGGAGAGGGAGTGGGATCAGAAGGAAGACCCTCAGACTCCTCGTCGGAGAAATATCTGATGTCTCCTTCGTCTTCCCACGAGGCCTCACCCTCGGTGTCAGACACAAGTTCACGAACCTGTGTCTGCAACCGTGCCCGGCTCGACTCCGTGGAACCACGGCCATGGTGGGGGCGTCGAGAGGTAGACTCCCTCACCCGCACCGGCGAAGCTCCCTCCGCCGACGTAGTCGGGGAGCCTTCCTGGGAGGCGACCGCAGTCGGTACCGCACGCAGCACCGACGCCGGAGACCTCACCCCGGGCGATGGACCAGCCGGCGCCACGCTCTACGGTACCGGTGGCGCAAGCACCCCCGGTACCGGAGGGGTAGGGCGCAACAGCTCTCCCAGGATCTCTGGGAGAACGGCCCGGAGGCTCTCGTTCAGAGCGGCTGCAGAAAAAGGCATGGAGGTCGATGCAGGCGTCGATGTCGGAGTCTGTTCCGGGCGTGGAGGCTGTTCCGGGCTGTCCAGAGTGGAGCGCATCGACACCTCTTGGACAGAGGGTGAGCGGTCCTCTCGGTGCCGATGCCTGCTGGGTGCCGACTCCCTCGGTGACCCAGAGCTCTCGGTGCCTACACGGGAAGTGGACCGGTGTCGATGCTTCTTCGACTTCTTGCGAAGTATGTCACCGGAGCTTCCCGGCACCGACGAGGAGGACGTAGAATCCAGCCGTCTCTTCCTCGGGGCTGAGGCCGAAGAAGGTCGGTCTCGGGGGGGCTGTACCGCAGGAGCCCTCAGGGTAGGGGGAGACCCACCCGAAGGCTCACCGCCACCAGCAGGGGAATGGACAGCCCTCACCTGCACTCCAGATGAAGCACCACCGTCCGACGACATCAGCAGACGAGGTCCCGGTACCACCAACGTCGATACAGTCGTCCGATGTCTCAGCGCCGATGCAGAGGTCCGATGCCTCGATGCACTCGATGCACTGGCAGCCGAGGATGAAGGTCTGGACGCTGAAGACGTCGATGCACTCGATACCCCCAGTGCCAATGCCGACGAAGAGCCCGAGAACAAAATGTTCCACTGGGCTAACCTCGCTACCTGCGTCCGCTTTTGTAAAAGGGAACACAGACTACAGGCCTGAGGGCGGTGCCCAGCCCCCAGACACTGAAGACACGACGCGTGCCTGTCAGTGAGCGAGATTACCCGGGCGCACTGGGTGCACTTCTTGAAGCCGCTGGAAGGCTTCGATGTCATGGGCGGAAAAATCACGCCGGCGAGATCAAAACTCGAAATGACGAAAATTGGCACCACAAAAATAGGGAGAAGAAAATTTCGACCAAGGCCTAAATGAGGCCTACCCCGACGACGAAAGAAAACTTACCGGGGCGAAAAGCTCGAAATACAGGAAGGAAAAAACCAAACAGGCTCTTCCCAAACACTTTTTAAACTTTTTGAGAAGAAACGAGTCGAAAACGACACGCGAGGTCAACTTTCCGGGGCACGAACGGCGAAACACGACCGTACTGAGCGCGGACAAAAGAAGACTGGCCGGCACGAGCCGGTTTCGGGCGGGAAGACGGCCGCGCATGCGCGGTGCGCATCGGCGCGCGAGGGCTAGCAAAGGCTTTTGCTAGTGAAGATTCCGATTGGAGGGGCTGCCGTGGACGTCACCCATCAGTGAGAACAAGCAGCCTGCTTGTCCTCGGAGAAACACCTTTTACATGTGAAGAACAGTGCTTTCCCTGACTGTAGATTTCTGCTCTATTATCTAATAAAAGTTCCTGTTACAGATTCTGCTGCAGATTACATTGCAAGCTAGCCATATGTTAGAGGTGATGTGAGCAAGAGAGAATATATTGGCATCACATCTTGGTTACAGTCCATTTACAGAAGTCTTGTTTCCATGCAATTCCTACCACCTTTCTTTTCACTTTAGATCTTAGAGGGCACCAACCTTGAACTCATATAGTAGCTCCGTGACTAGAATTATACTCTTCATCTCATTTCAAACTTTTTTGTGCTCACTGGCCATCTGTAGACTGGATTCTAATCTCCACAGAGAAAGGACTTATTCCTTCTGTGTTTGTACAGTACTTCATAAACCTTGTAATGCTATATTAATGTTTAGTAGTAATAGTGGTTTCCTCCTGAGGAGCAGATGATATTTATGGATTGCAGAGAAAGTAGTTCACACCTCAGGAGATATTAATTTTAATTTAATTCAAACTTTTATACCATCATTCTAGTCATATTTTTCTTTTTTTTTTCTTTTTTTTTACACTGGTTCGGAGTTACTGTCTTTGTGATAGCTCATCACCTCCCAGCTTCTTGTCTTTTAGGCATCTCTGGACTGATTTTCTGCATCCCTGTACCCAGACAAAGGAAGAGGATAGGGCACAGGGCCAGCTATGAATCCTTGCTCCATCCTGTAAAAAAAATACTTATGTGACCATCTCTGGCAAAAGGTGACTAAAGTGTCTAGAAACAAAGTAAAAAGGGTTTTGATGAATTCGGTTATAGAGTTAACCGTTTGTAATACAACAGTCCAAACCTCATCCTTTTATGTGAAAAAATACAGAAGTCCAAATATGTAATTTATTTTAGACTCCTTATGGACCCATGACATGAAAAATCATCTATTCTCAACATTCTGGATCCACTATTTAGCCACCTTTTCCCAGAGATGGTCATATATGCTTTTAGTGGGAATGCGGTAAATTAGAGTTCTGGACTCTTTTTTTTTTTTTTTTTTTAAGTCATACATATTGATCTATCAACCTCAAGAATTCAAGGTAATTTAATGTTAACAAAACAACTAATAGCCATTAAATCTATTATGAGTGGGTGTGGATCAGAGGCAAAGACAAGTCCCGATCCTGATAACTGGATCTTCTTAAATCAAAAACTGCCATCAAAGTTGGCTACACATCATCGGTAGTGGCATTCTCTTTTAATTGCCTTATGTTCCATTTGAGGTGCAACTGAACGAATAAATAGTGTAATGTCTAGAGGATTTTTATGCTCTTATTCAGGGAATTGGGATTTTGGGAGAGGTACATGAAATAGATTTCTTGGCTTTATTTCATTGACAGTTGCAGTGTATTAGATACATAGCTACAGCCTTCTTAATTAACTTTTCAGCGTTGCACTTGATGTGATAACTTCTTCCTGAGCAATGCAAAAATGCAAGAGGGTAAAAGAAGTAGGGCATTAGCCATTCAGTGTCCTATTTACTAAGATGCATTTAACATTTAAACAGCATGCACTAGCAGCTGCCTAAAAAAAACTAATAGAAATGCATATTAGGGGTTGTGGAAGGCAGCAAGGAATGGGCAGGGAGGGGGGAAGAAAGAGGGATACGGACAAGTACATTGAATCTCTAAGGGAAAGGAAGGGATAGTAGATGGCATGGATAGGCCATATAGAGAGGCATTTTCAAAAGAAACGTCCAAGTTGCGATTTGGACGTCCTTGCAAAACGGCAAAATCCAGGGGTGGGGAAACCCGTATTTTCGACAAGATGAACGTCCATCTTTCATTTCGAAAATACCATCAGAGACGTCCAAATCCTTAAATTTGGATGTCCCTAGACATGGACATTTCTGACTTTTGGAGATTTTTGAAACCAAAGACGTCCATGTCAAAAACGTCCTAATGCAAGCCATTTCGTTGTGGGAGGATCCAGCATTTGTAGTGCACTTGTCCCCCTGACATGCCAGGACACCAACCGAACACCCTAGGGGGCACTGCAGTGGACTTCATAAAATGCTCCCAGGAACATAGGTCCCTTACCTTGTGTGAGAAGCCCCGCAACCCCCCCCCCCCAAAACCCACTACCCACAATTGTACACCACTACCATCGCCCTTATGGGTGAAGGGGGGCATCTAGATGTGGGTACAGTGGGTTTGTGATGGGTTTTAGAGAGCTCGCTGTTTCCTCCACAAATGTAACAGATAGGGGGGGTATGGGCCTCGGTCCTCCTGTCTGAAGTGCACTGCAGTACCCACTAAAACTGCTCCTGGGACCTTCATGCGCTGTCACTGACCTGAGTATGGCATCTGAGGCTGGCACGACATATATTTTTTAAGATGTTTTTTGAGGGTGGGAGGGGGTTAGTGACCACTGGGGGAGTAACGGGAGATCATCCCCGATTCCCTACGGTGGTCATCTGGTCAATTCGGGCACCTTTTTGTGCCTTATTCGTAAGAAAAATAGGTTCGGGTGAAAACGTCCAAGTGTTCGTCAGGGACATCCTTGCTTTTTTCGATTATGGGTCAAAGACATCCAAGTGTCAGGCACGCCCAAGTTCCGCCTTCACTACGCCTCTGACACACCCCCTTGAACTTTGGATGTCCTTGCAACGGACTGCAGTTGGAGACATCCAAAATCGGGTTTCGATTATACTGATTTTGGACGTCTCTGGGAGAAGGACGTCCATCTTCCATTTTATGTCGCAAGATGGACGTCTTTCTCTTTCAAAAATTAGCCCAATAGTCTATTTGCCATCATTTTTCTGTTTCTGTGTTAACTGCCAACGTGGAATATAACTTGAAACTATGTGCAGTTGCAACCATTGTTCTAAATTAACCGCACAGCTGCGTTTAAACAAAGTGCTAGGAACATCTATAGTTGTTACCACAGAGATTTTGCTCTTAACATGCCTTAGCATTTAATGTTAACATACATTTATTTTATTTTATTTTAGTTATATTTGTACCCCACGCTTTCCCACTCATGGCAGGCTCATATTAGGTGCATATTAATATTTAAATCCTTCAATGTTTCCTTGCTTAATTTACAACTTAGACTTGCATCTGTGTGGCTAATTTGTTACTTTTAAGTAGTCTTCTTCAAGGGGCAGCTGTGTTTTCAGTTCTCATTACTCAGTCACATGAATCTTTTCTAAAGTGCTTTTCATGTCTCTTTAGGGAAATAGATATAAAGCTAATCGTGATCAAAAGCTGGAACATTCACAGGTGAATTCCATGGATATCATTAATGAAGATTTCATCACGAGTGACAAAATGATTGACATACTGACCTTTGAAGAAACAGAAAACATGCTTCAGGCTCTGGAAGAGTAAGAACTGAAATTGGCATTCTTCTATGTGTACATTGAAGACAATTTAAAAAGCTGTCACTACATATAAGAGTTGTAGAAATGAGCTCCTTTGAATATTGCCCACCCTGTGTGTGTGGGTAAAAGTGTATGCCAAGTTCCACAACTGCATACTTTTATTTACACTTAAGAGAAATGTTTCATAGTCAAGGTAAAGGTGGGGACTGAAACAATGCAGATGCAATAGTGTACCTACAAAAAGTGTCTGCTGAAAAACTGTGGTACTTTTTCCTATGATAATTTTCTAAAATATGTGTTTCACTTAGAAAATTTGTGCAAAGCCCATGCATTAAAAATATTCTTGTACTTTGCAGCTATGCAGGAAGTATAAAAACTGCTCCCATAGTCTGTCTCTACATATTTTGCAAACAATATTTGAAAAGTAGCCTGGTCAGTACTCTGGGAATATCTGTGTAAATATGCACCATGAAAGGCCATTGCACACCTCATCAAGAGAACACTGCAATCTATAGGCTAGTCTGCAGTTAATGTCATAGATGATACTTGAGTTTGGGTAGCTAGAGAAGCGCTCTTCCAGTGGTGCATTAGTTCTCATTAACAAGCAGGATTCAATTAGCCACATAAGTGGGTGATGCTGTCTGATGGGGCTGGGATGGAGTGTCTCTCCCAGAACTCTGAACTAATGCAAAGTTCTGAGCATGCACTACTTTTCTGACACAGCAGTCCCCTCCACAGTGAGTAGAGGAGTAGCATAATGCTTAATGCAGTGGCCTGAGAACCAGAGGAACTGGGTTCAATTCTCACTGCAGCTCCTTGGTACTCTGGGCAAGTCGCTTAACCCTTCATTGCTCCAGGTACAAAATAAATACCTGTATATTATATCTAAACTGTTTTGATTGTAACCACTGAAAGGTGGTATATCAAATTCCATTCCCTTTCCCTTTAGTTTCCCCAGGATTGTTTTTTTTTTATACTCTATTGAATAGATATGAAAACAAAGCTGTCCATCTTAATTTTCTTTGAAGAGAATAAGCTCCATGTTATTGACACTGTCTGCTGTTTTATTCTACTTTTCCATTTTTTTAACTGGCAAGAGGCCTTTTTTTAAATCAGCAAATTATACATAACAGAGTTTCAATATAAGTATAACTAGTATGCTTAAGTAGCACTAACAAATATAATCCATTATCCCTATAGCTCATAAACCATCAACAGGCCAACAAATTAAGGCTACAGAGGCAACATGAAACCTCTGTGCAAAGACTTCCTGTTCCAGTTGAAGTTTAAGCTTGCCTTCGACTCTCTAGTACAGCTAAACTACTAATTAAGTAAATACATGGGACAGGGAGAAGAAGAAGAGTAAGGGTCCCTAAGGTTACTAATGTTATACACATGAAGAGTATCATCCATGCTGAGTGGAGAGGTGTAGACTAGCTATAGACAGCAGATAAGTTTGCCGCTCATTAACTAAACCAATGCATCTATAAGCTGTTGGTCTTCAAACGGCCTCCACATTTTTAGCACTTTTCCCATTGAACTCTTTGGATCAGGTGTAGATCTCAGTTGAGACTTTAAGGTGGTTTTTCACACCAGTCTTAATGTGCATAGTTCTAAGGAGGTATCCAATCACTCTTACCTCAGCACAGAAGACTTCAATCATGACACTACTCTGAGGTGGAAGAAACTTTTCTGGCTCCTCTGCACCAGAGAAATCCCATTGTCATCATATGGTATGGCTCAACTTCCTGTGCCAGCTTTGACATGATATTCTACGCATATTAGCCTGGAACTTGTTCTATGCATATTAGCTCTGGAACTCTTTGTCAGAGGATATGGTAACAGCGGTTAGCATATCTGGGTTTAAAATATGTTTGGACAAGTTCCTGGAGAAAAAGTCTGCAGACTGCTAGTCATAAATGGCAACGTTCTCCTTGGCTCACAGCCAGAACCTACTTAGGAATGCTGGGGCATATCAAATGCACAGTGCAAAAATTCCCTCTTGCTCATTTCAAAATGAAAAGGCCACAATGGGTTCTTAAGTTTCAGTGAAATCAGATTTTTCAGCCCTTATCCTGCAGGTCTTTCTTTATGCACATCTGTAATGCTGCAATCTTAGGCCATAAAATTCAACCAGTTTAAGATAATTGAGTGGCAATGTTTTATACCAACAAACAAGGAGGGGTGGAATCTCTTGGACTATATTAGAAGTAGCGTGGATCTAAGGTTTCTTGATTCTCAATCAAAAACCTCTCCAGGCCAACTACATACATGGAAAGTGAAACTAGTTGGCAGCAGATTCATTAGCCAATTTCTTGAGAAGCCACTGTGGAGGAAATTGAATAAAGTAGGACTCAAAAACCAGCACTGGACAGATCCGTGCTAAACTAGTATTCGTAAAGGAAAGGCTAAACAGGTTAGGGCTCTTGAACTTGGAAAAGAGACGGCTGAGGGGACATATGATTGAGGTGTACAAAATCCTGAGACTCCTTTGTGGTGTAGAACAAGTAGAAGTGAATCTATTTTTTTACTCTTTCAAAAAATACAAAGACTAGGGGACACTCAATGAAGTTACATTAAATACTTTTAAAACAAAAAGGAGGAAATATTTTTTCACTCAACAAATAGTTAAGCTCCGGAGCTCATTACCAGAGGATAGCGTATCTGGGTTTAAAAAAGATTTGGACAAGTTCCTGGAGGAAAAGTCCATAGTCTGCTGTTGAGACAGACATGGGGAAGTGATTGCATGCCTTTGGATGGATTGGTAGTATGGAAGTTTGTTATTATTTGCTACTATTTGGGTTTCTGCCAGGTACTTGTGACCTGGATTGGCCACTGTTGGAAACATGATACTGGGCTAGATGGACCATTGGTGTTACCCAGTATGGTTGTTCTTATATTCTTATCTTCTTATGTACCAGAAGATTGGAGGGTGACCAGTGTAACACCAATTTTTAAAAGAGGGGTTTTTTTTTTTTTTTTTTATTGCATTTGTACCCCACATTATCCCACCTTTTTGCAGGCTCAATGTGGCTTACAGAGTAAGGTTATGATAAAGTCAGTGCATGATTTAAATACAGTTGATCATAAGCTGAGGTAAAAGAGGATTTAGATGGGCAGATGTTGGGTAGGTTGTGTGAGAAGTGTTTTAGGTGTGCTTGGGTGGTTTGGGGGATGATTTGTATCATTGAGGGTGACTTTTGTAAGCTTTGTTAAAGAGGTGTGTCTTCAGAGCTTTGCGGAAGCTGGTTAGATTGTTGATGGTTTTCAGGGCCTTGGGTAATGCATTCCAAAACTGTGTGCTTTTGTATGCAAAGGTCGTAGCATAAGCCTGTTTGTATTTCACTCCTTTGCAGCTGGGGAAATTCAGATTGAAGAATTTGCGGGCCAATCTTTTGGCGTTTCTGGGCGGTAGGTCCACTAGGTTTAGCATATAGAGTGGGGCGTCTGCGTGAATGATCTTGTGCACGGTTGTGCAGATCTTGAACTCAATACGTTCCTTGAGCGGAAGCCAATGTAGTTTCTCTCTTAGGGGCTTCGCACTTTCATATTTAGGTTTTCCAAAGATGAGTCTGGCTGCCGTGTTTTGGGTTGTTTGGAGTTTTTTAGTGGTCTGTTCTTTACAGCCTGCATACAGAGCGTTGCAGTAGTCCAAGTGGCTTATTACTAGTGATGATCTGGGAAATTATAGACTGGTGAGCTTGACGTCTGGTCCGGACAAAGTGGTAGAGACTATTATAAAAAGCAAAATTACTGAACATATACATAGGTATGGATTAATGAGATAAAGGCAACATGAACTTAGTCAAGGGAAATCTTGCCTCACTAATCTACCTCATTTCTTTGAAGGCGTGAATAGACATGTGGATAAAGGTATGCCGGTTGATATTGTGTATCTGGATTTTCAAAAGGCATTTGACAAATTATCTCATGAACGACTCCTGAGGAAATTAGAAAGTCTTGGGATAGGAGATATGCCCTATTGTGGATTCAAAACTGGTTATAAGAGAGAAAACACAGAGTAGGGTTAAATGGTCAGTATTCTCAATGGATAAGGGTAGATGGTGGGATTCCCCAGGGATCTGTGCTTGGACTGCTGCTTTTTAACATATTTATGAATGATCTAGAGATGGGAATACCTAGTAAAATAATTAAATTTGCTGGTGACACAAAGTTATAAGTTGTTAAATCACAAGATGGCCTTACAAGACTGGGAGCCTGGGCATTCAAATGGCAGATGACATTTAATGTGAGGAAGTTCAAAGTGCTACATGTAGGAAAGAGGAACCCAAACTATAGTTGTGTGATGCAAGGTTTCACACAAGGAAAAAGATCTAGGTGTCTTCTTTGAAACTTCTGCTTAATGTAGAGCGGCCGCTAAGAAAGGAAACATAATGTTAGGAGTTATTAGGAAAGGAATGGAAAACAAAACTGAGAATATTATAATGCCTTTGTGTTGCTCTATGTTTCGACCACACTTTGAATTCTGTGAACAATTCTGGTCACCTCATTTCAAAAAAGGTATAGCAGAATTAGAAAAGGTACAGAGAAGAGCAACAATAATAAGGGAATGGGATGACTTCCCTATGAAGAATGACTAAAGAGGCTAGGGCTCTTCAGCTTGGAGAAGAGATGGATGAGGGGGAGATATGATAGAGGTCTATAAAATAATGAGCGGAGTGGAAAGGGTAGACACGAGTTGATCATTTAATCTTTCCAAAAATACAAGGACTAGGGAGCACACAATGAAGTTACTAAGTAGTAAATTAAAACGAATTGGAGAAAATATTTTTTCCCTTTCTATTCTCTGAGGCAAATTACCTGGCACATCTTTCCCACAGGGTTTTTCCCCATTGCCTCAACCTTCTTTCTCCAGTCTTCCACAACTGCTCAGTGTGGCCGGCAGGAAACCTCTCACTGCATTCTCTTTAGTTTGAGCCAGAGCTGCAATCTCCATACCTTCCTCCCCCAGCTCCTCAGCTACCTCCATTTTATCATAATCCCTAGTCCCCTCCTCCCCTGGCTCTCCCACCTGTTCCTCATCACTTTCAACAGAAATCATTTCCCAATCCCCGCCTCCCAGCTCCTGTGTGACTTGTCTAGGAGGAGAGGGTTCTTGGGACTGGTAGTTCCTCCCCCTCCTCAATACTCGGGCTGGTCTCTCGGCCACTAGGGGGCGAACCCTCGGTGTACTGAGAACTTGATACTGAAACTTTCTCTCTCTGTAACCTCCTACCTGCTTGAGCCCCTGTTCCCATATTCCTTTGGTCCAACCTTTTCCTGCCCCCTTACAAAGGACAGGTAGGGTCCAATGAAGGTTTTTTAAGGAGTGGTGTGACTTACGGCATGTTTGAAGGCTTCAGGAACAGTTGCAGTGGAAAGTGAAAGATTGAGGATAAAACAGATAAAAGGGATGACAGTAGGAGAGAGAGTGTTAAGTAGATGGGTGGGAATAGGATCAGAGGAACAGGTAGTTAGTTTTGAGGAGGAAATAAGATGTGTAGTTTCAGTGATTTCAGAAAAGGAAGAAAAGGAGGCAGGGGTTGGAGGGTTGAGAGAATGGACTAAGGCAGGGGTAGGCAACTCCGGTCCTCGAGAGGTGCAGGCAGGTTGAGTTTTCAGGATATCCACAACGAATATGCAGGAGATAGATTTGCATACCATGGAGGCAGTGCTTGCAAATCTATCTCCTGCATATTCATTGTGGATATCCTGAAAACCTGACCTGCCTGCGGCTCTCGAGGACCGGAGTTACCTATCCCTGGACTAAGGGAAGGAGAGGTGGTGTTAAGGTAGCAGTATTAATAAATGTTTTTAATATTGTTCATTTGACAAATGAAACAAAGCACTATGAAACTTCTCCATGTTCATTTCAATGTGTACTTAATATTCTATGTGCGTTGGATATTTTGATCTCATGGGAACATATAAACATTTTTTTAAAAATCCATGCTGAGCCAGGCCAAGGCCTATTGAGCCCAGCATCCTCTTTCTGACAGTGGCCAGTCTCAAGCAGGTCCAGGAATATTACATAGCCAGTCTGATTTTCAGATTATTCACAATTAATATGCATGAGAGAGATTTTTCATACAGAGGAGCTAGTGAGTGCAGATTTATCTCATAGAGCATAAGTGGCACCAGTCGTTAGCCTCTGCTCTGGATATTCCTGCTTACCTATGAGACTGTTAGCTCACACGCTTATTTTGAGCTTTTGTACGGACTATTGCATTAGTAAGCACAAAGTTGGAATCGACAAGGAATGCAGACATATATTGATTAATTCAAACACAGCACGCTGAGAGTGGCAGCTACAAAAAAAAAAGGAACATTTGAATAAGATGGGAATCAACGTCAGCTATTAATGTTTTTTCATCTTTAGCAAATAGTCCATCCACATTGAGTATTTTGAGTGAAGTCATGAAAGCAGCAAGGAAGGGTCCTTCAGAAGGACTGATTGGGCTATATATAATTTTAAATGACTATTTTGACATTGATTATATAATTTAGTAGTTAATTGTGAATGATTGTATTAGGTTCCCTGTTGTATTGTAGGAATGTATATGCACTGTGGATATCCTGAAAACCAGACTGGCTAGGGAGCACTCCAGGAATGGTTTGAGAAGCACTGCTCATAGGGGCCTGTTTACTAAACCACAGTAACATTTTGCTGTTAATGGAAATTTTTAATGCATGTTAACAACAAAACCTCTTTGGTAA
This sequence comes from Microcaecilia unicolor, assembly GCF_901765095.1. Taxonomy (NCBI): domain Eukaryota; kingdom Metazoa; phylum Chordata; class Amphibia; order Gymnophiona; family Siphonopidae; genus Microcaecilia; species Microcaecilia unicolor. The sequence continues at coordinate 502,996,949 of NC_044032.1, forward strand.
GTATTAATATTAAAAGAGAACATTATTGGCATGAGGGGAAAACTAGCTGCGATGTTAATAAGTATTACCACTATAGCATCAGACAACACAAAATCAGTTAACATTTGAGGGTGCAGTTAAATTTATGTGGTATTTGCATGCTTTGCAGTCAGGGCTAGAGTTATGACCTAAGCTGTAACATTTGAGAGGTGCCCCTCAATTAAGTAGGAGTCAAGTATTAGGTTTAATAGTTTTCCATGCTAGTAAGGCATGAAGCCCACTATAATGTGAGACCCCATGCTGTAGCTTGTCTAACTTACGTGTAAATGTGGACCTGTTTGAAATTAATGCACAATAACTGTTCTCTTTCCCTGACCCCTTCCCCTCATGGCAGTTAATTCCTGTATTAAATAGCTAACACAGAACTTAACACGTTATCTGTATTTACATGCTGTTTTGTCAGTGCATGTTGACACATTCTCTTTATTAATTTTGCATTACAGCACAAGCGGGAAAACAAAGCAGTAGAAACCAAACCACAAGAGTGGAAGTAGCCAACCACAATCTTCAAGGTGATCAAAAAAGGTGTTTAATCAGTACTGAAAAACTGAACCCAACTCGGGCCGATTTCAGTGCAGGCATGTCTCTGTTTCTTTGGCTGGTTCGCTGGACTGAGCTTTTATAAAAGCTGATATTTTATTTATTCATATTTATGAAAATTCCGCTGGCTCATAAGAACCCAACATTGGGTCAAGTTTGTCACCTTTTTTAATCACCTTGAAGATTGTGGTTGGCTACTTCCACTCTTGTGGTCTAATTTTGCATTTAAACAGCTAAGGCACCTCAGTATTGATCAGGATATTGCTTTGGTAGGGACTGCTGTAGCCTCACACAGGCACCAGACTGATGCATGTCAAGCATGATCACAGGATGAATAAGTGAAAGGTGGGACTCTTAGGAAGGGAATTTTGAAAATGGCATTTTTTTTTAAATTTCAAAACAAGGATAATATAAGATTAGGTTAAATACATAAAAGGAACCCAGGATAATGAAGACAAGCAGAAGCAACAGAACCAAAAGGCAGAATTGATCATAGAAACTAACCACTATAGCTGTGATTTTCTTGTAAGCATTCTGTAATACATCTTGACGTGGATACAGTAATCCCGTAGAAAATGAAAGTGAAACTGGATGAATATTACTTTTGTAGTTTAAAATCTTTATAGTGAATCTTTTAGCTTCTAGTATAATTCTGAGTTTTCTGTTCCCCAAAAACTGTATTACTCTTCTGCAATTACACTGTAAATTAGCAGTACTTTTTGTTTTTACTGTCTCCCTTGTTGGTTTCCTTGGTCCTAGCAGCACGCATTGAGCATAACTAGTAGTAAAAAGCAGGCAAGATACTGAATTTTCCATTTGAGTTGTTGTTGTGATGTTTAATGTGTAGTGTCATCTGATGGTGCCAGTCGACACCAAGTACTCTTTTATTCCTTTTACATAGCTCTTCGACAGATTGGCCATGGACTCCCACCGAGATAATGACATGCAGTGCTCTGCCACTCTATATTATTGCTAGTTAGGAAAATTGGGTTATATATTATCTAACATTAAATCTTAAACAATTAAGAAGTATTTTGCATTTGACTGAGCAGTAATTTTGTTTTAAATGCTTATAATGCCGCAAAGTATGATGCATGATGCAGAGGAGTTTTCAGATTATTGAAGCCTCTTTTCTCAAATTGTTTTTTTTTTCTCTAAAAAAAAAAAAAAAACTCCACTTCCTTAATTATCAGCTCCCCCACCCAGCCATCCTTTTCCAGTATCAAGACCCTCCAACTGATCCCTACCTGACCCTCCCCCCCCCCACCCATCCCCTAAGACGCTGGGACTTGCTTGAGGCCATCCATGGGGGGCTAGTGGGCCCAGGTGGCAGCACGCTCTCTGCTTCCTTCAAGCTTAACTCCGGGTTCAAAATGGCAGCTGTTGACCTTTAGCAGTAGTAGAACAAGAAAACAGTTAGGAGTCAGCAGCCACCATTATCGCTAAGTCAATGACTGGCGGTAAGGTCTCAGACCCAAAATGGATGCTTGGCAATTTTTATTTTGTGTCACGTCGATTTTCAGCAAAAAATTTTTTTAAAGGCATTTATTTGCAGGCGCGCTGAAAAATGGATCTGCATGTGCCCAAAACCCGCGCCTACACTACCATAGGCCATTTTTCAGCGTACTTAGTAAAAGGACCCCTTGGTTTGTCTGGAGAATTCCTTGCAAGTTTGTTTTGTGGAATTACTTCTTTGGTGCAGTCCTTCCAACTCCTGACTCAAACACAAGAATCCAGTGTAAAACAATATTGCATGACTTCTACTTTAGAAGGAGACACTGTCAAGCTTAAAGAGATCTTTAATCTGTATTGATTAAAGATAGAGGTCAGTTATCAGAGGTTGGAAATCTTTTGCAACTATATAAAGCATTTGATCCTCTCAAGTTGCTTAAAGATTACCATTAAATGTGTGTAAAAGAAGGAAGCCATTCTTCCTATGGCAAAACTGTATTATTTCCCTAAGGCAAAAAGAATTACTTCAATAGTGGAAGGGGGATACAAATGTTTCATTTGACAGCCTTGATTCCTCAGGTTTATTAAGATCTGTTGGGACAGTGGTGGCAGGAGCTACTTCATTTAAAATGCCAGACGGACGTTCATGTCCCTGGTTTTTTGTGGTTCAAAAATTGGATGTTTCACCTTTTGGAAAATAGCTATTCATTTTGAATGCCTTCAGTGCAAAAATGTCCATCTTGCAGCCATAATTGAGCAGGAAATTTAGATGTTTTCCTGTTTGATTATGGCTGTGAGATGGCTTTTTTTTTAACTTTAGACATTTTTTTGAAAATGCCCTTCTTAGTCTCCTGGGATATTTGAGAGTACTGTAATTTTATTACTGCCCTATCTACCTTTAGTGGTAGCTTGATTGTGACAGTTTTTCATTAAATACTCTTTCTGCCTCTTTTGGACTATATTCCTCTAAGATACTTGATAGTTTTCCTTCTTTTTTTTCCCCCTTTGTATCTCTTCTTTCTTTTTTTTTTAGCGTACCCTCTTGGATTGTCTTCTTCTTGATGCAAGATATTTCTTGTATGAAATGTTTGTAAATTGCATAAATGTAATTTTTTAAGAGGATGGTGGGCACCATTGCTACATGAATATCTGAAACTTTTTTTTTTAATGCACATTGGGAAGTGCAGCTTTCATTTTACATAGCTTATACTCTAAAATGCCTCCTATATATGGATCAGATTCCAAAGCATTTTGTTCCAGAGAGAATGGGGAAAAAGTGCAGGATGCTTAATGTGTGGATAAATGCTGTAGCTCTTCTTCTTTTATTTTTTTATTTATTTATTTTTACCAAAGCAGAAAAAAGCTTCCATGCCTTATAGTTCTGTGAGCAACATGGAGGCAATGTTGTTAGCCAAATTTGTTTTTTATGTTAGCATATGATCCGCACTGCCTTGGTGTCATACTTTGCAGGGTATTGGAAAGTTGAGCTGTATGGTAGTTGTATGTCAGTGTACAGTTATGTAATTTGTTTCAGCCAGGGGAAACACCTAGGGGCCTCTTTATTATAGTGCAGTAAATATTTGCAAGAATTAATGCATGGTACATGCAAAGGCTGTGCACTAATTGTTTTGGGGGCGTGTCCAGCTGGTCCTCTGCAGTTATCGCACAGAAACATTCTTTCCAGAATGTCACATGTATTCACAATTAGCACAGGTGCACTTAAAACCTCTTCTTGAGTATGTTTATTCAATGTGCAGCCCATTCTATATCCATAAGCCACCCAGTTCCCTGCCACATATCGCAGTTTACAGTTAGTGTACTAATTGCTGCATGCAGTAAAGTTACTATGCTCATGCTGTCACAGGAAGCACTAATTCATATGTTAGGGGAATTTTTGTAAACAGGTGCACTGTGGGGTTTTTTTTTCAGTCGCCCATGGCAGACATTGTATGATAAATTAACTGAGGAATGACCCCTTGCAAAATCACTAAATTAATATTAATGCCTTACATTTTGGTTTTATATGCTGCCCTTCTCCAACAGAGGACCCAGAGCAACTTAAAATACAATAGTGCAAAAATAGGCTGTGTGCGGATTTCATTATTTTCTGTAATGTGAGCCTGACTTTCTAAGCCATTATCCTATAGACAGGAAATGAAGAAAAACCTTTTCTTCCTTCAGTCTTTGAGAGTCCATTTTATTTATTTATTAATTGATTATCTGTCAAACTCCTGACTGAATATTAATAGAGATCTTGGAGTTTGGAACAAATGTCCTCACCCCTCACAGGAAAAGAAAAAAGCTGAGTACAGCTTCCAAGGCTTACATCTAGATTTATGTGTGTGTGTGGCTTTGGCAAGTATGCATAAAAAATGGTGCCCCTTTCCCACAACTAGCACATTTTCAAAGAGAAACCCTGTGCATGATTTTGAAATTAGCATGCAGTTCTGTAGATATGGATATTTCATTTTGGTACTTAGTAAATTCTATTCATAATTTTACATGCATTTCAGTTCAGAAAGGTGTTCCATACATCTCTGGACACATTATTTAGTCTCATTTTAAGCTCCTTCCCACCCCATAATAGGTTTTAAAACTGAACTGTTTGTAGATATATCTCTTTGCTCTGCTTTCCTTTTTGACTTGAAATTCTACCAGAAGACTAATTTCTGGGAGGCTCAACTGAGAATTTTCAATGCAGTATCCAACAGTCTGAAGCGTAGAAGTCATGATACACTGCACATCCTAAGTCTCTAATGAGTGACAGCTTGGAATCTTGCAAGAGGTTTGATGAAAGCTCTCTGGTAACTCCAAAGAATGGCAGCAATCCATGCTGAACAAAGCTCAACCAGACGATGAATAATTATGAAACAGAACAAAAACAAAATCCCTTTCAAATGCTTATTTCCATGCCAGATTCATATAGTGCATAAATATCTTGGGGCACAATTCAACAGCAGAATCCTTTTTTTTTCCTTTTGTTTTTATTATCAAATTACCTATTTTTATTCCATCATTTATACATTTTTGTTGTATGTACTGGAAATATTGCATTATAAAGACCATTGCATTAAATTAGAGGAAATCTCACAGTAAGGATCAGCCTGACACTGTGCCCCTGTAGTAGAAAATCCAAAGTGGTCCATGGAGTGGAGAAGTAGCCTAATGGTTAGTGCAGCAGGCTTTGATCCTGGCAACCTGGGTTCATTTCCCACTGCAGCTCCTTGTGACCTTGGACAAGTCACTTAACCCTCCATTGTTCCAGGTACAAAAAACTTAGGGCCCTGTTTACTGAGGTGCGCTAGCATTTTTAGGGCACACTAACCATGTAGACTCCCATATTTTAGCACGAGCTAAAATAAAAACACTAGCGTGGCTTAGTAAACAGAGCTCTTAGATTGTGAGCCCTCTAGGGACAGAAAAAGTACCTGCATATAATGTGTACAGTGCTGCATGTATCTGGTAGCACTACAGAAATGATTAGAAGCGATGGTAAGAGAGTGCATGGAAAATTGCCCAAAGTTTATTCAGATATGCTGTGGAATTTATCCACTACATATAATTTAATGTAAACAATTTGTATTCTGCTGTTTTACCCTGCATGGCACACAGGGCAGATTCAACAAATTATTAAGGGGTCTTTTACTAAAGTGCGCTAGTGTTTTTAGCTTGCACTAAAAATCAGTTGGTGCTAAACGATGAGACGCCCATAGGAATATAATGGGCATCTCAGCGTTTAGTGCGAGCTAAAAATGCTATCGCCCTTTAATAAAAGACCCCCTAAAGCATAATGCAGTAAAAACATATACTAAATAATGTGTACTACTACCAAACACACAAACACAAGCAGACCTAAAAAGTAAATGCTGAGATCAGTGGACCTTGTGGGAATGGCTAAGTTGGCAACGTGAATGCCTGATCATGATTCTTAGCATTTCTTACCTGCTATTTTTGCTTGCTTCCTTGACGTTATGCCTCACACTAAAAGGAAAGGGGTGGTAGAGGTAGTTCTCCCGAACACCCTTTCCAGTGCAGTAGATGATTTCATGGTATGTGGCCCCACAGTATAAAGCAGAATGGTTTACCCAGCTGACACTCAGGGCGAAGGAGAGCCCTTGGCTCATGGGTTAGATGCTACTTTCTTCACCAGTGCTCATTTCTCGGCCACACCCTGCTGACCCTGCGGCGACGTTGGAACAACAGTCAGCGGAAGTTGCTCAAGAGGAATCCCTAGCCAGAGGCAATTTAGCCACAGGATTCAGTGGGAAGGAACGTAACAGCAGAGATTGGTCAGCTGTTGCAGTCATGCCGGAGACTCCCATGGCACCATTGTTTTGTTAGATTTGTACCCCGCGCTTTCCCACTCATGGCAGGCCCAATGCGGCTTACATATACAGGTACTTATTTGTACCTGGGGCAATGGAGGGTTAAGTGACTTGCCCAGAGTCACAAGGAGCTGCCCGTGCCTGAAGTGGGAATCGAACTCAGTTCCCCAGGACCAGAGTCCACCACCCTAACCACTAGGCCACTCCATCGCAGGAGAACATGGAAAGTTCTCCAGAAATTGGATGCTTCGGTTCAGAAATCCACAAAGAGATGTCTGCACTAGTGGGTAAAATTGATGATTTATCTCAAAATCTGGATAGTACAAGAAATGAGTTTCCTGAGCAGATTTCCACTATTAAGAATGAGGTTGAATCATTAAAGGATGTATCCTCGAATATGATTAAAGACAAAACTATACACCATAGAAGAATTGAACAGATTGAAAACTAATAGGAGGTTGAATTTGTGCCTCTAGCACTGCCCAGGGCCTCAGGGATTTCCCATGCTGCTACCTTTAGAAAATACTTGATGGAAGTTGTAAAATTTTTCTCCTGAATTATTCTTCCATTAAACAAAATATATTCCTACTAAAGTTTTGGGTGATCAATGGGTATCTTGGCTCAGGAGGCAAATTTAGAGACTTTGAATGTGTCAGCATTATTAGAGAACTAGTAAAAAAGGCCCGTTTCTGACACAAATGAAACGGGCGCTAGCAAGGTTTTCCTCGGAGTGTGTGTGTTTAGGAGAGTGTATGTGAGAGTGAGTGTTTGAGAGTCAGAGTGAAAGTGTGAGTCCAATCCATGCTCCTCTGTCACCTGGCCCCTCCATTCATCCCTATCCAGCAATTCCGCTGTCTCCCTGAGGCCTGCCCTGCAATCCATATGCATCCATGGCCATCTGTCCCTTCCATTCATCCGTATCCAGCAATTCCCCTCTCCATGAGTCCTGCCCTTCCAATCCATGCTCCTTTGTCACCTGGCCCCTCCATTTTTCCCTATCCAGCATTTCCCCTCTCTGCCTGAGGCCTGCCCTGCAATCCATATCCATCCATGGCCATCTGTCCCCTCCATTCATCCCTATCCAGCAATTCCCCTCTCCCTGAGTCCTGCCCTTCCAATCCATGCTCCTCTTTCACCTGGCCCCTCCATTCATCCCTATCCAGCAATTCCCCTCTCTGCCTGAGGCCTGCCCTGCAATCCATATGCATCCATGCCCATCTGTGCCCTCCATTCATCCCTATCCAGCAATTCCCCTCTCCCTGAGTCCTGCCCTTCCAATCCATGCCCATCCATGCTCGTCTGTCACCTGGCCCCTCCATTTTTCCCTATCCAGCATTTCCCCTCTCTGCCTGAGGCCTGCCCTGCAATCCATATCCATCCATGGCCATCTGTCCCCTCCATTCATCCCTATTCAGCAATTCCTGTCTCCCTGAGTCCTGCCCTTCCAATCCATGCCCATCCATGCTCATCTGTCACTTGGCCCCTCCATTTTTCCCTATCCAGCAATTGCCCTGTCTCCCTGAGGCCTGCCCTGCAATCCATATCCATCCATGCCCATCTGTCCCCTCTATTCATCCCTATCCAGCAATTTCCCTCTCTCCCTGAGTCCTGCCCTCCCAATCCATGCCCATCCATGCTCCTCTGTCCCCTGCCCCCTCCATTCATCCCTTTCCAGCAATTGCCCTCTCTCCCTGAGCCCTGCCCTCCCAATCCATGCCCATCCATGCTCCTCTGTCCCCTGCCGCCTCCATTCATCCTTTTCCAGCAAGTCCCCTGTCTCCCTTCCATGACCCCCCCTTGCATCCATGCTCCTCTCTCTCCCATGTCCCAGCCTGGGCCGCCCTCTTCTTCCCCCCCCACCCCCTTCGCATCCATGGTGTCGTTTCTCCCCTGCCCTCCCGCTCCCATTGTTTTTCTTTTGTGGCCACCCTCTTCGCTCCCCCCAACATGGTTTTTATTTTTTTTTCTTGTTTTTAAATGTACCTCCGTGGTTCCGGCAGCGAAGCGTCAGGGAAGGAGGCGGTGCTCCCGACGTCTAGGTTTCCCTTCGCTGTGTTCCGCCTTCTTTTGACGTCATCCTTGACGTCAGAAGAAGGCGGAACACAGCGAAGGGAAGGCTAGACGTTGAGAGCGCCGCCTCCTTCCCTGACGCTTCGCTGCCGAGCGTTGCGATTGGATGAGTGTCATTGCTCCGCCCTCGACGTCATCACGTTTGACGCGTGGGCGGGGCAGACACAATGCGATCTCACCCCCTTCACTTTTGGCTAACAGAGGCTTCATTCGAACGTTGGAGGTGCGTTTTATATAGAGAGATTTTTTAACTGAAGATTTAACTGTGTGAGGGGGTTCAGTCACGGAGGTTCCAAGCCCAAGATGACTGCTTGCAGGTGCTGCATACAATGCAGCAGGAGTGCAACAATGCTAGTGTGGCTGCAGCTTCTGGTGATCCAGCCCGATGTGCAGGATCACACAGAGGCCTTGTCTAGCACATTAATCAACTAGCAGGTGCCTGACCCTCCTAGGGGTACCGGTGAGGCCAGCATTCCAGCAGCACCACCTTCCACACCAGCTACAAGTGGCAGCAGTTCCCACATCAACCGTCATCCATGTGGGCACTGATGGGCCTCATAGGACATAATATAATCCTATATAATAAAAAGCACCTCCAACGTTCTAAAGCTGACTCCGTGGCACTGTGGCAGCGTAGGGTTCGTAAGTCTGTAGTTCAGCGTTTCATTGGCTCTCACTGTCCGCGCCCTCACCAGACAGAACGGAACTTGGAGGAGGGAAGTGGAGTGGATTGAATCTCTAACAATCAATCATATGCAGGGAGGTACGAACATCAGTGGAGGCAAGTGCACAGAATGGAAGGGAAGACAAACATTTAATTACTTTGTCACTCACACACATCACACACACACTCACTTTGTGTATCTCTCTCTTACACTGTCTGTAAAACACAGTCACTCTCAGTCTCTCACATGGGCAACTGTATATGTTGCATTCTCACGAGTAAGGAGCTCTTCTGATGTGATTGTTAAACTGATTGAAGGGCCTGAACAAGGAAAACGTTTACCACATTGTAACACAGTTTACACAAAAAATATTGTATATAAAGAAATCTTACACATGTAAAAAACAATTATATTCAGAATACAACCGTGGAAACATTAATAGCTGGAACTCATTACATTGCTAGCGCCCGTTTCATTGCATTAAGAAATGGGCCTTTTTTACTAGTAACATCAGAAATTGTATTCTGTTTGTACCTCCTCAATTCTAAGTGGATCACTATCATAGATCTCTCTACTTATTCTAAAATGGTTTATAAACCTAATATGTTTATACATATAAAATGCAGCCAGTCCAAACATTTTGTAAAGAATACAAAAAAAAAATTAAATTGTAGCCTAGCTTCAATAGGAAACCAGTGCAGAAATATGTCAAAATATGAGATACTATCTTTTTTTTCTTAACTGAAAAAAAAAATCAAACATCCATATTTTGACTTAATTGTAATTTTGAACAGCTTTATATAAACGATATTGCAATAGTCAAGTTGTGAAAGCAGTAATGCCTGCACCAGTAATCTAAATTGCTCCGGTGTATAAAAAACTTTATATGCAAAGAAGTTTCCTTATCAGACGAAAGGTTTTCTTAACCAGACTATTGATCTGTAACTCAAATGTCAAAGATTGATCAATAAGTATTCCTAAGATTTTAGTAAGTGGTGAAATCTCATATTTATGTTGATTGATTATAAAAGTCAGATTAGGATCTGGATTATTATCAACCAGTAGGAACTTTGTTTTTTCAGTGTTCAGTTTTAACTTATGCTGTAACATCCACTTTTCAATTAACTTAATACACCTCTGAATGATATTTCTGCATGCAATGAGGAGCTTAACGGAATTAAGTCAGTAATAATGTCAGCATAACTATAATTTAAATACTTCTCTCCAATTCACTTCCCAGTGAATGCAGAAATATGTTAAACAGTATAGGGGATAATGAGGACCCCTGTGAAACTCCACAAGGATTGCACCAAGGTTTAGAAAGTACCAGCATCCATTTTGACTTTATAAGATCTACTTGTTAAAAAAACTTTGAAGCCAATTGAGAACTCACCCTGAAATCCTCAAGAGTTTGAAGAAGTATTGTATGATCAACCAAATCAAACGCACTTGAGAGATCAAATTGAAGAATAAGAATTCTCTTTCCGTACTGTGTACCGAGCGAAAGCCTGATTGAGAATGATGAAGTATATTATGATGTTCTAAATAGTTAATTGACAAGTTACTACTCCCTACATCAGTTTAGTGAATAAAAAGTATTGAGGCAACAGGCCTATAATTTGAAACAGACTGACAAGATTCTTTTTTTTTTTTCTGAAATAGGAGTGATTATAATATCATCTAAATCAGTAGGAAACTGACCTAGTGCCAAAGAATATTGTAGCCAAAGTAACAAGTGAATTTTTAAAGTCCACAGACCGCTGACCTTATTATGTATAGTGGACAAGAGTCAAGTTGGCAGTAAGAATTACCCATCTCCTAAATAATATGTCTAATTGACACCAAATTGGAGGTATAAAATCATGCCAGATTTTACCTTGAAGCTAGGCCCCTCTGAGTCAGCTCACACTGCCTTGCTTGGTGCTGGGCAGAGCAGCAACTCAGCCACACAGCCAACCAGGTGGCCCGATTTCCATGGGGCAGGAGAAGCAACTGCATCTCCTGATGCTTCTGAGGGCAGTGGAAGCTTGTTCACTGTGTTTGCTCCTGCAAGGCCTGGACCATCTCCAACAGCTACAGGGAGAGGTGCCCCCCCCCCCCCCAGAGGGGAGGGGAGGATGAGGCAGGCCTGTGAGGCAAATACCATGCTGTGGTGGTGCGTGCAGCGAGGAGGGGTGGGGATGGAGGTGGAGGTGTGTGTGATGGGGAAAGGGGATAGAAAAAGATATAGTGTTCCCCCAAGTAGTGGTCTAAAAGGGTATGGCATATGTTTATCGTTTAAGTTTCTTCGAACTCTTATTTTTTCCTTCTATTTTTTGTAAAGTGGTTTAACTTGTATTATTTAGTATTAAAAGTAAATAATTTAAAAAAAAAAAAAAAAAAAAAGAAAATGCCTTCATCATGATCAACCTGCCAATGTAATTTACATCACTAGGAGCTGGCCAAAAAGCTAGGTTTTCAAAGACGTTCTCAGTTTCAAATAAGTTGGCTCAAGTTTATGTACCCACTAAATGAACATCACACCGTTGTTCATTTCTGAAGTATACCTAAATCAAGATATCAAATATTATTTAGCAGCCTGACTTTGCTGAGGAAAAGAACAAACCATTCTCTGGATGTGCCTCCTACACCACTCATTTTGCAAGGGGGGGAGGGTATTATTATTAGCATTTCTATAGCGCTACCAGACACACGCAGCGCTGAACACCTGACATAAAGAGACAGTCCCTGCTCAAAAGAGCTTACAATCTAAATAATACAGACAGACAAGACAGTTACGGGTGAGAAGTAATGGGTGAGAAGGAAGGAAGGGATAAGGGTAGTATATTCAAGTCTCATGTTTTGTCCAGCTACCTCCAAAAATATTAGCTGAACAAACCAGTTGAATACTGACACTAGAACCCATGCCATACACTATACAAAATGAATTCATATGATCATGGCATTTACATACATAAACCCAAGAAATTTGCAATAATTACTAATGTGTGATTACTGCAGGGCACGCTGAGGCATCCCACACTAAGCTTCAAATGTGCACGCACTATCCATGTGCTGAACAGTGGCGTTCCTAGGAGGGCTGACACCCGGGGCGGATCGCCGATGCGCCCCACCCCCCCGGGTGCAGCGCGACCCCTCCCCTGGCAAAAGGACACCCCCCACAAAAGAACCCCCCCCCCTGGGTGCACGCCACTGGGGGGGTGCCGTGCGCACCTGTCCTCCGTTCGTTCCATGCTTCTTCTCTGCCCCAGAACAGGAAGTAACCTGTTCCGGGGCAGAGAAGAAGCATGGAAAGAACGGAGGACAGGCGCGCGCAGCACCCCCCCCTAGCGGTGTGCACCCGGGGCGGACCACACCCACCGCCTCCCCCTAGGAATGCCACGTGCTGAAAAATATTTTTTATGCTTTGGCCAAGGGGGTGTGTTGGGGCGGAGAGTGGGTGTTTCTGCTCTAATCAGCACTGCTGCTCACTAACTGATTAGTGCAGGATTAGCATGTGAGCTCTCACCTCCAACAAAACAGGTGGTGGTAAGGGTTCACACGCTAATTTTTTGTTAATGGCCGAGCACTAATGGCAACGTCAGCATATGTAGGGATAAACTAAACAGTGGAAGTTGGGGTTGAGAAATGCAAATGCTTGTAGGCACACTCTAGAACTGTAGGTTCTCTTAAAGCAAAATCAGCACACTTAATGTGATATAGAGGAAAAGCCTCGAGAACCTCCCGGACTTTTACATAGTCATAAGGGAGTAGGGCTTCTTCTTCATTGGCAAAAACCTCTATGGGGTAGTTTATAACTATTCAGAACAATTAGTGGTGCTAATTGATTACCATATCGGTGATGATTGGCTTGTAAATTAAGTTGTGCATGCAATTTGACCATGCAGCCAGATTATCGCGCACAGCTTAAGGCGTCATTTATAGAATTTGGGGGATAGAGCATAATAGTAAACTAAACACACACTTCAGTTCAGAGCATGGGTGAATAATGTTGTTAGGAGGCAATGCCATACCTCTTTTTCTGTTAGTCTAATTTCAAGAAATTGGAAGAATTATTTGGTTTGTTATTTTCATACAAAAAAAGGGATGGGCCATAGTTTCCTGTTCAAAAGTCTTGTGCCAGTTCCTAGCTTTCCCTGTCTGTACAGTCAAGAAAAGATTTCGCTCTTCAATTGTCCAAACTCAAGTATACCTAGCACACTTTAAATGCAGAGTTTGTTTCAACAACTCATATAATCCTTTTTTATTTCAGTTGACCTCAGTGATGTTCATTGTCAACCATAATAATTTAACATGGCAATGGTAACAACATCCATCATCTTCATAGGTCAGCTCTAACACATTTAGCTTTTAAAGTTTTCACAATAACTTGATTTTCAACTGTTTAACTTATCTTATTGCCGTTTGTCATCGGACCCAGGGGAAAAGTTGTCCGACATATGTTTCGCTCAACCCTGAGCTGCCTCAAGGACAGTCCCCTATGAAACAAACAATTCAATTAATTATACTATATTCATTGCTCAGAACCTATATCTTTTACAGAACATAAGCAATGAAAAAACTCACCCTGAGCATTTATTCTAGCGCCAGCTCTGCTCATACCTTTATAATCAAAGATGGTGACCGCGTTTTTCATTCAAACTTAAATACCATCTGGGTATTGACGTCAATAGTCCCTCCCCCTCTGTTCTTATTGGACATGAGCTAAATCAGCAACACCCATTTAAGCTCTGCATTCAAACCCATAGGGTTCATTGCCAACCATAATAATTGCCATGTTAAATTATTATGGTTGGCAATGAACATCGCTGAGGTCAACTGAAATAAAAAAGGATTATATGAGTTGTTGAAACAAACTCTGCATTTAAAGTGTGCTACGTATACTTGAGTTTGGACACTTGAAGAGCGAAATCTGATGTTTTTTTGTGTCTAAATAAGTCTTGCTGCCATTGATTTGCAAGTTGCAGTCAAGAAAAGAGGCATCCAGTGGTGATTGCCTGAAATTAGACAACACGAATAGAAGAATGTGTAGGAAGTTTCTTTACATATAACACTACTTGAAATGAAATGTCATCATAATGTGTAGTGAATATTCACACTTTCTCCTCTTCAGAGGAGTTTGGCTAAAGAAACATTTTGAGTAAGGAAGTTATCATTATGCTGGGTTCTAGCTTTCCATTTGGCTCTGTTTTTCAGTCTTCTTTCCTCTCTTCCACTTGTGACCCCTGTCCAGACCCCTCCCTATGTCTTTACACATGGCCTCATTTTTTGCTCCTGATTTTTCCCTGTCATCTATTTTCTCCTCCTCCACTGACCTTTCTTGCTTTCTTCCTGCCCCCCACCGCCTCCAGCACTTCTTGAGTGATCTTCTGTCATTATAGAAACCATTCAGCTATCCTTAGAAAGTCTTGTTTCAGCTCCCAATATAAGAATCTCTTCTTATCACTCCCTTGGATGTTTCTTCCTGTACTGCTTTCGCATTAGATACAAAATTTCATAAACTGTATATATAGGTTACAGCAACTTACTAGTAACAAAGTGAAAGGCTTTATTTTTCTCGTTTTTACATTTGAGGCAGAAAAAAATGGGAATAAAGGGTAATTACTGCCTTAATCCGTTGTTTACAACCCTGGTTTAAATGAGCTTTTTTATAAAACCTATGCATGCCTCAGAGCTGATGCAAAAGTAAATGAGTACATTTGGAGTCAATATTCAGCCTGCAGCAGTGAGCAGATGGTAAGCCACTTCCAGCCACTGGTTGAACTAACCCCGGATATTCAGTGCCAGGGCATGCGTGACTCCTGATGCTAAGTATCTGGGTATGTCTACTAACTTGAAAGTTAACTGAGCACTGGCCAATATTCAGACTGGTGCCCAGTTAACTCATCGCATAAAGTTATAACAGCTGTTTTACTGTTCTAACTTTAAGCAGTTACATAACTGGTTAGCGTAATGAAAATCACCGCTAACTGGCTAAGTAGCCATTCTGCCCTCTGCTCCCACCCAAAAAGGAGAGGCGCTGTGGATTCATAGGTTAGAAAAGCTGAGAATGTTGTGCCATGGAGAAAAAGACATCTTGGCCTCAACAAAATGTCCAACCCAAAAAGGAGAGGTGCTGTAGATCCGTATTTTGATTTTTTTGTATTGATTTTTTAAAAAAGTTATGTTTTATAGTGTTACTTCTGACGCAGCCTTCGGGCAAAACGTGGCCGTTTGCTGTGTGACCTTCATCTGGGATATGTTTTTTTTTGTTACATTTGTACCCCTCGCTTTCCCACTCATGGCAGGCTCAATGCGGCTTACATATTGTATACAGGTACTTATTTGTACCTGGGGCAATGGAGGGTTAAGTGACTTGTCCAGAGTCATAAGGAGCTGCCTGTGCCTGAAGTGGGAATTGAACTCAGTTCCTCAGGACCAAAGTCCACCACCCTAACCACTAGGCCACTCCTCTGTTCTTTGGCTCCTAACTTTGCTCTCAGCCAGCCCCTAACCCATCCGATTAGGGGATAGCCAGTTAGTGGCGATATTCGGCAGCACTAACTAGTTAAATGCCACTGAATCTCAGGCACTGGGTTGCACAGCAGAGTTTAACCTGGTTAAACCCTTTTGAATATCAATCCTTTTGTTTACAAATATATTCTAAAATGGAAAACACAGGTATTTGAATTTTAAGAGGCTTTTAAAGAATTACTTGAAATATGTCACTGGAGAGTGATGGGTGGGTATGATCCGTTGTAATTCTGTTTTATATTGACTGTACTTCCTGGTTTGACTAGTTTCTTTTATTGTGATCCGCATCAAACTGCAAGGTGTTTGCGGAATATAAGATTAAAGTTATGTTATGGCCCACCCAAACCATGTTAATTTGAAATCTCTGTGTCCCAGACATCTATACATGTGAATAATGGCTGACATTGTAATTTGTACGTGTATCCAATTAACTTGTGTGAATGCATCTTTATAAAATAGCCTCTGGGAAGATATGTAATCATGCTTAAAATGTAGCTGCATACGTTTACACCTGGTCAGGATCAGTGTAACTACATGCGTTAGTTGTATATTTGTTGTAGATATAGTGCAAAACTAAAGTGCCTGGGGTTCCTGGAGGACTCATTAGGAAACCATTTGCTGTAGAGTCTAAATGATATGTTTGGTGACTTCCGAAAACAGACAGATAAAGGTTACTGTGCAAGTTTTCCTATGATTGAACAAGTATAGTACAAATTTTCTAAGACTGAACAGGCGGCAACTGCAGTACATTTGGTTTGTTTGTTTTCTCCGAGGACAAGCAGGCTGCTTGTTCTCACTGATGGGTTGACGTCCTCGGCAGCCCCCTCCATCGTAAAGTTTACTAGCAAAGGCCTTTGCTAGTCCTCGCGCGCCCATGCGCACTGCGCATGCGCAGCCGTCTTCCCGCCCGAAACCGGCTCGAGCCGGCCAGTCTTCTTTCGTCCGCGCTCGGTACGGTCGTGTTACGCCGTTCGTGCCCCAGAGAGTCGACCTCGCGCGTCCTTTTCGACGTGTTTTCTCTTGTTTTTTCTTTCAAAAGTTCGGGAAGTGCTCCGGAAGACCCTTTTGGGTTTTCTGCCCTTCCCGTAATTTTCTCAGCTTTTGCCCCGTAAGTTTTCTTTCGTTGACGGGGTAGGCCTAGTTTGGCCTCGGTCGAGATTTTTCTCCCTCTAAATTTTGGTGCTTCAAATTTCGCCATTTCGGCTTTTGATTTCGCCGGCGTGATTTTTCCGCCCATGACATCGAAGCCTTCCAGCGGCTTCAAGAAGTGCACCCAGTGCGCCCGGGTAATCTCGCTCACTGATAGGCACTCTGCGTGTCTTCAGTGTCTAGGGGCCCAGCACCGCCCTCAGAACTGCAGTCTGTGTTCCCTGTTACAAAGGCGGACTCAGGTAGCGAGATTAGCCCAGTGGAACGTTTTGTTCTCGGGCTCTTCGTCGACATCGGCACCGGAGGCATCGAGTGCATCGACGTCGTCAGGACCATCTTCCTTGGCTGCCGCTCCATCGACTGCATCGAGGCATCGGACCTCTGCATCGGCGCCGAGGCATCGGGCGACTGCATCGACGTCGGTGGTACCGAGACTTCGTCTGCTGATGTCGTCGGACGGAGGTGCATCGTCAGGAGTGCAGGTGAGGGCTGTCCATTCCCCTGCTGGTGGCGGTGAGCCTTCGGGTGGGTCTCCCCCTACCCTGAGGGCTCCTGCGGTACAGCCCCCCCGGGATCGACCCTCTTCGGTCTCGGCCCCGAGGAAGCGACGGATGGATTCTACGTCCTCCTCGTCGGTGCCGGGGAGCTCCGGTGACATGCTTCGGAAGAAGTCGAAGAAGCATCGACACCGGTCTCCTCCCCGTGTCGGCACCGAGAGCTCTGGGTCGCCGAGGGATTCGGCACCCAGCAGGCATCGGCACCGAGAGGACCGCTCACCCTCTGTTCAGGAGGTGTCGATGCGCTCCACTCTGGACAGCCCGGAACAGCCTCCTCGCCCGGAACAGGTTCTGACGTCGACGCCTGCATCGACCTCAGCCTTTTTCTGCAGCCACTCTGAACGAGAGCCTCCGGGCCGTTCACCCAGAGATTCTGGGAGAGCTGTTGCGCCCTACCCCTCCGGTACCGGCGGTGCTTGCGCCTCCGGTACCGTCGAGCGTGGCGCCGGCTGGCCCATCGCCCAGGTTGAGGTCCCCGACGTCGGTACCGCGTGCGGTGCCGACCGCGGCCACCTCCCAGGAGGGCTCCCCGACTACGTCGGCGGAGGGAGCTTCGCCAATGCGGGCCAGGGAGTCTACCTCTCGACGCCCCCATCGTGGACGTGGCTCCACGGAGTCGAGCAGGGCGAGGTTGCAGACACAGGTCCGTGAACTTGTGTCTGACACCGAGGGTGAGGCCTCGTGGGAGGAAGAGGAAGATCCCAGATATTTCTCTGACGAGGAGTCTGAGGGTCTTCCGTCTGATCCCACTCCCTCTCCTGAGAGACAGCTTTCTCCTCCCGAGAGTCTGTCTTTTGCCTCCTTTGTCCGGGAGATGTCTACGGCCATCCCCTTCCCGGTGGTTGTGGAGGACGAGCCCAGGGCTGAAATGTTTGAGCTCCTGGACTATCCTTCTCCACCTAAGGAAGCGTCCACTGTTCCCTTGCACCATGTCCTGAAAAAGACATTGCTTGCGAACTGGACCAAGCCATTAACTAATCCCCACATTCCCAAGAAGATCGAGTCCCAGTACCGGATCCATGGGGACCCAGAGCTGATGCGCACTCAGTTGCCTCATGACTCTGGAGTTGTGGATTTGGCCCTAAAGAAGGCTAAGAGTTCTAGGGAACATGCTTCGGCGCCCCCGGGCAAGGACGCTAGAACCTTAGACTCCTTTGGGAGGAAGGCCTACCATTCCTCTATGCTCGTGTCCAAGATCCAGTCTTACCAGCTCTACACGAGCATACACATGCGGAACAATGTGCGGCAGTTGGCGGGCTTGGTTGATGCTCTTCCCCCTGAGCAAGCCAAGCCTTTTCAGGAGGTGGTCAGGCAGCTGAAGGCGTGCAGAAAATTCCTGGCCAGAGGAGTTTATGACACTTTTGATGTTGCGTCCAGGGCCGCTGCTCAAGGTGTGGTGATGCGCAGGCTCTCATGGCTGCGTGCCGCCGACCTGGAGAATAGAATCCAGCAGCGGATTGCGGACTCGCCTTGCCGTGCGGACAATATTTTTGGTGAAAAAGTCGAACAGGTGGTAGAGTCTCTCCACCAGCGGGACACCGCATTCGACAAATTCGCCCGCCGGCAGCCTTCAGCTTCTACCTCTACAGGTAGACGATTTTTCGGGGGAAGGAAGACTGTTCCCTACTCTTCTGGTAAGCGTAGGTACAATCCTCCTTCCCGACAGCCTGCGGCCCAGGCTAAGCCCCAGCGCGCTCGCTCTCGTCAGCAGCGTGCGACTCAGCAAGGCCCCACGGCTCCCCAGCAAAAGCAAGGGGCGAGCTTTTGACTGGCTCCAGCAGAGCATAGCCGACATCCAAGTGTCCGTGCCGGGCGACCTGCCAGTCGGAGGGAGGTTGAAAGCTTTTCACCGAAGGTGGCCTCTCATAACCTCCGATCAGTGGGTTCTGCAAATAGTCCGGCAGGGGTACACCCTCAATTTGACCTCAAAACCTCCAAATTGTCCACCGGGAGCTCAGTCTTACAGCTTCCAGCACAAGAAGGTACTTGCAGAGGAACTCTCCGCCCTTCTCAGCGCCAATGCGGTCGAGCCCGTGCCATCCGGGCAAGAAGGGCTGGGATTCTATTCCAGGTACTTCCTTGTGGAAAAGAAAACAGGGGGGATGCGTCCCATCCTAGACCTAAGGGCCCTGAACAAATATCTCGAAAAAGAAAAGTTCAGGATGCTTTCCCTGGGCACCCTTCTCCCCATGATTCAGCAAAACGATTGGCTATGCTCTCTGGACTTGAAGGATGCCTACACACACATCCCGATACTGCCAGCTCACAGACAGTATCTGCGATTTCAGTTGGGCACACGCCACTTCCAGTACTGTGTGCTACCCTTTGGGCTCGCCTCTGCGCCCAGGGTGTTCACCAAGTGCCTAGCTGTGGTAGCAGCGGCGCTTCGCAGGCTGGGGGTGCACGTGTTCCCATATCTCGACGATTGGCTGGTGAAGAACACATCCGAGGCAGGAGCCCTGCAGTCCATGCAGATGACTATTCGCCTACTGGAGCTACTGGGGTTTGTGATAAATTATCCAAAGTCCCACCTTCTTCCAGTGCAGAGACTCGAATTCATAGGAGCTCTGCTGGATTCTCGGACGGCTCGCGCCTATCTCCCAGAGACGAGAGCCAACAACTTGTTGTCCCTCGTCTCGCGGGTGCGAGCGTCCCAGCAGATCACAGCTCGGCAGATGTTGAGATTGCTGGGCCACATGGCCTCCACAGTCCATGTGACTCCCATGGCCCGCCTTCACATGAGATCTGCTCAATGGACCCTAGCCTCCCAGTGGTATCAGGCCGCTGGGGGTCTAGAGGACGTGATCCACCTGTCCACGAGTTTTCTCAAATCCCTGTATTGGTGGACGATTTGCTCCAATTTGACTCTGGGACGTCCCTTCCAAATTCCTCAGCCACAAAAAGTGCTGACCACGGATGCGTCCCTCCTGGGATGGGGAGCTCATGTCGATGGGCTTCACACCCAAGGAAGCTGGTCCCTCCAGGAACGCGATCTGCAGATCAATCTTCTGGAGTTACGAGCGATCTGGAACGCTCTGAAGGCTTTCAGAGATCGGCTGTCCCACCAAATTATCCAAATTCAGACAGACAACCAGGTTGCCATGTACTATGTCAACAAGCAGGGGGGCACCGGATCTCGCCCCCTGTGTCAGGAAGCCGTCAGCATGTGGCTCTGGGCTCGCCATCACGGCATGGTGCTCCAAGCCACATATCTGGCAGGCGTAAACAACAGTCTGGCCGACAGGTTGAGCAGGATTATGCAACCTCACGAGTGGTCGCTCAATTCCCGTGTGGTACGACAGATCTTCCAGGTGTGGGGCACCCCCTTGGTGGATCTCTTCGCATCTCGAGTGAACCACAAAGTCCCTCAGTTCTGTTCCAGGCTTCAGGCCCACGGCAGACTGGCATCGGATGCCTTCCTCCTGGATTGGGGGGAGGGCCTGCTGTATGCTTATCCTCCCATCCCTCTGGTGGGGAAGACTTTGTTGAAACTCAAGCAAGACCGAGGCACCATGATTCTGATTGCTCCTTTTTGGCCGCGTCAGATCTGGTTCCCTCTTCTTCTGGAGTTATCCTCCGAAGAACCGTGGAGATTGGAGTGTTTTCCGACCCTCATCACACAGGACGAAGGGGCTCTTCTGCATCCCAACCTCCAGTCTCTGGCTCTCACGGCCTGGATGTTGAGGGCGTAGACTTTGCCTCTTTGGGTCTGTCACAGGGTGTCTCCCGCATCTTGCTTGCTTCCAGGAAAGACTCCACTAAGAGAAGTTACTTCTTTCATTGGAGGAGGTTTGCCGTCTGGTGTGACAGCAAGGCCCTAGATCCTCGCTCTTGTCCTACACAGACCCTGCTTGAATACCTTCTGCACTTGTCTGAGTCTGGTCTTAAGACCAACTCCGTAAGGGTTCACCTTAGTGCGATCAGTGCATACCATTACCAAGTGGAAGGTAAGCCGATCTCAGGACAGCCTTTAGTTGTTCGCTTCATGAGAGGTTTGCTTTTGTCAAAGCCCCCTGTCAAGCCTCCTACAGTGTCATGGGATCTCAATGTCGTTCTCACCCAGCTGATGAAACCTCCTTTTGAGCCACTGAATTCCTGCCATCTGAAGTACTTGACCTGGAAGGTCATTTTCTTGGTGGCAGTTACTTCGGCTCGTAGAGTCAGTGAGCTTCAGGCCCTGGTAGCCCAGGCTCCTTACACCAAATTTCATCACAACAGAGTAGTCCTCCGCACTCACCCTAAGTTTCTGCCAAAGGTAGTGTCGGAGTTCCATCTGAACCAGTCAATTGTCTTGCCAACATTCTTTCCCCGTCCTCATTCCTGCCCTGCTGAACGTCAGCTGCACACATTGGACTGCAAGAGAGCATTGGCCTTCTATCTGGAGCGGACACAGCCCAACAGACAGTCCGCCCAATTGTTTGTTTCTTTTGATCCCAATAGGAGGGGAGTGGCTGTAGGGAAACGCACCATATCCAATTGGCTAGCAGATTGCATTTCCTTCACTTATGCCCAGGCGGGGCTGGCTCTTGAGGGTCATGTCACGGCTCATAATGTTAGAGCCATGGCTGCATCGGTAGCCCACTTGAAGTCAGCCTCTATTGAAGAAATTTGCAAAGCTGCGACGTGGTCATCTGTCCACACATTCACATCTCATTACTGCCTGCAGCAGGATACCCGACGCGACAGTCGGTTCGGGCAGTCAGTTCTTCAGAACCTGTTTGGGCTTTAGGATCCAACTCCACCCCCCGAGGGCCCTGTTTGTTCTGTTCCAGGCTACACTCTCAGTTAGTTGGTAAATTTTCTAGGTCAATCTCAGTTATGTCCTCGCCGTTGCGAGGCCCAATTGACCATGGTTGTTGTTTTGAGTGAGCCTGGGGGCTAGGGATACCCCATCAGTGAGAACAAGCAGCCTGCTTGTCCTCGGAGAAAGCGAATGCTACATACCTGTAGAAGGTATTCTCCGAGGACAGCAGGCTGATTGTTCTCACAAACCCGCCCGCCTCCCCTTTGGAGTTGTGTCTTCCCTTAAATGTATTGTCTTGCTACATACTGGACTGGCCGGCTCGAGCCGGTTTCGGGCGGGAAGACGGCTGCGCATGCGCAGTGCGCATGGGCGCGCGAGGACTAGCAAAGGCCTTTGCTAGTAAACTTTCCGATGGAGGGGGCTGCCGAGGACGTCAACCCATCAGTGAGAACAATCAGCCTGCTGTCCTCGGAGAATACCTTCTACAGGTATGTAGCATTCGCTATAGTGCTAGAATGAAACAGAAACATTTTAAACAGGTATTTCAAATAGGCTCACTTCAGTTGTTTGCTAGGTTGACTTACTAATTGCAGGTCTGTAGTCCTAACATATAGGGCCTGATTCACTACAGCTGTTCTCCCATTCTATATACATGAAAAAACAATGTTTAATGAAAATGTTTAATGAATCTGGCCCTTTGTGGTACCATTGGTGAGCGTTTGAAACCAGGGTCTGTATACAACCAACCAAACTACTGTTAAGCACAAACAAAAGTCTGCATTGGTACAGTTTGAGTTTCAACACATAAATAAACCTGCCTTTTTTCTCGGGCTGTTAGGTTTAGCATAAAAGTTATTTGGTGCCAACACAGAGACCTGGTTCCCTAACAAGCCACCAAATTTAAGTCTCAGTAAGGTTCTCTGCTTAGTCTCTGTACCATATAAAGAAGTCTGCCCTACCTTGCAGCCTGTAACACTGCAAACATTTTCTGAGTGGGTCACAAATTTGATATACCGCCTTTCTGTTGTATAATTTATACTTAGCAATTGTACGTAGTGATACTAGGACTAGGGGACATGTAATAAAGCTAATAAGTAGTACATTTAAAACAAAACCGGAGAAAATATTTCTTCACTCAACATGTAATTAAACTCTGGAATTTGTTGCCAAAGACTGTGGTAAAAGCAGTTAGCTTAGCAGGGTTTAAAAAAGGTTTGGAACATTTCCTAAAAGTCCATAAGCCATTATTAAGATGGACTTGGTAAAATCTGCTGCTTATTTCTAGGATACATAAGCAGAGTGCTAAGGGAGAATCCTATGGTGGAGATTATAGGTAAAGTCTCATAAACATGCAGCAATTATTGTTGAGTTTCTTTTATGCTGCTTAGTTATAATCATAGACTTTTACCCACCCTCCTACCAGCCAGGAGAAAGCCAGGAGGGCGAAACAGGCTCCTGTTGGGGAGTGCTGATCTATCGGCATACAGATAAGTTATAAATACTTTAAGCCATCTGCAGTAAGCGTATATATGAGAGCTATATGGCACGCTTTGTAAGAGTATAAGAAAAAAAAGAAGAAAGAGCTAGAGAATAAGCGTGCTAGGTAGCTCAGCTTATGGTAGGAGGGTGGGTAAAAGTCTATGATTATAACTAAGCAGCATAAAAGAAACTCAAGCACAATTGCTGCATGTTTATGAGACTTTACCTATAATCTCCACCATAGGATTCTCCCTTAGCACTTTGCTTATTTTTCCTTTGTTGTTAATAGCTATAGTGAGCAGAGTTGAGCTGCGTTGTTTGGCAGTATTTCTAGGATAAGCAGCATAAAATGTGTTTTTTTTTTTTGTTTTTTTTTTTTTACTGTTTGTGGATCTTGCCATGTACTTGTGACCTGGATTGGCCATTGTTGAAAATAGTATACTGGGCTTGATGGACCTTCGGTCTGTCCCAGTATGGTAGCATCGCTTATGTTCTTATGTACTTACAAATAATTGGGCCATTTTGGAGACTCCTTCCTCATCTCTCTGGGACCATCTTCTTTACTCTGCAGCCCCACCTATGACTTGGCTTCCCTGGGTATATAATTAAGATGGGATGGATTTTAAGGAGGAAAGAGGAGATCTCTATATACCTCTTCACAAATACATACCAATGAGGTAGAAAAAAAGTATTTAAGGTGTTTTTTTTGCTAAAATCAATGCTTTTCTTCTGAGTACTACTGTCATCTGTTTCCTCTTCCTTTCTAATTCAATCTGGACTCAGTATAAAAGTAAGGTAGAAAAACACAGCTACGTGTGTTTGCTACTTATCAGTTTAATCAGTGGTCATGCTAAGAGCCAAGTTCGTCTCTAGACAACTAACTTCCAGCAATATAAATGATTATGCTAGAAAGAAAGCTTCTCACCATCTTACTGGAGTGAAAATCTCTAGATACCAACCAAATATCGAAAGCAAGAAATGCTTCATGTCTTAATGATGTCAGATTGATGAGTAGTATCTGTATAGTTGCGGATAGGTTTGTATTTATGTTTATTCTTGGTAATTTTAATATTATGCTGTTAACAAAATTGTAAGTTTTTATGTTACTGTACCTTCCGTACACCGTCTTAGGTGAATCTCTTCATAAATGTGGTTATTAAATCACAATAAATAAAGCTGAAGGCTCCTCAAGCTCTTAACCAGGCCATGTGTGACATTTGTGAGCCCTTGGCCCAGAGCTGAGACTCACCCAACCACCTCTTGGTAGACCGAGTCCCCTCAGAACTAAGAGTGCTCCCAAGAACTGGACCGGACCACAAGTGGAGATAAACTGAGGCAGCTTTATTAGCAGCAAAAAACACAGGGCTAAAAGGGTAGCCAAACGACACAGAATGGAAAACAGGCAGCCTAGCTATCCAGTCTAACCTAACTGAAGCAAGGCAAATATAAAATAAGGTAAAGTAGAACAGCCTAGCTGTATAGGGAAATCAAACATAAGCAGCCTAGCTGTGCATCTCAATACTAGCAGAGCAATGCAAACATATGGCATACAGAAAAAAACAATACACTAAGCAAAAGGGCTTGCCCTAGCGGGACAAAGACAAACAAGCAATACTTGACTGACAGAGGCAACACCGCTAGTGGTTAAGTGTTGCAAAATAACTCTCCTCTCGTGTGTCTGGGCAAAAAACTCTTTATTTGGGAGTCAATCCCCTTCTTATATACTCTATGAATATTCATGGATATTACATGTATTATCATTACTATTGGTTACATTTTGCTTACACAACCATGATCATGCATTGCTTACAAGAACAACTCTACATGAACAGCTCGTGAACCTGCTCAGGAATGTACAAACATCACCTGCTATTCTGCTACTTTCTCAGGAAAGAACAAAAACATCACATGCTAGATTCTCAGGAATATACAAAACATCATCTGCTGCCTGTATCCAAATACATTCTATCTACATCTCCACCTTTTTTTTTTTTTTTTTTTTTTTTTTAATGAAATCTCCGTGGTGTGCCAGCTGGAGATGGAGGTGGAGATGTTTGTAATAGCTTATAAACATATTGAGCAGAGTGACGTGTTGGAGCGAATGGACGAGGAAAACATAAAGAAAAAAGGTTAGGAATGCATTGTATACAACAGCAAAAAATAGTGAAAACAAAAATACCAATGACTAAATACTGGATAATAGGGCGGAGCCAGGTCCAAGGGATCCATTGCCACAATTGATCCCATACATCAGAGAGTAGGTTATTATGAATAGTAATATGAGTAGTTAAATTCCGTAGGAAAGCTAATTGTTTGTCAATGGCCTTTGAATTGTCAGATAAATTAAAACAGCACATGTCCTGAAACTCTTCGCAACCATGATGGTTAAGTAATAAAAGATAATCAATGGCTGCTCGATTTTGTAAAACTCCATGACGTAATTGCTGTTGCTCAGCATTAAGTAAACTAATAGCAGTGGAGGTTGCATTGATTGATTTAATTGCCCAACAGGCTAATTCACGAATATTTTTTGCATTTGCCGCTGCCAATGCAGGGACACCTATTAATGAAAATGCAAGTGCCAGATATTCAGTTTGACTCAGAAATTTAACATTATCATTGCAATTGGCAGCAAGGGTCATACGCTTGGATCGCATATGTGAGGAGTTAGAAAATAAAATATGTTTACTGGGAAGTACCATAGTGAGTCGACTTAGACAGCATGTAGTACCATCAGATATATTAGCTGGAATATAATTAAAGGTATACATTCCACATGACCAAAACCAGCCAGGGGGTAAATGAGTAAATTTATAAATATATGAAACATTTTCGTAGGAGCTACAATTTAACAAAGTTGGTCCAAAATTAACACAATTTGATCGGGTACAATTAACCATACGAGCACATGTCATATTGATACTAGCTATTTGATTGGTTCTCACATGCATTGCCAAAGTAGGCGGCAACAGGGTTTGTGTTCCCCAATTATGGTATTCATAAGAAGCATTTCGATAGGATGAATTAACAGGAAGCTGTGAATAAAACCAAGTATCATTTTGCATATCTTTAGGATCATGACATACTGGAATCAGGCAAGTTGCCAAAACTTCTCCAACTGCCTTTTGATGAGAAAGACAGAAATCAGTTTGGTTCAGTGAAATTGCAAACGCTTCCCAAATATTTTTTGTGGGAAGTAATTGTGACTGTCCACAAGGTATGTACAAACAACAACACAGTAGAAGCAATGTAATGGAATTAGCATTAAGCGCTGCAATAATAGCCACTACGAAGTTATCATCAGTCTTTTCAATATGAGCTTTTTCTAAAGTCTCTGTAGCTTGTTGACTCAAGGCTTTAATTTGTCCCCAAGTAACAGGAGCATTAGGTTGACGAGTCACTGACCGTTTGCGTGTTTGCATCTGCGGTCCTTGAAGGGTGAGTGTGAAATTGGGAATTGGGTTGTGAAGACCTTGATGCCACGACATGAGGTTTCACCCACTTTGCTGGAATCCACACCGGGCCAGAATCTGTTTGAACAGCAGCGTAACCACGACCCCAGGTAAGGAGAGGCACAGGGGAACTCCACTGATCAGAAGGTAGTTGTCGGTATATGACCAAAGGACGAGATAAAGGTGGGGCAGGAGTACGAAAATGTTGTTCAAATCTGGAAGAAAAAGTTTTTGTAGCAGGATTATTGATGAGATTGAGATGATTCAGTGTGTAAAGGATTTGTGCTAAGCATTCATCAATGCTTACTCTATGACGGAGAATACCGTCTTTTTTTGTAGTCAGATTACTTAAAGCAGTTTTCAGTGTGCGATTAGCACGTTCAACAATAGCTTGACCAGTGGAGTTATAGGGGATACCAAAAAGGTGCTCAATATGCCAGAGGGTCAGGAACTCCTGTAAGGAGGTGGAAGTATAAGCAGGGGCATTGTCTGTCTTGAGAGTTTTAGGAACACCCATGACCGCAAAAGCTTGGAGAAGATGAGAGCGGACATGAGATGTAGTTTCCCCTTTTTGTGCAGTGACCCACAAAAATCCAGAATGAGTATCAACAACCACATGAAGCTTAGACCATTGACCAAAAGGGGGAAAGTGAGTAACGTCCATTTGCCAGAGGCTATTAACTTCCAGACCACGAGGATTAACTCCAGGAAAAAAGGTAGTAGGAGCTGAAAAGGAACATTGTGGACAATTTTTGATAATAGCTCTAGCTTCTTCTAAAGAAATTTGAAACTGGCGAGCTAGGCTAGGTGCATTTTGATGATGAAGTTCATGACTGCAGTGTGCTGTGGAGAAAAAATGAAGATGGCGATCCGCTCGAGCATTCCCTTCAGACAGACCACCAGGAAAAGGTTGATGACTGCGGATATGACCTATAAAGAGAGAAGAAAGGCGATTCTCCAAGTAACCTTGGAGGGTTAACAGTAAAGCATAAAAGAGGCATCCATTTTGAATGATACATAACTGTCGGGCATGCGACGGACAAGATTAGCACAATATTGACTGTCAACAATAAGATTCAGTGGTTGATCTGAAAATAAAGAAAGAGCCAGGATGATGGCAGCAAGCTCTGAACGTTGAGCAGAGGTTTGTGGAGAGGTAAATTTGACGTGCCATTTGTTCAGATTGTACCAAGTAACCACCCCACGAGTGGGACTACCATCTGTAAAGACGGTGAGAGCAGTAGGGAGTGGACGTAAAGAAATGGGATCATGAAGAGTGATTGGCAAAATGGATGTGCCCTGTATGCGAGGGTCTTTAGGATAGTGGCAATCTATAATACCAACATAAGTGGCTAAAATAAATTGCAAGTCGTCGGAGAACTGAATCATTTTTTCCCACTGCCACAAAGAATGAGGAATGATGAGTTTAAGAATGTCGAAACCAGTCATGAATGTTGCTCGCTCTCGAGCTTTAGTAATCAGCAAGGCTAGTTGCTGGGGCCATTGTGTAATAGTAGAATGGAGAGTATTCTGTAAATAGACCCATTCTATCAATTTCGGAGGAGTTGTATCTTGATATAAGACACCAAACGGTTGTCGGTGGGTGGGGTCTTTGAGAACGCAAAAACAAAAAAGGGCAAATGCATCTCGTCTATCTGTCCATTTTGTTTGTAAGATTTGATCCAATTGTGACAGAATTGTTTGTTGCGATGCAGTGAGTGTAATTAATTCAGCAGGTGTTTTATGACCTTTTAATGCGAGAAACAGGGGTTGTAAAAATTCTGTAGGAAGTTTCAAGTAGGGACGTAACCAATTGAGATTTCCTAAAATCTCTTGTAATTGATGTAATGTCGTGGGAGACTGTAAATTGAGATGAGGAGCGACAGGTTGGGCTGCAGCTTTAGTCATACGGAAACCTAGATATAAATAGGGTTCCTTTTCTTGAACCTTCTCTGAGGCAATTGTTAATCCTGAGGAGGCCAAGATAGAAATTAAAGTAGATTTCCAAGAAGGGGGAAGAGTTATCCCTGCAATTAGTATATCATCCATATAATGATATACCAAAAGTTGAGGGAAATAGGCACGAAATGGTTGCAAGGCTTGATGAACATAGTATTGACAAATAGTGGGTGAATTTAACATTCCCTGGGGCAAAACTTTCCAACAATACCTAGTAGTAGGGTGTGCATTATTGTAAACAGGTACAGTAAAAGCAAAGTATTTATAATCTTTTTCCTGGAGAGGAATTGAAAAAAAACAATCCTTCAGATCTATAATAGCTAATTGATAATCATAAGGAATCAAATTAGGATTTGGAATACCACATTGTAACGGGCCCATTGGTTCTAAAATCGCATTAATAGCTCGTAGGTCATGTAAAAATCTCCATTTTCCGGATTTTTTCTTGATCACAAATACCGGAGTATTATATGGAGAATTGGTAGGCTCAATGTGATTTAATTGTAATTGTTCTTCCACCAATTGATGTAAAATCAACAGTTTTTCTCTGGTAATCGGCCACTGCTCTACCCAAACAGGTTTGTCAGTTTTCCATTCCAAAGGAAGAGAAAAAGACATATTTATGAACTGTTAATCAGGTAGGATCAATGATGCATCTAATTGTTCCAAAAGGTCACGACCCCATAAATTAAAGGGTACTTGTAAAATACAGGGCTTAATATGTCCTAGAACCTTGGTATCGTTAGGATATGTAATAGATAACCATTGAGAACTTTGGGAGGCTGACTGAGTTCCCCCTATTCCTGTCACATGTGAAGTATCTTCAATGGGCCATTCCACAGGCCATTGTTTATAAGCTATGACAGAAACATCCGCCCCGGTATCTAATATACCAACAAAGGGCTTTTGTTGCAATAAAAATTGAGCAGTGGGTCGTGCATTAGAAACCGGTTTTAAAACTGCACTTACCTGTCGCGTAGATCCAAAGCCCCCTGTACGAGAGACAGTAGAAGGAATAGGTGCTGTAAAATATGGTAAAATAATTAATTGTGCCCACGAGTCCCCGGGAGAAATTGTTAAAGGTGATGAGGACCATACTTGAATTTTAACAATGCCTGTGTAATCAGCATCAATAACTCCAGGGATAACATGAATACCTGCCTTCGATGCAGAGGAGCGAGGTAATACTAAACCTACAGTAGCCGCTGGAATGGGTCCTTTAAAGGTAGTATTATATACCAAAACTTCATGAGGTAAGATGGCAGTTTTACATTCCGCTGCAATAAGGTCAATTCCTGCACTACCTTGTGTAGCAGTAGTACTATGAGCAAAAGACCCTTGCACTCCCTTTGGACCGAGGTTAGGAGTTAACCCGGAGCAAAGTTTTTTGGGGGTGGCGGTGTGGAATTAATTGGATTAGAGCGACATTGATTGGCCCAATGATATCCTTTTTGACATCGAGGACATTTTCGAGAAGGTCGAGAAGGTCCTTTTGCAAAGTTGGCACCCCCTCCTGGGGCTCTACACTGAGCTCGAAAATGTCCTGGTTTCTTACAATTAAAACACGTCCCCTGTGGCTTATTACCTTTTTGTATAGCTCCTGCTAACAAATTCATAGAATAACCATGAGTCCCCACATCTGCACATGCGCTCAATAAATCTGCTAAAGTAATTCCTGGGCGATGAGCTACAGTCTGCAATGCCTTTTTGCAATCTGAATTTGCATTTTCTTGGGCTAATTTAATCAATAACTCTGTTTGCGCATCAAGATTATCAATTTGCCTAGTTACAGCTTCCTGCAATCGATTAACAAATTGAAGGTAAGATTCGGTTGCACCCTGTTTAATTGATGCAAAAGATTTTGTTGGTTTATTCCCTTCTGGTGTTCTTTTAAATGCTCGCAAGATACAAGTGCCTATGGCTTGAAAACAGGTATCGTTTTGTTGAATTTGCATATCAAGGGTTGAAAATGGTCCCGATCCATAAATTTGATCAGGCACCAAATTAGTCCCAGTGATAAGTTGTGCTGCTTGCTTATATTCATTATCCCACACTACATATTGCGCAGGAGTTAACAGCATACGGAAAAGGTCTTTCCAATCTTTTGGAGTCATTAAGTAACCGTTACTAATCCCTTCTATCATGCCTTGAACAAATGAACTTTTTAAACCTGATTCTACGATAGCTCTACGTAATTCTCTCAAAACTTGATAAGGTAGAGCAGTCCATTCTGCATGATGTGTTTCGTTCCCTGCCTCTATTGTTGTAGTTCTAGTAACTGGGTATAAATTAGGATTAGGTTCCGAATTATCCCATAGATCATCGTTCCAAATGAATTCACCATTTTTTCGTGCTTGCTGTATACCTAATTGAATTAAACTAGGTCGTTCTACGCTCTTTGGTGTTTTGGTAATAATAACGCTATCATTAGCGTTGTTGTTTTGGATATTTTCAATTGGTTTATTAGGGGTAGTAGTAGTAAAGTCAGGAGTTTTGTTTTGCTCTTCCCTTCCCATATCGGTGGCCAGCCGACAAGAAGGAGGAGAAGGTGTAGGTCCAAGAGTCGCGGGAGGTAAAAGAGACCAGGTCTTGCCTGGCAATTTGTTGGATATATTTTCGTTAGTAATGCCTGTCAATCCAGAAGAGAGAATTACTATAGTAGAATATATCTCTCTCCAAGTCAATAATATAGGAGTCGAAACTCTAGGCTCTAAACGAAACTGCTGCCCTATCTTTTCCCATGTTTGAGGATCGAATGATCCCTTCTCTGGATACCAGGGACATTGACAAACTATTTCCTCAATTAAACGCTCTATATCTTTAAGAGTTATTGGATTTCGGGAGGAACCATATCTTTGCGTTATAGTATATAGCTCCTGTGCATGTTGTTTATGTGATGATGTTAAATTTCCCCCCATACTTACAGTGTTCCGTAGAAGGAATGGCGCGCTGACTGTTCCAGTCGTAGTAAGTACGTCACGTTTTCACCGATCACGTCGGGGATCACCAGATGTTGCAAAATAACTCTCCTCTCGTGTGTCTGGGCAAAAAACTCTTTATTTGGGAGTCAATCCCCTTCTTATATACTCTATGAATATTCATGGATATTACATGTATTATCATTACTATTGGTTACATTTTGCTTACACAACCATGATCATGCATTGCTTACAAGAACAACTCTACATGAACAGCTCGTGAACCTGCTCAGGAATGTACAAACATCACCTGCTATTCTGCTACTTTCTCAGGAAAGAACAAAAACATCACATGCTAGATTCTCAGGAATATACAAAACATCATCTGCTGCCTGTATCCAAATACATTCTATCTACAGTTAAGAAAAGGGTTCATTCTGTCAGTACGCTCAGATGAGCCACGGAACAACAGCGGCAAGCTCCCTCAAAACCAGAGTGGAGCAGAAGCAAAACAAAGGGAAGAGAGAGAGTCTCTTGAGGACCTGCACCGCAGGTGGAGGCAAGAGCGGGGACCCCCCCCACCACCCCCCACAAAAGATTAGGGATGTCACCTAAGACAAGCAAACAGTCACTGGGGCACGCAAGCCAAGTGCTCCCAAAGCAAGCAAGATAAAGCTACAAGCCCAAGCCGACGATCCCAAGGCAAGCAAGGTGAAGAAGCCAAACCTGAGCCGATGCTCCCAAGGTATAAGATTCAACGGCCCTGCACAGCACCCAAGGGCCAGGATCAGTCCACGCGAACCCCTCTGTGCTTCAAGCACTGCTCCCTCGTCCAGAGATACCTCGCGACATGGCCTCAGCCGTTGCACCTGCAGCATTCCCCGTCATCCAGCCCACAGTCCCAAACACAGCACAAAGCCACTCGCTGCATACAGCGAGTAAGGACTCACTGTGGACGACTGGAATCTCAACTGAGGCACAGGAGGTTCTGGACTCACAGGCCTGGCAGCAGGCTTCATTGGACCCAAGCAAAGGTGAAAGCTGAAGGCAGAGCTATTACCCCTCAGAACTACCAAGCTTGAAAGCAGGCTTCACAGGAACACAGCAATAGGTGAAGGCTGTAGGCAAAGCTTTACTCCTCAGGACTCTCTGGCTTGGAGGCAGACTTCCACTGGAACACAGCATAAGGTGAAAAATGTAGGCCAAGCTTTACTCCTCAAGCTTTTACTACTCAGGACTCCATGGCTTGGAAACAGATTTCCACAGGAACACAGCATAAAGAAAAGCTATAGGCCAGCCTTTTACTCCTCAGGACTCCCTGGCTTGGAAACAGATCTCCACAAGAACACAGCATAAGGAAAAGCTGTAGCAAAGTTTCAGTCCACAGCCTCACAACGAAACGGAGTTGGAACTAGCAGGGCCTGGTCCCAATCAAGGGTAATTGCCAGAACCCTGAGCACTCTGAGTGCTCAGTGCTGATGACATCAGCAGCTTGGGATCCACCACTCAACAGTGACCCCACAGGTCACTGACTGGAACTGCAGGTAATTTTAGTAGGTAAGGAGGAACACAGCACAGACGAGCAAGGCACGGACATCTGCAATGACGATCATGACACCATGATTATGTTTCTGAAATACCAGTGCTTCATTCTTTGGATACAGTACAGATCTGGGTGGGACAAGAGCTGGAGAAGTGTGGTATTGATGCCATGATTTACACTAGCTATGTCCTCAGTCTCCTCCTCGTGGTAGCTATGACAACGACCTACAAGAACAGGTATTATTAGGAAAAGAATGGAAAATAAAAATGAGGATGTTGTAATGCCTTTGTATTGCGACTGCACCTTGAATATTGTATGCAATTGTGGTCCCCACATCTCAAGAAATATAGTGGACTTAGAAAAAGTACAGAGAAGGGCGACGAAAATGATAAAGGGGATGGGATGACTTTCCTATGAGGAAAGGGTAAAGCAGCTAGGGCTCTTCAGCTTGGAGAAAAGACGGCAGAGGGGAGAAATGATAGAGGTCTATGAAATAATGAGTGGAGTGGAACGGGTAGATGTAAATTGCTTGTTTACTCATTTCAAAAATACTAGGACTAGGAGGCATGCAATAAAGCTACAAAGTAGTAAATTTAAAACAAACCAGAAGAACATATTTCTTCACTCCCCCCCCCCCCCCCCCCGCGTTTACAAAGCCACATGGTAACACTGGCACAGCCCATTGCTACTTGGCTTTGTAAACAGGAGGATCAATGTATAACGTGAAAAAAATGCACGACCTAACCAACTTTCAGAGATCACTGATGACCAGCCTGTTCAACAAGGCATACCACACTGATCCATCCTAATCACCAGATAACGAAACTCAACCCTGAACTGGATAAAACCTACTCTCTGCACGTGACTACCAAACTCTACTCAACCACGAAAGAACTTTATGTTTCAATGGTTTTTATTGATGACACATCAAAAAAATACAAATCCGCCTTAACATAGCAGCTTCCATACAATTTAACTGGACTCAGTGGTACAACATTTCAAAAATACTGCATTGCTTACAGCCATCAAATATTTATAACTTTTATCCCCATCTCCCCCCCCCTTAACTACGTTCTATGTTAGCTTTTATATTCCAACGATTGTCAGTACTGACTTAACTAAGCAAAGAAACATACAAACAGACAGCCATCTGGTGATACAGAATCTATACCTAATAATAGCAAAATATAAAACCCCTGATATCAAACCAACATATGCACAGTAAATTCTGCTGATTTATCACCCGAACTCCCTAAGTCGCTTGCCTTATATTTGAACTCATATACCCCCCTCCCTTCCTCTACCCCTCCCACCCTCCTTATATCCCCATATAATGTTTCCCCCACAGTGCACCAGCCTTAAGTATAATATTGTTCATAATTTATTAAGGATTAGACTTCTTCCCTTTTGTGTTATCTTGGCCAAGTATGGGTTCCAAATTCCAAGAAATCGGAGCTTACGTTTATAAGAACCTCTAGCCTCTTGAGCTTCCCAAGTAATTACCTGATGCACTTGATTTCGCCAGTGCCAGTATTCTGGCTTGTCCTGTGAGGCCCATTTTTGCAAGATGCACTTTCTTGCTATCAAGCAAAGCTTACGACATAGCAAGGCCTCACCCGCTCCAAGCCCTTTGAATGTGTCTGGACAATCAAGCACCACCTGGGCTGGTGTTCCCTGTACACTTTTCGGCATCATGAGAGAAAGGAATGCCACCACCCTCTTCCAAAAACATCTTATGAGCGGACATCCCCAAAACCCATGATATAAAGAATTATCAACTAAGTTGCACTTCAAGCAAGTGGGTGTCTGTATTCCACCCGCTCGAAATAGCTGAACTTGTGAAAAGTATGCTCTGTGTATAACTCTGTATGCGCACTCTCTATATCCTGCACTAGTAGTTAATTGTGTAATATTCTTAAGATGCGCTGCAATATCCCAAGATGCTAGATCCTGGCCTACATCTACCTCCCAACGTCTCTTAAGCTGAGTCAGCTCCCTTTCAGGCATTAATGCCCAGAGTTTCTTTTGTAGATTAGAAATGGAGGGGGCCTCACTAGAGACCTCGGCAAACAGGTTTAAAATTCTCTCTCCCAAGCGAAACTGAAGTGCCGCCTTATTGAGTGAGTGAACATAGTGCCTCAACTGGCAGTGTGCAAAGGTGTCACCCCACCGAATGGACTCTTGAGGGATCAGATGGTCCAAAGGTCTAAGCTCTCCTGTGTGGCTTACCATTGTCCCCAAGTTATTGAAGTCATGTGCTTCCCACCGCACGAATACTGGATTTTCCTGTCCGGGTCCAAACATAGGATTCCCTCTAATCGTTAAGAGTTCCGACACCTGTGGGTCGCCTCCCAAAAGTTTCCCCAAGAATCTCCATGCATCCCGTACAGGTCCCAGAAGAACAGATTTACCTCCCAGTTGTGCCAGTGTAGCCCCATCCCCATGCAACAACGAAACCAGTTGGTAAGGTTTAAACAATTCCCTTTCTATGCCCAGGGGTGTATGGTATTCAGAGAAACATATCCAATCACGTACTTGTCTCAAGTTACATGCTGTGTTATATAATTTAATATTAGGCAGGCCCATACCACCTTGCTTCCACCCCCCCAAAAGTAAGGGCATTCGGATCTTTGCCTTTTTATATGCCCAGCAGAACCTCGTCACCAAACGATAAAACAGTCGTATCTCTTTCTGTAATAGTCTTATTGGCAATGTTTGCATTACATATAGCCATCTAGGGAGAATAACCATGCGTACCAAGCACAGTCGACCTGACAGTGACAGTGTTAGTGCCTTCCAAGCATCCAATTGCTGTTTTGTTTTCTCTAACAACCATTGTATATTGGTTCTATGCAATTCCACTGTCCTTGCCGTCAGTATTATACCCAGATAACGAAAGGAGTTCTCCACCCATCGCAGTGGAAACTGTCCCACCCATGATCTACGTGTCTCTGCCGTTATAGCCAGCGCTTCTGATTTGTCATAATTAATTTTAAATCCTGAGTATGCCCCAAATTCTGAAAATATTTCCAACAAGTCTCCTAGTGACTTTCTGGGGTTAGTAAGCACCATTAGCAGGTCATCCGCGAAGGCTGCCACTTTAAATTCTCGTTCTCCAAACTTCACCCCACTAATTGTCCTACAAGAGTAAATATCGCGGATCAGAGGATCCATATATAATACAAAAAGTAAGGGTGAAAGCGGGCAGCCCTGCCGAGTACCCCGCTGAATGTTGAATACTTCAGAATGCATCCCGTTCACCCACAGCCTAGCTCGCGGCGTTTCATATAATACTGCTATCGCCCTCATAAACCACCCCTGAAATCCATATTTTCCTAGGGTAGAAAACAAAAAAGGCCATTCCACCCGATCAAATGCCTTTTCGGCATCGAAACTGATCATAATGGACGGGTCACCTGTGCTCTCTAAACGTTCTAGGGAGGCTAAAATACATCTAAGGTTCCGTGTTACCGACCTCCCCTGAACAAAACCCACTTGTGCCTCATGGATGACACCTGGAAGCACTCGACCCAACCTGTTCGCCAAAATTTTTGCAAATAACTTTACTTCCTGGTTAAGAAGCGAAATTGGCCTATAAGATGTTACCAGGGTGTGATCTCTTTTTGGTTTAGGCAGTACTATTATCTGGGCTAAATTGAGGTGTTTTGGTAGCTGGCCCTGTTCCGCCCAAGAATTAAATGCCTCAGTTAACGACGGCACTATGGAATCCCCCAGCATTTTGTAAAATTCTGCCCTTAAGCCATCTGGGCCCGGGGCCTTACCTGGCTTACAACTTCCTATGGCCCAGCTCACCTCATCATTACTTATGGGAGCGTTCAAGACCTTACATTCTTCCTGCGTTATGTGTGGTAGTAGAACATTTTCCAAATAAAGTGCTTCACTAAGGCCACTCTCCTCTCCTGGATTATATAGTTGCTGGAAAAACCTTTGAAAAACATCTCTTATCTCCTTATCTGCATGCCGTAATCTACCCTCTCCATCTCTAATGGTTAATATATGTCTGGACATGTTCTTGGAATTAATCAGCTTCGCCAGCATTTTGCCCCCTTTATTCCCATGTTTATAAAGTTGAAATTTATAATATGCCTGCGACTTAACTGCCCTGTCATGTAGTAAAGTATTCAACGCAGTCTGGGCATTTATAATGTTTTGTCTAATCTGGTGAGTGGGCTGCCTTCCAAATTCTTTTCGTAGACCAATTAATTGTTTTTCCAAGCGTAAAATTTCATTATCTCTGGCCTTCTTGTGATGACTAACATAACTTATTATGTCCCCCCTCAAAACAGCTTTTGCAGCCTCCCAAAATAAAGTAGCCCTATCTTTCATCTCTTCATTATTATGTGAATAGTCCTTCCACTTATTTACAAGAAACTCCCTAAATTTTCCATCTTTGTAAAGATAGCTAGGAAAAGACCAACCTCTACTTCCCCTCTTGAATCCCCCTTTTCCATGACATTGACACCGCTGCGTGATCTGAAATCACGCAAGGGCCAATTTCCGCTCCAACTACATCCGAGAAACTCTCTCGTGAGACCAACAAGTAGTCAATCCTAGAATGAGTTTCGTGCGCTCTAGACTGATGCGTATATTCCCTTTCTAACGGATGGAGGACTCGCCACACGTCTATGAGGTCAAGTATTGAGCAGAAATCTGGCAATCCCCTCATCTTCAATGACCCGTGCCCTGGCGGGGGATTAGATTTATCCAACTGAGGATTCCAAGCCGTATTAAAATCTCCCCCTAACATCTTAGATAAAATCGCTACTAAGTTCTTATAAAATTTTAGGTCAAGCTGGTTTGGGGCATATATACTTCCCAGGAGCAACTGCTGTCTGTTTATTGTCGCCCGGCAGAAAATATAGCGTCCATCTGGGTCTTTCACTATGTTATTAATTTGCATTGCCACCCCTTTTCTGATTAAAATGGCCACACCTCTTTTGCGGCCCACTGCCGCCGAAGCCACACACTCCCCCACCCACCATTTAGCTAATTTAGCATGTTCATTCTCCGACAAATGCGTCTCCTGCAGGAACACTATATCTGCCTTAATACGTTGTAGATACTGCAGTATTTTAGATCTTTTTATGGGGGAATGAATACCCCCCACATTCCACGTAACTATCTTAACCATGTTTTCTACAGGTAGTAATAATTAACCCCATTTACTTAACATCATGTCCAGGGGGAACCAGCCCAGCCTCCAGTCCCCCCCATATAAGATCTCAAAATCCTCAATAACACACACATCATAATAATTTGCTTTTTCATAAGATTCAATCTTTTTCTTCCTGTTTGGCGCACATTTTCTGGGTATCCCTCCCACCCCCCTTCCCGTCCCTCCCCAAAGCATCCCAACCAAACTCCCCTTCGTTCCCCTATTATCCCTCTGCGAGATCTTGGTCACTATTAACGCCTCCCCCTCATCCCGCACCCAACCAATCAATACTATTCCTAAGTAATATACCTCCTTCATATTGAGCCAAATTAGTGATCCACCCCTTCTCTCCCTTTCTACTCCGTCTCATTTTTATACACATTATGTTCTGCAAATAAACTCCCACAGATATGTACTTGCCAAACAAAACCTTTTTAACATTTCTCCCCTAGGACCTGTGCCAGGGCGGGCAGACACCATCTCTCAATCCCACAATACTGTAGCCTTTGAATATTTTGGATTTTCTTAAACCCTTTCATAGCAATAAATGCCATCTAATTGGAAACCCGGTAAACAAATTAACCATTTAGAACATATCATCTCGCCAACACTGCCCTGTTAATGATAATCATATATTTTACAAGCATCCAGTCTCGAGTTAAACTCTTCAACAGCTGGCCAGCCCGTTGGTGAAAAGCCTCCCCCTCTCCCTCTCAGTGGAACGTGTAATGCTTCACTCCACCAGCCTATTGCCTCAAATATTTGAGAGGGCTGCCATTTATCTTGATTTTTCATTCATTGTTTTGCCAGCCATAATGATGCAATTTCCTCCCCTTTCATCCACCAGACCTGAACAGAGTCAACGTAAAGATCTGCTCTGCACTTGTGAAACTTAAAAGTAGTTCAAAACTAATAATTAATATTAACCAGTGGTCATCCCAAAAACTCTTAAATGTTTCAAACAGATCCAACAGATTCTTTTGCACCTCTCTGCTGGTGTCTGTAATTCTTGCCGCCCTCCATTCTCAATTCTCCGTTAACAACAAGTAGAGACCAGTTATTAGACAGCTTTTCTCAATTCCACCATTAAGGAACTATTAACAGTCAGGACTCAGCCAATATGTGGTGTTCATTAAGCTTTTTCTCAGCTTCTGTTGCTGTTTGGAAAGTCTGCCATCGATCTTGCACTTGCACCCGTAATTTCGCGGGATATTGCAGAGCGAACTTTATCTTTTTTGCTGCCAGCTTTGAACAAATAGGATGGAATCTTCTTCTCTGCTCCTGTACTGCTTGAGTGTAATCCTGAAAAATCAGTATATTCTGTCCTCCATATTTCAATGAATCTCTCCGTATCTTAAAGCCCTGGAGAATTTCAAGCTTGTGTTTGTAGTTTAAGATTTTTGCCACTACTACCCTGGGCCTGGCGTTTATCTCCAACTTCCTTCCCACGCGATGTGCGCGCTCGATTACCAGCGGACCCGCCGAATCTGTTAGGGCCAATTCCTTTGTCAACCATGCTTCCAGCCATGGCTCTAGGTTGCGCTCCGGCAATTGTTCAGTAAGTCCTACGATGCGCACATTGTTCCTTCGTGATCTGCTCTCCAAGTCTTCGATTTTTAACCCTTGTTCTCTTAGCTGTTGCTGTAGGTTTCGCAAATCGGGACCGTAGCTGCGTGTGTCGTCCTCGATTGCAGAGACTCGCGTTTCTAAGTCACTTGTTCGAGTGCCCAGACCGTCCATTGCCATTTGGAGATTATCTAATTTATCATTCAGCGCTGTCCATTTCAGAGCCCAGGCGCTCGTAATTGCGCCGGTCAACTGGGAAAGCTGCTGCTCCGTGAAACTCGGCACCGCCGCTTCGGGGCCTACCTCCGCCATCTTGCCCTCTGCGCTGCTCGCCTTGTTTTTTCCTTTATTGGCCAGCCGCTGGGTCATTGCTGTTGGCGATTTCGTGATATATTTTTCCATACGCTGTTACTAATTAACTCAGCGAGTTTTGAAGGGTTTTTCCCCGGTGGATTAGGCTGTTTGCGGGATGAGGGTCTTGGAGCTGAGGCACCACGCTGCTAGCTCAGCTCATGACGTCACGTGACCCCCACGAAAGAACTTTAACGCAATACCACTTTATCTCTTATTCCGATACTTGACTGCGTAATCTACCATGTCAATCATGATCTTAATGTAATAACACCTGTATCTCTCACTCTGGAATTGGCAATCACCATAACGGAACAATGTAAGCCACATTGAGCCTGCAAATAATTGGGAAAATGTAGGATACAAATGCAACAAATAAATAATTAAAGTGTGGAATTTTTGCCAGAGAATGTGGTCAAAGCAATTAACTTAGCAGGGTTTAAAAAAGGTTTGGATAATTTCCTTTAAAAAAGTCCATAAGCCTTTATTTAGATGGACTTGGGAAAATCTTCTGGTTATTTCTAGGATTAACAGCATAAAATCTGTTTTACCATTCTATGATCTTGCCAAGTGCTTGTGACCTGAATTGGCCACTGTTGAAAACATGATAATGGGCTTGATGGACCTTCAGTCTGTCCCAGTATGGCAATAGTTATGTTCTTATCATAGTAGTAGATAAAGACCTGTACAGTCCATCCAGTCTGCCCAAGAAGATAAACTCATTTTACATGGTATGTGATACTTTATACCCGAGTTTGATTTGTCCTTGCTATTCTCAGGGCACAGACCATAGAAGTCTGCCCAGTACTGTTCTTGTACTAAGTTCTGAAGCTAACATCGAAACCCCTTAAAATTTACACTCCAGCCCATCCAGTCACGATCAG
Organism: Microcaecilia unicolor; assembly: GCF_901765095.1. NCBI lineage: Eukaryota > Metazoa > Chordata > Amphibia > Gymnophiona > Siphonopidae > Microcaecilia > Microcaecilia unicolor. Next base: position 503,038,331 of record NC_044032.1, read on the forward strand.
GGCGTAGACCGTAGAAGTCTGCCCAGCACCGGTTTTGCTTCCCAATTACCAGTGTCGCCACCTAATCTCCACTAAAATTCCGTGGATCCATTCCTTCTAAATAGGATTCCTTCGTGTTTATCCCACGCATGTTTGAATTCCATTACCGTTTTCATCTCCACCACCTCCCACGGAAGGGCATTCCACATATCTACCACCCTCTTTGTGAAAAAATACTTCCTGACATTACTCCTGAGTCTGCCCCCCTTCAAGCTCAATTCATATCCTCTGGTTCTACCGCCATCCCATCTACGAAAAAGGTTTGTTTCCGGATGAAGACCTTTCAAATATTTGAATGTCTGTATCATGTCACCCCTGTTTCTCCTTTCCTTCAAAGTATACATGTTCAGGTCAGCAAGTCTCTCCTTGTACGGTTTGCAACACAAATCCCATACCATTTTGTAGCTTTTTTTGTACTGCTTCCAGTCTTTTACATCTTTAGCAACATATGGCCTTCAAACTGAACACAATACTCCAAGTGGGGCCTCACCAACAACTGGTAGAGGGGCATCACCTCCTTACTTCTGCAGTTTATACCCCTTATCAACAGAAACTCCAGGTCACAACCATAAAATTTGTGCCCACAGCCCAGCACCCACTTGCCAGGATTTCACAATTCTAGTCACCTGGAAAGCCACCCTCTGGGCTGGCTGTTAAATAATAGAAAATGGAAATTCAAAATCACTGTTTAAGCTGAGACTCACTCTGCTGTAATCTCCATTGGCTCCTCAGGACAGAACTCCCTTTCCTCCACAACTTCCATGTTCTCCTCCAGAGGCTCAGGGGGAAGTATTTCCAGGCTGGTGCTTTGCTACCTGTCTGAAGGCTTTTTCCCCAATGTGCATTAGTTGCCCCTCCCCTTTCCAGCCTCTATTTGGTTCTAGCACATATTGTTTAGTCAGCCAGGGACACTGAGCCTCATCTAAACTCCTTCTCCTTCAGGAGACTGACAGCTGTGCTTTCAGAGAGTCCAGGAATTCTGTACCTGAATCCTTTCCCTGTGTCATGCCAGATCCTCATGTTCAGTCTACCTTGGGTACTAGTTTGGGTTTAGTGCAAACAAGTGCACACTCTGCCGAGAACAGTTTCTATACTCTGAGTTACTCCGGGCAACCTACATCAATTGGACCATCCAAGGTTATCAGAACCAGAAACTACAAAGTGCATACCTACAATCTGTGAGTTTTATTTTAACTACATAAGTATTTCTAAGATTCTGAATCTGTTACATTCTGTTAAAACTAAAGTCGGAGTGGCCTAGTGGTTAGGGTGGTGGACTTTGGTCCTGAGGAACTGAGTTTGATTCCCACTTCAGGCACAGGCAGCTCCTTGTGACTCTGGGCAAGTCACTTAACCCTCCATTGCCCCATGTAAGCCGCATTGAGCCTGCAATGAGTAGGAAAGTGTGGGGTACAAATGTAACAACAAAAAAAAAAAGTCCAACATGAACCTCCTCTGCATTAAGTCTACAAAGAAATTCACATAGACGTGCTAAGTACATACATTTGTTTATTACTGGAAGCCTATGATCTCCCAGGCCTAGTCTGAATTTGCAACTTTAAAAAGCAGTTGATTATTTAAAGCCTTAATCCTACATTGCCAACCAGTAAGACTGCTGATTCATAGGGTGGACTGCAGGGCCACCCAGTGAAATTTGCCTAACTAAGAATGCCTTAGTCCGGCAGACCAAGAGACATTGGGTTTTACCACTGGCTGAACTATGCCCAACAGGTTCAACCAAGATCAGGAAGATGGGGTGGAGGGGTAGCAGTTTTGATTCGGGATACAATCAAACTGCACAGAATCTCCATCTCCTAGCTAAATGAATCAGAATCTCTTTTAATCCAGCTTGAAGAGGAGAAACCAATCTGGTTACTCTTGGTATACTGAGCACATTGTAACAACACATTATCTGTGCAAGAACTCATAGACCTGATTACTGAAGTGACCCTGAATTACCCTAGAATGGTGATTGTAGGAGATTTCAATCTACAAGTGGAATCCCCAGATACACCACAGCTGCCTTTCTGGATACGATGACAGCACTAGGATTCACACAAGTAATCAATTCTCCAGCCCATGAAAGGCTCACATACTAGATTTGGTATTCTACAAAGGGGTTGACATTCCAGAATTCTGGGATAACAGTATTAAATCTTACCTAAGCAAGCACCCCTCTCGTATGCTATATTCTAAATTGATTTTATTTTTATAAGGAGGAAAAAATGATACTCAACATTCACTTTCCAGCTGTTTAGTTTACAAGCTAACTGTGAATGTTAGGCTACTAGATAACCACTGTTGAAGGTTCCCTTCTTAATGTGGAAATTATGCAAGCTCCTCACAAGTAAAAAAAAAAAAAAAAAAACCTCCTGGGCTTAAATGGCTTGGTTTAAGCAAGCTCTGCCATGTATGTTGTTAGTCTGTATTTAGAAAATGTTATGTTAACGACACTTATCTGAGCAATAGCTGCAACTGGGTCGACTGGGGACGTTCTACAGTGAGCTCCTGTTTCGCACAAGCTTCTTAAGGAGCGGACCCTCGGCCTTATGTAATGAGTGTCCTAAAACACAATGAAAACATAATCGTTCAGAGAGAGGGAATGTACTGGAGAGATCAGCGATGCGCAAAAACAATGGGTGCCTACCTTGACGTGTCCGTTTTTCCTCTGTCAGCTATTTAACTACAAAATGGCTTTCCACTTTTATAAGGACACCTACAATTTCCTCCTATCAGATCAGAACTGAATTTTTAAAGAGATAGGAGACCTGAAAAATGTAATTAGAAACTTTGATTAGAAACTTCTAAATGAAGATTCCCCACTCTATCCAATTGTTGAGCCCTATCGAGGCAAATGTTTTTATCTTATGGATCCAGCGTTGTTCTAGTTGGATCAGCCTGCGATCTCGATGCGATATGATCTATTATTAAGCATTTGAAATCTTCAAAGGTGTGAGACTGTTCCACGCTCTGACCCACTAGAGGAGCCTCCATTCTTTGATGGCTTATATTAAACTTGTGGGCGCTCAGACGCTGTTTTAGTGCCTGAGTGGTCTTTCCCACGTAGAGTTTCTTGCACCTACACATTAAAATGTATATAACATAGGTGGTATTACAGTCTGTATTGAACTTAAGTTTATAGTTTTTCTGATTGTAGGGGTTGATGAAAATATCAGTTTTTAACATGTTGGTACAAAAAATACAATTGCCACATTCTTTGTGACCTGTATTAGGTCCTATATCCGGATGGGTCTGTTTGGGGTATGTTAACTCTCTGAGGTTTCGTCCTCGGGAGTACGCAATTCTCAATTGGTAGTTATGAAAAGCAGGGTGAGATATATTGCTCCATGGCTCAAAAGTGAATTCAGTTTGAATAATTTTTTTTAAAAGTAGCAAGAAAATCTGTTGTTTTTAAAATCACAGCTTTCATTTATGTAGTAGAATTTATTAACCAGCCTTATGATGAGATTCACCTAAGGCAGTGTACAACAAGTAGATGACTGATTTACTTGGCATATTTATAAGGAAATAATTTTTTTTGCACATGGTAATCTCGTTTGCAGGATTCTCAAATGCGTCTTTTAGTTGTGCATTTGAAAATCCTGTAAAATACCAATGTTTCTTCTAAGTGAATAATCTGAAACAGCTTCACACCAGCAGCCATAAATTGCCTTTCTCTCAGATAAATGTGTTTGTGGGTTATGTTAGAATCAGTGCGATGAGACTGCTAAATTTAGAAAGCTGCTGTGGAAAAATATTATTTGAGTGATCAGATTCTTATCAGTAGCTCAACTTTTTCATTTTGCCATTTTTGTCTTGTTATTTCCCCCCCCCCCCCCCCCCCCCCCCCCACACACACACACACTTCAGCTGGATGATCAAGCTTACTGAAAACATGAAAGTTCAGCATCTCTCCTTACCTTAGACTCTGGAGATTCATTTCTTCTTTAATGTTTTCCTGGTAGCATTTGGCATCATCTTTGCTTGTTCAAGTGAAGTGAATCAAAAACTCTCCAAACGTGTTATCTCTGCCTGCCTTCAGGCTGCTTTTCTGCTTTTTGTTCCTTTTGGTTTTTTCCCTGGTGTAATATTTAGGCCTTGCATGTGTCTTGCCAAGCTTAATCTTTAATCTTCTCTCTGCCATCATTGGATTTTGTGCTTCAGTTGATGTATTATAGCAGATGATGAATAGATGTGATTTAATACATGTGGTTGAAACTAGTTAAGCTTAAACTGCAAACAAAAAGGTGATAAAGCAAAGCAAGTGAGACATTTTTGTTGCAAGAGCTGAGATGCACAAGTTGTCAGCCCATACTGTTCTACATTCTATTTAGTTCCCCACTAAAATTAATATCCATTCATGTAAAATTAATGGACTATAATGGTTTCTTCTTGTTCTAAAGCTTCCCCTTTATGTGAGCCTGTGATTGTAATGTTCCCAGTGGGAGATATTTAGGTCATAAGAATAGCCATACTGGGTCAGACCAGTGGTCCATCTAGCTCACTATCCTGCTTCCAACAGTGGCCAATTCAGGTCACAAGCACCTGACAATCCCAAAAAGTAGCAAGATTCATTCTACTGATCTCCATGTCTATCTCAATAGCAGACTATAGACTTTTCCTCCAAGAACTTATCCAAACCTTTTTTTTAAACCCAGATACACTAACCAGTTCCACTAATGAGTTCCAGAGTTTAACTTCGTTGAGTGAAAAAATATTTCTTCCTGTTCGTTTTAAAAGTAGTACTATGTAACTTCCTTGAGTGTCCTCTAGTCTTTGTACTTGCAAAACATCGATTTACATTTAGCCGTTCTACATCACTCAGTATTTTGTAGAGCTCCCTCGGCCATCTCTTTTCCAAGCTGAAGAGTCCTAACCTCTTAAACCTTTCTTCATATGAGAGAGTTCCATCCGCTTAATCATTTTGGTCGCCCTTCTTTGAACCTTTTCTAGTTCTGCTATATCTTTTTTTTTTTTTAAGATACGGTGACCAGAATTGCACACAGCACTCAAAGTGTGGTTGCACCATGGAGCATAATATTCTTAGTCTTATTTACCTTCCCTTTTGTAATAATTCCTAGTATCCTGTTTGCTTTTTTGGCCACTGCCACACACTGGGCAGAAGATTTCAGCATATTGTCTGCAATGACACCTAGGTCTTTCTTGGGTGCTGACTCCTAACGTGGATCCTACCAGCAGGTAGCTATGATTTGGATTATTCTTCCCAATGTGCATCACTTTGCACTTGTCCACATTAAATCTTATCTGCCATTTGGATGTCCAGTTTTCCAGCTTCCTAAGATCTTCCTGCAAGATTTCACAACCCGCATACGTTTTAACAACTTTGAACAGTTTTGTGTCATCTGCAAATGTAATTACCTCACTCACTCTTCCCTTTTTACAGATCATTAATAAATATGTTAAATAGCACCAGTCCCAGTACAGATCAACATGGGCCCTTAGTGATGTCTGGAAAGCTCTAGAATATAGAGCTGACGAGGAGAAATTTTCAGTTCCAAGAATGGAATAAAGAGGGAATTCTTACATTGTTAACAGTCGAATCCCAAGTTAGCAGCCTCATGTGTACCAAGGAGTACCGGAAGAAATTATCTATTTCCAATGTCCGGCTTATTCTAGTTGTACACCATCTTGGGAGAATTCTTTCAGTTAGGTGGTAAATAAATTCTAATAAATAAAAGTGAGCGTGGCTAACTTATGTTATGCTTGCACCATACCCATTTGGTTCCTCCATTTTTACAGGAAAATGAGACTTGTCTGCAGCGTGAGGGCAAGCTTACGAGACAAAAGCTTCAGGTAGTGGGTTCTAATAGGAGTAGTAGGAAACCAGTTTGCTAGGAGATTTATTTATTCACTCAGAATATTCACCTAGGGAAAATAACAGGAATCATTGTAAGGTATACTGGAAGTTAAACTAGTTATCCAAAGAAGCCTTATTGGAGGTGTAAAATCCTTTTGTTGCTTCTTAGAAGGGGTAAATTCTGTGGAGCTGTGTTGGCTATGGTTACACATATGCATGTGGGAAGAAATAAATCATCCAGGTGTTACGGGTGTGCAGAAAATCTGGAGTTACCACCAGGGGGTGTGGTAGCCTCATTTTGGCGCAAGCTGCACGCCCATAGAGCCTAACACCCCTTTATAAAAGGGCCTCAAAGTGTAGTAAGGGCAAAGCCTGTGCAATAAATGCAGGGGGCAGTCAGATAATGCAGCACAGGCACTGTGATACATGCAGTGCCAGATAGTGTGTGAGAACACCCATGCCCAGAAAAGAAAGTGGAATATGACATTGCTGCAGTGGTGCTTCCTCCTTCCATATCACAGCCCAGATTCTTCTCCTGGCACTCCGACATTTCAGCAATCTTCTCCTGGTACCCTGGTATTAAAGCGGACAACCCTGACCCTCCTTCCAGCACCCTAACATGATGACAGACAACCCCGATCCTCTCCTTCCCCCCCCCCCCCCCCCCCATAGTCATGTAATCTTCTGTTCCCCTATCTAAATATGTCCTGGCCCCTGACAGCTGTCACACACCTCAGCTGCCATGAACTGTTGAGCATTGGCATAATGGCGGCCAATCTGCAAGCTTACCTCCTTCTGCCCTACTCCTCCCCATCCACTGTCAGAAGCCTGGCTAGATATATCGAGTGTGGTGGCAGATGATTCCCTTTCTACAGTCTCCTCTATTACTGTTGCTGAACAGATTCATTTTCTGGGGTTGCTTGTCTTTTGGGCTGATGTGCACTATTCAATCACACATCTTATAACAATTTAGGGGGAAGTTATCAGTCAGCTACTGTTGAGTCAGGTTATTTTACAACAGTTGGGTTGTTTTAGTACAGGTTCGCATTTTATGCAATGAGAGCCTGTGCTGAAATATTTCGACTTGTAGTAGAATAACCTGACTTAACAGTAGCCTACTTTAATAACTTCCCCCATTAGTGCAATTTATGCCACCTAATTAATTTGTATTTATACAATTCAATAGGATTCTAGGTGAGTGAAAACAATAACAGGATAAAATATATATATAGTTATACATATAGAATAAAGTATAATTAACATAATGAAACTAACATAAATGTGGCAAATCATGAGCTAAAAGAGACTCCCGATGATATATTTAATGGAAAGGATTTCAATAAAATTTTCAAATTTACAGCAATATGTAAAGCCTGGAAGAAAATTTAAAAAAGAAAACAATTCAAACAGAACAAAGGCCTAGATAAGGAAAGAGAGCCAGAAACAGTGATAACACATCTCTGATATAAAAAAAAAAAGATTTTTGATATTACAGAACCTAGTTCTCAGGGCACATAAAATAGGACAGAAGTGACAGTGAAATTCTCCATCTATACATGTAAAAATGTTTGCAAGTATAGCAATGTTTTTTTCTTTCTTAAAACCGAGTAATTCTGCAGAGCATGAAGCTCAGCAGCCAAAATGATTCCAGAGAGTCTGGCTCAAGCAGCTAAATAAAGGGTTCTTAACCTGGGGTCCATGGATTGATTTCAGGGAGTTTGTGAATTTGGATGGGAAAAAAATATATAATTTGATTTTCATTAACTTCTAACTAACTAACTGTAGACAATGAAGGGACTCTTTTACTAAGCTGCTAACCTGCGCCTAACGAAAAAATAGCATAATGCGGGACGCATGAAAGCATTCTGTGTTTTGCCATCTACATGCTAAACACATGGATGGCTGTGCTCTATAAATGTAAACACCTTGTTATAGGATGAGGGGGAATATATCTAAGCAGCAATAACCACTAAACATATACCCTAGTATTCAATATATTGTGCCCAAGTTGTATACGCATCAGAGATGCGCGTGCCAATAAATTGACTTATGAGCTTGGAAACATCAATAATCAGGTGCTAACAATGAATTATTGATTAGAGAGCTGAACGGGGTTAGCGGGAATCCCACGGGGCTCCCGCGGGGATGGACACAGGTCCTGTGGGGTTTCCGTAGAAGTGTAGTGCCAGGCCAGCCTACCTATCTGTTCCTTGTGTTTCTAAGTTAGTTTAGCAATTATAATAGCACTAAAAAAATTAATGGATATGGTTGATAGCATTGAAATCTCTATAAGCATTCAGAGGGGAAGTTATCAACATTGGCTACTATTACATTGGATTATATTTATCACAAGTTTTGTACAGGGGATGGGTGGGGATGGAGGAAATTACTTGTGGGGACGGGCAGGAATGGAGGAGATTACTTACAGGGACGAGTTAGATTCAAGTTGGGGCAGGTGAGGACGGGTGAAATTTCTGTCCCCGTGCAACTATTATTGATGTTAATTGGCAGTCTTAAAAATTTGCATGTGCATCTTGCTGCGCACTATTCTATATAACACAGTGCCTAACTTGATTCGTGCTTATCTGAAAAGGGGCGGGACCAGGGGCATGTCAGGGGTGTTCCAAAAAGTTGAGCTCGGATTTATACAATTCGTCCAAAGTGTGCCTAAGTTGGGTGCTGGCATTTAGCAGGCATAAGTACAGCACCTGAAAGTTAGGCTCTGGTTCCACTCTCTTTATAGAATGGTGCTTAGTGCTCAAGTTATTTTCAGTACCATTAATCAAATTCTCCTGTATAGTCAGCAAGTCTATAAAGTGGCACCTAGAGGTAAGAGAGTATGCCTACACATGGGTGCGCCTGTGTCAACAGGCTAGAATACTATGAAGTAATTTTGGTGCCAAATTGTTGTAGAATTGGTACTAAGTGCTCAGTATCAGGTTACCTAGACTGAGGCACTGATTTATAGAATTGCCCTTACAGGGCTGATATTCAAAGGGGTTTAACCAGACAGAAGAGGCTCCTGCCCGGTTAAACTCCACTGAACTGTCCAGCTGCTGATAGCAGCAATTAATCGGGTAGTGCCACTGAATATTGCCTGTAACTGGCCACTTGCAAACTGGCTAGCCAAGAGCAGTCTGTGGGTGGAGTTTGAGCAGAGCAGCTGTTTAACCAGTTAGCAGTGATATTCAGTCCGCTAACCACTTAAATAAGCGGGATAAAGTTAGGACAGCAAAAAAGGCTGTCCTAACTTTATCAACTGAGCTAATCAGTCAATAGTCTGGATATCAACCGGTGCCCACTTCAGGTGACTGCACATACCCAGTTATTCAAAGCTGGAGTCAGACATGGCCCAGCATTGAATATACAGAGTTAATGCTGCCCATGCAGTCAGTGGCTTAAAAACCGCTGAATGCCACCAGCTCAACATTGACCCCTCCATAGGTTAAACATCTAGGTGACCTGCATAGATAGCAGGTATAACTTGAACTGTTGAACTTGGGTGTTTCAATAGGTGGGAAAATGTGGGGTACAAATGCAACAAATAAATAAATAAATAAAATATTTACTCTATTTTCCACTCTGTATATATTCCCGGAACCTGTAAGCCACATTGAGCCTACTGCTATGCGGGAAAATGTGGGATATAAATGTAATAAATAAATAAATAAATATTTGAGCACTAAAAAAAAAAAAGACATTAGCACAAATTGTTTGTGAGCTATAGTTGCTATTTGATAAGTTGCCAATTTTATGTTTTGAGTGTTTTTACTTAGCTTTTCTTCTTTTAGGAAAACAAAATAGTGTTTAGAAAATAATAGTCTGCTTTCAAGCTGTCATCAGTGTTGCTGAAAATAAAGGTTTTCAGAGTAATGGGTATAAATAGAATGACTATTAGAGCAGTAGTCTGTGTTACTAGACTGCACAGTCAGTCATAGAACAGGGATGAATATATTTTACTGTTTATCTAAGATTCAGGTTGTTTTTAAAGATGTAGATAATGTATAGTATAAAACTGGTAGATGAATATAGACTAATATAAGGTAACCCCCACATAAACTGCAGGGTATAGTCCCTACCCATTACAGACCCTCTAATTGGAGCTTCTGTAATACGTTTTTACACAGCCGTTAGGGCACGCTAATAGTTCACACCTACAAAAAGCTATGTTTAACACTGAATGCAGTTTAGTAGATAAGCCCTATAGGCTCAAAAAAGGCAAGCACAATGTAATTTGAATAAAGCAGTAATTGCTGCAGTGCATCAGAAATGATCTTTGATATAGGCTGACTTGTTTCATAATGATGAATTAAATAATAGCTGGGTACAGCTGTTAGTCTAATTCTTGCATTTTATACTTTTCTGTTCATAATCATTAGAATTACTTTGTCATGCTTTGAAAGACCTGATTAACACAATTGTGTATGCTTTTGGGCTGTCTTTTGTTTTGAGGGGAGTTTGGTCAGATGGGATGAGGTTTGATAGAAGAGCATTGTACCTCAAATTGTCATTCTGTTATGATTGGGGTCAGAACCCCTCTCAAACTTACCTCTTTCCTGGGGGTCAGCTTCTTAGCTGGCTTCTGTTTCTTTTGTCTGTCCTTTCTGAGCTGGCTCTGTCTCTGTGCTGGCAGCTTCCAGCAGCATGGGGTTAATTGTTTCACTTTACTACAGCTGTGTGGGTGGACTGAGTTAGCTCTACCTCTCTTTGGGTGTACTGGCTTCAAGTGCTTCACGGTGTTGCATTGGTTTGGGTTGGGCCTCTCTGGTTCAGTGTGCTTTTGCCTAGGTCTAGGGAGTGTGACATCATCAGGGAGGGCCTTGATAAGGAAGTGGTGTTGTTTCCTTCAGAGCCTTTGCAACGGTGGTGTTTGCTTTAGGTAGGGTGGTGCAGTGTGCACTTCTGACTTTGTGTCTGGTTTCCCTGCTTGCTTTTGCTAAGGTCCAGGTTAGTGTTAGTGCAGTGTGCACTGGTGTATGTGTGTTTAGCTTTCCTGCTTTTTCCTTGTGGTTCCCCTGCTTTTCCCTCTTGGTTTTGGAAGCATTGCTGTGTGTAGGGCTTTGGAAGCTCTGTTACTGTTAGAAGTACTTCAGGGTTTGGTGTTGTTAGGAACACTACAGATTTTGCTGTTAGAAGTACTTCTGGTGTTTGTGCTATTTGGAGCATTGCAGTCTTTGCTGTTTGGGTTTTGGTGCTGTAGGAAGAACCTTGTTAGTTTTGTGTCTAGCTTGCTAGGGTAGTGTAGGAAGCACCTTGTTAGTTTTGTAGCTAGCTTGCTAGAGTAGTGCTTAGGAAGCTTGTTAGTTTTGTGTTTAGCTTGTGAGTGAAGTGCTTAGGAAGCACCTGTTCTGCGTAGGTGTGTAGCTTCCCTGCTTTCCCTTGTAGTGTGTGGTAGCACTTCTGCTGTGTGTTTAGTGTTTAGTAGCACCTGTGTTAGCTTTGTGTTTAGTTCCCTGCTCTGTTAGTTTAGGGCTTAGGAAGTCCCTTTGTTGAGCAGGGCTTAGGAGCTCCTGTTTAGTATAGGGCTTAGGAAGTCCTTTTTTCAGTTTACTGTTAGGAACACTCCTGCTGGTTTAGGGCTTGGGAGCACGTAGATGAGTTTAGGAGTACTTCTGTTTGCAGTCCTGGTCCCTGTGTCATCCGGTATCCAGTAAGTCCTGCCGGCCACTCGAACCCAAGGGCTCAACCCTTGGGGGGGTAGTGGCCAAGCGCAGGTGAAGCTGTACGGACCAGTCCAGTGTGCTCCAGTCCAGTGTGTTCCGGTCCGGTGTGTGTTCCAGTCCTGTGTCCTCCAGTCCGGGCGATTGCAGTCCAGTGTTCCAGTCCTGTGTCCTCCAGTCCGGGGGATTCCAGCCCATGTGTTCCGGTTCGCTGGGCAGTGCCTGCAGTCCCTGCCGGTGTGCTTGCCCAGTGTTGGTTGGTGGGTTTTGCGTGCTGCTGTCGCTCCTCGGCAGCAGCCCAAGGGCTCACGTTTGCTCCAGAGCCTGGCCCCGCGGGCTCTGAACCTGAGAACCTGACACATTCTAAGGGTAGATGCTCAGAATGGTTGAACCAACAAACTCCAGGAATGAAGCGGCTAGGCTTGAACGCCTAGCCATCTGCATGTAACAGTATAATGTACTGTTAAGGCTCTTCAGCTTGGAGAAAAGGCGGCTGAGGGGTGATATGATAGAAGTCTACAAGATAATGAGCGGAGTAGAGCGGACAGATGTGAAGCATTTGTTTACACGTTCAAACAACAACAAAACCAGGGGACACAAGATGAAGCTAGAATATGGTAGATTTAAAACAAATAGGAGAAAGTTTTTCTTTACTCAGCGTGTAGTTAGACTCTGGAACTCGTTGCCGGAGAATGTAGTGACAGCAGCTGGCCTTATGGAATTTAAAGGGGGTTTGGACAGATTCCTGAGGGAAAAGTCCATTGAACATTATTCTTTTTTTTTTTTTTTTTTTGGGGGGGGGGGGGGGGGGTTGCCAGGTTCTTGAAGCCTGGATTGGCCGCTGTCACTAAATACTGTTTATGGATGGGCAAGCAAGCACACAAACATACAGATGTTGACTAAATATATGTTCATGGAGGTGGGTGGTTGCAATAGAGAGAGGTTTTTTTGTTTGTTTTTTCATTTTGTTTCTCTTTTTTAATGAGTTTATTTACTATATCGAAATCCAAATAAATGTCTAAATTCTAATTTTTACAAAGCCAGGATATATATGACTAATACTTAAAACCCAAGGAAAGACTTGAATGGAAGATAGTGTGAATCTCCATGCTAAAATTGAGAACTTTGAAAATGCTGTCAGACAATAAAATCTTAGATTAATAAATTTTTCAAAGCAATATGCTACATCTGAACTGGACATGTTTAAAAGATTTGTCTGAAATTTTGAAGGTTCTAGAATCTCATATTTACCAATATCAAAGATTTATTACCTTCCTGCTGATAGGATGCAATCACAACCTAACCAACAGGGTTTACCTATGGATACATTGGATTCAACTGGTTTCCTGGAACTATTGGATTTGGAGGTTCTGGCTCCTGCTACATTATTAGTTCAGTTAGCATTGGACTCTGACAGGGAATGGCTTTTGAAACTATTCTTTAAATATAAATATGGTTTGCTTATGAATTATAGGATAAGAATGTATCCTGATGTATCTTCTAGAGTGATGCAGAAGAGGAGAAAACAATTTTTATTATTGGGACCAAAAGTGCTTCAGTTAGGGGCGACTTTTGTCTTCTGTTTCACTTGCAAATGTGTCATCACCCTTCAGAATGTCAGATATGTTTTCTTTGACCCTTGGCAGCTAACTATTTTTGTAACAAATACGACTGTAATCTCTTCTAGTACTCCTCAGTGAATGTCCCCCTGTGTGTGTTTCATACTGTTCAGTCAGTAAGCTCATTAGTTTCTTAGTATAACTTTGTTTCAGCTCTGTCAGTGATGGTCCACAATTGTGGACCAACGACAGTAGCTGAATATTATATTACCTATGGTTTCTTTGATAGCTCTTATTAGAAGGGGGCTCTTTCTTTATTTTCTCAGTATATTGTTATTCTCTTTGTTGTATATGCTATTTGAAACTGATAAAAAAAAAAAAAAAACACTGAATAGCTCTTCTAAAACACTATAAACAATAACACAGCTACAAATATCACACAATAAATAAGCATTATCTACCAAATTCTATAAATGGTGCAAAAATTGTATGTGCAAATTTAATTGGACAAGCCAATTAGCGTCGATAATGGAGCCATACCAATTAATTATCAGTGCTAATTGGCATTAAAATTTATGTGCAAACATGTATGTGCAGATCCAAAAAGGAAGCATGACAATGGGAAGGTCATGGGTAGATTGGGGGCATTCCCAGAATTTATGCATGCTGATTTACACCAGGGTTTCATTGGTATAAATGGTCACACTTAAAAGTAGTCACAGGTCCCGGTGCTAAGCGCTAATTATAGCTTAGTACCTAGTGCTGGAACCATGACTACTTTTAGGTGTGACCATTTACTCCAATGAAACCCTGGTATAAATCCCCATTCCTAAGTTAGGTGCAGATCCCCTTTATTCTATAACAGCGTATATAAATTGTAGGAATGCCCCTGATCTGCCCATGAGCCTCCCATGGTCATGCCCCCTTTTTTAATATTGGGTTGATCTGAGCCTATGTATGTTTTATAGAATTTCAGTTTCACCTGTTTGATGATCTTTTTGTAGCTTCTGGTTGCTTGTTTCCAGATGGCCTTGTTTCCAGTCGTGTGCTGTTTGTTCCATTTTCTCTCAAGTTGCCTACAGAGCCTTTTGGCGGCGAGTGCCTCATTGTTAAACCATGGACATATTTTGGTTGAGTGTTTGGCTCTCATTTTTATCAGTGCAATATTGTCCAGAGTGGTTTTACTTAGTTTTATTCTAAGAATTGAGAAGTTCTGGCAAATTGGATACTAGAGTTTGTTGATATGCCGAGATTTCTGTCCAGAATTTTGTGGGTTTTATCTTTCCGCTAGAGGGAAGCTTGGGTGGTTGTGGTGGTGTTTGTCTCCAGTTAAGTGTAAAGTTGAATATCTTTCTCTCTCCACTTAAGTGCAAAGGTGAGTTTGCTCTGGTCCGACTATGGGATAGGTGACTATGAGGTGTAAGATATCTGTAAGTCTTCTTGGTGTGTGAATTTGTATGTGAACAAGTCGAGGAGGTGGCCTTTGCAGTGGGTTGGTTTGAAGAAACAGTGTGTTTTAAGCCTGTAAAATGTATTGGTTATTTTCCTGCATTAATTATATCTTGCAGTGTATTTCTCCTATTTGGCCAGCAGGTGGTGTCTCTTTGTTGTAAGCTGTTATAGAAAAAAAAAAAAAAAAAAAGAAAGAAAGAAAGAAAGAATGTTCTCTCTTTAACACAAACAGGAAGCAAGAAGCAGTATATGTTTGAAAATTTCTTGCTCTGGGCTGTAGTATATGTTTGAAATTTTCTTGTTCTGGGCTTTGATTGGCCCAGGAGCTCATTTTCATTTGGAGAGTGCTGGCTTTTGCTCCAGTCTTAGCAAGGGAGAAAAGAGAGACAGATCTCTTTGCTGAGGCTAGGTGAATGCTATCTCCTGATCTTCCCAGGTACTTTTTAGAAAGTTAAACAGATGTTTAGTTAATGTTATAATTGATCCGTATTTCAGTTACCTGTTATTGTTTGCTGATTGCACATTTTTGTTCATTGTTTCAATTTATTGCCTCTTTGTCTGAACTGATAAAGAATCCTGGTGGTTTGTATGTTGGGTCTCTGAGTGCTTTCTAGGAACTGTGGGACCAATGTAGACAAAGAACTGAACCCGGGAGGTGGAGGCTGGGACACCTCCGGGGTGTATAAAAAATGGAAAGCAGAATTGGAGTCACACACTAATATACAGGGATGACAACTTTAAAGATTGTGACTTGGAATGTGGGGGGGCATTCACTCACCAATAAAGAGGCAAAAAATATTGAAGGTCCTTAATGACCAGAAAGCGACAATAGCCCTCCTACAAGAAACGCATCTGACACACATAGAACATGAGAAACTAAAGAGATGGTGGGTGGGAGAGATCATAGATTCCCCGGCAGTAGGAGGGAAAGGAGGAGTGATAATTTTGATTCGTAAGGGACTGCATGTAAAAATACGGAAAACGGTAAAGGACACCAGAGGGCGGTATGTTCTGGTGGCCTTGGAAATAGAGAGGCAACCAATGTTGATATGCAACATATATGCACCTAATACCTTTGAGAAGGTGTTTTATAAGACGCTCTTGAGCAGAATGCAGGATATGGGAGAAAACCTCATAGTGATGGCTGGCGACTTCAACGAAGTCAGAGACCCGCTACTAGACAGATCAAGGCCGACGGGGAGGGAGCTGTCCAGGGGCCAGAGGGGATTGGGGGTACTAGAGGAGGCGCTGGATGTGATAGATGTCTGGAGAACCTTGCATCCATTGGAAAAAGATTACACGCATCTGTCTAGGGCCCACTCCACACTGTCCCGCATTGATTACATATTGATTGCAAGGGAATTGCTAACACAAGTGCACAGAGCTGAGATAGGACCAATAGCTGTCTCTGACCATGCCTGGGTGTCGATGGAGATGAGACTGGATAATAGCGCGCAGAGGACTTTCTCTTGGCGCTTCCCGACATATCTTTATCGAGATAGACAGTTTCAGCTGCAATTAAAGGCGAGATGGGAACAGTATCAAGGGGAAAATGAGGCCCATAGGAGTGATCCGGTCCTTTTTTGGGAAACCGCAAAAGCGGTTCTCCGAGGTGAGACAATAGCCTATAATAGTTTTCAAAAGAAAGTACGGAAACGAGAAGTACTGAGATGGGAGAAGAGGGTAACAACCTTAAGGAGAGAATATGGCCACACTCAGACACCAGAAGCGCGGGCCCGGTTGTTAGAGGCGCAGCAAGCCTTAAATGAACTGCTGCAGCAGACAGCGCAAAAATCCGCAATGTACTACAAATATCAATTATATAAATTTGCTAACAAAGGTGGGAGATTCTTGGCTAGGCTACTGAAAAGACAGGCGGGGTCTAGAAAAGTGTTATCCCTAGCTAATAGCCAAAAAGAGTTGAAACACACGGATAGTGCGATAGCGGAGATCTTTAGGCATTTTTATGAACAGCTGTATAAGCGGCAAGCAGAGGTGGTGACCCCGAGTACAACATATCTGGATAGTGTGGAGATACCAAAGTTGGAAAATGCAGACCTAGAGATTTTAAATGCAGAAATATCAGAAGACGAAGTAGATTGGGTAGTGCAGCAGAGTTCCCTGGGGAAGACACCTGGGCCGGATGGCCTCAGTAATGAATTCTATAAATTACTTAGACCAGGAATTGGACGACAGCTAACAGAAGTATTCAATGAAGTGGTTAGAAGGGGGCAGATGCCTGAACATATGAATAAGGCTAATATTACGGTAATACTGAAGCCACATAAGCAGGCACACTTACCGGAATCTTACCGGCCTATCTCTTTGTTGAATTCGGAGACGAAATTTTTAGCTAAGATTCTGGCGAATAGACTGGCCCGGTTTCTGCCGACAATGCTGGAAGAATCGCAGGTGGGATTCGTGAAAGGTCGAAAAGTGGTTAGGAATCTGAGACGAATACTTGGGGCACTGGAAAGAGTAAGAGACGAAGGTTTGCCAGCCATGTTAATAAGCTTTGATGCCGAGAAGGCCTTTGACAGAGTGGACTGGGGCTTTTTGTTTGAGACCTTATCGGCCTATGGCATAAAAGGATTTTTCGAAAAAGCGGTAAAAACGTTATACACGGAACCTAAGGCGAGAATTAGTGTCAATGGGCTATTCTCCGACTGGTTTGATATAAAGCGGGGCACTAGGCAGGGATGTCCGCTTTCGCCGCTGCTGTTTGTATTGACCCTGGACCCGTTACTGAGGGAAATTAACAACAATGTAGAGATCAAAGGAGTTCGGATCCTGGGTCAGGAATTTAAAACTGCAGCATTTGCAGATGATTTGCTGGCGCTGATAACCGAGCCGAAGAACTCATTGACCCGGTTGTTGGAAAGCATGGAGGAATACGGGGATTTTGCGGGTTTTAAATTGAACCTAGAGAAATCAGAAGCCCTAATAAGTGCTGGGGTAGATCTAGAGATTTGGACTAGGACAAAGATTCGACAGGCGCACATGGAATTTAAGTATTTGGGAGTGCAACTGTCGATGGATCCGGCAAATTTATATAAAAGTAATGTCCCTCGATTAATTGGGGAAACTAAAACACAACTAGCAACCTGGGTTTCATTACCGCTATCTTTTCTTGGTAGGATTCATCTATATCGTATGGTCATATTCCCGAAATGGCTGTACATGTTGCAGATTTTACCTCTTAAACTGCTGGCTAGAGATCTGAAAATTCTGCAGAGGCACATAGCATGGTTTTGCTGGGCGGGGAAAAAATCGAAAATGAAATGGAAATATGTGTATGGGACTCAACGTGAAGGTGGATTAGGCATGCCTGATTTAAAAGATTATAACTGGGCATGCATGGCTAGACATTTAAGAGATTGGGTTTTGCACTCGACAACATACACTGACATAGGTTGGGAACAAGCTTTGTTTAGACCATGGTCTTTAAATTGCTTATTACACACTAGAAGAGTGAAGATACCAGCTCCTTTCCAAAATAGTGTGCTTTTACAACCTCTGCGATACGCCTGGAGGATGCTGTTGGGTCTCTGGGGGCAGGACCCAGAGGCCAGTGTGCTGTTACCGATAGTGGGGAATGTAGATTTCCCGGCGGGCAGGGAAAACCGAATCTTTAAGGACATGGAGAGACAGGGAGTGATGTTACTGGAGAGTTTTCTTCAAGTAGATGGGTCGCTGCTGACCTATGGGGAGTTTGAAAGGAGGTGCGCAGGCGGCTCACTGGCGAGATTGGCCTATTTACAACTGGAACACTACTTTAGAAGCTTGCCTAGATCTGCGATCACATTGGAGTTTGGGAAGAAGATTAGGGATTTTCTGCAAGGGGATGCATTAGGGCAAACATCAATCTCCTGGTTTCACAAGGCGCTGAAGGATCTAAAACCCCCCAAAGATGTCAAGGAGGTAGTGGGGAGATGGGAACAGGAGCTGGGAAGTTCATTTGCTATAGAGAAAGTAATCATAGCACTAAAAGGGATGACAGGAGTAGTGCATAGTGCTGAACTGCAAGAATGTCATTTTAGAACAATACATAGAGCATACTTCTCTGGCAAGCAAGCATGGCATGCAGGGATAGTGGAGGCCGATAGATGCCGGAAGTGTGGAGCGGCAATGCCTTCTTTGGCACATGGGTTATGGCAGTGTCAGCGAATTCGGGGTTTCTGGACAGCTCTTGCCCGGTTTGTGTCGAGGGTTCTGAAGTGTAGAATACAGTTCACTTTTGAACGAATCATGTTTAGCTCGCCAAGAGTATGGGCACGGGGTACAAAAGAAGAGAAGCTATTTCTGAGTAAGTCTTGCATTCTGGGGAAGAAATGCATATTGAATCATTGGATAAAGGACATACCGCCCTCCTATTGGTATTGGAGGAATAAATTGCACGAGCTTATGCTGTGGGAAGCCAGAGGTGCGCGATTTACCCCCAAAAGAAGGAAGCATTTCATAAACATTTGGACTGCATACCTGAATGTTGTAGCGCCCAGAGTTAGAAGTCAGGTATTGAATGAGTTGGAATGAATGGGAATGAATGTGGAGCAAGAGAGAATGATGAGTAGGGAGAAGTACTGGGGGGGGGGGGGGGGGGGAGAGGGGGGGGGGGGAGGGAAGAGGAGGGGGGACGATGCTGAGACATGCACCGCCGACATTTGACCATATGGGAATGGCTTTAGTCTGCTAAGGATATTGATATGAACAATAAAGCTGTATGATTCGTGGTAAAGATGGAGATGGTAGATGAAGGGCTATGAGAAACAAAGCCCTGGGCAGTAGGTCGTGCATATAAGCTACTGCCTCAGGAGGAAGAATGTTCTTAATCCCAATGTCTTGAACGAATGCCCTATGGATGGTAGCACTGTTTGAAACTGGCTTGAACATAGCGGGAAGGGAAGGGAAGGGGGGGAAGGGGGGGGGACGAGTGGATGGGAGGGGGACGGGGGGAGGGAGGGGGGGGGAAATTAAAGAAAATGTTCACAAGCTGATTTGAACTAGCATATTGTTACTTGGTTGAATATCTCTCAGTGTATAACATGTTTAACTGTTGTTGTTCTTAATAAAAAAGATTTAAATATAGGAACTGTGGGACCACTGGGAGTGTGGCCCCAGTAACCTAGAAATCACAGGGGATAATTTGAGAGCGCGAGACTCACCCAGAGGCAGTTGGGACCCAGTCAGTGGAAGGAAGATGCTAGTGTAGAGCACAGGCGGCAGGTGCAGGCAGACCTGAGCTGTGCTGGGGATCGACCCTCAAAGTAACCGTGGGGTAATCCCAGGCGGGTGGCTAGGCATTTCGTGACAGTTGGAGTGTTGTAGGATAAGGTGAGGTCCCAGGGTAGCAGGTAGACTAGAACTTCTTGTGTATAGGAGGTCTTGGGGTCTTCCAGGTGGAGGTTGATATCGCCTAATAGTAAGATGTTTGAGTGGGATGAACATATGTTTCCGATGAAATTGATAAAGTTGACCCTTGATTTGGCCCAGCTGCCTCGTGATTTGTAAAAGAATATGCAGCAGAGGTTGCCCTCGAGAGTGGGCTCGTTTATAGTGAATGCAAGTATTTCTAAGGATGGTGTGAGTAGGTTGGAAATCATGGTTATGTTGAGAAACAATTTGTATATTACCGCTAAGCCGCCTCCTTTCTGGGGGGGCCATGCCAATTGCATGATTTTATATCTCAGAGGACAAAGGTCGTTTGTTATAGGGTCTTCCTTGTCGCATATCCAGGTCTCTGCGATTAGGACTAGTCCTAGATTTTCCACCCAAGTCCTTATGAGTTTTGACTTGTTTACAGCTGAGCGTGCATTTATATATGCATTTGGGATAGGTAAATAGGAATGTTGATAGTAGTTGTTTAGAGTGATGGTTATCAGCTGCCGTCTGGTGGTGTGCTGGCTTTTTAGGTGCCAGTTAGGGATTTTCCATTTGGTATATTGGTAGAAAGGGTGGGGATTTTGGGGGTTCTGGTGATCTCTCTCCACGTTCTGTATTCACGGTTGTCAAACTGGTGGACAATGTAAGCGGCATCCCGAATAGGGTAGGATAGAGATTAGTGATTGAGGAGTGTTGGGCCAGGTTAGGGCACTGGATGTCCACAAGAGCAGTAGCACATCAAGAAAGTATCTTTGAAGTGATGCCATTTTGGTTGGTTCCAGGAGCAAATAGTTTTTGTAGTTGAGGTTGGGTATTTTCTTGGGTGGTTCTTCCTTTCTGAGCAGTGTGATGTTGTCTGAGTTTACCATGTTGTTTGTTGTATGTTACCTTGTGTGAAACTGAGCTGTTTTTTTAAATGAAAGTATATTTTGTGTGAAGGTTATTGCCACAATGAAGAGTGCCCAGTGAATGATAAACTTCTCCACCTGCATAAGTGGTTTATGTGAAGATTGACCAGTGCATGTTTGAGTTATTCCTCTCCTTTTTCTACACATTCTTTTGAGTATTAATTGACTTTGTATTCCCCGGTTTTTGTGGAGTTACTGAAACATAACTCAACAAAAAACGGGGAATACAAAGAGGGGCATAATCGAAAGGGAAGCCCAAGTTTTGCTGAGGACGCCCTCGCAAAACATCCTGGTGGAGGGGCGGCGAAACCCGTATTATCAAAACAAGATGGACATCCATCTTTCGTTTCGATAATACGGTCAGGGACGCCCAAATCTTGACATTTAGGTCGTCCTTAGAGATGGTCGTCCCTAGACTTGGTCATTTCTGATTTTCAGCGATTATGGAAACCAAGAACGCCCATCTCAGAAATGACCAAATGCAAGCCCTTTGGTCGTGGGAGGAGCCAGCATTTGTAGTGCACTGGTCCCCCTGACATGCCAGGACACCAACCGGGCACCCTACTGCAGTGGACTTCATAAATTGATCCCAGGTACATAGCTCTCTTACTTTGTGTGCCGAGCCCCCCAAAGCCACTACCCACAACTGTACACCACTACCATAGCCCTTACGGGTGAAGGGGGCACCTAGGTGTGGGTACAGTGGGTTTTGGAGGGCTCACATTTACCACCACAAGTGTAACAGGTAGGGGGGATGGGCCTGGGTCTGCCTGCCTGAAGTGCACTGCACCCACTAAAACTGCTCCAGGGACCTGCATACTGCTGTGATGGACCTGAGTATGACATTTGAGGCTGGCATAGAGGCTCGCAACAAAATATTTTTAAAGATGTTTATTGAGGGTGGGAGGGGTTTAGTGACCACTGGGGGAGTAAGGGGAAGTGATCCCCAATTCTCTCCGGTGGTCATCTGGTCAGTTCTGGCACCTTTTTGTGGCTTGGTCATAAGAAAAACAGGACCAGGTAAAGTCGTCCAAGTGCTCGTCAGGGACGCCCTTTTTTTTCCATTATGGGTCGAGGACGCCCATGTGTTAGGCATGCCCACGTGAACTTTGGTCACCCTCGTGACGGAAAACAGTTGGCGATGCCCAAATTCGGCTTTCGATTATGCCGATTTGGGCGACCCTATGAGAAGGATGCCCATCTTCCGATTTGTGTTGAAAGATGGGCGTCCTTCTCTTTCAAAAATGAGCCTGATAGTCACTTAATACACAAAAGAATATGTAGAAAAAGGAGAGGACCTAGTAGGATGTTTTATTTGCTAGCTAGCTTATATATTTGCTAGCTAACTCCTGCTTCTACAGGAGGCTCTGGGATTCTTTTTGTATTGTTTGGGGCAACCAACTGATGACAGTTAAGCATGCAAATGCAGATACTCTATAATATTGCACCTAATTTCTGGGAATACCCCTGACCCACCAATACCCCTCTTATGGCTATGCCTCCTTTATAGTTGCACACTAAGAAATATAGGTGTGCATGATATAGAATAGGCACAGGGCAGATCCATGCATAACTCCTAATTATTTCCAATTAAGATTGCCTGCCGCGAGCCTAGTTGAGGGATTGACTCAAGGGGGAAAATAGGTAGGGAATGATGAGATACTGAGGTAGAAAGGTAATATTGTGATTCAATAGGTGGATTTGTGATGATTAGGAAGGTGATGGGATAGGTGAATATGGGAGATAGGATTGGCTACTGGGGTTACTGGGTGGGGTTTTAAGTGCTCAGTGTTGAAGGTAGATCAAGCAAGAATCATTGTGTGGGAGGGAGTATGAGTGTGTGAGGGAGCTTTTGTGTTGGTGAGAGATTCTAGTGTGTTTTCTTCCTTGTCGCAGTAAATTTTGCATACCTTGAGGTTGCTGTGTGGTATGCACAGTGGTGCTTTGAGGCGGTACTGCTCTGCCAGCCTGTTGCGTTGGCACTCCGTGGTGGCTTCACCAGTGTTTTCCTTCTGTAGTACTCCCTTCAGGGAGGTGCAAAGATTGGGAGTCTGTTGCAGCTTCTGTTTCAAGCACACAGCCTAGGAGCACGGATGAGCTGGTTAGCGGTTGGCAGGTGTAAGTTTGGGGTTCGGTTTTCTCGGGATATGGTGACGGGTGGAGTTAGGGTTGTAGGTGGGCTTCAGTCTTTGTTTATTGTTATGGTGCCGCGACAATCTCAGAAGGCTGGAATGGCTAGTGGTGACAGGAGAGGGGCAGACTACAAAGTTTTCCAGAAGGCAGGCAGGCCTGTGCCTGTATAGGGGGTTTAGGGGTCTTTGTGTCATGGTTGGGATGCTGATGTGAGTGCTCGGAAGGGGAGGGCCAGTAGGCCTGGTGCTGATGCAGGAGCTGTGCAGCAGCATTCCAGAGACCTTCCAGTGCTGTGTCAGCTTTAGCTGTGCTGCTTCCTTCCAGTGGGGATCTTGAAGTACCTGAACCTGGTTCACAGCTCCAGTTGTATACCTGCTGCTGCTGGTGAGTTTGTTTGGGGTGATGGGGTTTCATTGTTGGGTCTTGGGAGTGGAGAGGGAGGGGTAAGTGTGGGTTCCGCTTCGCCAAGGAGGTCTCTGGGGTGGCGATTAAGAGAGAGGAAAATTTGAAAGCAGCTACAGCATGTAGTTAAGTATTTAGATAGAAGTAGCAGAGCTATGCGGGGGTAGGTGACCCTATTGCAATATGGGGGGATTTTAATTCTTGGGATTCCTCTTTCGTTTTCATCTTCTTGGTCTGATGATGAAGTGGTGGCAGACCGATCATAATCTCACAGCCTGAGGCATCTTTAGTGACCTCGAGGGCGGAGCTGTTATCAAGACAAGGTCACATGCTTTGTGAGATTGCACCTTTGGATGTGCAAATATCACAGAAGTTGTGTTTTAAAAATTCTTTGGGTTTAATATGTAGATGTCTTTTCTTTATTAGAGGTGGAGCAAGGTAGTGGGGATAAGAAAAAGGACCAGAAGGAGGAGTCAAAGTCATAGAAAGGGAAGGTGTCCCGCAATATATTTAATTGCCACCTGGGTTTTATGTGTATGCTACTGTGTTGGGCACAACTAAACCGGCTCTTTCTCTGGGTTTGTTGCGCTATTAGGTTATGGTGTTGCGGTCTTATTGAACCTTTGGCGGGTGGGCTTGGTTAACGTATGATGAGCTTTTTCATACGAGTCTGGAGAGGGATAAGTCTGAGGCCTGGGGTGTTTATAATGTTCATATTTGGCTTTCAGTTATGACGCACCCCCTTCAAGCCAGTGCTGTGAGGGGCTTCAGCAGCTTTGTCTGTTTCAGCAGGAGGATGTGCTAGTGCCAGTGGGTTCTCTGGGGCGGGGGATCCAGGGTTACCTTTGGGGCAGTGGAGGTTTGGAGGTGACACCTAAGTGTGTTTTTTGCTCACCACTGCAGTCTCTGACAAGGAGTCCATCCTGGTTTCTGGAGTTTGGCAGTTGGGAGTTAGGGCCGCAGTCGGGCTGGAAAGTGGGCTTCACCTGGAATGCACAGGATTGCTGGACATGGCACCTTTGCCTGTTAGGTTGTCAGTCTTGGAGCGATGGTTTGAATTGTACCCTCACAGATCTGAGGAGTTCCTTTTGTGGGAGGCTTTTTCCATGAGGTTCGTGATTCCTTTTGAGGGTCCCCTGTTATGCATTCCTTTTTTCACAATTCACTTTCAGTTGCCTGGCATCTCTTCATTGTTCGGAATAAAATTCAGAAAGAATTGAGTTTGGGCAGTATGGCAGGACTTTTCTTGGCTCCTCCTTTTGTAGATTTAGTTGTTTTCCCTTTGGGCCTGGTGCCTAAGAAGGAGCCAGGGAAGTTTTGTTTAATTCATAATATTTGATTTTATGGACCCCAGTTTGTGCACAGTTCTCTATGCCTCATCTGATCAGGCAGTTGATATGCTGTGGAAATTGGACCCCGGAATGCTTATGGCAAAGGAGGATATTGAGTCCGCTTTCTGTTTGTTGCCGGTGCACCCGGAATGTTTTTATTTTCTGGGTTTTTGTTTTGAGGGTCTCTTTTATTTTGACAAATGTATGCTGATGGGGTATTCTGTTTCCTGCAACACACGAAAAGAAAGGAGTAGGCCAGTGTGGTTCCAACACATGTTGTTAATTATTAGTTAAATCACTTTATGTAACTGCAACAATGATTTGATACAGTCCTGTGCTTCATCAACACCAGCTGTTACTCATATTAATTCATCAACTGTGACTAATAATAAACAACATGTGTTCTATCCCCTTATTTATGTTTGTTTTGTTGTTAGGGGGATTCTTCTGTTACTTTTTTTGCCTGTGTTCTGTGTCCTGCATATACTTTAAGACTTTATCTTCCTTTGTGCATTGGGTGGTAGAGTAGGTCTCGGACTCTGTGTCTATTGTTCATTATTTAGATGATTTATTTTTAATGGGGACCCAGCATCGAGTTCTCACTGTCAGGCACTATTTTCTAGTTTTTTTGTTTGTTGCGCGGGATCTCGCTGGCAAAGGACAAATTGCAGGGTCCATGTACAAATTTGTTTTTTAATTGCTTTGAACTTGATTCACTCCTCTTGGAGTCGAGGCTGCCTTACAAGAAGGTCCACAACCTATTGGAAGCTATTCAGAGGTAATTGAGAAGAAAAGCTGAGTTTGACTGAAATTCAGTCTTTACTGGGTAGGTTTAATTTTGCTGTGTATGTGATTCCCATGAAGAGGGTGTTTTCCTGGTGTTTAATGTTGTTGTCCCTTGGGTTGAGGAAGAAACAGTTTTTGGTCAAGATTCCCCAGGGTGTGCGGGAGAATTTGCGCACTTGGTGTGTTTCTGGAGCAGTTCATTAGGGTGAGTGTATGGCAGTAGCCTCCTGTATCAGCGCAGGATTTGCACTTGTACACCGATGCCTCGGGTGGCCTTGGTCCTTGGTTTTGGCATCTATTTTGAGGGCACTTGGTGCACACACCCATGGCTGGCTTGGTGGTGGGAGGAGGGCTGGTATGCCAACATTGCTTTGTTGGAGCTCTTACCAGTTTGGTGGCTTTAGTGGTATGGGGTGAGAGGTTTGCGCATAGGCAAATGGTGTGTTGCATTTAGATAATTTGGCTGTGGTAGAAGCAGTGAATCAGCAGACAGCTTGTCCCTTAATAGTAGAGTTGCTTCTTGGCATGTCCCAGGGGTGGATAATGGAGTGGCTGGCACGTCCTCTCAATTCCTGTGGGGTTTCCTTTGGGGCACTGGGGTTTTGGAAGTGATGGCCAAGTGTGTTTTTTGCCCACTGCTACAGTCTCTGACAAGGAGTCCATCCCACCTTCCAGAGTTTGACAATTGGGAATTAGGGCCGCAGTTGGGCTGGAAAGTGGGCTTCACCTGGAGTGCACAGGATTGCTAGACATGGCACCTTTGCCTGTTAGGTTGTGGACCCGTTTTCGATCATTGGTCCCCCCTTGGCGGATGAAGTGGAGACAGATGCCTGTGGAGCTTTGGGACAGTTTTTGGGAGTCTTTGCAACACTGTTGAAAAGAGCGTTGGTAGACAATACTTGGAGATCCGACTGGGCTGGTTGGGCCTATTTTATGCAGTTTGTGGGCGGGAGTTTGAGGGATAGTATTTTGCCAGCTGCATAGAGTTCTGTTGTGGAATTTATTCTCTCTGCAAAGTCTTAGGGTTGGTCATTGGAAATTGTGGTTCAATCCCTCATGAGTTTGAGCTTTTTGACAAAGCTTAATGGTTTCTCTTACCCAAGTGCTTCATTTCTAATGTGAAAATCACTTAGTGATTATGCATGTGGGGTGCGGCTGGGTTCAGGTCATCTGGTACGCTGGCCTATTTTGCATGATACTTTGGTACTTTTACTGGGTGCGCTGCATCATGTCTGTATGTCTGGTTTTGAGATGATGTTTTATGCAATATTTCCAGTGGCATTTTTTTGCAGGGCTGCAAGGCAGGGAATTGGTAGTGTCTAATAAACATTCTGCTGGCCACACTGGGCTGTTGGTGTCTGATGTGTTTTTTCATCCTGGGGTATTGGCTTTGCGGATTCGTCGCTCAAAGACGGATCAATTTGCATGGGGAATAGGTCTGTCTGCAGGCTTCGCCTCATTTGGATTCTTGTCCAGTGCATTGTGCACAACAGTATGTTTCTAGTCACCTGCCAAACGGATTCTATTGGTAGGTGCATGCTGATGGGATGCCTCTAACTTGCTTTCAGCTTGGGGCAGTTTTGAAGTAGGCTGTGGGAGTGGCTGAGCTAGAACCATCATGTTTTGAGACTCATTTGTTTGAATTAGTGCAGCCTCTATTGCTGCGCGGAATGGGGGGGGGGGGGGGGGTCAGTGGCACTGATTCACTGGATAGGCCACTGGTGTTCTGCTGTATATCACTGCTATGTGGGTAATTGATGTGGTCCTGTCCTGTTTTTTCTGGGTTTTCTTGTCTGTTAATTTTACAGGATCATTGCCTCCCAAGATTTGTATATGGATGTGTTTCCACTCCTATGTTTTTTTAGGCTCATAAGAGAACGGTTGAGTCCAGGTGGGGCCTGAATCTTGGTTTGGCAGCCATTGGCATCAGGTTCCACTGGATGGGATACGGGGCATGTCTTGGGACCAGTTGCTCTCTACTTTGCTGCAAGCGAAGCAATTCTCCTCTCCTTATTAGATTTTGTCTATTGGTGGGGTGGAGGGGGGGGGGGGGGGGGGGGGAGGAAGATAATGACCTGTGTGCTGTAAAAGGTGCAAACTTGATTCAGGCTGTGAAATGGACTAATTTTTTAAGCTGCATGTTATTTTGCTCAAACTCATTTGGTTTGGTCCAATATTATCCCGAGGTTGGTGTGGCGAGGTGCTAAGAATGTTCAAATGATGGAATGCTTGCACAAGTGTGTGAACACAGATGCGGCTCATTTTGGGCATGAATTAGGTGGTCTGGTGGTGCGGCTTTAACTGCTTGCTAAGGATTGTCCAGCGCTTTATCGCCTGGGTGGCATACAAATTTATGATGTAGGGTTGGACATTTTTCTTAGTACAGTTCAGGACTTGTTGCAGGATTGTTATGGCAAACCTGCAGCAGCACACATTGTAGAAGTGCACTGACAAGCTTTGGGCTGTCACCACTTTGGTGGGGTTACAGTGGGATCCAACTAGGTGGTGTCTGGGTAGCAGGACTGTTAATAGGACTTTGGGTCTGGGATTTGAATGAGACTTTATGTGCATCACCACCATAAATTTTGGGTGTGGCTCAATGACACCGCGGGCCACGCTAATTCCCTCAGTTGTGGTTATCTTAAAAGGAGCCAAGACCTAGCGGCATCACAGGCCATTGTTTGTAATACATCTGTTGAATTATTGTTGTGTACTAGGCATTTAGGTCGATACCGACTAACTGCATGGAAGGGAAGAGAGGGTTGGGGGATAATGGGACTTGGGTCATTTGGGTAATTGTTACTGAAACCTATTATTGATTAATTAATTGTTTAATAAAACTGCAGCCAATGTTTTGCCCAATTAATTATTTTGTGTTTTTTGTTGTTAAGATGAAGTGGTGTGCTTCTGTTTTTTGCGAGTACATAAAGGTTTGTGTGCCGATGTTAAGTGCTTGTTAACTCCAGTAATTGATTATTAGCACCAAAAGGACTAATTAGTTCATGCGTGGATCTGGTATCCAAACCCCAAATTGGCAACCTATACAGAATCTGGGAGAATATGATAGGGATGGACCTCACTCAGAAGCCAGGGTATGTGGCGTATGATCTCAGTTTCTCAAATTTACCATTAATGCTTGCTGTAGTACTTGGATCATGGCAAAGAGAGCTTCCTCCTGGAGTTCAAAAGATGTAGTATGTATGTTTTGCTTGGAAATTGCTTTTAATCAAGTTTGTGGCACCCAGAATGATGAGGAAATTTTTCTGTATCTTTCTGTCACATTTTCTTGGTCTCTGAATCTCTTGGTACTTGATGATGACCTTCCTCTACACACTATGCACAGAATAATCACTTGGTACTGATACTTCTGCATTATCAATGTTGTTCTCATGTTTTTCTCATTTACTGTAATGTTTGGTTTACTTGCATTGGGCTTCTTATCATTTAGAATGTGAATGTTCAGTCTCAGCATACACTGATTCTGATAAATTACCTCATGGAGAGTTTCCTTGTTCATACATCCAGGTTTTTCAAGATCTTTAAGTAGCAAGTCTGTAGTTCCAAAGCTGTATGACAGCATGGGACTTGGTAGCTAATTAACAGCTTGTATCTTCTTCCATTCTGTTAAAGTACCTTTCACTATTGACTTTAATCTCCTATAATATTTGTTGCTGAACTTTTCTTTTAGTAGTTTGTGCTGATAGCTTGTTCCTTCCTCCTAGATATTTATATATACCTTTCTGGTCCTATAAATTTGTCTTAGTGATCAGTTAGAGTTGAATGGTAGTATGCTAATTAGCGTTCACAGTGCAGTGACTTTCATGAAAATACCATAATATCTCAGAGGGTGATTGCAGAGTTGTGCTGAGCACCTTAATCACAATTAATTTGGGTATCAAGGATATTGCAATGATTTGGATGATATATAGTACAGTGCTAAAGAAATAAGTAGTAGTAAATTGGTAAAATTTAGCGTAGTCAATATAAATGAGAGAGATCTTTTCAGTCTTGCTTAATTTTCCTCTAAAGAAGATTGTCACAAAGTCATCCTAATCTCATCTGAAAAGCTTTTCACTGTAGAGAGGGGGATGATGCACTAAAACAATCGTTAAAGCCCTTCCCTTACCGAATCCTTAGCGAATCAGTAAGAAACGGGCATGCATCAAGGAAATTGCATGCAAATGAGCTGGTCACTGCTAGGTCATTTGCCAGTGATGTTGCCAGTGACTGTCAAGGTCTTTAGAATTAAGGCTAAATACACAGTCTAAGGAGTTAATAAGAGTACCCAGTAGATTAAGTGCCATTGAAAACAAGAGTGTTGTCAGAGAGTCTCCCTGAAATATTCCGTACTGGATCTTGATCATGTTTCAAGTTTATTAATACTTGATATACTGAATATCAAAATCCATCAATGCAGTTTACAATTAAATAAAACCTATGACATTTAAAAGAAAGGAACACTATTACTATCAAGATAGAACAAAGCAGACATCCAAAGTAATAATTCTGCAGTCTTCAGCATCACAATCAAGACACCACCACTGTCCCATTAAACTGGTGCAGTGTATTATCATAATTGTCCAAATGATTTCTCAAAAAAGTAGGTTTTTAGGCCAGCTGTAAACTTTTGATAGGAAGGTTCAAAGCACAAATGAATAGGGGAAAACTGGTATTCTGTGCACTAACTTTAAAATTTTGTACTGTGTCCTCACTGATAACGATGTTAGAAATGAGTTTCATCTTCGTATGTCAGATGGTGGTGTTTTGCCACATTTTCATGATGGACTTGATGGTCCAGGGTTTAATTTCTACATTTCAAGGCAATGAACAAGGGTTAAACGAGAAGTAATGCCTCTACCTCTATAATTCATCAACAGATGGCAACACTAATGCACTACACAGGTTATTTGAAATCTCTTCCTTGTTCTTTGAAATCTCTTCCTTCAGCTCAGTTAGAGAAGTGTTTGTGTGAAGAGACTGTTTGCTATTGTTTTTGCTTATGAAATGGAAGTATGCAGTGAGCACTCAGTGTGATTGAAGCAATGTGCTGTGACATTTCTGACTGTTGAAGGATTCCCTCCAATTGTAATTCTCTATTGCATGCCAAGTGTGTGAGGATCACTCAAAGGGAAATTGCTAAGTGCGTTAGAAATTTCCCTTTGAGTGATCCTCTAATTGACCTTTGCAAGTTTGTCAACTTTTTCACATGAGACTCGTCTGATGTTGTTACGGATTGACTAATTCATTTTTAATCACAGAAATCAGCCTTTATTTGTTCACAGTTAACACAGTCATCACCATACAACCTGCATGTGACATTGAATTTCAATAGGAGGGACCCCTTCAACATTCTGAAATCATGGCATA
This sequence comes from Microcaecilia unicolor, assembly GCF_901765095.1. NCBI lineage: Eukaryota > Metazoa > Chordata > Amphibia > Gymnophiona > Siphonopidae > Microcaecilia > Microcaecilia unicolor. Next base: position 503,069,165 of record NC_044032.1, read on the forward strand.
TTGGCTTAAATTGCACTGACGAATGTTCACTGCATTCTTCCAGTTCACAAACAATAGCAAAACAGCCTGTTTGTTTTTTAAATCTCTTCTTTCACCTCAGTTGACAAGAAGTATCTGGGTGAAGAAGAGATTTAAAAAACAAAAGTGAAAGTGTGTAGTGCATCGATGCTGCCATCTGTTGATGAATTATGAAGGTTGAGGCATTACTTTTTATATAACCCTCATATTATCCTGGAGCGATCAAAGGCTTTCTTATAATCAATCCATGCTATTCTGGATGTTTGCTTTTGTTATACTGGATATAATGGCTTTATTCTTCATCAGTTGGTGTTGCTGCTGCTTTCTGGTCCTAATTAAAAGACCTTACCCCCTTCTTACCCATCTTTTTCTCTCCATAGTCTTTTTACTGTCAGGTTGCTTATCTGCTCAATGTGTATCTTTCCTATCAACAATTATAGTTCTTTTCCTTTTTAATATTGTTTTTAAGTATTGTAAATCACTGAGACCTGCTAGTTAGCATTAGCAGTATAGCAAATTTTAATAAACTATAATCTATAGTTCCATATACTCCCTTCTTATTTCCCTTCTGCTATATTGTATTATATAGAATAGAGAATGACATGGGGACAAAGTTTGACCCCGTTCCCATGGGTTCTGTCTCCATTCCCGCCCCGTCCCCGCAGGTTCTTTCTCTGTCCCCGCCCCGTAGGCCATTCATGACAAAAATTAACTAGAACAATTAGGAACATTAAACTATATAAGTGGAGGCATGTGCAGCAGAGCAGTCATTATACAATTATAAAGGTGAAAAATAATCAACAAAGGAAATTTAGCAACCTACAGTGGTGGAAATAAGTATTTGATCCCTTGCTGATTTTGTAAGTTTGCCCACTGACAAAGACATGAGCAGCCCATAATTGAAGGGTAGGTTATTGGTAACAGTGAGAGATAGCACATCACAAATTAAATCCGGAAAATCACATTGTGGAAAGTATATGAATTTATTTGCATTCTGCAGAGGGAAATAAGTATTTGATCCCCCACCAACCAGTAAGAGATCTGGCCCCTACAGACCAGGTAGATGCTCCAAATCAACTCGTTACCTGCATGACAGACAGCTGTCGGCAATGGTCACCTGTATGAAAGACACCTGTCCACAGACTCAGTGAATCAGTCAGACTCTAACCTCTACAAAATGGCCAAGAGCAAGGAGCTGTCTAAGGATGTCAGGGACAAGATCATACACCTGCACAAGGCTGGAATGGGCTACAAAACCATCAGTAAGACGCTGGGCGAGAAGGAGACAACTGTTGGTGCCATAGTAAGAAAATGGAAGAAGTACAAAATGACTGTCAATCGACAAAGATCTGGGGCTCCACGCAAAATCTCACCTCGTGGGGTATCCTTGATCATGAGGAAGGTTAGAAATCAGCCTACAACTACAAGGGGGGAACTTGTCAATGATCTCAAGGCAGCTGGGACCACTGTCACCACGAAAACCATTGGTAACACATTACGACATAACGGATTGCAATCCTGCAGTGCCCGCAAGGTCCCCCTGCTCCAGAAGGCACATGTGACGGCCCGTCTGAAGTTTGCCAGTGAACACCTGGATGATGCCGAGAGTGATTGGGAGAAGGTGCTGTGGTCAGATGAGACAAAAATTGAGCTCTTTGGCATGAACTCAACTCGCCGTGTTTGGAGGAAGAGAAATGCTGCCTATGACCCAAAGAACACAGTCCCCACTGTCAAGCATGGAGGTGGAAATGTTATGTTTTGGGGGTGTTTCTCTGCTAAGGGCACAGGACTACTTCACCGCATCAATGGGAGAATGGATGGGGCCATGTACCGTACAATTCTGAGTGACAACCTCCTTCCCTCCGCCAGGGCCTTAAAAATGGGTCGTGGCTGGGTCTTCCAGCACGACAATGACCCAAAACATACAGCCAAGGCAACAAAGGAGTGGCTCAGGAAGAAGCACATTAGGGTCATGGAGTGGCCTAGCCAGTCACCAGACCTTAATCCCATTGAAAACTTATGGAGGGAGCTGAAGCTGCGAGTTGCCAAGCGACAGCCCAGAACTCTTAATGATTTAGAGATGATCTGCAAAGAGGAGTGGACCAAAATTCCTCCTGACATGTGTGCAAACCTCATCATCAACTACAGAAGACGTCTGACCGCTGTGCTTGCCAACAAGGGTTTTGCCACCAAGTATTAGGTCTTGTTTGCCAGAGGGATTAAATACTTATTTCCCTCTGCAGAATGCAAATAAATTCATATACTTTCCACAATGTGATTTTCCGGATTTAATTTGTGATGTGCTATCTCTCACTGTTACCAATAACCTACCCTTCAATTATGGGCTGCTCATGTCTTTGTCAGTGGGCAAACTTACAAAATCAGCAAGGGATCAAATACTTATTTCCACCACTGTAGATATGTAAGGGCCGTCACACATGTTAACATGGTATTTCAGAACTTGAATGTAAATATTGTCAATTACATGTGTATGTCAGCCATTCTGAAAACCTACATGTGTGAATGCTACTAATTAAATACAAAGGCCTTACATTTTTTTTCAAAAGGAAATATACAGTGGGAGATAAAGGAGGAAACCACCCGTAACACTAGATCTACCATTCGGTCAGTCTGATCCCTACATAAATTAGATTGAAAACGTGAAATATTATAAAATGTCCTCATATCTCTTTGTTTCTTACTGAACTTTGAATATATTGTCACCCTTTGGGGCTCATTTTCAAAGCACTTAGACTTACAAAGTTCCATAGATTACTGTAGAACTTTGTAAGTCTAAGTGCTTTCAAAATACGCCTTATTATATGCCTGTTCTTTGTCACCTGTACTTTGTGTCAGTAGAATTTTGTTTGCTGAAGAAATGTTATGAAACAGAAGTTCTGAATGTCTCCTAATTTTGTTTTTCAGCATGGAGACTGTACATTTGACTCAGGCAGATTCTTATCTAGAAGCGTGCCGAATGCTCATTTCCAAAGATGTGATTCCCATCTTATTAAGAAATATGGCTTTCAGTGACAGTTTCTCTGTGCATGATGTAGAAGGGTTGTGTGACGCTATTAAGATACAATTTCAAGGAACAGAGAACAAATTACAAGAAGAGCATGAGAGGAAGATGGTAGCTCTAACAGCTGAATGTAATCTGGAGACTAGGAAAGCAATGGATATACAGTACCAAAGAGAGATGGCAGAAAAGGAGGAAGCCGCAGATCTGATGAAGAATGCCACTGAGTTGGTAAGTCTGCTTAACAAGGAATCAAAAATTGTAATGTGGTTATGGTATCTTTGAGTTTAAAGTACAATACTCCTCCAATAAGCAATTGAACTATTGATTAGCATTATGGGCTAGATCTATATATGGCGCAGAAAAAAGTGCTATTCTATAAGCCGCACTTAAAATTAGGTGTGGTTTATAGAATAGCGCTTGCACTCGAGAATCGAGCCTAACTTCAGGTGTGGCCATTTGCACCAACTGAAATGTGCAAATGTATGCACCTACATTAGTTGCATATTCCTATTATTCTATAGCTACCTGCGTAAATTTTAGGAATGCCCCATTATGCCCATGCCCCCTTTTTCAGATCACGCACAGATTTAAGACACATAAATGACAAATCTAATTAGTGGCAACTATTGCAGGTTAAAAAGCCAATGATTAGCACTAATTGACTCATTCAGTTAAATTGCGCATACAAACTGGGTGCATGCCCAAATGTGTACATACAATTTGTGGCGGCTTTTATAGAATTACTGGGTATCTGTGAATCACACATGGCAATGCTGGATCATTTTTATTTCCATTTTTCATTTTATCTATCTTTCACATACTGGATATAATTTCAAACAAGCCTCTTGTGGCATTTTTAAAGATTAGATTAATGATATGGAATCACATTCAAAAAGAATTGGTACAACATTTAAATGTAGGTTGGTCGCTTTGTTTACTTATGATATATATCATTTTGTGCTTTGGTGGGAACCTTTTTTTTTTTTTTTAAATGGCAATGATGCAGGTCAGTTTCATTTATGTATAAGCTAATGCTTTTTACACGATCTGATACCCGCAAGCAAACCTTCTCCGGAGTAGCCCCCACACTCTGGAATGCATTGGTGAAAGGCTCCGCTTAACACAAGACTATCTCTACTTCAGGAAGCAGGTGAAAGCTTGGCTCTTCAACCAAGCCTTTAATGGGAGAAGTAACTAACTTGTTAGTCTCACTCACACACATAACTCGGGCTGCACATACTGCAGCTGGACATGTTTATCCACTCCTAGTCTAACTGAAATAATATTAAACCATCTCTCTGACCTCATGTGCAACATTCTTCAAATCAGTCACCTTACTTTCAAATTCTTCCTACTTGCTTACTCATCTGTATGTTACAACTTTGCCTTACCCTTCACTACCAATTTTATGGGCAATACGATCATTTGGTATGTATTAGTAAATAATTTTAGTTATGGTTTTTTTTCAACAACTTATTTTTGATTAAAGATGATCATTGTCACAGAATACGTGCTTTGAAAGTTCTTTTTTTAATCTTAAAATTTAAAATATTACATTTTTTTCGTACCTCCACTGTCCTATTTATATGGTATCTTTTGCGTCTTGGAGATCTTCTCTTAGTAATGTTAACTCTGTATATGCACCAAAAGGTAACTGAACAAAAAAAACATTTTCAGAGATCGGCTGTCCAACCAAATTGTGCTCATTCAGTCAACCAGGTTGCAATGTATTACACCAACAAGCAGGAGGGCACAGGATCACGCCCTCTGTTAGGAAGCCATCTGGATGTGGAGCCAACACGGCATATTCATGCAGGCCACTTAATCTGGCACGCAAAAACAACAGTCTGACCGAAAGGCTGAGCAGGGTTATTCAACAACATGAGTGGTCTCTCAACATGGGCATTGTCCGCGAGATCTTCCAAGTGTGGAGCACTCCCTCGGTGGATCTCTTTGCCACTCAACTGAATCACAAAGTCCCTCAGTTCTGTTCCAGACTGCAGGCTCACGACAGACTAGCTTTGGATGCCTTCCTCCTGCATCATGGGGATATGTCTTCAGTATGTGTATCCTCCCATTCCTCTTGTGGAGAAGACTTTGCTGAAACTCAAGCAAGACCACAGGACCATGATCTTGATTGCATCTTACTGGCCATGGCAGATCGGGTTCCCTCTTCTGGAGTTTTCCTCTGAAGAACCATGGAGATTGGAGTGTTTTTTGACCTTCATTATTCAGAACAAGGGATTTCTTCTGCATCCCAACCTTCAGTCTCTTACGCTCAGCCTGGATGTTGAGATCCTAGAATTTGCTTCTTTGGGTCTGTCGGAGGGTGTCTCCTGGATCTTGCTATCTTAGATTCCACTAAGAAGTGTTATTCTTTCAAATGGAGGAGGTTTGCCATTTGGTGTGAGAGCAAGGCCCTAGCTGCTATTTCCTGCCTTCTTGAATACCTTCTACACCTCTCTGAGTCTGGTCTCAAGACTAACTCCATAAAGGTTCACCTCAGTGCAGTTAGTCCTTATCATCATGTAGAGGGTAAGCCCATCTCTGGACAGCCTCTAGTTGTTCGTTTCATGAGAGGTTTGCTTTTGTCAAAGCTCCTTGTCAAACCTCCACCTGTGTCATGGGACCTCATTATCGTTCTCACCCAGTTGATGAAAGCTCCTTTCAAGCCACTGAATTCCTGCCATCTGAAGTACTTGACCTCGAAAGTCATTTTCTTGGTAGCTGTTATTTTGGCTATGTAGAGACAGTGAGTTTCAGGCTCTAGTAGGTATTGCACCCTTATACTAAGTTTCATTACAACAGAGTAGTCCTCTGCACGCACCCTAAGTTCCTACCAAAGGTTGTGTCGGACTTCCATCTGAACTAGTCGAGTGTCTTACCAACATTCTTTCCCCAACCTCATGTCCATCCTGGCGAGAGCACCTTGCACACCTTGGACCATCGATCTGACCCATTATGACTATTCTTATGTTTCCTATTTGTATTTATTTTGGTTTATTTGATATACCGCCAATCCCCAGATGGCATCTGGGCATGGGCGGTTTACAGTAAAAGCTCTCAGGTATTTACAAGACTAGCTGCTTTGGAGATGTGTCTCTGTCATATTTCAGTTTTGTGTATTTATGTTTTGTATCCTTATATATATATATATATATATATATATATATATATATATACATACATACATATACGGTGCACTCCATTTAAATGCACGTCAGATAAGTGCATGCTCTGTTTAACTGCATGCCGTACTTCGGTCCCATTTTTGGCACCATCAATTTCTATGGGGACAAACTTCGGTTTATCGCACTACTGATAAGTGCAAGATTCGCTTATATGCATGGTTTAAGACTGCTCCTCTGCAGGAAAGACTCCGCATAATTGCGCGCACGGAATATGGAAGCCAATTGGCGTGTGACAACCATCGAGATGTCAAATTTACTGGTCCACAGGCAGAATAAGCAAAAGTATGTTGTTAGAGTGTACACTGGGGTCGTCGTCACGGTGGAACTGTAAGACTTTAACACTGGCTGAGTGAATAGAAGTTCTTAAAAAATTAGAAAACAAACAGTCAAGCATCTTTTGCTAAAGAATATGGTGTCAATCCCAGTCAAATTTCATGTGTCTTGAAGCAGAAAGACCAGCTTCTGGAAGAGTGGCAAACTAATAGAAATCCTCAACGGAAACAAAAACGGGCGGGAAAAGCTGATGAGGTAGAAGATGCTCTTCGGTGGTTTTCTCAAATCAGGAGCAGACAGTTTCCTGTCAGTTGTCCACTGCTTATGGAGAAAGCTAACCAGCTAGCTGAAAGTCTTGGACTAACTGTTGGATGGTTAGAAAGATGGAAGGAGAGGAACAACATAAAATTCAAGAAACAGCATGATGAGAAACAAGATGCTAATGACTTTGGTGCTGAAAATTGGGTTGTTTCAGTTCTTCTACCATCTTGAACAAGTTTGCACCTCGTGACATTTTCAATGCTGACGAAAACAGTCTCTGCTGGCGAGCGATTCCTGATGGAACACTTGCATTGAAACATGCCAAAACTACTGGAGGTAAAACATCGAAGGACCGACTGACGATCCTCCTTTGCTGAAATATGGATGGGAGTGAGAAGTTGGAACCCCTCGTCATTGGAAAGAGCAAACAGCCCCGTTGCTTCAAGAAAGTTAAGCAATTTCCTGTGTCATACGAGGCTAACGCAAATTCATGGATGACTGGGGAAATTTGGAAGCAGTGGCTAAAGAAGTTAGACACTGGAATGTGGGCACAAAAGCGTCAGATTTTGTTGCTTTGTGTTAATTGTGCTGCACACAGGGATGATGTCAGGCTGTCTAATGTCAAGGTGGTCTTCCTGCCACCAAACACTACCTCTCTGATCCAACCTCTGGATCAGAGAATAATAACCAATTTCAAACAACATTATCGGGCTCTTGTGCCACGTGGTCTGATGAGCGTTATGGATGACCAGATTGGCAAGGATAAACGTGATGTTGAACTGGCTCGTAAACTGGATCAGGTGACCCTCAGGGGGAGGAATGCTGGCTTCGGCCTAACCCCTGGTAAGCCTTTCCTCAGCTGAGAGGTGCCCACCTCTACCACCGGCTGCCTTTCAGGTGCTGTGGAGGACTTGCAGCTCATCTGCATATCCTTACAGCCTTCTCCGGGGTGACACCCAGGTCCACCCCGATCCACTCAGGGCCTCCGCTCTAGGTGCGGGCATTTTTCTCTTTGTATCTAATCTTTTTCCAGTTGCTAAAGTACCTTAATCGTTTATGGCCCCTATTCACATTCTCTTCCTAGCTCTGTCCCTTCCTAATCTTTTCCCTCACCCCCTACCTCTCTCCACTACAGGAACTCACTTCCCATCCATTGACTTCATCATCTCACCTTCTCTCCTACCCTCTTCCTCCCTCTTGGCTTTTAATCTCCGTCTCTTTCTTCCCTCCATTTTGCCTTCCCCATTCCACCTAAATACCTCTCGCCTTCGACGCCTTCGAGGCCACACCTCTCCTACTCTCCTCCGCTCTCTTTTACTCCTTCTCTTACTCTCAGCTGGTGACATCAATCCCAATCCTGGCCCTCCTCACCAACTATTATCCAAACTCTACAGATCTCACCGTGACCTCTCTAACCTCATCTCTATTCCTCTACTCCCCTCCTCTTCTCTGCCCTTCTCTTGCGCCCTATGGAATGCCCGCTCTATCTGTAACAAACTCCCCTATATCCAGGACCTCTTTATCTCGCGTCACCTCCATCTGCTCGCCATAACAGAAACCTGGCTCTGCCCTGATGACTCTGCTTCAGTCACAGCCCTGTGCCATGGCAGTTATCTATTTTCACATACTCCTCGCCCTGCTGGCCGTGGGGGCGGTGTTGGACTACTTCTCTCTCCCTCCTCCAGATTTCAACCCCTTCTTCCACCTCAATCTCACTGTTTTTCCTCCTTTGAAGTCCACTCTATCCGCCTTTTCTCTCCTCTGCCTCTTCGAATAGCGGTCATTTATCGTCCCCCTAATAAGTCCCTTTCATCCTTTCTCAGTGACTTTGACGCCTGGCTTGCCTTCTTCCATGATCCTTCCTCCCCTTCTCTCATCCTTGGTGACTTTAATATTCCTGCTAATGATCCTTCCAACTCTTATATTTCCAAGTTACTCGCTTTAACGTCATCCTTTAATCTCCAACTATGCTCCACCTCCCCCACTCATCAAAATGGTCACTGTCTTGATCTCATCTTCTCCTCCAACTGTTCACCTTCTAGTTTCCTTGCCTCTGATCATCCCTCCTCTGATCACCATCTTATAACTTTCACACTTAAATCTCCTCCTTCCCAGTCCCGTCCTATCCTATCTAATTTATCTAGGAATCTTCACGATATTGACCCTTCATCTCTATCCTCCCATGTTTCAAACCTCCTCTCTACTGTGGCACCATCTACGTCTGTCAACGAGGCTGTTTCTTCTTACAACAATACTCTATCCTCTGCCTTAGACACTCTTGCACCTTTGATGACCCGCCCTGTAAGGCGTACAAAACCCCAACCTTGGCTGACTTCTAATATCCGCTACCTACGTTCCTGTACCCGCTCCGCCGAACGCCTTTGGTGGAAATCTCGGGCCCTTGCTGATTTCTTACACTTTAAGTTCATGCTGACCTCCTTCCAATCTGCTCTTTTACGTGCCAAACAGGATTATTATATCCAACTGACCAACTCTCTTGGCTCTAATCCTCGACTTCTCTTCACCACATTGAACTCTCTCCTCAAGGTGCCCCCTCCCCCAACTCCCCCTTCATTATCTCCTCAGACCCTTGCTGAATTCTTTCACAACAAGGTTCAAAAGATAAACCTTGCTTTCTCTACCTCACCAGCTCTCCCTCCACTAGTCCGTTCCCCTCTCTCTCCTTCCCCTCATTCCCTTTCCTCCTTTCCTGAAGTTACTATTGAGGAAACTACACTTCTCCTTTCTTCCTCAAAATGTACCACCTGTTCCTCTGATCCCATTCCCACCCACCTTCTTAATGCCATCTCTCCTACTCTTATTCCTTTTATCTGTCACATTCTCAACCTCTCACTTTCCACTGCGACTGTCCCTGCTGCCTTTAAACATGCTGTGGTCACACCTCTCCTTAAGAAGCCTTCACTTGACCCTACTTGTCCCTCTAATTACCGACCCATCTCCCTCCTTCCTTTTCTCTCCAAATTACTTGAGCGTGCTGTTCACCGCCGCTGCCTTGATTTTCTCTCCTCACATGCTATTCTTGACCCATTACAATCTGGTTTTCGCCCTCTCCACTTAACCGAAACTGCGCTTACTAAAGTCTCCAATGACCTATTACTGGCTAAATCCAGAGGTCAATATTCCATCCTCATTCTTCTTGATCTTTCCGCTGCTTTTGACACTGTCGATCACAGCATACTTCTCGATACCCTGTCCTCACTTGGATTCCAGGGCTCTGTCCTTTCCTGGTTCTCTTCCTACCTCTCCCTCCGCACCTTTAGTGTTCACTCTGGTGGATCCTCTTCTACTTCTATCCCTCTGCCTGTCGGCGTACCCCAGGGTTCTGTTCTTGGTCCCCTCCTCTTTTCTATCTACACTTCTTCCCTTGGTTCATTAATCTCATCCCATGGCTTTTCCTACCATCTCTATGCTGATGACTCCCAAATCTACCTTTCTACCCCTGATATCTCACCTTGCATCCAAACCAAAGTTTCAGCGTGCTTGTCTGACATTGCTGCCTGGATGTCTCAACGCCACCTGAAATTAAATATGACCAAAACTGAGCTTCTCATTTTCCCCCCCAAACCCACCTCCCCGCTCCCCCCGTTTTCTATTTCTGTTGATGGCTCTCTCATTCTCCCTGTCTCCTCAGCTCGAAACCTTGGGGTCATCTTTGACTCTTCTCTCTCCTTCTCTGCTCATATCCAGCAGACCGCCAAAACCTGTCGTTTCTTTCTTTACAACATCCGTAAAATCCGCCCCTTTCTTTCCGAGCACTCTACCAAAACCCTCATCCACACCCTTGTCACCTCTCGTTTAGACTACTGCAATCTGCTTCTTGCTGGCCTCCCACTTAGTCACCTCTCCTCTCTCCAGTCGGTTCAAAACTCTGCTGCCCGTCTCATCTTCCGCCAGGGTCGCTTTACTCATACTACCCCTCTCCTCAAGACCCTTCACTGGCTCCCTATCCGTTTTCCCATCCTGTTCAAACTTCTTCTACTAACCTATAAATGTATTCACTCTGCTGCTCCCCAGTATCTCTCCACACTCGTCCTTCCCTACACCCCTTCCCGTGCACTCCGCTCCATGGATAAATCCTTCTTATCTGTTCCCTTCTCCACTACTGCCAACTCCAGACTTCGCGCCTTCTGTCTCGCTGCACCCTACGCCTGGAATAAACTTCCTGAGCCCCTACGTCTTGCCCCATCCTTGGCCACCTTTAAATCTAGACTGAAAGCCCACCTCTTTAACATTGCTTTTGACTCGTAACCACTTGTAACCACTCGCCTCCACCTACCCTCCTCTCTTCCTTCCCGTTCAGATTAATTGATTTGATTTGCTTACTTTATTTATTTTTTGTCTATTAGATTGTAAGCTCTTTGAGCAGGGACTGTCTTTCTTCTATGTTTGTGCAGCGCTGCGTATGCCTTGTAGCGCTATAGAAATGCTAAATAGTAGTAGTAGTAGTAGTAATAGTGTTGGATTCCCTACATATGCAGAAAGAAGCCTGCAATAATGTTACACAGGCAACCATTGTGAATTGCTACAAGCGGGCAAGCTTTGTTAAAGATGTGGAGAGGGACAAAACAGATGCAGCTGTTGCAAATGCGTCAGATGAACAGGTTATTGACATCCTAGCCAGTGTTACTGAAGAGGAGTTTCATCGCTACATAGCTGTTGATTACGATCTACAAACAGCTGATGACAGCACTGATGTTGAGATATGCGCCTACACGCAGGCAACAACGGCTGAGGATGGAACAAATGATGAAATGAGGAGCGAGGCACATGCTGAGAAAATTCAACAACCTCCTCCTGTCACTTTTGCAAGAGTGCTGGAGAGTCTCAACACCATGTGGGCCTATCTGGAGGCCACTGGATGTCAGTGCTATAACAGCTTTTACCGTCTGGCAGATGTACTCTGTGGAACTCACAGACCCAAGAGTGTACAGAGGACTATAACTGATTACTTCAAGTAAGCCTAATGTCAGTTATCAGATGTCAAGCTTCTTTGGGTCACAACGGTTAAGTGCACGCTCTGGTTAACTGCATGTATTTCTTTGGTCCCAGACCAATTATATATGTATATAATTTGTAAGTTAGCATAAAATTTCCTTTTTTTTTTTTTTTTACTTTCTAGAAATGTTTGTATATAAGAGTTCGTAGTGAAAAATATAAGCGACCTAATCAATTTTTGGAAATCACTGAAGACCTATCTCTTCAATAGAACATATCACAACGACCCATCACCTGAACTTTAGTACATTACTGTTTTAATTATTATTTCATTATCGATCTCGTTATACCCAATGTTTTATTCCACTATGATACTCATATTCTTGTGTTATTATTAATTGTATCTCTACTCAGCCATGATTTCCAGGGCAGAACATTGTAAGCCACATTGAGCCTGCAAATAGGTGGGAAAATGTGGGATACAAATGCAACAAATAAATAAATTTTAATTTTGCAGAATTAAACATTTTTATGAACGGTAAAGGCTTAACAAAAATGCATTCTACCAGTCTAGGTGCAATGCTTTCTAGCAGAAACCAGTTTGTGTCTTCTAGATTAAAGGAAGAAATGCAAAATATCAGACCACCTAATGGATTCCATGTGCAACATAAACATCTCCACAGATGACAGCACTGTGCAACAAATCATTAGAGTAAAGCTTGTACCTGCAGCACAGTAGAACATTATAAATAGCAAAATGTTGACAGCAGAGAAACCTTTGGGTTCAACATGTTGGGATAATTTATTCTCACCATTGAGTCCTTGTTCACATATTGACTGATACTGTTTTGGATTTAAAGCCTGCTGAAGCTCCTGTACATCTTTGTTTTTTCAAGTACTCTGATGCTAATTTTTAGCTGTTGGATTGTTTCTCTGTTGATTCATTTTTACAATAGCGGCTGGGCAAGAAACAAGATTCCATATCAACCTGAAATATGTGTACACCTATCCCTCTCTGGCAGGGGAAAAGCAATGTTTCAGGGCTCTTAGTGCTTTTATGATACATCAATACTTGCTTAGCCCCACACCCCCACTTTTTTTGCCGCCTTTTCATCCTTTCAAGTAGTCCCGCCGGCTTTACTGTTCCCATTGCTGCCTCAACGCTACTTGCTTAGCACCACTGCGGTTGATTTTTCTTCCAGTTTTATTTGTCTATCTATGCTTATGTTTGGTGCATTTACCTGTCATCAGTCTTTTTAAAGGCTTGATTTGGCTGCCTTACTTATGGTGTTCCATTCATTGGCTTATACAGCAAACAGACTCCTGAAGCAGCCATTTTTTCGCCGAAACACAGCTCAGTATCGAGTATTTTTAATTTTCTTTTAATAAAGCTCTTTGATTACTCGCCTCCACGGTGTTTTGGAAGTGTTGTGTTGATCTCACTACTTTTTTGCTTTTCTTTCATTTTTACTTACTGTACGTATCAGATCTAGTTTCTCCACTTTTGTTGGTATTTTGTTTACATCAATAGTTCAGAAATAATGACAAGTAAATCCAAGGGAATAGGAGTTTAGTGGTGTATAACTTTGTAAATGATGATTATCTATGTATATACACATAGATAGATGTTTATATTTCTTTATTTATAGTTATTGTTTTTAATTTTTTTTAATTAAAATGACTACATTGAGATATCAAAGCCCTCCAGCTTAACTTTTTAAAAATGTTTATAACTGCATGTGATCTTTGAGAAGAAAGTTTAGGTGGGGTGGGGGAATGTCAAGATTAAACAGCGGAAGTATTTAACTTTCTACTATTATTTTTCAAAAATATTCTTCAAACTGTCAGTTTTTACAAATACAGACACATTTAAATTTAAGAAAAAATTAAAATTCCTCTTGTTCCACAAGATATGCAGTTTTGCCCTCATTTTCCTATGGCATTCCTGGAGCAGAGTTAAGTCGGGAAGGCACTAACTTATGTTGTTTTTGAATTTTTAAAACCATATGCATAGCCAGTACACTCACACGTCTGAGAAGTGCAAAATCCTCAGATAAAAGGACCCAGATACTTTGCCACTGCACAGCCAGTTTTGAAAATTGCCTTAGAAATGTTTCTGTAGCCCAATAACAAGTATTCAAGGACAGGCTACCACATTACAGGCGAGTGTATATTTTTTCTGTGGACTCTTTATTTACATTCAGGTCTTTCTCTTTGATGATCATTTTCATTGCATAGTCTGTTACAGAATACAGAATTTCCCTGGATAAACTTCATTTATTGGAGCAAAACCAGGTGAAGAGGTTGCTTCTGGCGAAAGAAGAATGGGAATTTGCAAAGGCCTATCGAGAGCTGGCTGTCTCCCAAAGAACTGAGTTGCACAACTGCTTTTTTGACCAGCTGAAAGAGACGGCATACACAAAAGGCATAAACTTAGAAGCAACCAGAACCTTAATGCAGGATTACTCAAAAATGCAGGTAATGACATAGAATAATCAACCCTAGCGCAGGTGAAGTACCTGCTTAACACTGTCTCTGTTTCTACTTAAATCAGCAAGACTTCTATTGTTATTTCAATTGGTAATGTAATAGTTTATTATTTATGCTGTGGCAATGTTGCTGATTTGTTCAGCTATTTCTTTTGTGAATGTTTGTCTTTACCACAAATGAAAGTTGGGCTTGTAATTCAATTAGAACTGAGGGCAGGGAGTATGGGGTGGGTTCAGTGGTAGTGATGTGTGCTTATATGTAGATGACCTTGGTTCAATAGGCCAGGACTGTACTCCCTGGGCTGTCTGGACATCCTGCAGATTCAGCTTTCATAATTCCTAAAGAGAGGACATCCCAGTCATCACTCCATAGTGACACCTACCCCCAGATCCTATATATGGTGCCCAAAATTGGATGCCGATACTTGGGTGCTGATTCAAGATGTATTCCAATTAAATTGGCTAGGGAGTGTTTAGTATAAAGCTGTCTGGTTTTGCAGATCAGCCAGCTTTGTATATATAACGTATTCCCTTATTTATGATCTAGTAGGGAAATTAGCTAGCCTGTGTCTTCTTGGTCTTCTCACAGACCATAGATAGGCTTGCTTAGCCCTAGTAATGGGTCATAAACTTTAACAAGTGTCTGTTTGTTTGTTTCAAACAGGCTTTAAACATAACACAGAAACATTTCAAGTGAAGGACAAGTATAAGTGATAAGTATTCGAGGGAGGGACGTTGCAAAGGGCAAATGATGGATAATTGGGAAAAATACCAAAGAAACAGAATTATGTGAAGGTGACCTTAGAGGTCAGAGTTGAAGAATACCAGATAAGTAAGAGAGAAAATATAAGACATTAAGTGATTGGACAAAATTAAGCTTCAGTATTCTACCTAAGCACATCTTGTACTAGTCAGATTCTGATAGCTTCCAAAGGAAACAGAGAGATTTTATTTTCCTTATACTGAAATTTGGACTGATATAAAGTAGAATTCAATTTTCTGTAACACTGGGACAAAATAATTTTTATTGTAACCATTTATTTACTCGAATAAAAACTGAACTCTAAAGTGTTTTCCTTTGCCAGAAGGGCTCACTTGTTTTGTTTTGTTTAGCTTCCCTTTAGAGGCAAGAGGGTTGCTATACAGGAGCCAATTAATGCCAATAATTGTGTGCTAAATGCACCAGTTGGGAATGGGACACACATTTTGCTATGCGCTATTCCATAAAAATATGTTCCTAAATCCCACAGTGTATAACCCAAAAGAGGGTGTGACCATGGGAGGGTTGGGAGTGTTTCTAAAATTTGTGCGCTATATCCTACAGGTTCTTGACTGGTCTGTTGAGAACACTAAGGAAAGAAAAATCATATTTTACCTGCTCATTTTCTTTCCTTTAGTTTTAATTTTTCCTTTCCTAAATTCCTTTTGACCAAAAAAAATCAGTAAAAACTCCCAAAATGGCTTATGGTTTATAATAAGAGGCAGGAATTGCCTTTCCTGAACAATCCTAGTACTCAAGACTTTATATGTGGCAGACCTTTCTGTTATAGATTAAAACAGAATATGTCATTGTTTCTCTTAAATCCTTTGATTTCATGATGGGATCATCTATGACATTGTTTCCTAACACGCAGTATGAGTACCCCAAGGGGGTAGACAAGACCTCCCCAGGGGATACACAGTGAGTAACGCCCAGCCAAAAAAAAAAATCTCAAGCTTGATGGTATCAATCCTTCCGTCCCTCTCCCCACCCACCATACCTTTTCAAACCTGTCTTACAGAGGTTGCCGGAAGCAGGGCAGCAACAATGTGGTGCTCATGCTGAAATCGGAGCCTTCTGTATGATGCAACTTCCTGTTTCCACCTAGGCAGGCAGGAATATCAGACAGAAGGCTCTGATGTTGGAATGGGCAGTGCGTGTGAATCGCTGCCAGTTGCCGGCAACCTCTCTATGACAGTTTTAAAAAGGTATGGAAGTGTTGCAGGAATTACCACTATTGTTAGCAGAATCTGTGGTACTTCAGGAGTCAAACAGCACACACCAGAATGAGGGAGAAATCTTCTTTATTTGCCAGCAAACAAAGTAGAACATCAGCACTACGTCTCTTCTTCTCTTTCTCAGCTCTCTGGATCTTATGGCTTCTGTCTCAGCTCCTTCTCTTCTTCTTAGCTCTCTCCTTCTAACGTAAGCTGCTTCTGCTCCCAGTTATATACAGTTTTAAACCCCTCTAGCCCCCCTTACTTTCCAGATGGTAAAGAATAGATTGATTACCCTGCCTTGAACTAATCATTACTTACACATTTACTCCAAAATATCAGTTACATAGGTTTGACATTTCCTAAACTGACCTATGACCTGGGGCCTCTCACACTAGACATTGTGGCACCTATCTCTTGGCATTTTATTATTCACATAATCAGTTTCCCAATCAACTTCATACTAACTGGGTTCTGGCATTCATTAAGGGGTCAAGGGGCCAATCTTGCTTAATAGCACACAGATATAGTTTGTTATTACTTTCAGGACCAGTCCTACACTTAGCTATTCATCAAGGAACAAAGTTGACTTTTCCTGACCTCTTTCACCTAGCTAGGACTGTGGATAATTCAAACCAGATGATCTATTTAAACTTGCAGAAATATCACTTGAAAGGTCAGACAAAGTTGAATTGAAAAGATATTCTACATAGAAATAGAACCTATTAATTACACAGAATAAAACATATTCTAAAATAAGCAGAAATCAGAATTCCTTATAAGACAAAATCTAACTCATCTAGAATTATTTAAATCTACTCTATTTTCTTCTAACCAACATTAGCCTAATCTTTTTAAAACTATCTTCTAACACTGCTTGCTTGTTGATCCCTCGAGATTATCCACTATGCCCAATGGCCTTCAGATGTGGTAAATAATTACTTCTCTCTGACCTTTTAAACCTCTTAGTCTAGCAAAAGTTAGACTTCTTGAGCAATTAAAAACAGATGGCATTCCTCCACTTTACAGGACTGAACCAAATTTAGAATTAACAAATATGATTTCTCTGCCCATGCTGCCTCATTCCCCCCTTTGAGACTAAAATCAGCTTACGCAGAGATAAGTCTCACAACTCAAACTCTGGGGATTATAGTGATCCCAACTCCATACCTCCTCCTGGGGCATAACGTCTAGGAATAGGCTTGTGAATCACCATTACCCTACTCGTTAAGGTCCTACGGCATACTGCCGAAGCACATGAGGCCAGGAAACAAAACAACAATCCTGCTAAAACTAAGACTATTAGGGAAATGAACAAGGGACGTATCCATGAGGTCAATGACCACCACCAGGAGGTAAGGTCTAATCCTCCTCAGTAATCCTCCACATTAAGACTGGCCAACTGTAGGACTTTATCCATGGCATGCCTAACTACATGCGTCCTATTTATGACAATGGTACAGCACTCTGAAGAATTGAGCACTGTGCAGAGGCCACCCTGGGCTGCAAAGAGGTAGTCAAGGCCCATACGGTTATACCGAGAAACTACACTTAATTCATTAATTTGATCCTGCAATGCATTGACTACCACGTTCAGCTCATGGACTAAAACATGGAGTAGGGACTGAAGTCGTCGGGTAGCCATACCTAGTTCAGTGATACCCGCTACCGGGCCCCCAATTAGAATCCAGGCCGTGGCAGAAAGGGCTACAAGTCTCTTTTTAGTCAGAGGATAAGTAGAGTTGATGTACTGGAGGGCTAATTCAATCGCCTCATCCTCTGTAGCAACGGAGGAGGGTAAGGACAAGGCCTCTCGCTTAGAGCGGTGCAGGGATGGTGGCCTGAGAAGAGGAATAACTTTAGGAAAATAATTCAAGGTTACCAATACACAAAAATCATACATGGGGGGAAGAATCATGTGGAGGACATTATCACAGAGCCAGTAATGACCAAGGAGACGGTGAGGGAAGTTCCCAATAAATGTTGGCTCAGGATGGACAAGGTACTTAGGATGCCCATAATGCGAGCCCCTATCCCAGGGGGAACGAAGACGATATGGAGACTTTGCACACCATAGGTGCCAATCCCCAATTGTGACAGGCTGCTCATTTGTTATAAACTCTTCATACCCCGGGGACTTATGAAAGTAGAAAATAAGCCGGGACACTATAGTCCTCTCAGTGGTACGGTTAGGAGCCAGATAATCACCTGGGTCATAATCTGCAGGTACGGTAGTAGGGCACATAGGAGTACCTGGAGAGACTACCCACACAGATTCCCCCTTCTCTGGGAGAACATTGGTATAGTTACAGGAAATGGGAGGAACAGTTGAGATGTTTCTTGTTAAACAAAACACTCCAGAAGCTGGATAGGGAGACGTAAAGACTGGCCTTAGAGAAGATTCAGAGGGGGAGGTAGCATTATAAAAGGACCACCAAGTATAATCCTGGCTCCAAGGGCCCGAACTCGAAAAGTAGGGAGGTATAAGAGCTGTAAGCGGCACAGGGACAGGAACAGCTGGGACATCTGTGGTATAAGGAGAAAATCGGGAACACACAATACAAGGGGAAGTAATCTTTGCCTGGCTAATTAGTTCCTGGACAGAGTGTAGCCAAAGGTTGGAGCGAGTTGGGGTATTAGGAACAAGGAGGCAAGGAGTAGAAAACAACAAAAGCACCCAAATTACTAACATTTTCTTTCTTCCTAATCTAAAACAAATACAGCAAACTAATCAAGCAATAATATTTCAACAGTCTGTGCTAGTCACAGATTACTCTAATATAATGTTCTCAGTCTTTGAGTTCTTATACCAGTTGGGATAGAACCTCAACTGACAAGGATCAAGCTCTCAAATTCCAGGAAAGCCAGAATCAGGCAAGAAAGAGTCTCAGTATGAAGCCGAAGTCCAGCAGCTCCTGCGGTATGCAGTTGACCCTTCTTTTCAGCTAGTAGATTCTTTGGTTCGGGTCAAGCGCAGCTTCAATGGCTCCGCAGGATCACTTTCTGCTCTCCACTGTTTAGGCTCCGTCTGATCCGTACTGGGCTCAGTCTGATCAGCAGACTTGATTCGAGACCAATGGACCCATGGAGTTATCCCTGCGACCTTCACAGCTGTAGGGGTAGAAAGCAAAACAGTAAAAGGTCCTTTCCACCGGGGCCCCAAAGGCTGGAGCCTCCAGTCTTTCACCCAAACTCTATCCCCTGGCAGGAAGGAATGTACCTGAGCCTGGAAGGGGACAGGGTTTATTTCTCTCACATAAGACTGAAGCTCAGAAATTATCCGGCCCAAGAGGGCTACCTGCTCCTGCACCTGGGCAGACCCTAAAGTCCCAATGTCTCCCTTAATTCCCTGCAAAATGGCTGGGGGCTTCCCATACACAATTTCAAAGGGAGAGAGGGCTGTTTCTTTAGTTGGGGTGCATCGGAGGCGGAAGAGGGCTAGTGGCAGTGCCTGTGGCCATTTCAGTTGGGTTTCCTGACAAATCTTTGCTAGGCTATTTTTCAAGGTTCTGTTTGCCCGCTCAACCTGCCCTGAACTCTGGGGACGGTAGGCACAATGCAATTTCCAGGTAATGCGCAATGCGCGGGACAGGGCCTGAAGTGTGGCTTCAACAAAGGCGGGACCATTATCTGAACCTATGGCAAGGGGCAGTCCATACCTGGGGATAACATCCCTAAGGAGGGCTCGAGCTACTTCTGTGGCTTTCTCAGTGACTGTAGGATATGCTTCCACCCACCCAGAAAAAGTACAGACCATGACCAAGAGGTATCGGAGCCTACCGCTCCTGGGCATTTCTGTGAAGTCTATGACTAGGGACTCAAAGGGTGTTAGTCCTCTGGACTGAACTCCTGGTGGAATACGGGGTCCCTGACGAGCATTATTCTGGGCACAGAGAGTACATCGGGCAGAGGCAGTGGCAACCAGACTATCCAATCCTTCCAGCACCACTACTCGACTGAGTAGGCGGGCTAGTGCTGTTTTCCCTAAGTGTGACAGGTCATGAGCTTGAGACACTACCGGCCAAGCTAGGTGACGTGGCACCAGAACTCTGGTATCAGGGAGATGTAACCAGCCATCAGGTCTCCTTACTGCACCTTCTTCTTGAGCCCATTTCTCTTCCGTTTGGGTGTACATAGGCGTCCATTCTTGCAGTCGAATTTGGAACAGGGGAGTCACAGTACCTACTGGGGGTCCTCGAGCAGCTTCCTTGGCCACCCGATCAGCATGGCGGTTCCCTCGGGCCACTGGAGTATCTATCCTTTGGTGTCCCCAAACAGCCCAAACAGCCTCTAGCAACTGCAGTATTTCAGGTCCATACTTAACAGGTTGGCCTGCAGCATTTATGAGTCCCTTTTCCTTATACAAAGCTCCATGAGCGTGTAGAGTTGTGAAGGCATACTTGGAATCAGTATAAATGTTGGTCACCAGTCCTGCTGCTAGCTCCAGAGCTCGTATGAGGGCCACAAGTTCTGCTTTCTGGGCTGAAGTTCCTTGGGGCAGAGCCCTTGCTTCTATCACCTTGTCCTCTGTCACCACAGCATAGCCTGCCAATCGCTTGGAGTTCTCCACGTAACTGCTTCCATCTGTGAAATAAATTACATCTGGGTCCCTCCAAGGAACATCTTTGAGATCTGGTCGACTGGAGTACACTTCATCCATGGTTTGGATACAGTCATGATCCGGTGGTCCCTCAGATGCTGGCAAAAGAGTGGCGGGATTGAATGTAGCTACTGTTTCCAGGTGTATCCGTGGATTCTCACATAAGCTGGCTTGGTACTTAACCATGCGGCTATTTGTAAACCAGTGGTTGCCCTTGTACTCCATGAGGGTGAGAACTGCGTGGGGGACTTTAACAACCAGTTCTTGCCCCAAGGTCAACTTGTCAGCTTCCTGAACCAGTAAGGCTGTCGGTGCAATGGCCCTCAGGCAGGCTGGCCATCCTTTAGCCACTCCATCCAGCTGTTTAGACAGGTATGCAACAGGCCTCTGCCAGGATCCCATCATCTGGGTCAGCACACCCAGAGCAACCCCCTGTCGCTCGTGGACATACAGTGAGAAAGGTTTCTCCACATCAGGAAGGCCTAACGCAGGGGCTTGGAGTAGGGCTTTCTTTATGGCGATGAAGGATTGTTGAGCAATAGGTCCCCATTCAAATGGTTCCTTTTCACCCCCCTTTGTGGCCTGGTAAAGGGGTTTCGCCATCAGTGCAAAATTTGGAATCCAAATTCTGCAGAATCCGGCTGCTCCCAGAAATTCCCTAACTTCCCTTCTGGACTTGGGTTGGGGAATTGCAGCAACCGCTTGCTTCCTACTGACATCCAGTCTCCGACTTCCCTGGGAAATGCAGAAGCCCAGATACTTCACTTCTAACTGACAGAGTTGGGCCTTCGAGCGTGAGACCTTATAGCCTGCATCCAAGAGTAACTCCAGCAATTCTCTGGTAGCCTCAAAACACTCTTCCTGGGTCACTGCTGCAATCAGGAGGTCATCTACATACTGGAGTAAAACTCGCCTGGAAGGCTCAGATTTAAAAGTCTTAAGGTCTTGTCCTAGGGCAGTCCCAAAAATGGTGGGGGAGTTCTTGAACCCCTGTGGCAGGCGGGTCCATGTATACTGAAGCTTCCGTCCTGTTACTGGGTTTTCCCATTGAAAGGCGAAAAGCAATTGACTGGCAGGGGCCACCCGAATACAAAAGAAGGCATCTTTTAGGTCCAGTGTTGTGAAATGGGTAGCTCCAGAAGGTATCAATCCCAGCAGGACATATGGATTAGGCACTACAGGGTGTAATGAAATAGTGGATTTGTTGACCACTCGTAAGTCTTGGACTGGCCGGTAGTCCTCAGTCCCTGGCTTCTGGACTGGCAACAGTGGCGTATTCCATGGAGACTGGCAAGGTCGAATAATTCCATGGGATAACAGACGATTCAGATGTGCTTGAATCCCTTCCAGAGCCTTTCGGGGAATTGGGTATTGACGAAGATGGATTGGCCGGGCACTTGGAAGTAAATCTACATGGACAGGAGGAATATTTCGGGCCAACCCTGGGGGATTATCTTCTGCCCATACCCCATTGACCTGGAAGCTGTCGGCCAGGGATAGGTCAACTTGGCCCTGCGACTGATGCAGCCGCCATTCTTCTTCAAGGGGGCAGCAGAAACTCAATATGCCCTTAGGGCTGGATATCGGGGGCCGAAAGGAGACTGAAGTCTGGCCATCAGAGTCAAAGGAAATTTGGGCCCTAAGCTTGGACAGCAGGTCCCGGCCTAACAAAGGGATTGGACAGTCTGGCATATACAGGAATTCATGAGTGACTGTGTGTGAGCCTAATTGGCATCTACGGGTCGTCAGGAAGGGCCTCCGGTTCTGCACCCCCGTGGCTCCCACCACTCGGACAGTTTTTCCAGACACAGGCGCTAATCGCTCCGTCACAACAGAATGTTCAGCTCCTGTATCAATCATGAATGGAATTGAGTGGCTCCCTATGGTTAGCTTGACCATGGGTTCCTGGGAGCCCAGTTTGTAGGAACCCGGTCTGTCCTATTCATCCCATTCTGCCATCTCGGCTATCCCAATGATGTCAGATTCAGAAGGCTCATACCTTCCCTCTCGAACTCGGCCTCGGCTTCCTCGATCTCCTGGTCCCCTTCTCAGTCCCTGGCGCCTCTGGGGGCATTCATCTTTCCAGTGCCCTCTTTCCTTGCAGTAGGCGCACTGATCCCTCTCCAATCGTGGTCTGGGATTCTCCCCTCGTGGCCGGGATTGATTGAAGGAATCTCGAGGCCTGGCTGGGTCCGGGGTCCCACTTTGGCTTCCCATTGGCTAGAGGTCGACCTCGGTTAAGGGTGGAATTAGTAATGGCTGCCGCCAAAAGGTCGGCCTTCTTCTGCATCTTCCGGTCAGCCTCTCGGCGCACCTCCTGATCCCTATTAACGAAAACCTTTGTTGCGATCTCAATTAGCTGGGTGGTATTCATCCCTGCGAATCCCTCCTGACGCTGCAGCTTCTTCCGGATATCTGGCATACTCTGGGCCACCAATGCACTATTCACCATTCTCTGGTTTTCTAGTGCCTCAGGGTCAAATGGGGTGTATGTTCTGTAAGCTTCAATTAGTCGCTCTAAAAAGGCCCCAGGGGATTCAGTTGCCCCTTGGAGAATTTCAGAGACCTTTGCCAGATTAATGGGCCTCTTTATGCCTTTCCTCATACCTTCCAGCAAGTCCCGGCAATAGCCAGACAACAGTTCATAGTGCTGCCCATTATTTGGATCCCAAGCTGGAGCTGCGCGAGGGAACCGAGTTCTAACCCATTCCTCTGGGTCCTGTGTCCCCTCAGGGACACGCGCTCGCGTGATGGCCTCAGCATTTTGTAAAATCTTCCGCCTCTCCTCAGTTGTGAAGAGGGTCAGGAGAAGTTGTTGACAATCAGTCCAAGTTGGGTTATGGGTGGCCATAATGCTAGCCACTAGGTCCACCACTGCCTGAGGCTTTTCAGTATAAGAGGGGTAATGCGTCTTCCAATTCAGGAGATCGGTGGTTGTGAAGGGTACATACTGGTAGGCCTGTGCCTGTATAACCTGATCCTGATTATTAGGATCCGGTCGAGTGGTGGTTACCTGACGCAGGGGCAGAACTCTCGAGGAGGTGGGAATGGAACCTGAGGTAGAGCTAGGAGCTACCCCCCTATCATGCTCAAAAGTGATTGCAGCGGGTCTAACCCATTCAGGGGAGGCGTGTTGATCCCCTGAGGGATGGGGAGGGGTACTCATAGACTGAGAGGTGGTCACAGGTGATTCAGTCCATTGAAAGGGATGCTGGGCCCCTGATGAATGGGGAGGGGTACTAAAGGGAGAGGCTGGGCTATCGGGAGTTGAGGAGTCAGGGAGTGGAGCCCAAAGCGGGTCTTGGGAGGTTAGCAGGGAAGGATGTGGCAGAGGAGGGTAGAGGCTGGGTGAAAAGTCCAACCTAGGATGTGGCGGGGTTCGCACAGAAGGGGAGGAACTATCCGGAGAAGCCTGTACTGGAGAGGCTTGGGCTGGACGCCGTGGATCTCTAGGGGTGGAGCGGAACCCCAACAATGGGCCATAAGGTGGTGGCTCAAGATCTGAGGGGTCATCAGAGAGTATGGGTTTCTCGGACAGGGTAGGGGCGGAAGCCACCGATTGGGTGGTAGGCTTCCTGGGACTCTTTCCCTCCTCCAGTTTAGATTTTCTAATAATCTTTCTTTGAACGCGGCCCAACATGAACTTTACTGGGGATCCCATATAAGTTTTCAACCAAGAGGGAGGGTCAGTCACAAGGCTGTCCCAGGAATCTATATAGGGGAGTTGTTCAAGATATTCTGGTTCTCCTACAACTATGCTGTAGACCTTCCGGATTACTTCAATATCTAAGCTGCCACCAGGGGGCCACCCCACTCCCATAGATGGCCACTCAACTTCACACAAGGTTCTTAGAGTACTTAAGCTTAAAGTCTGTCCATAATCATTGACTAAAAATCCTTTCTAAAAGTTCTTAAGCATACAATCTAGGGGAGTAGCAATTTGTCTAGATGATGTCCCCCCCATAATGCTTACAGTTACAACACACAAAAAGGGAGGGAATTTTTTTGGAAGTGTGGTAAGGGGTCCACAGATCCAGAGACAATAAGGTAAACAGACCACAATCGCTTCCTTCCGTCGCTGGCCAGTTGAACTCGCATTAACTGGAACCGCAGCTATAAGAAGTCCACACTCATTTAATCATTCATGCATCACACACATACTGTACAAAAAATCCCACCCAACAATTTCAGATTTCTCAGATACAGATAAGCTCTGGCGGTTTCCCTACTAATCTCCACTAGACTAGAGGTACTAAGGCCTTCGCTGAGAGTTGATCAGACTCCCCTTCCCTCAATTTTTGAGGGGCTGGTTTACAGTTTCCTAGCTAGGATTACAATACAGAATACAGAATACATACCCGGCGAATGTTCCTTAGTCAGTTGGGTGCCAGAAATTGATGCAGGATTCAGGATCCCACCGCTGCCACCAAGAATTGTTGCAGGAATTACCACTATTGTTAGCAGAATCTGTGGTACTTCAGGAGTCAAACAGCACACACCAGAATGAGGGAGAAATCTTCTTTATTTGCCAGCAAACAAAGTAGAACATCAGCACTAAGTCTCTTCTTCTCTTTCTCAGCTCTCTGGATCTTATGGCTTCTGTCTCAGCTCCTTCTCTTCTTCTTAGCTCTCTCC
Source organism: Microcaecilia unicolor (assembly GCF_901765095.1). NCBI lineage: Eukaryota > Metazoa > Chordata > Amphibia > Gymnophiona > Siphonopidae > Microcaecilia > Microcaecilia unicolor. The sequence continues at coordinate 503,094,587 of NC_044032.1, forward strand.
TTCTAACGTAAGCAGCTTCTGCTCCCAGTTATATACAGTTTTAAACCCCTCTAGCCCCCCTTACTTTCCAGATGGTAAAGAATAGATTGATTACCCTGCCTTGAACTAATCATTACTTACACATTTACTCCAAAATATCAGTTACATAGGTTTGACATTTCCTAAACTGACCTATGACCTGGGGCCTCTCACACTAGACATTGTGGCACCTATCTCTTGGCATTTTATTATTCACATAATCAGTTTCCCAATCAACTTCATACTAACTGGGTTCTGGCATTCATTAAGGGGTCAAGGGGCCAATCTTGCTTAATAGCACACAGATATAGTTTGTTATTACTTTCAGGACCAGTCCTACACTTAGCTATTCATCAAGGAACAAAGTTGACTTTTCCTGACCTCTTTCACCTAGCTAGGACTGTGGATAATTCAAACCAGATGATCTATTTAAACTTGCAGAAATATCACTTGAAAGGTCAGACAAAGTTGAATTGAAAAGATATTCTACATAGAAATAGAACTTATTAATTACACAGAATAAAACATATTCTAAAATAAGCAGAAATCAGAATTCCTTATAAGACAAAATCTAACTCATCTAGAATTATTTAAATCTACTCTATTTTCTTCTAACCAACATTAGCCTAATCTTTTTAAAACTATCTTCTAACACTGCTTGCTTGTTGATCCCTCGAGATTATCCACTATGCCCAATGGCCTTCAGATGTGGTAAATAATTACTTCTCTCTGACCTTTTAAACCTCTTAGTCTAGCAAAAGTTAGACTTCTTGAGCAATTAAAAACAGATGGCATTCCTCCACTTTACAGGACTGAACCAAATTTAGAATTAACAAATATGATTTCTCTGCCCATGCTGCCTCAGAAGGAGCATGAGGGGAGGGGGTATTCGGTTGATACTTTTAGGGTGTACTTGACTTGAAACAGCTGTGAAACCCTGATCTATGAATTGCAGTTTTCAAATCTTGCCATAAATTTTCTATTGGATTCAGGTCTGGGCTTTGACTGGGCCACAAGAGGACACTCGCTTTCTCCTTGCTAAGCCACTTCACTGTTTCCTTTGTTCTTCTGAAAGATTAGTCTTCTTCATAGTCCAGGTCTAAGCAGATTGTAACCAGTTTTTCTTAAGGATCTTTCCATCAGTATTCACAAGCCTACTGGTCCCTGCTGCTCTACAATATAATGCTACACCACCTTCCTCATGTGTGTAGTATCGCGTAAGTGTTTCTTTGGAAACATATTGCAGCACTTCATATGGGTTTTCTTCAGCAGTGGTTTCCTTCTTTCCACCCTGCCATATAGGCTATGTTTGTGAAGTAATTTTGAAATTGTTGAACAGACAACACATTCCCCAGTCTTAGCCGGAGACCTCTGTAGTTGTCTTAACGTAGTCTTAAGCCTCACAATGACCTTTCTCAACAGTATCCTTAACCCAGAGCTGCTGACTTTGGAGGGATACCCTAGTCGAAACAGTGTCTTGTTCTTTACATATTATAGTCATGAAAATGAGAGTGCCCCAAGCAGTGGCGTAGCTAGGTGGGGCGCCAGGGGAGCTGCCGCTCCCCCAAATGGAATTCTGCCAGCACCTATTTTTTTCTCATCGTGTTGCATTGAAAATGTGCGCCGGCGGAAGTCCGCTGTCACGCCGCTTTCACTCCCCCCTGTGCCGTCAACCTGGCTCCGCTTCTGGCCCCAAGGGACAGTCAAGCACATTGAATTTTGGAGTAGAAGAGTAGCCTGGTGGTTAATGCAGCGGACTTTGATCCTGGGGAACTGGGTCCAATTCCCACTGCACTGTAGTTGCAAAAACCACAGAAAGGCGGTATATCAAGTCCCATTTCCCATTCCCTTATAGCCTTCCTCAAATCTGCACCTTTAAATCAGAGTTCTTTCAGCAGCTCCATGTTTGATATATTCAGATCTTCATTTCAAAGTCACTTCATAACACAGCTTGATTTTTTTATCCATGACTTATTTGAGTCACCTCAGCTACTGTGACTGGGCAGAGGTGAGCACAATTTCACCTATTATGGGACTTAAGACAGCTTTTGGAAACTAATTTGAGTTTGCAATGACAAATGGTGTAATGCTTATGCAAGCAAGACTTCTAGATTTCTTATACTTAATATCCAGGCACCTTTCTGACTTCCTGTGCAACTTTCTTTAAATTAGTCTTTTTTATTTTGTAACACCTGTTATTTACCTTAACTATCTATTTGTTCCATCTTTGCTTGTACCTTATGCTATTAAAATGTTATGTTGTGTATTGTGCTGACTTGGAGGCATATTTTCAAAGCACTTTGGGAGGCTAAGTTCCATAGGTTTCTATGGAACTTTGGGAGGCTAAGTGCTTAGAAAATGAGCCCGATAGTAATGTAGGATCTATGGGGTTCATTTTCAAAACAAAAAAAAGCCCCAAAAAATGTCATAAGGTAGTAGATGGCTGTTCTCTCAAAAACGTCCAAGTTGTGATTTTCGATGCTCCAGTTGTAGATGTTTTTCTCCACAGTTTGTCCAAATTTCAAGGGGGCATGTCGGAGCATGTTTTGGACTGGACCTAGGCAAGACATGGGCAGCACCAAAAGATACTGCTGAAAAACGTCTAATGAAATAAAACAATGTCTAGGGCCAAAATTAAGATGTTTTTGGCTACACCTGTTTCAGTCATGAATAAGGGATGAAAAGGTGCCTCAAATGACCACTGAAGGGATTATGGCATAACCCCCTCTTACTCCCCTAGTGATCACAGACTCCCTCCCACCCCCCCTAAGATGTGACAGTGACAGTACATACCAGGCTCTATGACATCTTCAGATATGATGGCCATTCTTGTTAGAGCAGCAGGCAGGTCCCAGGAGTATCCTAGTGGTTGGTGCAGTAGACTGTAGATAAGAGGACCCAGGTCCATATCTGTAACTGGTACACTTGTGGTGGAACATGTGAGCCCTCCAAAAACCACTAAATACCTACATATAGGTGACACCTGTGTGATTAAAGGTGAGGTACAATACGTTTTTTTTTTTTTGTATTCCTGGAGGGCTCACTATACAATATAAGGGGGTTATAGTGAAATGTTGTGGCCTTTTGTTTTGAAGTTCACTTCAATGCCCTCTAGACTGCCTCACTGCTCTGCTGGGTTGTCTGTATGGCTACACTACTAAGAATGATGGCCCCCAGACATTCCAGTGGATGGTTTTGGGTGTTTTTCTCTTGGATGTTTTTTTCCCCCAAAATGGTCCCAAAACATCCAAAATCCTACTTACAGTTTATCGAAAATGCCCCTCAATGCATAACTTGTAGAGTTGTTTGAATATTTTTACGGCTGTAATTGTTGCCTGTGTTTGACTTTTACAAGCACAGTATATTTTTCAATTCAGTATTGAATTTAAAAAAATGTTCTGACTTTATCTGAAGATATATGTGGCATATATTGGTCTAGATACCTAATTGGCAGGTTTGTTCTGATTATTTGCTTTAGGAGGAGATTGAAGAACTAATGGATTTATTGCAGGCCAATAAGAAATATCATCTAAGTAAAAGATTTGCCTGCAGAAAATACCTGGTGTATACCCTACAGCTATGTGAAAACCAGGTCTGCTGTCTCTTGAATACAGTTGCCACCCAGATAATGACCCTCATCAGTTCTATGGAAAGGTAAAATAAGTACAAAACAGAAAAGCACTGTTGCTGTATTTAAAATTCCTTGTTGGTAGACATAAATATAATGCCAGCAGGTTTTGCTGGCAGGATTAAATGTGCTCAGCTGACATCTGTTGCTAAATAAAATTAACAAGAATGTGCAGTTGTTACTGAACATTTGTTTCATGAGTGGGTCTTAAAACATTTAGGGAGTTATTTTAGATGGTTTATTTGCAATTTCCACTTGTTAATACTAGCTTTATAAGCTGCTGTTTATGAATTGTGACCCACACTATCTAGAGATTTCAAGGGGTGTGGTTTTGAGCAGAACTAAAATGTTCATGTTCATAACCATTCCACAAAGAGAAATACATGTGTATAGGGAAAATTTTACATATTGACTTTTACACATACTCATCAGCACTTATACGTTTTTTAAAAGTGTTCTGTTTTGTTTTTTTTGGTCAGAGCTTTTCATGAGGGACTAAAGATGCATTCTTCTTAATCCCAAGTTAGTTTGTCCACTTCTGAAATGAATCCACATTAAAATTACAGCCTCAATACTTGATTGGCAGCAGTTACTATCTGTGGGTTTGCAAAATGAGGCAGCTACATGTGGAAGCTGTAAAATCATCACTTGCACGTGTAAATGCCAATACCTTCATGTGGAACTGTGCCGTTCATTTTATCAACATGTGTGTTTGTAAAATGGCTGCTCCCACTGCACATTCCAGTAATTACACATGAACTCCTACATGTATTGTAGAAAAGTCTCTGCATCGACAGGTCCTTTTCTAAAATATCAACATAACTGAGCATGTCCCCCATATGGCATCTCAGGTCCGATATCTACATCCTATATAATAATTCTCACCTCCAACAGGATGTGCCTGGGACCGTGCCTGCCGGAAGTGGTCTGCTAGGCAGGCACACAGTGACCTCATTGACATCAGTGACAGACAATTTGGCAAAGCAAAACAATCTGAGTGCTGGCCATTAGGACACAGGGTTGATAGGAGAGTTTTAAAAGACTGAAGGAACCAAAAGTGTTAAATGGGGGGAGGGGGGAGTTCTGAACAACTGAAAGACATGAACATTTAGGAAAGGAAAACAATCTGAATGCTGGCCATTAGGACACAGGGTAGATAGGAGAATTTTAAGACTGAAGGAAACGAAAGTGTTAAACTGGAGAAGTGGGGGGAGTTGTGAATGACTGAAAGACATGCAAATTTGGGACAGGAAAACAATCTCAATGCTGGCCATTAGCACACAGACTGAAGGAACCAAAAGTGTTCAGGGGGGGGGGGGGGGGGGGGGCAAGTTCTGAATAAATGAAAGAAATGAAAATTTACGAGAGGAACACAATCTGAATGCCGGGCATTTGTACACAGGGTAGATAGGACACTTTTTTTTAAAAATGAAGGACGTGAAAGTATTACATCTTGGGGGAGGGGTGAGGAGGAAAGTGGTGGGGTATCCGGATACTGGGCGTTAGGGTCAAGGGGGTACATAGACTTTTGAAAGCCTTAAGGAACCCAAAGTGTGGGAAGGAGGAGGAAAAAGAGGGGAGGGAACGGGGTGAGGGGCATTAGGAACAGGGGAGGGGGCCCTGTCACACACTCTCATTCTCACACACACTGTCACACAGACAGTCTCACTCTGTCACACACCCGCACATTCACTCTGGCGCTCTCTCTCAAACATACACACTCCCAGGAAAACCTTGCTAGCGCCCATTTCATTCGTTCCAGAAACGGGCCTTTTTTACTAGTTCTATATAAAATGGGGCTTTTAATGTGTGCTAAATTGACTTAACATGTGTTAACCTATGAATTAGAAAAAGTTATAGTGCACAAACTATTAAAAAGAATGTGTGAAACAAACTGAAAAAAAATCTCAAAACCAGGTCAGATCCCAAAATAAACTGAAAATGAATCAAATATTGTCTTCTGCACATTTCTAGAAATGAACCTAATCATTTCAATATGCTCATACCTATGAGGGTAAATTCTATAAGTGTCACCTAAAAATCGGTGCTGAAAATTTTACGCGCTGAGTGCTATTCTATAATGGATACACGTCCTTTATACAGTAGTGCTTAGTGCATAAACTGCAACTAACTTTAGGCGCCAGCAATCATGCCTGCCAAAAGCAGTTGTAAATGCCAACGCCTAAATTAGGCATGTTTGGGCTGAATTCTATATCTACACATGTAAAATTTTGGAATGCTCCTAGCCACACCCCCAAATATTTACACATGTTAGGAGGATTTACACGTGATCATTATAGAATATGATCTCCTAATTAAGGCCAATTAACACCAATAATTGGTTGTTAGCCATTATTGGTGCTGATTGACATATTAAGCAGTTAAGTTGCACATGCAAATCAGTTACGCACACTAACCTGCTTGCACAACTTTAGTCGCCATTTATAGAATAAAGGGGATAATATAAGGGAATAATTTTTATAAAAGATTTTCCAAGTGTACATGCCAATTTTTATGCATAAAATACCTCTTATAGAATTACTCCACACATACAAGCATGTGTACTCTTGAAAAAGTACAGCAGAGAGTTATAATGATAGCTGTAAAGATCACCCCATTTTTCTCCTTAACCATAGAACTAGAATGTTTCAGTCCCCTTTCTTCTCTTGTTTCTGGAGATGATTTTCCTGGAATCAGTATGGCACAGCCAAGTAACCACCGTTCCAGACAACAGTTTACATTGGTAATTGCAGCTTCCTGATCTGAGTATCATCTGCCAAGATTTACAAATCTACTCCAAATGTATCTGTTTCCATAGCCAATGGAGCTTGTTACAAATGTAATAGAATAGGAGACAATATCAATCCCCGAGGAGCACCATGAAATACTGGACCACATTCAGAGTAATAACCCTACCAGTATACTGACAGCAAAGTTATGGGTTCCATTTTAAGATGAACATAAACGTGTAAGGAAACTCAGAACACATGGAAATTGATTGCTCAGCTTCAACATCAAGCTAAGGGGTAAAATGTTGTTTAAAAAAAAGGAGTGAGTCTTCTTTAAAACTGTCCAAGTGTGGGGGGGGGGGGGGGGGGGGGTCAAGTGCTGAGGAGCAGCAACCAGTCTCTCTGCTCCTGCCACCTCTCCATAAAACCTTTAATTTTAACATTGCAGACCTTGGATTTTTTGGCTTTTCTTGCTTTATAAAAGTCTCTGAGGGATGAGTTTTCAGGAATAGGTGATTAACAACCAATGGCGACTAAAAACCCTCAGAAAGAGAAAGACAAACAGTAATTACATGGTGACAAGATGGCAGCACCTGCTACTCCGCCCAACTCTAATGTTGGCTCCGCATGGGTAGCAGAGGTAACAACAGAAGTTATGGGAGCAATGGAGCATGTTCTGGATACTCAGCGGGGCCCCATAGACTCGAAGTTAGAACAACTTCAAAGCAATCTCGATCACATCGCTGCGAAGTTAGCGACCTAACGACATCGCACTGGGGAGCTGGAAGACAAGATGATGAAGGTGGAGGAAGCCCAGATTCATATGCAAAAAGTGTTGGATACTTACGAAGATAGGTTGGAGGACCTGGAAAATAGATCACGTAGAAATAACTTGCGGTTTGTGGGGTCGGCAGAATCAGTGGATGAGAGAGATCTTCGAGGCTTTTTGGAACGCTGGCTACCATAGCAATTATCTCTGTCAGAGTTGGCGAGCCCACTGGTGGTGGAGCTGGCCCATCGGATAGGCCTATGACAAGAGGGGTCTTCCAGGCCCAGGGTAGTGATCTGTCGTCTCCTTAATTTTGCTCATAAAACTGCAATTTTACAAGTGATGTGAAGTGGTAAAGAGTTGCGCTATGAGAGTCAAAAAATACTGTGTTTTCAAGATTATTCCTCAGCTGTGACCACGCTAAGAAGGAATTTCTCGTCATTCTGTTCGCAGTTATACAATCGGAAGATCAAATTTGCTCTCCTATATCCTGCCAAACTGCACATCTCACATCAAGGAGAGCCAAAACTTTGTCTTTCACTACTACTACTACTACTACTATTAAACATTTCTATAGCGCTACTAGACTTATGCAGCGCTGTACAAATTAACATGAAAAGACAGTCCCTGCTCAACAGAGCTTACAATCTAAATTGGCATCTAATTTAAATTGGCATCTAATTTAAATCTAAATCTTTCAGTGGCAGAAACCCAGAATTTTCTCCAAGTACTGGGCTCCCTGGAGCAGAATGGTGGAAGTCTTAAACGGTGATTTATCTTCTGAAAATGTGTTGACAAGGACATTGCTGGAGGAATCTACAACCTTTTGGAATCTTATGCTTGTTTGGATGTAGCTATGGCTTCTAGCTGATTGCCAGTTTGGCAGCTAACCTGTCTGACAATGGAGCTGTTGACCGTTGTCACTGACTACTACACTGCTGATTTGGGCCTGCTTACCATCTATTATTGCGCTCCAGATCCAGCGCTGGGCCTCAAGACGTTTTGAGCATTTCCAAACAGATTGGTGGTGTTATTGGAGTTTGTTTTATGACTAATGGAATATAATTCTCAGCTTCGGAATGTTTTTTTTTTTCCCTCACGTCAAACGGACATGTGTGCATCAGATAATATTCTCAGGGTGGAAGTTTGGGTGGAGGGGGTGTGAGTGGTTTATTGTTATTTTCATTAGCCTATTATGTTCTACAGTTATTCTTTGCCTTGCACAGGTGAGACAAATTGCAAATGATGGGGTACCTTGCCCTGTATTACAGGGTTTTTTTTGCTCATAACTATTGTACCTATTAGTACAGTGCTTGTTGCAGTTATTTCAACTGTGAATCATGATATGTGATTCTAATTAGATAATGGTTTGGGACTTGGGATTGGTTGGGCATAAGAATGGGTATTTTCATGGATAAGGGGATGAACGGGGCGTGTGTGGGTGTGTATGAATGTGTGGGGGTTTTTTCCCTACAACAAGTAGAAGCAGTGCAAGAATACAAACTGATAAGAATGAATGTAAACTGTAAGGTTGGGGTTAGGAATATCTGGCTGTTAAGGGGTTGGATGGGGAGGGGGGCGTTCAACAGTGGCTAGTTCCCAAGGGAACATTATGGAAGGGAGTAGTGGGGTAAGGAGGGTGGGGTCTTTGGGTTGTGGATGGTGGGGTCAGGTACCATTTTACAATGGAGTCAGAGCTCAGGTGGTTCAATATTGTGTCTTCAACAACTATAATATTGTGGTCTTATTTAAAAAAACACGGTGTAATATATGTGGAGGGAGGCCGTGCGCTGGGGCGGTCTCTCTACTTCAAACTAAAATATTTATCTGTGAGCTTATCTTTACGTTTTCTGCTGTTATGGTTAAAGTTGCAATATCTGTAGCGTATCAAGGCTGATGTAGTTTTTCTTCAGGAAACTCATTTATCTGACAAGGAGCATGCTAAACTGGCTCGCAGGTGGGTGAGTGATTGTGTGTCGTCACCAGCTGATGGTAAGAAAGGGGGTGTTGCCATTCTCTTTAGGCCCTGATAGCCCGACAACCGGTTGTTATGGGCAGTATTTATGCCCCCAACCAATGGGATGGTGCCTTTTTATAAACACCTTACACACACACTTTTGGGACTCTCCTCTATGCCCATGATATTAGGTGGTGACTTTAATATGTACTGGGACCCTGAGTTGGACAAATCTCGCCCTTCACCATGCCCAAGGGCCTGGTCAATGAGGGGGTTGCCTGGTTTTTGTGAGCTGCTGGATCTTTTAGATATTTGGCTTGTTTTGCACCCGCTTGATAAAGATTATACACACCTATCTTGGGCACATGGTACACAATCACGGATTGATTATTTGCTTATCTCCCGATCCCTTTTGAATTCTGTTAAAGATTCACAGATAAAGCCATGTGTTATTTCGGATCATCCTGGACCTTTCCGGCTTATTTGTATCATAATGCGGAATGTAGGGAGCGTTTACTACAAAGTTGGACCGAATATGCACAGCTTAATCAGGATAGTGTTCCTAATACAACCATATTTTGTGAGGCTGCTAAAGCTGTCTTGCGGGGTGAAACAATTAGTTATGTCAGTCATTTCAAAAAAGCGAAGGATAGGGAGCTTCTCAGTCTGGAGCGGAGGCTTCTGGTTCTGCACCGTATGCATGGCACGTCACCCACTGCTGCACTGAAACAAGAGCTTTTGTCGGTGCAGACGCGTTTAATTCGCTCCTTCATGTTCAGTTAAGTCACAAATTTACTATAAATTTCAATTATACAGACATGGGAATAAGTGTGGAAAGTTGTTAGCGAAGCTAATCACTCAAAAGCAGGCTTCAAAGTCTATAATTACTATCAGAAATGCTCAAGGAAAGTCGATCCATACTGATAGAGACATCTGTGAAGTCTGTCGAACCTTTTATCAAACTTTATATATTCCCCCAGAGACTGTTGATTTGCCAGGCCGCCTCTACTTGGAGGGTCTGGATCTCCCACATCTGTCACAGTCCAATCATGCATTTCTAAATGCTCCAATTCAAACGGATGAAGTCTCATGAGCGCTTGGTAAGAGTGTTGGGCAAGGCTCCCGACCCAGATGATCTAAGGGCTGAGTTCTACAAATTGCTAGGGGAGGCTATTGTTAACCCGCTGACTGCCTTATTTAACTCGTGGGTAGAAGTGGGTAAAATATCTGAACATTTAAATGTAGCACAAATTGTTGTTTTACGGAAACCGGGCCGGGACCCTACGTTACCTGAATCTTATAGACCCATATCACGTATTAATCATGAGGTGAAGATGTTCGCAAAAATCTTAGCCAATCGACTGGGAAGGATGTTGCCCTCGCTCATCCATGAATCGCAGGTAGGGTTTGTATAGGAACGATCGGTGACTAAAAATATTAGACAAATTTTGACATCCTTGGAGGTTGTGGCTGAGCAGGCACCGCCAGCAATATTGATTAGACACCAAAAAAGCGTTTGATTGTGTATCTTGGGACTTTCTATTTGCAACCCTGGGCGCCTGTGGGTTTGAGGGTTGGTGTGTGTCTGCGATTAGCGCGCTCTATACTCACCCCAGGGCAAGAGTTATGGTAAACGGGATGATATCTACTGAATTTGAGATCTGTCAGGGGACTCGGCAGGGATGCCCAGTGTCACCTCTTTTATTTGCACTGTCCCTAGACCCACTGATTTGAGATATCTATTCAAATCTTGACATAAAGGGAGTGGTAATTGGGGCTGAACATTTCAAATTAGCAGCCTTTGCTGATGACCTTTTGGTGCTCCTGATAGATCCTCAAATTTCATTGACTGCTTTACTGGAGTCCTTTTCGGAATATGGAGATTTTGCGGGTTTTCATCTTAATTTTGAAAAGTTAGTGGCCTTGGCGACCTCAGCAGATCTTCTGATGGTGTGGCGGGGGACCTTCCTGCTGAAATGGGCACACAGTTCCTTCAAGTATTTGGGTGGTGTTCTTGCACCTCAGATAAATGATCTTTATAATCTCAGTATGCATTGGATGTTCTGTGGGATGGAGGAGCAGTTGGATAAGTGGCAGGGGCTGCCTCTCTCTCTTGTGGGGAGGATCAGCCTTATTCGTATGGTGATATTGCCCAGATGGCTGTATCTTTTTCAAGCCTTGCCCTTACGGATGTTAAAAAAAAGATGTACAACGATTTAACCGGTTAGTTAGCAGATTTTGTTGGGCCAAGCAGAAACCCAAAACACGTTACCAGCTGCTTTTGGGCAATTGGGCACGGGGGGGGGGGGGGTTTGCCCAATTTACAGTTATATAATTATGCATGCCTTTTGTGCAATGTGTGTGACTGGCTTTACTCAGAAAGCCATTTTACGCCACTGTATTTTGAACAAGGGTACTTTGCTCCTTATGATTTGATCTCTCTGCTACATGCGGATCGGCATTTATTACCTGTTTGTTTGAAGATTTCTGTGCCTTTAAACCCTTTGCAGGAGGCTTGGAGATATTTGGTAAAAAGTATCGGAGGGGATCCGCAGATTACCGAGCTCCTCTCTATACGGGGTAACCCATTGTCCCTCCCTGGTTCTGATAATAAAGCTTTCAAAAGTTGGGAACATGGGGGAATTAGTAGACTGAAACATGTCTGGGATACGCGGGTGGGCTCAAGTTTTTAGAGCTATTGAAAGGACATGGGAATATACAATGGGGAGATGTCTATGCACACTCAGTTAAAGCATTACATTCGAGCTTTGCGGGTGGAGCCCTTGGGTAAAGGTACTGGAGCTCAAGTTCATAACTTTTTTGACACGATATCAGAGATTTCCACTTCTATTTCAGGAATCTATAAAACTTTGTGGAACTTAGGTATTCATAAGGACCTGGAGGATATCCGACATCACTGGGAAGTTGACTCGGGATTGAATTTGGAATTGTGGAATATGCTGTCTGCTATATGGAGTATTCCAAAGCTTATTTTCGGGGTCTTCTGAGGGCCTATTTCCCTAGAGTTCAGGTGGTCCATGTGGGGGGTTTGTCCTCTTCAGTATGTCCCAAATGCAACAAGTCAGACTATACATTTTATCACGCCTTTTGGACATGTGAGCAGGTCCGCCGCTTTTGGGATCGGGTCACTGCATATTTGTTGTCGATCATTCGGCATCAGGTGACGCGGTCCTCATCCCTTTTGCTACTGGACTGTTTCGGGTCAGTAAGGGGGGAGCCTTTCCAGAATCAAGGATGTTGCTCCGGAAAGCCTACCTGCTGACATTTAAATGCATTTTGCAGACTTGGGTTTCAGATGCACCCCCTGAATATTGGCATTGGCGCAATCAGCTGCATCAATTGGTAACAAGGGAGGTGTGGGAGGCAAGAGGTTCCCATAAACGTAAAACTTGCTTTCTGAACCTTTGGGGATCCTATCTGTCCTCTCTGTCTCCCAGAGGTAGAAGTTTGGTGATCAATGTAATGTGAAGGTGTTGACTGGCTGATTGGACTACTACTTGAGTTTCGACTCCATGTAAGATCCACAATTAACCATGAAGGTACCTGGGAGGGGGGGGGGTAGAGGGTAAGGAAATATGATGTTATTAATTTCCCTGCTCCAGTGGTCTTGAGGGGGGGTCATAAGAAACCAGACCTGGGATCTGGGAGGAGGCTTTGTGTTGTTTTAACATCAGGAGATAGGTGGGGAGGGGAGGGGTTTGGGGTCTATATTTTTAGATTGTAAGCTCTATTGAGCAGGGACTGTCTCTCTGTGTCAGGTGTTCAGCGCTGCGTGCGTCTGGTAGCGCTATACAAATGCTAATCATAATAATAATTAAGGTGGGAGGGGTTTGATAATATGCTTATTACTGGATTGTAGCTCTACAGCATGGGGGTGGGATGAGGGTGAAGGGGGATAAACAAGAAATACTTGTTGGCGGCCCATTTTAGTGGCTTCATGTTTCTGAACTATACTGAATGGTCAAATATTTTCTGTCATGATAACTTTTCTATTGGTTATGTTTGAGTCATCAATAAAAATTGATGAAAGTAAAAAAAAAAAAAAAAAAAGAGCATGTTAACCCCCAATAAAGTACCTTCTGTGCCAGATAATCATTTAAACAGTAATTCTATAACAGGTTATATAGGTTGGTAGGTCAAGCAGTTGCCTATTTTATAAAGACACATAAGTGTCTATGGGGCTGTCTTACTACAGTGTGGTTATTTTTTGCATTTACTGCATATTAATAGCAAAAGTAAACATGTCATGAGTGGAAAGACTGTGCGATAAATGGAGGAGGCTTGGCCTCCTTATCTGATAGGATGACCCATAGCGGTGGTACTGTGAGACTATTGCTAGGGGGCAGAGCTGCCATTTTGTATGCGGCCACTGAATTGAGTGGCAGTAGAGGGGGATCACTATCATCAATGACTTTGGGGGGGAATGATTGTCGAAGGGGGTGATGTGTCTAGGGAGGAGAGGAAATAGAATTAGGGGATATTTGAGGGGGTACAAACTGCCAAGGAGGTGGTGTGGAGTGGAATTGGACCTTGAGGGGATGGAATATTGGGGGAGGGAATTGGAAAGCACAGAAGTACCAAACCATGGCACATCAAAAGCCTACAATTGTGCTATCAGACTGCCAGTAATACGGCGTAACTTGACACTTCTTCTTGAGGTGGTGCTAAATGCAGCTGTGCTGTTTGCAGTGTGACAGCTTGCACATAGTACAAACCCACATGATAACTGTCACAGCCAACCATACCTCTGATGTGCCCAAGTGATGCCCACTTCCCTCCCCAACCAGCATTAAGCAGCTAGAGCAGATCTTTTTTTTTTATACTGGCTATTTTAATATGCAGTAGATGATAGCATAGGTCCATGTTAATGTGTACCATGTGATAAAACCCAAACTAGCTGCTTATTGCAGATAATTAAAAGTCTTCCTATGTGTCTCTGTAATTATGTTCCACCCAAACTGTACCCCAGAATATGCCAACAACAAGAAACAGAAGAAGAAAGTCCCTCGCAAGGCACACCAGTGAAGGTGACACCAAAAAAGAAAATGACTAGATGAAGTAGATAAATAAATACATCTTTAATACAAACAATACAGCTTTAATAAAAACATCCAAAGACTTGACACGAATCGTATTTTGGCCACATGGCCTGCCTCAGGAGTCTTAGAAAAGGATGAATTCAAAAGTTCAACTTCACTAGTCTCATGCAGTAATTTAATTCATCTTAAACACAATTAGGACAATGCACTGGTAGTAGGCTCACTATTAACTCGTGTTGAGTCTTTGGATGTTTTATTAAATCTTTATTTATTTATCTACTTCATCTAGTCATTTTCTTTTTTGGTGTCACCCCAGATTATGCCTACACATACAAAAGTATAGGTTTTCTTTGCATTGCATGCACTTTTATACACATAACCTGTGGGATAATTTTATAAAAGCCCTTTTACAAGTGAAAAATGTTATGAAATTACCCCCAACATGTTTACAGGTGGTTAGGAATATAATATATTCCTTTGCAATACATGGTATAGGAATATAATTTAAGAACAATTGTTGTCATATTGGGACAGACCGAAGGTCCATCAAGCCCAGTATCCTGTTTCCAACAATGGCTAATCCACATTACAAGTGCCTGGCAAGATCTCAGAACAGTAAGATAGATTTTATGCATCTTATCCTAGAAATAAGCAGTGGAATTTCCCCAAGTCTATCTTAATAATTGCTTATGGACTTTTCTTTTAGTTAATTATCTAAACCTTTTTTAAAACCTGCTAAGCTAACTTCATTTACCACATTCTCTGGCAAAGAATTCGAGTTAAATTACACATTAAGTGAAGAAATATTTTCTCCTATTTGTTTTAAATTTACTACACTTAGCTACATTGCATCACCCCTAGTCCAAGTATTTTTGGAAACAGTAAACAAACGATTCACCTCTGCCCATTGCATTCCACTCATTATTTTGTAAGCCTCTATCATATCTCCACTCAGCCATCTCTTCTCTAAACTGAAGAGCCATAGCCACTTTAGCCTTTCCTCATAAGGAACTCATAGGGAGTGGAGGAGTAGCCTAGTGGTTAGTGCAGTGGACTTTGATCCTGGGGAACTGAGTTCAATTCCCACTGCAGCTCCCTGTGACTCTGGGTAAGTCACTTAACCCTCCATTGCCCCTGGTACAAAATAAGTACCTGAATATATGTAAACCACTTTGAATATAGTTGCAAAAACCTCAGAAAGGTGGTATATCAAGTCCCATTCCCCTTTCCCTTCCCATTTCATCTACTTTATCATTTTCATCACCCTTCTCTGTACCTTTTTTAAATTCTGTTATATCTTTTTTGAGATGCGGTGATCAAAATTGCACACAGTGATTGAGATGTGGTCTCATCATAGAGTGATACAAAGGCATTATAATATTTTCATTTGTATTTTCCATCCCTTTCCTAGTAATTCCTAACATTCTATTTGATTTCTTACCCCTGCTGCACACTGAGGAGAGGGTTTTAATGTATCATTAACAATGATACCTAGATCCTTTTCCTGGGTGGTGACTCCTAATGTGGAACCTTGCATCATGTATCTAGAGTGTGGGTTCCTCTTTCCTACATGCATCACTTTGCACTTGCTCACATTAAATGTAATCTGCCATTTGGATGCCTAGTCTCCCAGTCTTCTAAGGTCCTCTTGCAATTTTTCACAATCCTCATGCAATTTAACAACTTTGACTATCTTTGTGTTATCAGCAAATTTAATTACCTCACTAGCTATCCCCATCTCTAGATAATTTATAAATCTGTTAAAAAAACAAAACAAAACAGCAGTCCCAGCATAGACCTTTAGGGAACCCCACTATCGACCCTTCTCCATTGAGAATACTGGCCATTTAACTCTATTTTCTATCTTTTAGCCTGTTCTTAATCCATAGTAGGACACTTCCTCCTATCCCATGTCATTGTAATTTCCTCAGGAGTCATTCATAGGGTACTTTGTCAAATGTCTTTTGAAAATCCAGATACACAATGAGGGGCATAATCGAAAGGGACGTCCTTGTTTTGATTTAAACATCCTCGCGAAATGTCCCCATCCAGGGGTGTGGAAACCCGTATTTTCGAAACAAGATGGACGTCCATCTTTTGTTTCGATAATACAATCAGGGACGCCCAAATCCTGAAATTTGGTCGTCCTTAGAGAGGGTCATCCCTAGACTTGGTCGTTTCTGATTTTCAGCGATAATGGAAACCAAGGACATCCATCTCAGAAATGACCAAATGCAAGCCATTTGGTCATGGGAGGAGCCAGCATTTCTAGTGTACTGGTCCCCCTGACATGCCGGGGCACTGCAGTGGACTTCATAAATTGCTCCCAGGAACATAGCTCCCTTACCTTGTGTGCTGAGCCCTCCAACCCCCCCCCCCCCCAAAACCCACTACCCACAACTGTACACCACTACAATAGCCCTTATGGGTGAATGGGGGAACCTAGATGTGGGTACAGTGGGTTTTGGAGGGCTCGCTGTTTCCTCCACAAACGTAACAGGTAGGGGGGGCCTGGGTCCGCCTGCCTGAAGTGCACTGCACCCACTAAAACTGCTCCAGGTACCTGCATACTGCTGTCATGGACTTTTGAGTATGACATCTAAGACTGGCATAGAGGCTGGCACAAAATATTTTTAAAGATTTTTTTTGAGGATGGAAGGGGGTTAGTGGTCATCTGGTCATTTTGGGCACCTTTTTGTGCCTTGGTCGTAAGAAAAACATTACCAGGTAAAGTCATCCAAGTGTTCGTCAGGGACGTCCTTGTTTCTTTCGATTATGGGTCGAGTATGTCCAAGTGTTAGGCACGCCCATGACCCGCCTCCAATACGCCCCCTTGAACTTTGTCCATCCCTGCGACGGAAAGCAGTTGGGGATGTCCAAAATCGGCTTTCGATTATACCAATTTGGACGACTCTGTGAGAAGGACACCCATCTTCTGATTTATGTCGAAAGATGGGCGTCCTTCTCTTTCGAAAATGAGCTCAAATATCAACTGGATTGGCCACTGTTAGAAAAAGGATGCTGGGCTTGATGGACCTTTGGTCTATCCCAGTATGGCAATACTTATGTGATTAACTGGCTCACATTTATCCATGTGTTTTTTCACCCCTTCAAATATGTAGTAGATTGAAGAGGCAAGATTTCTCTTGACTAAATCCATGTTGGCTTTGTCTCATTAATCCATGCTTATGTAAATGCTGTGTAATTTTGTTCTGTATAATAGTCTCAACTTTTTTGCCCAGCACCGCCATCAGGCTCATCAGTCTATATAACTTCCTGGATCATCTCTTGAACCCTTTTTAAAAATTGGCATTGTGTTGGCCACCCTCCAATTTTCCAGCACCAGGCTAGATTTTAAAGATAAATTATATATTTCTGAAAATAGCTCTGCAAGTTTTATTTTTCAGTTCTGTCAGTACTCGGGGATGAATACCATCCGGTCCAGGTGATTTGCTACTCTTTAATTATCAAATTGCCCCATTACATCTTCCAGGTTTACAGAGATTTGTTTCAAGTTCTATGACTCATCATCATCATTGATTACCATTTCTGGCACTAGTAACTACCTCACATCTTCCTCAGTGAGGACTGAAGCAAATAATCCATTTAGTCTCTCCTCTCTGGCCTTGTCTTCCCTCAGGAATTAATTGGAGAAGTATAAACACAAGAGTAAATTGTAAATGAAAGATTATTATTATCATAGCTATAATACATTTATTTATGTATTATCACTACATGAATAGCAAGCATCAAATGCAGAGTCCAATCACAAAACACAAAGCTGCAAACAAGTAACATAATAGGTAACGGCAGATAAAGACTGAATAGCCCATCTGGTGTGCCCATTAAGGTGATTAGGGTTGTAACTATCTCTCTTGCAGGTAACCCCCATGCTTTTTTAAAACTGCAAAAGTCATTTCACTGCTCTTTTGAATTGTGATACCCAATGATCTTCTTGCCATTAAGGTATCCTGTGTTTATCCTACACCTTTTTGAATTTCATCACTGATTGTGTCTCTACTGCCTCCTCTGGAAGGACATTCTAGGCCTCCACTGTTCTTTCTTTCCTGATGTTACTTCTGCATCTACCCCCTTGTAGCTTCCTATCATTCCCCTTTAGCTCTATAGTTTACTTTTCTTTGGAAAGTATATTTTTCTTGTGTATTAAAAATGATTGCATCATATCTCTCTCTCCTCTTCAAATTTAAGTCCTCAGGACTTTTTCAGTGCAGATACCATGTCATTGCTTTTCGCTTAATGAGATACAGTCTCTAGAACTGAACACACTGTTTCAAATGAGGCTTCACAAGCAAACTGTATTGTGTACTGTCACCTACTTTTCCTACTGGCTATTCTCTCTAGGCTGCCTAGTATCCCTCTGGCTTTGTCCACTGCGTTATCCTATTTTGAGATCATCAGTTAGTTCCCTCTCCTGATCTGTGAAAATCAGCCTCCTCCTATCTCATACAACTCTACCCCAAATGCATCATTCTGCACGTTTTGCCTTTAAAGGTTAAATGCCAGTCATTCAACCAGTCATCCAGGTTTTTTTTTAGATCTCTTCTCATCTTGTCTGCTCCCTCAGTGGTGCCTACTCTGTTGTACAATTTCATGTTGTCCAGAAAAAGGCAAAAGTTTCCGTCTAACTCTTCCACAATATCATTCACAGTGATATTGAATAGTATCGGCTCCTGAATCAATCCCTGGGTTACTCTATGCCTCACTTTTGTCTTCTCCAAATGAATTCCATTTCCAGAAAATGTTTCTCCTCCACCTATTGTAAGAGTGAGTTAATTTTTTTCCTGTACTCTATTAGATTTCATTCTTTGCAAACAATGCAAATGGAGCATTTTTGAAATAGATTAAGAAGTTAATAGAAATGACAGTATTCATCAGCTCTTCTGTCCTCCCAGGAAGTTTGCTTATGTATAAAAGGGAGAAGTCACTCTCTTTTTAAAATAGGCATAATAACACATTTTTATTCAGTTAACAGCTAAAGTAAATTGAGATATTAATGTTCTTATTGGCTGTACTGATTCTTTAACAAGACTAGTAAAATGTAAATATTCAGTATAGTTTATAAATCCAAGGTCACCCTTCTCCAGCATCATCATGTCCTGCCTAACAGCTGTGGAAATTAATTCAAGCTTCTGTTTATTAAAAGTTGAGTTACCTTTACCAGAGTTCAGCACAGTGGATAATCCTGAAGAGCACAAGTAATCTGAAGTAAAACTCAAACTCCTCAATAAATCCTTTAAAATTATTAAGCTTCCAAATGTCATCTTGTTTATACACATCTTATAAGCTTTCTCTTTAGAGGATTGCTTACCTTTGAAGTACTTGATATATTAATCCTCCCAAAGCTAACCAAATCTCATTGGACAATGAAATCTCTTTACACAGAAACCCAAGTCAAATACATTCTGTTGAAAGAGTTGTTAGTGTTGAACTCTTAGGGCTCTGTTTACTAATCTGTGCTGTAGGCGCGCTAATGCTAGAGACACCGCACAGCTTAGTAAACAGGGCCCTTAGTCTGAACTGTGCTGTTTCTTACATAAGTAAAAGTGTAGTCAAGATTTTTGCCTAAGCTGAGATATTAGAATGCTTCGGTGCATAGTGAAAAGAATGTTCAAAGAACAACCAGTGGGTACAAGGAGGTGATAGGATACAGTCAGTTCAGCGGATCAGTGGTCTTCATCATAAAGCACATGGAGACAGCCTAAAGATCTAAACGTGTGTACTCTGGAGTTTAGAAGAAAAAGAGATTGTAGTTCTTCCCCCTATCTTGTTATATGTAGTCCAGTCCATCAGTTTGTCTCCCCTATTTTAGAATGTATGCTGCCCAGATGGTATTCACTACAGGGTGGGATAGAAAACTTTTAATAAACCTGGAAACTTGGAAATACTTTCAAGAACTAAATGCACTAGAAGTCAGCTTGTTTCAAAAGAAACAAGACACTGTAGAAAAAAGGGTTGTAAAAGAGGGTAGGCTCTGTAGTAATCTAGAGAAATATTTCTTTATGAAAAGTGTAGTGAATGTGTGGACAGTTTCCAAGTTTGAGGGGGGGGGGGGGTGGCGTGGAGAGTGGAAACATGTAGGATCTGTGTGGGACAGGATGGGACTATAAAGTTGAACAGGAGGTGGTCTGACCTCCCTGCACAATGGCCCTTTTCGTTTGCGCAACTCTGTCCTTGAGATGAGCACTCCCTGGCTCCATTCCCACACTCCCAGACTGGATTTCTCCTCTACCCACTACCCGTACAGCTCTCTCAAAACACAGTTGCAGATTTCCTGAGCCACAACTCTTCTTTACTGCCAGTGGTTGATCTGTCTCATTTGGGATTCCCCTTTACTCTTCCAGGTCAGTGGCAGGAGACCATCAGGTGACCAAAAAACAAAACCCCAAAGAACCAAAGACCTCACTAAAGGGCATAACCTTAGCTATATATCTCCTTCCAGAGTCCCCCCCCCCCCCCCCAATCACTCTTCAGAGCCTTGTGGGATCGGGGCACCAAGAACTCAACTACCTAGAGAGACAACAAGAGCTGAGTCTACAGCTCCCACTGTGGTTTCTTTGGATCTTATTTGGAATGCCATTCAAGATTTCAGTGCAACTTTGATTAACACTGCTTTGGTGGTAACAACTTTGGACTCTAAATTTGATGATATGAATACAAATTTTGAAAAATTGAAAGTGGGCTTTTCTGGACAGATTAATCAAGTTCAGACCGAAGTTAAAGGCCTATAAGAATTTAAAGCTGCTGCAGTGGTGGATAGGCTGATGGTTCTTCGTAGATTAAAGCAATTAGAGTATCAGAACAGAAGATTCTGAATTTTTCCAAGTCTTAGACCATGACACCTTTGGACTTATTCAAGAAATATTTAATTGATGTTCTGAAATTTTACTCTGATGGACTTTGTTCTGTCAATAAGATTTTTTATCTGCCAGTTTCCTCAAAATTGGCCGAGAGGTGGGAATGGATTTAGTTCCTGAGCAGTCTTTAAACTTGAATAATATTTCAGCTATTCTTGAAGAATCTTTTTAATGAAACATCTGAGAATGACATTACTGGTATTTTGGGGTATTGAGTCAGATGTAACATCAATTATGAAACAATACTTTAAATATTTTCAGGACTTATTTTATGGACAAAAACTATAGATATACCCTGATGTGGCTAAAGTAACAGGAGCATAGAAAAGCCTTCCTTGCTCTTAGGCAAGAAGTGAAAGATTTAGGGGCCACTTTCTTATTAGCTTTCCCCTGTAATTGTAGGGTTAGATATAGACAATTCAAGTATGTCTTCTTCACTCCTGAACAGTTAAGGGCTCTCTTGGATCTGAAGAAAATAATACAGTCTTAGTTTGTATTTTGTTTATTTAAACTAAGAGGGAGTGCCTCCTAAGCGTTTTCTTTTGTGTGTATTTCTGTTTTCAGAGACTCCTCCTTTTCTGGTTTCTCTCTCCCCCCCCCCCCCCCTCCCAAGTATGTGGTCTAAGGAAGGGTAAATGTAATTCTTGTCTTGGTGATTAGTTACTTTTTGTATATTATGTTCTGTATTTCTTACACAAGAATTATCTTGTGAGTTATTTTTAAATTACATAAATACGTTTTTTAAAAAACACTAAAATCTTTTTTGTATTTCATCATTATGGTTCCCCACTACCACCACATCCAATCTGCCTCCTTTACCCCTAGTCAAAAAAAAAAAAAAAAGAACCACTTTAAGTATTTGTCCAGCTGGGATTCATATATATTTCACTTTTGAAAGGGCTACACTCTGTTGTGGACGTTCTGTCTGTCTGTTTCTACTGTGCAGTGGTGGATTTAACTGTACAGCTGCCCCTAGGCATTAGGAAAACCAGCTGCCATCCCCCCCCCCCCCCCCCCCAGCTGTGCTGAGTCCTCTGCAAAATCATGGCTAGTGTTTCTTCCTCTGAGATTGCATGTTGTAACAAGCCCAATAGGTTCCTCCTGAATATCATGTTGATTGACTGTTACAAAATATTGGTGAGGCTATGCAGGAGCACCACTTCCAGTGAGTGGGAAGCTACCCCATTCAGTTGTCTACTCTGCCTGCTGGGAAATCTGCCACTGGTACTGTGCGCATTATGGGAGTAATTTCATAACACGGCACCTGTATAAGTTTCAGAAAGTATCTGTTTTATAAAGGCAACATAGGCCTATAATGACCCTTAGTGCTATGTAAATTCTCTCCCACAAATTGATACTTGCTTCAAAGAAGGTATAAATGTGTGCATGTACTCTGTGCGTATATATATATATATATATGTATTTTAAACTACAACACTTCTATTACAGGGCTGGTCATGTGACTGAAAATCATGCGGGAGCTTTGTTAGATCGAGCACAGACAGAAGTCCGCTCCATAAAACAAAAGCTGGACAGTGCACTAAGACATGAAAAGAAAAAGCTCCACCAAAAACTCATTACCAAGAAAAAACAACAAATGTCACAAAAGGTAGCTCTGCTTAACTCTTTTGTTGGGAGCTAAACATATGGAACAAGAGTAGTGTAGATGGCCACAGTTGAGACAAATCAATGAGAGTCAAAATGCAAGGAGGGCAATTTTATTCAAAAAGACCTGGCACGGCTCGTGTTTCGGTGAATGCCTGCATCAGGGGTCAGAATAATGTGTAAACAATGTAGGTCTTCCTGTGTGTGTTCCACAATCGATAATGTTAATGACATTCTACTGGTATAGGGCTACATTCTTTGGACATTAGGAACCAATTATATTACATTATCATAACTGTGTGCAGTGTGTTGCCATTTTGTTCTGTTGATTGCGTAAGAGATCATTTATGTGTATAAATGACTAGAATACTGCCATTTATTAACCTTCCTGCCACTTAAAATTAGGTAGTTCTTATTGTATTACTCCCTATTTGTACAGCACCTTCATATATATCCTATGTGGGTTACTTTAGACTTGTTAAAAGGCAGCCCCAACGTAAAGCACGTGGATCTGAAAGTTGCTGTTATATGTATAGGGGTTAAATCTATAAACAGGCTCCTCCACTTAGGTGCCCCAACGCCACGTGGTTGGACCCTGTTTTATAATGGTTCCTGGGCATCTATGTGGAAGTCACTGAAATCTGTCATTTAGAGGAATTTTCTTTCTATAAAATCTGCTTTTGATCTCAGTTATATATTCTTCTGGTATATAACCAAGGAGATAGGATTTATTGTAGGAATAGTATTCATTTGATATAACTTTATGTTAAAATCAAATTTAAAAATTTGCTGTCCGTTCCCATAGGCATGTTTTTTTTTGTTTCTTTTTGAAACTAACAGGTACAACATGTGTAAGCAACCCAAGGCTTGAATTTTATTTTTTATTAATTCATTTATTTATTGGGATTTATTAACCACCTTTATGAAGCATTATACAGCAGATACAGCTTTGCATAAAATTTACAATTTTGTTAACATAACAATAGTAAAATGACTAAATATAAGCATAAACACAGTCAATGAGGCGTACAAATTCAGTCTTAGTAAGAGGACTAACATGATATAGTATCAGAAATATACACGTTTAACGGCACAATCATATCACAGAAATAGGGTAAATGTCAGCAGAACATTCATACTTGCGTTGTCAGCACAATACAAATGAAATTGTTTATTTACTAGACCTGAATAATCAAAAAATCTTGAATTGCCCGGAGTGCAATAATATATCTCAAAAACACTAAAAGTCACTCCTTTTATACAATCTATAGTTGAGCGCAAGACCCCGATCTATAATGGAAAGTTTATGTAAATAAGATTCTCCGAGGACAAGCAGGCTGCTTGTTCTCACGACTGGGTTGACGTCCACGGCAGCCCCCACCAACCGGAACAAAACTTCGCGGGCGGTCCTGCACGCAGGGCACGCCCACCGCGCATGCGCGGCCGCCTTCCCGCCCGTGTGCGACCGTTCCCGCTCAGTCTTTTCTTTTCCGCGCTGGAGAGAGCCGGGTTCATCTCTCTCTCTGTCAGCCCCGGAAACCGGATCGCGCTTTCGCCGCAAACTTTTTTTTTTCTCTTTGTGTTCTCCGTTTTTCTCTTTTTCCTTTGAGTAAAAAAAAAAAAAAAAAAAAAACGCTGAACTTTGTTTTTCCCTTGTCTTCTAGCAGGGGCGTCTCGTTGCGGCCTTGTGGCCGCGCGGTCGATTTATTTTCGAGGTGTTATTTTTACCGCCACCATCGACGACTTTGACTTAGCCGACGCGATTTTTCCATCGATGTCCTCGAAGGTCCCGAGTGGATTTAAGAAGTGTGGTCGATGCGGCCGGCATATCTCGCAGACCGACACCCACGCTTGGTGCCTCGGGCCGGAGCACGATACCAAGACGTGCACCTTGTGTCTCGGTCTCCGGAAACGGACACAAGTAGCGAGGCAAGTTCTTCGGGACCGTCTTTTTGGAACTTGTGCCGGCCCCTCGACTTCGACGGCATCGGTATCGACGGCCGGATCTTCGGTACCGGTATCGATGTCCACGAAATTGGCACCGACGGCTTCGACCCCAGGAGCACAGGTCCCGTCGGCCCACCGGCTCTCCGGAGACGGCAGGGGTGAGAGGCTGCGTGGGCAATCGGCCCCGGTCACTCCCTCTACCCAGGGCCCTCGGGACCGAACCCTGTCAGACACGATTCCTCGAGGCCGAGGGGGATCCACCTCCTCCTCTTCTGTCCCACCGAGCGCCGATGACGGGCACCGTAAAAAGGCGAAGAAACACCGTCATTGGTCGCCCACGACGCATCCGGCTCCCGGCGCCAGGGATGAGTCGACGCCGAGGAAGCGGCAGCGTCGAGAGGAGAGGTCCCCCCTCTGTCGTGGAGGTATCAGCACGTCAGGGTGCCAGCACTTCGGTGCAGTCTCCTGGACCCGAGCAGCTTCCGGCACCGACACCTCTACCGGCCCCTTCGTCTTTCCCGACAGCGGGCCTGGATGAGTGCCTCCGAGCCATCCTTCCGGGGATCCTGGAAGGGCTGATGCGCCAGACTATTCCGGCGCCGGGGGTGCCGTCTCGACCACCACGCAGGTGGAGTCGACGTCGATGGAGGGAGCTTCATCCCCGCCGGCGCGGGAGTCTACCGCTCGACGAAACCACCGAGGTCTCGGTGCCTCGATGTCGAGCCGGGCCCGGTTGAGGACTGAGCTGCAGGAGCTCATGTCCGACACCAAGGAAGAGGCCCCGTGGGGGGAGGAGGAGGACCCCAGATATTTCTCCTCAGAGGAGTCTGTGGGCCTTCCCTCCGACCCCACTCCTTCACCTGAGAGAAAGCTCTCGCCACCTGAGAGCCTCTCCTTTGCCTCCTTCGTCAGGGATATGTCTATTTGCATTCCCTTCCCCGTGGTCTCTGTGGATGAGCCGAGGGCTGAGATGCTCGAGGTCCTCGACTATCCATCACCACCTAGAGAGTCCTCCACGGTGCCGTTGCACAATGTCCTCAAAGAGGCACTGCTTCGGAACTGGTTCAGACCACTATCTAATCCCACCATCCCCAAGAAAGCGGAGTCCCAATACAGAATCCACTCAGACCCAGAGTTAATGTGGCCTCAATTGCCTCATGACTCGGCGATCGTGGACTCCCCTCTCAAGAGGGCACGGAGTTCGAGGGATACCGCCTCGGCGCCCCCGGGGCGGGAGTCTCGCACTCTGGACTCGTTTGGGAGGAAGGCCTACCAATCTTCCATGCTCGTGACCCGCATCCAGTCCTACCAGCTCTACACGAGCATCCACATGCGGAATAATGTGAAGCAACTGGCGGACCTGGTCGACAAGCTCCCCCCGGAGCAGCCCAGGCCTTTTCAGGAGGTGGTCAGGCAGCTGAAGGCGTGCAGAAAGTTCCTGTCCAGGGGTATATATGACACCTGTGACGTGGCATCTCGTGCTGCGGCCCAAGGTATAGTGATGCGCAGGCTCTCATGGCTGCGTGCCTCTGACCTGGACAACCGCACCCAGCAGAGACTGGCCGACGTCCCTTGCCGGGGGGATAATATTTTCGGTGAGAAGGTCGAGCAGTTGGTGCACCAACTACATCAGCGGGAAACCGCCCTCGACAAGCTCTCCCACCGGGCGCCTTCAGCATCCACCTCAGCAGGTGGACGTTTTTCCCGGGCCAGGCAGGCTGCGCCCTACGCCTACAACAAGCGTAGGTACACCCAGCCGGCCCGAAGGCCTCATCAGGCACAGGGACAGTCTCAGCGCGCTCGTTCCCGTCAACAGTGTGCGCCTAAGCAGCCCCCTGTGCCTCCACAGCAAAAGCCAGGGACGGGCTTTTGACTGGATCCATGGGAACATAGCCGCCATCAAAGTGTCCGTACCGGACGATCTGCCAGTCGGAGGGAGGTTAAAACTTTTTCACCAAAGGTGGCCTCTTATAACCTCCAACCAGTGGGTTCTCCAAATAGTGCGGTGCAGATACGCCCTGAATTTGGCCTCCCCTCCACCAAATTGTCCTCCGGGAGCTCAGTCCTTCAGCTCCCAGCACAAGCGAGTACTTGCAGAGGAACTCTCCGCCCTTCTCAGTGCCAATGCGGTCGAGCCCGTGCCACCCGGGCAGGAAGGGCAGGGATTTTATTCCAGGTACTTCCTTGTGGAAAAGAAAACAGGGGGGATGCGCCCCATCCTAGACCTGAGAGGCCTGAACAAATTCCTGGTCAAAGAAAAGTTCAGGATGCTTTCCTTGGGCACCCTTCTGCCAATGATTCAGAAAAGCGATTGGCTATGTTCCCTGGATTTAAAGGACGCATACACTCACATCCCGATACTGCCAGCTCACAGACAGTATCTCAGATTCCTTCTGGGCACACGGCACTTTCAGTATTGTGTGCTGCCCTTTGGGCTCGCCTCTGCCCCACGGGTGTTCACCAAGTGCCTCGTGGTGGTTGCGGCGTATCTACGCAAGCTGGGAGTGCACGTGTTCCCATATCTCGACGATTGACTGGTCAAGAACACCTCGGAGGCAGGAGCTCTCCGGTCCATGCAGTGCACTATTCTCCTCCTGGAGCTGCTGGGGTTTGTGATAAATTACCCAAAGTCCCATCTCCAGCCAGTCCAGTGTCTGGAATTCATAGGAGCTCTGCTGAATACTCAGACAGCTCAGGCCTTCCTTCCCGAAGCGAGGGCCACCAACCTCCTGTCCCTCGCTTCCCAGACCAGAGCGTCTCAGCAGGTCTCAGCTCGGCAGATGTTGAGACTCCTAGGTCATATGGCCTCTACGGTTCATGTGACTCCCATGGCTCGTCTTCACATGAGATCTGCTCAATGGGTCCTAGCTTCCCAGTGGTTTCAAGCCACCGGGAATCTAGAAGATGTCATCCGCCTCTCCACCAGTTGCCGCACTTCACTGCACTGGTGGACCATTCGGACCAATTTGACCCTGGGACGTCCATTCCAAATTCCACAGCCCACGAAAGTGCTAACGACGGATGCATCTCGCCTGGAGTGGGGAGCTCATGTCGATGGGCTTCACACCCAGGGACTGTGGTCCCTCCAGGAAAAGGATCTTCAGATCAACCTCCTGGAGCTCCGAGCGGTCTGGAACGCACTGAAGGCTTTCAGAGATCGGCTGTCCTGTCAAATTATCAAAATTCGGACAGACAATCAGGTTGCAATGTATTACATCAACAAGCAGGGGGGCACCGGATCTCGCCTCCTGTGTCAGGAAGCCGTCGGGATGTGGCGTTGGGCCTGCCAGTTCGGCATGCTCCTCCAAGCCACATACCTGGCAGGTGTAAACAACAGTCTGGCCGACAGACTGAGCAGAGTCATGCAACCGCACGAGTGGTCGCTCCATTCCAGAGTGGTATGCAAGATCTTCCAAGAGTGGGGCACCCCCTCGGTGGACCTTTTCGCCTCTCAGACCAACCACAAGCTGCCTCTGTTCTGTTCCAGACTACAGGCACACGGCAGGCTGGCGTCGGATGCCTTTCTCCTCCATTGGGGGACCGGCCTCCTGTATGCTTATCCTCCCATACCTTTGGTGGGGAAGACCTTACTGAAGCTCAAGCAAGATCACGGCACCATGATTCTGATAGCGCCCTTTTGGCCCCGTCAGATCTGGTTCCCTCTACTTCTGGAGTTGTCCTCCGAAGAACCGTGGAGATTGGAGTGTTTTCCGACTCTCATTTCACAGAACGACGGAGCGCTTCTGCACCCCAACCTTCAGTCTCTGGCTTTCACGGCCTGGATGTTGAGGGCGTAGACTTTGCTTCGTTGGGTCTGTCGGAGGGTGTCTCCCGTGTCTTGCTGGCCTCTAGGAAGGATTCCACTAAAAAGAGTTACTTTTTCAAGTGGAGGAGGTTTGTCGTTTGGTGTGAGAGCAAGGCCCTAGAACCTCGCTCTTGTCCTGCACAGAACCTGCTTGAATACCTTCTGCACTTATCAGAGTCTGGCCTCAAGACCAACTCAGTAAGGAATCACCTTAGTGCGATTAGTGCTTACCATTATCGTGTGGAGGGTAAAGCCATCTCTGGAGAGCCTTTAGTCATTCGATTCATGAGAGGCTTGCTTTTGTCAAGGCCCCCTGGCAAGCCTCCAGCAGTGTCATGGGATCTCAACGTTGTCCTCACCCAGCTGATGAAGCCTCCTTTTGAGCCACTGAATACCTGCCATCTGAAGTACTTGACCTGGAAGGTCATTTTCTTGGTGGCAGTTACTTCAGCTCGTAGGGTCAGTGAGCTTCAAGCCCTGGTAGCTCATGCTCCATATACAAAATTTCATCATAACAGAGTAGTGCTCCATACTCACCCTAAGTTCCTGCCAAAGGTGGTGTCGGAGTTCCATCTTAACCAGTCAATTGTCTTGCCAACATTCTTTCCCAGACCGCATACCCGCCCTGCTGAACGTCAGTTGCACACATTGGACTGCAAAAGAGCATTGGCCTTCTACTTGGAGCGGACACAGCCCCACAGACAGTCCGCCCAATTGTTTGTTTCTTTCGACCCCAATAGGAAAGGGGTCGCTGTCGGGAAACGCACCATCTCCAATTGGCTAGCAGATTGCATTTCCTTCACTTACGCCCAGGCTGGGCTGACTCTTGAGGGTCATGTCACGGCTCATAGTGTCAGAGCCATGGCAGCGTCGGTGGCTCACTTGAAGTCAGCCACTATTGAAGAGATTTGCAAGGCTGCGACGTGGTCATCTGTCCACACATTCACATCACATTACTGCCTCCAGCAGGATACCCGACGCAACAGTCGGTTCGGGCAGTCGGTGCTGCAGAATCTGTTTGGGGTTTAAATCCAACTCCACCCTCCAGGACCCGAATTTATTCTGGTCAGGCTCCACTCTCAGTTAGTTGTTCTTCGTAGGTCAATTTCTGTTATGCCCTCGCCGTTGCGAGGTTAAATTGACCTGGGTTCTTGTTTTGAGTGAGCCTGAGAGCTAGGGATTCCCCAGTCATGAGAACAAGCAGCCTGCTTGTCCTCGGAGAAAGCGAATGATACATACCTGTAGCAGGTGTTCTCCGAGGACAGCAGGCTGATTGTTCTCACCTACCCTCCCTTCTCCCCTTTGGAGTTGCGTTTTTGATCATTTGCTTGTCATTCAACTGATCGGGAACAGTCGCGCACGGGCGGGAAGGCAGCCGCGCATGCGCGGTGGGCGTGCCCTGCGTGCGGGACCGCCCGCGAAGTTTTGTTCCGGTTGGTGGGGGCTGCCGTGGACGTCAACCCAGTCGTGAGAACAATCAGCCTGCTGTCCTCGGAGAACACCTGCTACAGGTATGTATCATTCGCTTAGCCTCAACAGCCCAGGGAACCTATCATTAGGACTCCACTGAATTGGCCAACATCATGGGCTCCTCCTGCCTTCCGAAAAAACTCACAGGCATCAAAAAAACTCCCAAACTCGGGGAGAAAAAGATTCTGTAAACAAAAAACGGAAAGCGGAGTATCTTCGATTGTTAAAGAACGATCAAAATCTATGCACCCCACTATAGAGAGTACTTAATGGATATAAGAAACTTGTAAATTCCCTTCATAGACCTCTTCATAATGTAAACTGGAAAAATTCATAAATAAAGCACAATTACAGTGTTTACTGTTCATGATGGATCGCGATGGATTGAAAAGAAAAAAACATTTTTTTGTTTTTTGACATTTCTCCTGATGAAGGTTGCGAAACAGTGGGGTCCCTTGCTGTTGGGAAAGTTTGTAAGACATTGCGAGTGTGGAAGATTATTTATCAATACCCACATTGAAAAAATTGAATTTAAACGGATTCGATTCAATTTCATGACCGGTGTAAATATTTGACTGGAAGAAACGAACCAGCTATCTGAAATTCTTTCACTGTCGTTACCTGGGAATCAGGACGCTAAGACTTCTGAAGAGGCAAAAATCAGTACTCGAAGTTGTGATTGATTTTTTGAATGTTGTGGCTGATACATGCTGAACAGTAAACACTGTAATTGTGCTTTATTTATGAATTTTTCCAGTTTACATTATGAAGAGGTCTATGAAGGGAATTTACAAGTTTCTTATATCCATTAAGTACTCTCTATAGTGGGGTGCATAGATGTTGATCGTTCTTTAACAATCGAAGATACACCGCTTTCCGTTTTTTGTTCACAGAATCTTTTTCTCCACGAGTTTGGGAGTTTTTTTGATGCCTGTGAGTTTTTTCGGAAGGCAGGAGGAGCCCATGATGTTGGCCAATTCAGTGGAGTCCTTATTTACTAGACCGTCACTTATTACAAAAAGTGAATCAGAACGGTTTAAACTTATATGTAGGAAATTTTGAAAAGGAACACCTCACAGCCCATCCTTTTTACATCACATTAAGATTTACCGACGGGAGGTGGTGGAGATGAAAACATGCTTGAGATAAGCACATAGGAATCCTGTTTAGAAGGAATGGTGGCGATGCTGGTAATTGGAAACAAAATGGGAGCTGGGCAGACTTCTATGGTCTATGCCCTAATCGTGACTGAATAGATAGGGATGAACTGGAGTGTAAATTTTAAGGGGCTTCGATGTTAGCTTCAGAACTTAGTACAAGAACACTACTGGGCAGACTTCTATGGTCTATGCCCTGAGAAAGGCAAGGACAAATCAAACTCAGGTATACATATAAATTTATTTATTTATTTATTTATTATATTTGTATCCCGCACTTTCCCATTAAAAGCAGGCTCAATGCGGCTTACATAGTAATAGGTAACACAGAATTTTGTTATGTAAAGTAGGAAATTAAGTATAACATAATAGAAGGAGGGGTAGTAAGTGGATGGGTAGGTAGGTAGAGACAGGTGATAGAGAGAGGAGGGTAAGGTGGGAGATAGATTCTGGGTCAATGTCGTTTTCTCTTCAGTATATGTAAGGTAGATGGGTTCAAGTATCACATACCATGTAAAATGAGTTTATCTTGTTGGGCAGATTGGATGGACCGTACAGGTCTTTATCTGCCGTCATTTACTATGTTACTATGATACATAGATGTTTTTATTCTTTGGCAAGGAGACATAGAAACACTACTGGCTAAATACTAAGGACCCTAACCTTAAATTCACAATGGAATACAATACGGATGAAATCCAGTTCTTGGACCTTTTAGTTACCAAAAATGATTATTTTTTCAAAAACAACATCTATAGGAAACCTACTGACCGCGATACGTTCCTACACTATTCCAGTTACCATAAGCCCAGTCTCAAAAGTAACCTGCCCTTGAGCCAATTTCTCAGCTTACGCTGACTTTGCTCAGATTATGATGACTTTCACCATCAAACACAGATCATGAGCGATAGATTTTCAGCAAGGGGGTATCCGTCCAAACACGTTACTGGCGGATTTACCAGAGCGTTAGAAAAGGACCGTGTTGCTTTGCTGCAACCAACTCACACGAAGAAAAAACCAGACATCGTCTGCACTCTCAAGTACTCTTGGAAGACTTGGAATGCTTTAAGAACAAAGAACTGGTGGTCGCATACTCCAGAAACAAGAATCTGAAGGAGCACTTGGTCCCCTCAACATTACCAGAGGTCACATCAGCATCCCCGCCATTGGGACACCGCAAATGTGGCCACTAGTGTATGTATGCATAGCCTAGAAACAAGGACTTTCACTCATCCAACTACCAATAAATCATATAAATTGCAACATACTTCAGACTGCACCACATCATCTGTAGTTTACATCATCTTATGTCCGTGTCCAATGCTGTATGTAGGCAAAACCACCAGGGCAATAAAAACAAGAATCGTCGAACACAGAAGTTGTTTCAAGAGGAGTGTAGAATCAGCACCTTTAGTCGAGCACTGGTATTCAGTGAATCATTCTTTCCTAGACATCAGATTCTTGGTCTTCAAAACTTTCACCAAAAAATGGAGAGGAGGCGATCTGGACAATCGACTACTGTAGGAGGAGCAGAAACTAATCTTCGAGCTAAAGACTTTAACTCCTAATGGATTAAATAATGAAATTGACTTTCGTCCTTTCTTACAAAAAGTATAAAAATTATCAACTTTGTTTTTACCATTTACAATATTTTTTCATATTTCAGTGTGTCTTGGTTATATATAAAAGCACTTTACATTACTATTATTTTCTATGATTTTATTATCATGTGCATTCATTGTCATTATTTGTACAATTTTTTTTTTACATTTGTACCCCGCGCTTTCCCACTCATGGCAGGCTCAATGCGGCTTACATGGGACAATGGAGGGTTAGGTGACTTGCCCAGAGTCACAAAGAGCTGCCTGTGCCTGAAGTGGGAATTGAACTCAGTTCCTCAGTTTCCCAGGACCAAAGTCCACCACCCTAACCACTAGGCCACTCCTCCAGGGCATAACAATATCAATATGACATCATTTACATTTTATTCCCCATTACAAGTACAAGGTGCCACACGTACCATGTCCTTCAACATCATCATTCATGAAATTTGCATCCTTAGAATTATGCTTTCAAGGCAAATATTCTTCTCACATTTTTATGAGCTTCTGTAGTGATTTTGTTTTTTATATTTTCTCATTTTCATTTTTTTATTTTTTGTCCTCAAACTTTTGGTTGTTAACTTTTTCATTTACAGTATCTCGCAGTGACCCGTTTCCATTATCATTCTGCATATATGGTGCACTAGTATACCTCCCTCATATGCAATTTCTACTAGTGAGCGTCTTGCACTCTCCAACGTCTAGACATATCTATTACAATTTAATTTCATTTTCCCTTTTAGCACAGGTGAGAAGCAGCGGTGTAGCTATCATTTTTTTTTATATTTTTCTATTTTCATCAGAGTATTCTTTTAAGCAATTTTTGTTTTGTCACGTCACTTTATTCACAACACGTCACCCCCCCCCCAACAAGAGAATCCGTTTTTAGACTAGTCATAAGTTTTTAATGATTTATAGTATACACATTTTTATGCAACATTTTCAATCCAAATTTCTATTTATTTAAACATCCTCTTTACTATAAAATTTTTCTTTAAAATGTCTTGCTATATACGTCATCCAACGTCATATCCTTGGTTTTGGCGCCTTTTTTACTCTTTAAATGGATCATCTGTTCAACTGCCTCTTTTTTGGCCCACGTTCAGAACCTACTTCACTGAAAAGTACGTTTTTATCAATCAAGGGTCTTTTTAAAGGTAAGATTTTGTTTTGTTTTGCTTCTGTTTTCGTGTTTAGATACACGTTGCCTTGAGTTTTCTGACGCCACAGGACTGGCAACCACTACAGTATATCACTTAAGCGGATGGCTTTTTTCTTTTCCTTTTTTTTGGTTTTTGGACACTTTTTTTTTTACTAACTTCACTATATTATTCCTCCCAAGTTTACATACATTCTGTCTTCGCTCACCCTTTCGTCGGCAAGGTTTGTTCTGACCTTGATTTCCCGCAGCATTACACATCGCTCCAAGAGATAATTTTCCTTCTAATATATATTTTTACCTAATATATATATTTTCTCTAGTATATTTTTTCTTTTTTTTTTTATAGATTTATCATTTTATGCACCATGGATGCCATCATGTCACCCTTTGTTGTTTTTGCAATCTGTCTCCTTAGGTCCACTAATGTTTTGTTCTTTTCCTTTTTTTTAGTTTTTATTTTTCATTTTTGTAGTCTGGCATATACTTGTTCAAAACGCCTATATTCTGTTTCAGACCATTTTCTCAACACATTCCAACAAAAGATTGGACAACTATATACAAACGGATAATCCTGCACCTTATAACATCAACGTATCATATGGTTTCTATTCATACAGGTTAGTGGTTGTTCGAGCAGTTTACATGGTAACATTACTTTATTTCATTCGCAAGTGTTTAAAATGTCTTACATATACAGCATTCCCATGTTTTCAATATGCATTATGGCTCCGTTAGCCTGGTGCTCACCTTTATTTTCTTTCCTTTTTTCTTGGCACATAATATTATGGCTGCCTATACATGTTTTCAGTGCTCACAAACACTTTCTCACAGCAAGACAATCGAAAGCCCATTTGTTTTGATGCTATTCCATACATTATGTCTATGCACCCTTATCACACAATTCCATAATTGACAACTAAGGTGCAACGTTTAATGTCCCCTTACTCGTGTTTATCCTTTTCTCCATTCTTATATGCATATTATGTGAAGCCACATTACATTTTACATTATTCATCATATTATTTTTTATGGTGTATTTAAATGATGTGCTGATATATACTCTTATATTTATTTATTTTTATGTATATCTTTTGTACAGCCATTATTCGTTTATTGACATTTCCCGCGTTTCATTTATATATTGTTTGGGGTAGATATATTTCTTTCATACATATGTTGGTTTTTTTTGTTCATATATATCAGTATGTGCACCATTATTATTATTATTATTATTATTATTTATTATACCACAACCATTAGCTAATTTGTGATTGATGATATCCCATACCCTTTGCTCATGCACCCTTATTACTTTCTTTTATATTTGATACCTAAGATGGATGTAACTCTCAATGTCTCCCCCTTTCTTTGCCCATTAAAAAAAAATTTAATCTTTAATTATTCCTTAATCCTAAATAGTGTTTTTAAATGTCATTTTTTGATTGTTTATCTATATATGTTTTTTTGGATATATTCACCCCTCCATATATGTATATGACGTAAAGATATTTTTATTTTTTGAGTGTTTTATTTGGCAACATATTAGTATGTGTTTCATTTATTATTATTTATTAAACCATCTTCATTATTGTTTTCATATGATGAGATCATGTATATTGCTATTTTGTTTGCCTTTACCAATCTTTTAATATATTTTTGTCTGCATATTTTCTCTGTTTTTATTTGCCACCATCCCTTCATATATTGTTAATTTTGTTTTTAACGCTATTGTAGACTCCTGATACAGGCCTAGCGGCCGAAACACAACATTTGTGTCGAGTCTTTTTACCAAATAAACATTTGATTTAAAGTACATATCTCTCCAGTCTTTGCGTGGTCAGCCTCCCACTTTTTTCTACACTGCACATATGACTAGAATTGCAAAGAGTGCATTTGCCAAACTTTATGCACTGAGCATATTATGTCCCTTTTTGTAAACTTATGATTTAAAACAGTGATTCATCCTTTAATATTACCTTCTTATCATTTGTAACCTGCTAGGAAGAGATCAAGCTTTTTC
The DNA here is from genome assembly GCF_901765095.1 of Microcaecilia unicolor. Classification (NCBI taxonomy): domain Eukaryota; kingdom Metazoa; phylum Chordata; class Amphibia; order Gymnophiona; family Siphonopidae; genus Microcaecilia; species Microcaecilia unicolor. The sequence continues at coordinate 503,130,390 of NC_044032.1, forward strand.
TGGCTGGTGGGATAGAAATTTTGTGAAATCATCTTAGACTATGGTAATTCACTGTATACTGAGTTGTCATCTAAGGGCCCCTTTAACTAAGTAGCAGTAAGCCTAGCACAGGCTTATCTCTTGCTACACAGGAAGTACTGCCAGGCTACCGCAGCAGCCCGGCAGTACTTCGCACCCCTAACACACCGTCATATCTCATGCTACAAAAATATATTTATTTTTGTAGTGCTAGAGTGTACCCGGCAGTAATCGGGCAGTGCTGCACACTGCCCAGTTAGCGCGGGAGCCCTTACCACCACCTCAGTGGGTGGCGATATGGGCTCCCTCTGAAATGGTCACGTTTCAAGTGCTTTACTTGCCAGAGGAAAGAGTGGCTGCAGGCCTGCAGGAAAGAGAGACTTCCCTTTTACCAGCTGTGGTAAAAAGGGGCCTTGGCGCGCATGAAAAAAAACACGCTGATGCCAGTGCAGGCCTCCTTTTGCTGCAGCTTGGTAAAAGGGGGCCCTAAAAGGGTAATTGTCAAAAGTGTTTCTGAGGGTAAATGTGAAATTGCTCTCTAATATGTGGGTAAATGTAAGTGCATGTGTAAGGGCAAGGGGAAGATTTTGGATTTATCACATGCCTTTTTCAGTTGTAGCTCAAAGCAGATTACATTCAGGTACAGCAAGTAATGCCTGTCACTGGAAGGCTTGCAATGTGCTGTTACACACACCTTGCCTACATAACTATACCGATTGGTATCACTTATGTGCCCAAATGCACTACGCAGTATTTTCTTTTATAAGGTAGCACATAAGTGCAAGAGAGCCATACATGTGGATCATGGGTGTGGCACCAGGTTATGCACGTAACTTATAGAGTAAGTGGTCATGCTTAAATGTAGGCTCATTGATGGCAACTTCAGCTAGTATTCTATAATGGAATCTTGGTACAAAGATGCCATCATAGAATCTGTTCTCAGCATGCGGCATTGATACCCCTAACTTGAGACACCAAGTTATAGGATTGCCCCCTAGGTTTGCATCTGAGGCAATAGAGGGTTAAGTGAAGTGCCCAAAATCACAAGGAGCTATGGTGGGATTTGAATGCCTCTGCTTCCTTAGTTCCCAGTCTTTCCTCCAACCATTAGGCTGTTGAGTGGTGATGGTTACTGGGGGAAGGGTTAGGGTTTACACACAAATTTTAGAAAATGTCTGAATATCCAAGTAATTTAACCTGGCAGACTGTGCATAGTTGAGAACTGGTATAAACAGTGCATAAGTTCCCTGGGGTAATTTTCTAAGTAGAAGTATGTGTTTACTTTTATTTTGAAAATTTGCTGTACCTACACAGGGAAAAGTATGCATGTACTATTCACACATGTGCTCAGTTATGCAGTTACCCCTTAAAGTCTTTAATAAGATGTAGTTGATTTAGGGCCTCTTTTATCAAGCCATGCTAACAGTTCCGGTGCGGCAATGCCGATGGAGCCCATTCAAAAGTGAATGGGCTTTGTCAGCGTTAGCACACCAGGAGCTGCTAGTGCAGCTTGATAAAAGGTGCCCTTAGATTGTAGCCATGCAAGTCATTTATAGAATAACTGCAGGAAGAAAATAATTCCTATGTTAGAAGAGCTTGACTGAAAAATTGGCTGTTTCCGTATATTCCCCTCAAGCTCTGAAATCCGTTAATGAGGCTCAACTTTGTGTTTCAACATTAAAAGAGATAAGATTACTTGAAACTCAGAACAGAGGCTTTTCTGATGCTTCCTCCTCTCTATGGAAATAGCTTTCACAAGAATTTTGCCTAGAGACTGTCCTTGAGAACACTGGTCCTCAGCCCAATCCTGTGATCTGGCCAGGCTGTTTCTTTTTTATTTTTTTTAGCATATCCTCATTCAATATGCATGAGGGATGTATGTACAAAGGAAGCAGTTTATGCAAACTCATGCATATTCAATGTTCATATTCTGAAATATAGGCTTGCCAGGTGGTCCTTTGGGATTAGGTTGAGAACTGCTGATAAACAAGATCAATAAGAACTTGGCTTTTTAATCAAATTTTTGTACAGGCTGGCGTTTTTAACTGGTATTTATATTAATCATAAGTCAGGGATATCCTGATTTAATTATTTTGAATTATATTTGGATGGATTTTTACTGTAAATGATTGGGTTTCTCTTTTGTTTGTAATTTGTATTTTATTATTAGGTATTTTCACCCCAGCAATAGCACTTATTGGAGAGGCTGCATCCTGTCTGTCCATCTCCTATGCAGAGTCACAAAGACACACACAGACATCCACAGACCTCTAGACACATGTCTCATACAGCCCCTGTCAACCTAACAAGAGATAGTTTACCATGTTTAATACCCAGTCCTGAATTAGTTTGCAGATGAAAAGGAAGTGTATCATTTGTCACACTGTAAGTGTGCAGTTTTGAACTTGTTTTATTATTTTGTTTGTTTTTCCTTATTTTTGTGATTTGTTAAGTTTGGTTATATTGTATTCCATTTTCTTTTTATATGTATATGCATATCTATATATATCTATGTATACAGTGCACTCCATTTAAGTGCACGTCGGATAAGCGCATGCTCTGTTTAACTGCATGCCGTACTTCAATCCCGTTTTTGGCGCCATCAGTTTCTATGGGGACAAACTTCGGATTAGCGCACCACTGATAAGTGCAAGATTCACTTATATGCATGGTTTTAAGACTGCTCCTCTGCAGGAAAGACTCTGCATAAGTGCACGCACGGAATATGGAAGCCATTTGGCACGTGACAACCAACGAGATTTCAAATTCACCGCCCCTTTAACTGCCACAGGCAGAATGAGCAAAAGAATGTTGTTAGAGTGTACACTGGGGTCGTCGCGGCGGAACTGTAAGACTTTAACACTGGTTGAATGAATAGAAGTTCTTAAAAAATTAGAAAACAAAGCATCTATTGCTAAAGAATATGGTGTCAATCCCAGTCAAATTTCACGTATCTTGAAGCAGAAAGATCAGCTTCTTCAGTGTTTTTTTTCAAGTCAGGAGCAGACAGTTTCCTGTCAGTGGTCCGCTGCTTATGGAGAAAGCTAACCAGCTAGCTGAAAGTCTTGGACTAACTGAATTCAAAGCCACTGTTGGATGGTTGGAAAGATGGAAGGAGAGGAACAACATAAAATTCAAGAAACAGCATGGTGAGAAACAAGACACTGATGACTTTGGTGCTGAAAATTGGGTTGTTTCCGTTCTTACTACCATCTTGAACAAGTTTGCACCTTGTGACATTTTCAATGCTGACGAAAACGGTCTCTACTGGCGAGCGATTCCTGATAGAACACTCGCATTCAAACTTGCCGAAACTACTGGAGGTAAAACGTCGAAGGACCGACTGACGGTCCTCCTTTGCTGCAATATGGATGGGAGTGAGAAGTTGGAACCCCTCGTCATTGGAAAGAGCAAACAGCCCCATGGCTTCAAGAAAATTAAGCGACTTTCTGTGTCATACGAGGCTAATGCAAATTCATGGATGACTGGGGAAATTTGGAAGCAGTGGCTAAAGAAGTTAGACACTAGAATGTGGGAACAAAAGCGTCAGATTTTGTTGCTTTGTGATAATTGTGCTGCACACAGGGATGATGTCAAGCTGTCTAACTTCAAGGTGGTCTTCCTGCCACCAAACACTACCTCTCTGATCCAACCTATGGATCAGGGCATACTAGCCAATTTCAAACAACATTATCGGGCTCTTGTGCTACATTGTCTGATGAGCGTTATGGATGACCAAACTGGCAAGGATAAACGTGCTGTTGAACTGGCTCGTAATCTATCACTGTTGGATTCCCTACATATGCAGAAAGAAGCCTGGAATCATATTACACAGGCAACCATTATGAACTGCTTCAAGCGGGCAAGCTTTGTTAAAGATGTGGAGAGGGACGAAACAGATGCAGCTGTTGCAAACGCGTCAGATGAACAGGCTATTGACATCCCAGCCGGTGTTACTGAAGAGGAGTTTCATCGCTACATAGCTGTTGATTACGATCTACAAACAGCTGACGACAGCACTGATGTCAAGATATGCGCCTACACACAGGCAACAACGGCTGATGATGAAATGAGCAGCTAGGCACATGCTGATGAAATTCAACAACGTCCTCCTGTCACTTTTGCAAGAGTACTGGAGAGTCTCAACACTGTGTGGGCCTATCTGGAGGCCACTGAATGTCAGTGCTATGACAGTTTTTACTGTCTGGCAGACGTAGTCTATGGAACTCACAGACCCAATAGTGTACAGAGGACTATAACTGATTACTTCAAGTAAGCCTAACGTCAGTTAACGGAGACTGTATACTGTAAGTAGTATAATAATAAACAGTACTGTACATATATTTATCAGATGTCAAGCTTCTTTGGGTCACAACGGTTAAGTGCACGCTCCGGTTAACTGCATGCATTTCTTTGGTCCCAGACCCTTGCACTTAAGCGGATTGCACTGTGTGTATATATATATATATGGAGTGGTAGGCAATAAAAACCAAGAAAAGAGAAAAGGGTAAATATAAAAGAGCACGATTTCAACTGCAAAGGCTAGGGGAACTAAATATACCTACCAGGCCAGTGTATGCAACAGTAAACTGCCGTATTACCACAGAAAAGGTTAGCCTTCTCAAGAGCCAAGAAGTCTGAAAGTCCCTGGAAGGGAGTTTTAAAAACTAAAATAAATATAGGCTCACATTTAGTAAGCAACAATGTTTTCTGGAAGGCAGATCACCTGAGATAGAAATGAGGCCATTATAGTTCTCTAAAGGCGTATGGGAAATAATAAAAGAAAAAAAACATGTAGTATTTTTGCAAGTGTTAAATGGTTTAGTTTGAGCGCCCCTGCTGTGTAAGATCTATGTCTGTACAGTATGTAGGTTGCTAAGCAACCAAATCTGACATAGCATAGAGCTTGTACATTGAGAAATGAGATTCTTCTTGCTGAAGAGATTTTAAATATTCTGCTGGAATGTAAGAAGGGCAAAACATATGTGTCCTTGAAGTGGTGGAACCATCACCTCAGGCATCTTCTGAATGGTGTGCCAGTTCTCTTAGAAATCCAGGTGGTAACTAGAGCTGAGACTTGTGACAAACTTATCTTTTGAGTTGCTGCCTTTGTTCCTTTTGTCATATACTGTTGTAAAGCTTAAATATTCATAAATATATCTACCTGCAAAGTGTGTCCTATTTCTTTAACATATCTAATAAATGTGAATTTAAAATGAAGAAAGCGAAAACATGTATTGTTTGTGCCCTGATTCTCTTCAAAGAAAATGGCCCACATCAACATAAAATATTTCAGAAGAATTATGATCTCTATGAATCCCTTAAGGATAAAACATGAAGGGTGTGGACCCAATATTCAAAGGATATGTGCTCCTAAGTTTTAAAGAGTTATACTCATAAATTGGCCTCTTTGAAAATTTAATGTGGCTGAATGAATAACTTTATGCTCAAAGGGCCCGATATTCAGCCTGCCGCAATCAGTGTTTTCCTGACCACCATTGGTGTCATACCTGGAAATTCAGTGCTAGGCCATGTCTGGGCTGTGGCATAGGATTTCCAGGTTTTATGAAGCTGGCGAAAACATAGCTTGTTAATTGCGATATTCAGCGCAAAATAAATGGGCTGTGTTGTCATAGCCAGACGGGAGCAGCTAGCACAGCTTTGTAAAAGGGGGGTAAGTGATGACTGCACCCAGAATGCCCCCCAAAAAGCCGGTTTTGACTTTGGTGCTACCCGGGCATTTTCAGTGGCATTATTCTGTTAAGTGCTGCTGAAAATACCCTGTTACCCCTATACAGGTGATGTAAATATCCAGGAGCCTCTCCTGCCATTTAAAACATTTTGAATAATGGGCCAAAAATTTCACTAAACTCCATCTAAATTTAGAAGCATAAAAAATGGGTGATAACGGGCAGATTTGGGATGGGGAAAAAAGTTAGGAGCTTAACATTGATTTTCAGCACTAGGCTTATAAATTAGGCTTATAACTCTAGTCAAATGAGTGGCAGGCTTAACATTTATAAGCATAACTTTTAAGTTCCTAAATTAAGATGAATTTTTAGGTGAAAACTTATGCTCCTAATTTTGACTGAAAATGAAGCACAACTGTTGGAGCCTGACTTATGAACATACATTTAGGAGTTCAGCTTTTCTTTGAATATCGGGTTCTATGTGTATAATAAAAATTAGGCAAATATATCTTTTCTTTTTTTTTATTTTTAATGAATGTCATACATTTTCCAGCATCAAATTTTGCCAGGAAATATGTGACCAAGGGGGTCCTTTTACTAAGGCGCACTAATGATTAGCAGGTGCTGATGCCTCACATCTGCAACTATGTCTTGATTCTGTAGCATGTTGGTTGCACACTCATCACCTTATTATTTTTTTGTGTGTGTGTCCTTTCTCTTTGTGTTTCCTCAATCAATATTGTACTTGATTTTCTTTTAATAGAATTTGAAATATCTACATTTTTAAAAAAATTTTATATTTATTGAATTCTCATCTAAAATCGATAATATGGCTAATACATTTAACCAGGAACTTAACAAAGTTGCCCCCAAATCAAGCACATGTTGATATTAATCAAGGAAAGTCTTCTCTTGAATTGGATTGCTCTGGAGAATATCAGACAAAAAGTCTTTAGAGCTCAGTCCCTATTGGGTTCTAACATAAATGAGACCACAAGTGGAGCTCTATTAGTAACCTTTATTGAGGAGTCTAACATTGCCTTCAGTTCCAAACTGTCCATAATCAAATCTCCATCCTGAATTCCTCCTACAGCAGCCTGTCTTCTATAGGCTGGAATATAGTAAAAAGTCTCTTGTGCAAGAGGATTCCAGGAAACAAACAGCTCTGCATCATTTTGGGTTCCCCAATCCTTTTCTATAATATGTGAGAATTTAGGGCTTCTTTTACCAAGCGGCAGTAAAAGGGGCCCTGCGGTGGTGTTGGCACACAGGTTTGCTGCATGCCGAGGTTGCCTTTTACCATTGTCGGTAAAAGGCGTTTTCCTGTGTAGGGGCAGAAAATGGCTGTGCGCTAAGCAAGGACATTAGCACACGGCCATTTCCAGGGGGATCCCTTACCACCTCCTATTTAGGAGGCAATAGGGGTCCGGCGGTAATTGGACAGCATTTTCTAGTGCTGGGAATGGTGCACGGTGGGGGCCAGAACTAACACCGGCTCCTCAGGAGCCTAGCTGTGGAGCCAAATCACCACATGGCAAGCCAGCAGTAGGCCCACTGCACATCTGTAAAACAGCTCCTTAGAGCCTTATTTACTAAAATGCAGTAAAGTTTTGCAGTTAACATACACTGCCAAAATTAAGATTACAGTAAATGCAAAACATCTGTGTTGACTGTTAGGGGAGTTCCAAGCATTTTCTTATTAACAGCTAACACAGCTTATTAAATAAGACCTTTAATATGCATTAGTAATGACTAAGGAGGATATTTACTAAGATGCGCTAAGTAGCTAGCATGGCTTTTAACGTGCAGACCCATGCTAAGAGATACTGCATGCTAAATTCAGCCAGCATAGTGAAAACCCATGGTAGCTACTTAGTGTGGGTAGCATGGGCAGGTCAAGGATAGAGGTATGGCTGGCACTGACAGCTAGCCTGTGGGAAGGTGCTACATGCTAGTTGTTAATGACTGCCACCTCTTTAGGAACCGCTCCCACCCAGGCCCAGGGTCTGGGTGGGAGCAGTTCCTAAAGCGAAGTGATAAGTAGTAGTAGCTTGTAGCACCGTCTCACTCGCCTCCACCTACCCTCCTCTCCTCCTTCCTGTACACATTAATTGATTTGATTTGCTTACTTTATTTTTTGTCTATTGGATTGTAAGCTTTTTGAGCAGGGACTGTCTTTCGTCTATGTTTGTGCAGCGCTGCATACGCCTTGTAGCGCTATAGAAATGCTAAATAGTAGTAGTAGTAGTTCTGGGGAAATGAGGGAAGGTTCTGATACGGTCTCGTGAGTGGGGGGAGGAGACTAATCTTGGAAGGGTGCTAATTTGTGAGGGCCTTTTAATCGCAGAGGGTACTTGCTCGGGGAAGGGGGAAGGAATGCTAACTTTGAGGAGAGGAAGACATAGTCCTGCACCACCATGGCAGCAATGTGGTTTATAATTTTATTTTTTTAGCAAGTGGGTAGCGCATGCATATCCATAAATTACCACAAAATGCCTTGGCACGCTCCAGGGTAAGACATTTTTTGCTGGAGTAAGCACACATTATTGCATACCGCAGCTTAGTAAAAGGACCCCTTATAGATAGATAGATAGATAGATAGCAGCTGAGTACCTCTGCTATAGGTATAGTTACTGGCAGCTATATATGGATAGTACCACAGCGTATATATGTAATTATTATGAGATGGTGTGACTGGTGTTACCATTTGTATGATTTTTGTAATTTACATATGGTGTTAAAATATACATTTTATTATAATAACTTTTGTCATTGTATTATTTCACTCAAATTGATCAGCAGAAAGAACAAAGAAATGAATTAATATCAGTAGAAGACACTTTCAAGACCACTAAAGATGTTGGCTCTTACATGACTCAGTGGAAAACACTGCTCACCAGTCAAAGCCTAGACCTGGAAGAGCTTATTGAAAAGCTTGATAATGATGCTGCAGAAGAAATAAAAGCACTCAAGGTTAATTTAATGAGGAAAGCTACTGAAGAACTTAAGCGTATCCAGAATGTTGTAATTATGCAAGAATTGTTGAAACTAAACACACCAAGGCTGCACCTTCAGCAGCTTTTGGAAGAGCATAATAAAGAAGTGGCACTTCGGTCTCAGCAGTTTGAAAATGAAGCGAGTATAAAAAATGCAGAGGCAAAGAACTCACTAGAGAACACCGCACGAAAACTAAATGAGGAACGTGAGCGTAATCTGAAAGATCAAAAAAATTTAAGAACTTGGGAACAGCTGCTATTTGCGTAAGTATTTCTTGAGTTTTCATTTCTCTCAGGGTTTTAACATGATAGAATTTAGAGTTAGACCTGTTTTGCTTTCTTTTATTACATTAAATTGATTTTTATTCTTAAGGGGGAATCCAGTCACCCCTTTTAAAGCCAGGGAAGGGGCTGTGACTAATAGGTATTTGATTGGATTGTGTGAATATTTTAAACAAGATTCAGTGGTTGGAAAAATTCAGTACCAAATACGTTGGTAGTGTGAATGTGAGAAACTGTATGCAAAGCCTCATCTGAGGCATGACATGAATTATCTGCTTTTATCATAACAAGCATTAGGTTTTCAGTCGTGCATAGTCCTCTCATGATAGCCCTTTAAAAAGCAAAACAAAGGTTCTGATTGATATTAAAGGGCGCAATATAAAAAAATTTAAAAACTGGTAAATGTGATTCAATATTTTACTGACTACAGCTGCCCAACAGTAACCCAACCCATAATAGAATTTCAGCTATAACTGCCTAAAAAGCCTAGGGCCCTGTTCACTAAGCTATGCTCTAGGCATGCTAATGTTTTTAGCGCGCGCACTAAGGCTAGAGACACCCATAGCAATATATGTGTGTCTCTAGTGTTAGCGAACGCTAAAATTTAGCGCACACTAAAAATGCTAGTGCGCCTTAGTAAACAGGGCCCCAAGTTTCAAAGCTTCCCCCCCCCCCACCCCAAAAAAAAACATTAGGGAAAGGGGGAAAGAGGATGGGATTTGATATACTGCCTTTTTGTGGAGCAGTAGCTTAGTGGTTAGTGGAATAGACTTTGATCCTGGGGAACTGGGTTCGATTCCCACTACAACTCCTTGTAACTCTGGGCAAATCACTTAGCAGTCCTTTTACTAAGCTGTAGGAAAAATGGCCCTGTGTAGTGGTGGGGGCCAATTTTCCCACGTGCCAGGGCCCTTTTTACCGCAGCAGGCAAAAAGCCCCCAGATATACATGGCCATGTGGTAAAAGAACTCTTACCGCATGGCCATGCAACGGGGAGCCCTTACTACCACCCATTGAGGTGGCGATAAGGGCTCCCATGCTATCCTAGCGGTAACCAGGCAGCGCACGATGATGCCTAGTTACCGCCAGGTTACCGCCATGCAAGCCATTTCCAAGGGTTTTCTTTTTCCCCTGGAAATGGTGTATGCTGAGGATGGGACTACTGCCGGCAGCTGCGTTGGGCTGGTGGTATTCCCGGAAGAGCGAGTGGTAAGCCCTTGTTAGGCTTACCACCTCTCTGTAAAAGGGCCCCTTAACCCTCCATTGCCCCAGGTACAAATAAATACCTGTATGTACTATGTAAACCTCTTTGAATGTAGTTACAAAAATCACAGAAAGGCGGTATATCAAGTTCCATTCCCTTTCCTTTTTGTGGTTACAACCAAAGCAGTTTACCCCAGTTACTTATTTTGTACCTGGGGTAATGCTGTGCAATTAGGAATGCTATGCATTCCATAAGGAAGGTCCAACCTAGCAAAATGCTCCATTTTTAGTTGGTATTAAATTGACAACACATAGCAATGGTAGTTAAAGCAGAAGTTGCTGGGAAGAACGCAAGGTTCATGAAGGAACATTCACCCTGATATTCAGCGCCATTTAACCAGTCAGAACAGCTGCTGATCAGTTAAATAGCACTTAACCAGCTATCTGCTGATATTTAGTTGGGGATAATTGGCTATCCCCTGCTGACTATCCCCAGATAGCCGGTTATTTCACGTGATATTTGGGATTGCAACAGTCTACACAATACACACAGCAAACTGGCTTCAGAGGAAAGATAACCACAAACAAACACAGTGTCACAAAGACTATCCACCAATTTTTAGACCAGGTTTAGCGGCCATATTTGGCCGCTTCAAATAGTCGAATATCTTTGGCCGATTTGAAGATATCTGGCTAAGTCTGAATATCTACTTAGCTGGTTATCTTCAAACCAGCCAAAAATAAACCTGCTATTCAATGCTGGTCACTGGAAATGGCCTGGCATTGAATATCAAGTCTTAGCACCAACTGCGGGAGTTAGCCGATCTAACTCCCGTGGTTTGAATATTGGCCTCATTATCTTTTACATAGTAACATAGTAAATGACGGCAGATAAAGACCTGTACGGTCCATCCAGTCTGCCCAACAAGATAAACTCATTTTACATGGTATGTGATACTTTATATGTATACCAGAGTTTGATTTGTCCTTACCTTTCTCAGGGCACAGACCGTAGAAGTCTGCCCAGTACTGTTCTTGTACTAAGTTCTGACGCTAACATGGAAGTCCCTTAAAATTTACACTCCAGTCCATCCCTGGAGCAAATTAGACGAATAAGAGGAACTCCCATGCATGAACACCTGAGAACAAAAGCAGGCCAAGTCCACTGTGTTACAATGGGAGATGCTAGCCATCTAAGTTGTAAGGTATACATTTCAATAAAAAGAGCAAGCAATGCCTGAATTGGTTCTAATCTGTCAATGATCTACACTCATGTGGTCCCTCAACTCTCATTCTTGTTCCAAAGACTGTGTTTTGTAAACTGTTTTAAAACCTTGGTATATTAAGCAGTATATCAAGTTATTAAATCAAATCAATGAAGAAAGTAGCAAGTGCATAAAAAGTCAACACTCACCAAATGGTAGAACTGGTTATGGACATGACCCAATTTTTCTTCTAAGCCTTTAGGCCCTTTTTGCTCTGAAGGACTCATATAAAAGACTTGTATACTGACTGGACCATGAGACTAAAAGGAAAGACAGAGTGGAACAGCCTGGCTCCCATTATTTTCTGTGATAGGAAAAGGAGTTAAAAATATTGCAGCTTTTAAAATTGCATTCTAACGGATAACTTTTGACTGGATATCTCGATGCCCAGACAAAAGTTGTCCATTTAAAATTAGGAGTAATTGGAAACATGGCAGGCATCCAGTGTAAACTTTACCCAGATAGTGGTGGCATTCAGCAGATATAGATTGATATCTTTAACCAAACAGCACTGACTTATAAGTCGCTGACTGGATATCTAATCTGATTAACTGGATAAACAGCTACTAAATATTGACCTCTAAATTTTGTTTTGATTTGTTTTTTCTCCTTGATGATTTCCTCCTGCTTTCATGGAATTGACCTCTATTAGGCTACATGTCATGAATTTCATTAATAACTTCTAGCAGCTGTTCCCCTATTTTTATCCCCTTCTTAGGGATGGGCAACCATGGTCCTCGAAGCCCGCAACCCAGGTGTTTAGGATTTCCCTAATGAGACCTGTTTGCATTCGGTGGAGGCAGTACATGCAAATAGATACATTGCATATTCATTGAGAAAATCCTAAAACCCAACTGGGTTGTAGCACTCAAGGACTGAGATTGCCCACCCCTGATCTAGCCATTGCAGTGAGAGTTCCTCATCAAGACTTGCATAAACCATGTGTTCTGCCCCTATATTCTTGGAAGCATACTATATTGTTATGTATATTTTAAATTAGTATTATTTGTGTTTAATTGGATTGTCTGTGTAATAGCACTGTGTTTTAGAGCTGCTTTTCCTCAGTATCCTGTGATTGACTCCTTGTGAGCCTTCCCTATTGGCCGATGGCTCTGAGCTAGGGCCAGCCCTCCCTCTCTGCCCCTGCGGTGCAGTATGAGAGAACCCTGTCTTCCTAGCATGCCTTTATGATCAGCAGCTGTTCTAGGGACTGATCCCTCCTTCGTCTTGTAAAGGAGTCCTCCACTTGGTTGTAACCAGAAGTCCAGTTCAGGGCACAGGGTTCCGGTGCAGCACCACACTTTAATCCAGACTCAGTTCAAACAAAAAGTTTTAATTCAGACCCAGTTCCACAAAACACAATCAAACCCCAAAACCCCCATTCAGATCAAAAGTTCAATTAAAATTCAGTTCAAAAACTTAAGTAAAGTTCAGTTCAAAAGCTCAAGTAAAAAAAAAAAAAAACCAATGAGCACATCACCTTTCCTCCTGCTGGTACTCCAGCAGCCCTGCAGCAAGCAGGGCTGGCAGTTCACCTCCCACTTCACAGTAACAAACCCCTGTGTCCTCCCACAACTGCCTTTAAGTGCTGGAAAGGTTGGCTTTTGTATCTTCCCTTCTCCGAGGACACGCAGGCTGCTTGTTCTCACGACTGGGTTGACGTCCACGGTAGCCCCCACCAACCGGAACAAAAACTTTGCGGGCGGTCCCGCACGCAGGGCACGCCCACCACGCATGCGCGGCCATCTTTCCGCCCGTGCGCGACCGTTCCTGCTCAGTTTTTTTTTCAATTCCGCGCTGAGGAGAGACGTGTTACCGTCTCTCTCTTGGTCAGCCCTGGAAACCGAATTTTCTCTTTTGTGCGCGTTCGCGCTTCTTTTCTTTTCTTTATTTTCAAAAAACAAAAAAAAACAAAAAAAAGTTTTGTTTGTCCCCTCGTCGTCTTAGCGCGGGGGCGCTTCGTTGCGGCCTTGTGGCCGCTCAGTCGTTTCTTTTTCGGGTGTGCTTTTCACCACCACCATCGACGACTTTGACTTCGCCGACGCGATTTTTCCGTCGATGTCCTCGAAGGATCCCGTGTGGATTCAAAAAGTGTGGTCGGCACATCTCGCAAACCGATACTCACGCTTGGTGCCTCCAGTGCCTTGGCCCGGAGCATAATACCAAGACGTGCACCTTGTGTCTCAGATTGCGAAAGCGGACACAGGTGGCGAGGCAAGTTCGTCGGGACCAACTTTTTGGAACTTGCGCCGGCCCTTCGGTGTCAACGGCCGGGTCTTCGGTACCGGTACCGATGTCGACGAAATCGACACCGACGATGGCATCGACCCCAGGAGCACAGGTACCGCTGGCCCACCGGACCTCCGGCGACGGCGGGGGTGAGCGGCCGCGTGGGCAGTCGGCCCCGGCCACTCCCTCTACCCAGGGCCATCGGGACCAAACCCTGTCAGACCTGTTCCCTCGAGGCCGGGGGGGTTCTACCTCCTCTTCATCTCTGCCACCAAGCGTCGATGATGGGCACCGAAAGAAAACAAAGAAACATCGGCATCGGTCGCCCACGGCTCACGGGACTGCTAGTTCCGGCGCCTCCAGAGATGGATCGACACCGAGGAAATGGCAGTGCCGAGAGGAGCGTTCCCCCTCGGTCGAAGAGGTGTCGCTGCGTCAGTCCGTGGGTGCTTCGGTACCGTCTCCTGGACCCGAGCAGCTTCCGGCACCCACTCCGGCCCCCCTGCCTTTCCCGACAGCGGGCCTTGACGAGTGCCTCCGAGCCATCCTTCCAGGGATTCTGGAAGGGCTGATGTGCCAGGCCTTGCCGGCTCCGGGGGTGCTTGCGCCCCCGGTGCCGTTGATAGAGGCGCTGGCGTGCTCCAGCCCGATGCCGAGGCCTCCGAAGCCGCTTGCGGTACCAGTGTCGACCGCCACGCAGGTGGAATCCCCGTCGACGTCAATGGAGGGAGCTTCATCCCCGCCAGCGCGGGAGTCCACCGCTCGACGCCACCATCGAGGACGTGGTTCCTCGCAGTCGAGACGGGCCCAGTTCAGGTCTGAGCTGCAAGAGCTCATGTCCGACACCGAGGAAGAGGCCTCGTGGGGGGAGGAGGAGGACCCCAGATATTTCTCCTCAGAGGAGTCTGAGGGCCTTCCCTCTGACCCCACTCCTTCACTGGAGAGGAAGCTCTCGCCCCCTGAGAGCCTCTCCTTTGCCTCCTTTGTCAGGGATATGTCTATATGCATTCCCTTCCCCGTGGTCTCTGTGGATGAGCCGAGGGCTGAGATGCTCGAGGTCCTCGACTATCCATCACCACCTAGAGAGTCTTCCACGGTACCGTTGCACATTGTCCTCCAGGAGACACTGCTTCGGAACTGGCAAAAGCCATTATCTAACCCCACCATTCCCAAGAAAGCGGAGTCCCAATACAGAATCCACTCTGACCCAGAGTTAATGCGGCCCCAATTGCCTCATGACTCGGCGGTCGTGGACTCTGCTCTCAAGAGGGCACGGAGTTCGAGGGATACCGCCTCGGCGCCCCCGGGGCGGGAGTCTCGCACTCTGGACTCGTTTGGGAGGAAGGCCTACCAATCTTCCATGCTCGTGACCCGCATCCAGTCGTACCAGCTCTACACGAGCATTCACATGCGGAACAATGTGAAGCAACTGGCGGACCTGGTCGATAAGCTCCCTCCGGAGCAGTCCAGGCCTTTTCAGGAGGTGGTCAGGCAGCTGAAGGCGTGTAGAAAGTTCCTGTCCAGGGGTATATATGACACCTGTGATGTGGCATCTCGAGTTGCGGCCCAAGGTATAGTGATGCGCAGACTCTCCTGGCTGCGTGCCTCTGACCTGGACAACCGCACCCAGCAACGACTGGCGGATGTCCCTTGCCGGGGGGATTACATTTTCGGCGAGAAGGTCGAGCAGTTGGTGGACCAACTACACCAGCGGGAAACCGCCCTCGACAAGCTCTCCCACCGGGCGCCTTCAGCATCCACCTCTACAGGTGGACGTTTTTCCCGGGCCCGGCAGGCTGCTCCCTACGCCTACAGCAAGCGTAGGTACACCCAGCCAGCCCGAAGGCCTCCTCAGGCACAGGGACAGTCCCAGCGCGCTCGTTCCCGTCAACAGCGTGCGCCTAAGCAGCCCCCTGCGCCTCCACAGCAAAAGCCGGGGACGGGCTTTTGACTGGATCCATGGGAACATAGCCACCATCAAAGTGTCTGTACCGGACAGCCTGCCGGTCGGGGGGAAGTTGAAAGCTTTTCACCAAAGGTGGCCTCTGATAACCTCCGACCAGTGGGTTCTCCAAATAGTGTGGTGCGGATACGCCCTGAATTTGGCCTCCACTCCACCAAATTGCCCACCGGGAGCTCAGTCCTTCAGCTCCCATCACAAGCAGGTACTTGCAGAGGAACTCTCTGCCCTTCTCAGCGCCAATGCGGTCGAGCCAGTACCACCCGGGCAGGAAGGGCAGGGATTCTATTCCAGGTACTTCCTTGTGGAAAAGAAAACAGGGGGGATGCGCCCCATCCTAGACCTGAGAGGCCTGAACAAATACCTGGTCAAAGAGAAGTTCAGGATGCTTTCCTTGGGCACCCTTCTCCCCCTGATTCAGAAAGACGATTGGCTATGCTCCCTGGATTTAAAGGACGCTTATACTCACATCCCGATACTGCCAGCTCACAGACAGTATCTCAGATTCCGCCTGGGGACATGGCACTTTCAGTATTGTGTGCTGCCCTTTGGGCTCGCCTCTGCCCCATGGGGGTTCACGAAGTGCCTCGTGGTGGTCGCGGCATATCTACGCAAGCTGGGAGTGCACGTGTTCCCATATCTCGACGATTGGCTGGTCAAGATCACCTCGGAGGCAGGGGCTCTCCGGTCCATGCAGTGCACTATTCACCACCTGGAGCTGCTGGGGTTTGTGATAAATTACCCAAAGTCCCCATCTCCAGCCAGTCCAATCTCTGGAATTCATAGGAGCTCTGCTGAATTCACAGACGGCTCAGGCCTTTCTTCCCGAAGCGAGGGCCCACAACCTCCTGTCCCTCGCTTCCCAGACCAGAGCGTCTCAGCAGGTCACAGCTCGGCAGATGTTGAGACTCCTAGGTCATATGGCCTCTACGGTTCATGTGACTCCCATGGCTCGTCTTCACATGAGATGTGCTCAATGGACCCTAGCTTCCCGGTGGTGTCATCCGCCTGTCCCTCAGTTGTTGCAATTCGCTGCACTGGTGGACACTTCGGACCAATTTCACCCTGGGACGTCCATTCCAAATTCCGCAGCCCACGAAAGTGCTGACGATGGATGCATCTCGCCTGGGGTGGGGAGCTCATGTCGATGGGCTTCACACCCAGGGACTGTGGTCCCTCCAGGAACAGGATCTTCAGATCAACCTCCTGGAGCTCCGAGCGGTCTGGAACGCACTGAAGGCCTTCAGAGATCGGCTGTCCTATCAAATTATCCAAATTCGGACAGACAATCAGGTTGCAATGTATTACATCAACAAGCAGGGGGGCACCGGATCTCGCCCCCTGTGTCAGGAAGCCGTCGGGATGTGGCGTTGGGCCTGCCAGTTCGGCATGCTTCTTCAAGCCACATACCTGGCAGGTGTAAACAACAGTCTGGCCAACAGACTGAGCAGAGTCATGCAACCGCACGAGTGGTCGCTCCATTCCAGAGTGGTACGCAAGATCTTCCGAGAGTGGGGCACTCCCTCGGTGGACCTTTTCGCCTCTCAGACCAACCACAAGCTGCCTCTGTTCTGTTCCAGACTACAGGCACGCGGCAGACTAGCGTCGGATGCCTTTCTCCTCCATTGGGGGACCGGCCTCCTGTATGCTTATTCTCCCATACCTTTGGTGGAGAAGACCTTACTGAAGCTCAAGCAAGACCACGGCACCATGATTCTGATAGCGCCCTTTTGGCCCCGTCAGATCTGGTTCCCTCTACTTCTGGAGTTGTCCTCTGAAGAACCGTGGAGATTGGAGTGTTTTCCGACTCTCATTTCGCAGAACGACGGAGCGCTTCTGCACCCCAACCTTCAGTCTCTGGCTCTCACGGCCTGGATGTTGAGGGCATAGACTTTGCTTCGTTGGGTCTGTCGGAGGGTGTCTCCCGTGTCTTGCTTGCCTCTAGAAAGGATTCCACTAAAAAGAGTTACTTTTTCAAGTGGAGGAGGTTTGTCGTTTGGTGTGAGAGCAAGGCCCTAGAACCTCGCTCTTGTCCTGCACAGAACCTGCTTGAATACCTTCTGCACTTATCAGAGTCTGGCCTCAAGACCAACTCAGTAAGGAATCACCTTAGTGCGATTAGTGCTTACCATCATCGTGTAGAGGGTAAAGCCATCTCTGGAGAGCCTTTAGTCGTTGGATTCATGAGAGGCTTGCTTTTGTCAAGGCCCCCTGTCAAGCCTCCTGCAGTGTCATGGGATCTCAACATCGTCCTCACCCAGCTGATGAAACCTCCTTTTGAGCCACTGAATTCCTGCCATCTGAAGTACTTGACCTGGAAGGTAATTTTCTTGGTGGCAGTTACTTCAGCTCGTAGAGTCAGTGAGCTGCAAGCCCTGGTAGCTCATGCTCCTTATACCAAATTTCATCATAACAGAGTAGTGCTCCGTACTCACCCTAAGTTCCTGCCAAAGGTGGTGTCGGAGTTCCATCTTAACCAGTCAATTGTCTTGCCAACATTCTTTCCCAGACCGCATACCCGCCCTGCTGAACGTCAGTTTCACACATTGGACTGCAAGCGAGCGTTGGCCTTCTATTTCGAGCGGACACAGCCCCACAGACAGTCCGCCCAATTGTTTGTTTCTTTCGACCCCAATAGGAAAGGGGTCGCTGTCGGGAAACGCACCATCTCCAATTGGCTAGCAGATTGCATTTCCTTCATTTATGCCCAGGCTGGGCTGGCTCTTGAGGGTCATGACACGGCTCATAGTGTTAGAGCCATGGCAGCGTCGGTGGCCCACTTGAAGTCAGCCACTATTGAAGAGATTTGCAAAGCTGCGACGTGGTCATCTATCCACACATTCACATCTCATTACTGCCTACAGCAGGATACCCGATGCGACAGTCGGTTCGGGCAGTCGGTGCTGCAGAATCTGTTTGGGGTTTGAATCCAACTCCACCCTCCAGGACCCGAATTTATTCTGGTCAGGCTGCACTCTCAGTTAGTTGTTCTTCGTAGGTCAATTTCTGTTATGCCCTCACCGTTGCGAGGTTAAATTGACCTGGGTTCTTGTTTTGAGTGAGCCTGAGAGCTAGAGATTCCCCAGTCGTGAGAACAAGCAGCCTGCTTGTCCTCGGAGAAAGCGAATGATACATACCTGTAGCAGGTGTCTCCGAGGACAGCAGGCTGATTGTTCTCCCCTACCCTCCCTCCTCCCCTTTGGAGTTGCGTTTTTCCTCATTCTTTTGCTTGTCATTCAACTGAGCGGGAACGGTCGCGCACGGGCGGGAAGACGGCCGCGCATGCGCAGTGGGCGTGCCCTGCGTGCGGGACCGCCCGTGAAGTTTTTGTTCCGGTTGGTGGGGGCTGCCGTGGACGTCAACCCAGTCGTGAGAACAATCAGCCTGCTGTCCTCGGAGAACACCTGCTACAGGTATGTATCATTCGCTATTCCATGCTGGCTTGCTCCTCCAAGCAAGGAAGTTCTGGAGGCAGGTCCTTTCCCTCCTCCACATACTCCATAGATTCACTTAGCTCTCCACAGACATTTTCCTTTCCCGGGCGTCTGAGAGCTTTCAGGAGATCTGCCCTCTCCTCCTCACAGTTGGGAGGAATTATATATTGATTTCGCAGCCACAGAAATTGGGCTTCTTGACTGCTGCTCCCTCTGCTGGTAGCTGGAGTAACTGGCCCCATTTCCTGGAGTTACTTCCATTCCTGCTAATGTTAAGAAGTCCCTTCCATGTTTTGGGGTCCACCTCTCTGTCTCTCAAAGGATTCTGGGTATGGTAGTTCTGGGGTTGGCTGCTTCTGTCTATGGTCATGTTTACCTGCCTTATCACAATCTACTGTAATTCCATCAAGAGTTTTCACCATCTCCCCAAGTCATTCCCCGTTCATTTTCCCTGAGTTACTCCCCCTTATTACGCTTTGAGTGCTACAGCTTTTCCTCTCAGTTGGGCTAAGGTTCTGGCTATCTCCTTGCCTCTGAGATGGCTAGATTCCAGACTCCATGTGCAGAAGGCAATAATTCTGTCCAAGCAACTGAACTATAAGTTGAATTTTCTTTGTTTATTATGAGTACTACCATAAAGGTTTGCTTAAGAATTGAGAGTCTACTGGTAAAGCTTCTACTTGGGGATGGTTTAGCTGGTTGTTTATACTTTGCCTAGAACAGCACACCATGGCTTCCTCCGAAACCTGGCTAACTTAAAACAAAAGGGCTAGATTTACTGCATTGCCACGTTTACATGTGCTGTCTTCCGTTCTTTGGTCCAGATATTAATCATTTACAAATTTGATTATTGTAATGCTGTTTACTGAGGATTGACGTGCTCCTTAGTCAGGAAATTACAATCAGCCCAGAACACCGCTGCCCACCTTGTGTGTAGAGCTTGCTGCTATTCCAGGGCAACTCCTCTCCTGGTTAAATTCTATTGACTTCCAGTAACTTCATGGAACACTTTTAAGCTTTGCGTACTTGTTTACCAAACTTTGTATGGCCTATTGTCTAGTTACATGGAGAACCTGATAGACCTGCCTTCAAAAAATGCTTTTCCTACATCTAGGGAATATCTTATGCTTCACTATCCAAGTTGTAAGTATCTTCACTATACGTCCATTCGTACTGCAGGTTTTACCTACCAGGCTTCTAAAATGTGGAGCTCTTTGCCAAATGCATTGAGATATGTTACTGATTATCTATTATTTCGTAAATTGGTAAAAGTATTTCTATTTGATCGATCCCTCACCTGTACTAGTGCTTGTTAGTTCCTTTGCATGTTAGGTATCTTGCTTTAGTTACTGTACGGAGGCAGGTTTTGTTTTGTTTTTTTTTTGGGGGGGGGGGGGGGGATTGTCCATTGCTTGTGTATGCTCATATTGCATGCATTGTACTGTAGTAATTGTTTCCTGTTAGCCACATTGAACCCAAACTTGTTTGGGATAATGTGGGATATAAATGTCTCAAATAAATATACTGCGGGATCCATTTTATGCAATAAGACCTACTACTAATAATGTAGATTAATGGCATTAACACATGCTAATGGATCAAGAAATTTTAATAAGTCTATCCCTTAGTCTCTGAGAGATGGCTGAGACTTTCTCCCCCCAAAGTTCTGAATTTTGCCACCCCAAGTATCCTCCAAATCAATGGTGTAGCCACAGGTGGGCCGGGGCCCATCCACTTGGGGCTCAGTCCCACCCAACAGTAGCACATGTTTATCGGTAGCTGGTGGGGATCCCAAGCTCTGCCAGCTGAAAACTTCCCCCTGATGGTAATGAAAGCTGTCCACGATACTGGCACTTGCGCATGCTCAGTTTTCAGTGCATGCTTGCTGCAGACTGCCAAGGTGAAAAGAAGCATTTTCCCACCAGCTGAGATATTTTTTTGGGGGGTGGGGGAGAACACTTGGTGCCCACCCACTTCTTGCATAGGCCCACCCAAAATCTGCTGTCTGGCTATGCCCCTGCTCCAAATCGTTCTGCAGCTGTTATTCAGGTAGTCCTAAATATTAATCAATGGAAGCCAAACACCAGCTTTACAGAGATGAATTAATCCCTGTGATATTTGATGCATAACACACATACAAAATATAAATAATTTAAAATTGTGATTTCAGTCTCTCAGGTAATCATTTTAGTATTAATACAGTTTCAGGAGCATAGTACACAAATATGTTAATGTATGCAAGCATGAATAATAAGTAAGGTATGCATTTTTTATTTACAAAAGCCACAGACATTGAAATTAACAGTTTAAGTATATGTTAATTCAATAATATATACTGAAAATCTAAAAATGATTTTGCCAATTATAATCAGCCTGTTATTATTCCCATGATTATTCCCTGAATTTTTCTCAAATTTGTGTATGAAAATCTACAGGCTCCCCACTTCTAAATATTTCATAATCTCATGGCATATGCCATCATCCTGGATAGTATGATAGTTATTCTGTGTGAGACTGTGTTTGTTTATGGTTATCTTTCCTCTGAAGCCAGTTTGTTGTGTGTATTGTGTAGACTAATGCATTCCCAAATGTCAACTTGTCAGAACTCTTATCTTCTGCTAGCAATAGGGTTGTGCTCATGCTCCTGCTTCCTGGTAGTGGGATATTCTCCACAGTACTTCTCTGCTTCCTTTTGGAGGCTGTTCCATGCTGCCCAAATCCAGTTATTCTGCCGTTTAATTGCAGTGGGGGTATTTGTTGGTTTCACTGCCTGACTCCTGCTTCTACCTCTGGGTTCTGACTATCAATACAAATTAACTCACCTGGGGAAGAAATTTGGAAAGGAATCTCTCAGTGGAATTTCTAAGTAAAACATTGGGCAGATGGGGGAAAGCAGGTATTTTCTACATATTGGCTTTGCACCTGCTTTGGAAACATGTGCCCTATGTGTATTTTTCTACATTTAACCAAAACCCAGCCCTGTTCCTGCGGGTACAGCATGAATACTTTATCCGCTCTGGGGTGAGGGCAATTTTCAGGGACCTTTGAGAATCTGGTATTAAAAAAAAAAAACACTATCTTTAAAAAGTTTTGAAAAAATAACCCCTATTTGTAGGAAAAAAGCAAATAATGTAGATACCTCCTGTGAAGACCCAACTTATGCAGATCAAAAGATATTTCGCTTCAGATCCATCCATTAGGAATAAGGAGGCATTCATAGCCTTCCAATCCACACTTGAATGGCTGTTGAATAAAGGGGTTCAGAATGATCCCACTTTATATTACAAACACATGGGAACAAAGCAGACTGTTGGTCAGGATTATTCAGGCTCAGGATGTTTGTGAGTTGTGAACTAGTAAACTAGGAGGTAGATAGCATGGGGATGCTGCACTCCACTTGCTAGGTTTTATGTTTCAATTAGCCCATATTGTATTTCGTTGTGCACAAATGATTTTTGCTTTGGACCTCGCTTTGTAGAGACCCGTTCTGGCAAGTTAAGTAAATACATTTTTAAATTAAGTTAAATGTAGCTCCCTCACTGGTTCTGATATATACTGCTCCAGAATTTTAACCTGGCATCCAGAATCATAACCTCCCTAGTATACTTGCCTTTTTAATCTTTAACATTTCACAGTCTGCTTCCTCAGCCTGATCAAGTTGGATGGTATTATACTCTCACTGCTATACTTTTCACAATGGGTTTTTGAGGACTTTTCAAACATAGTTGCTCATACATTAAGCTGCAGGTACAAGAGAATGGTTAAGCCATTACCAGAGCCAGAAAAAGGGAGGAATGTGGCTATTTAAATCAATTAAGGGACATATATGCGGCACATCTTTAGGCTCCATCACCCTTGTGCGATTGTTGATAATACATGCTGTAAAAACAGAGCTTGGTGGTTCCATATTTCGGAATATTGTTTGCATTTCTATTTATAAATGTAAATTGTATCAAGATGATGGAAAACTAAAACATCCAGACAACAAAGATAGAAAAAAGTGTGAATGTAGAATTTATAAATGGTCTGTTATTCATTAAAAAGGTATGTTGGTGTTGTAGGGCTTAGTGCAATATTTATAATACTGCCTAGTTATAGGTTACTCCAAAGGAATTGTGCATCACTGTGCAATACAGAATTTTGCACAGGGAACAGAAGGCAGAAAATTAGTTAGGTTTCTGATCCGCCTTATGGCACACATTCACAGACAGCCCCACCTGGCTTACCCTGTTCTCCTGGATCGTGTGGAATGAGGAAGGGGCAAGCGGGTAGCGGCTACACATCAGACTACTTCCTCCTCCTCTGCTGGCCTGGGCCCACTGCTTATTTGAACCACATGGGACTCTATACAGCTACATAGTGCAGGTAGGCAGTTGGGCCCGGGCCTGGGGTGGGGGTTGGTCTGATGTGCAGCTGCTTAATGTCACATGATCCAAGAGGAGGACATGGCAGGGTGGGTAACAAGGAGAGAAAGAAGAGGTAGAGCAGGAGTGGGCAGCCTCGGTACTCAGCCCTTGAGGACTGAGGTTGCTCACCCCTGAGGTAGAGGTTGAAGGCTAAGGGGACAGAGAAAACTAGGGGGCAGAGAAAGCTATGAGAAAGGAAAAGGTTCAAGGGGAAGTGGGTGATAAAGGCTAGGGATCATGGATCCTGGAGAGTGATATTACTGGGGGAGTGGTCAGGCCTTACGACTGGAGAAATTCTGCTTGAACATATTACAAATAAAGAACATAGAATTTTTAAATATTATAAGCAGAATTTTTCAGTTAGTGGTGAATGCTTCCAGGAGTAATAGGTAGGGTTCTCGTTGTTGACTCATACCATTAGTGCTACTGTTATATGACATGTTAGAAACATGTATGTTGAGTTCACAGTTCAGATTTTCTTCAGGGTTTATATTCACAATGTGCTTGTTTGTTGTAGAGATTGTACGTTACCAGGCTCATATGATATGAGAATAAGAATATTTTTATGTGGTTGTGACTTCCATGGAGAAGTGTCCTAGTTATGCCCTACACCTGTTTGTTGTGTATGGGGGGGGGGGGGGTAGTTTGGACTATTGTGGATGCAGAGCATGTTTACATTTAACTCAGAATTTCTATACTATGTTTGACTAAAGATCTGTGAGGATCATGTATGCTGTGTGTCACATGTGTAAGCGTTACCCCTGTAAGATTTATGTTAGACTTGTCAACTGACAATGGAGTGTCAGGTAAATACTCAAGTAAAAAAAAAAAAAATCTTTTATGTTGTATCAATTAAGGGCAATTAGATCCCTTTTCTTTCTATAATATTTCCGATTGATAGTCCAAGCTATAATTCTGCCTCGATTAGATTATTGTAGTTGTTTCTATGCAGGAGTATATAAATTTTAAATAGGCTTCAACTCTTGCAGAATAATACAGCTAAATTGATATATAGTTGTAAGAAATTTGATCATGCTTTCCCTTTGCTTGGAGGTATGCATTGGTTGCCTGTTTGTGCACATATAGAATTTAAAGTGGTATGCCTTGTACTTAAAATCATTAATGGCTGCTGTCCTTGTCCCCATGTTCAGTTGTTGACTATTCCATTTAGTCGGTTTGTATCTCATTTTGGTTCTTTACTGGGTTATCCTACTGTTAAAAATGTCCAGCTTAAGCATTTTATGATGGTTCATTTCTCTTTACAGTTTCTTCTCAATGGTTTTTTAATTCCAGGATTAATTAACTTGCATGCTACCTTGCATATCACTTATGAACTATGTCCTTACTTATCCGAATAGTGCATGCCGTATCTTCTCTTATATGCCTGTACTTCAAATATTGACTGTATTGTAAAATGATTATTGTACACTTATTATTGCCTACTTAATCTCAATTGTTAGCCACATTGAACTCGAGTATTATTGGGATAATGTGGGGTATAAACGTCTTAGGGCCCTATTTACTAAGCCGCGCTGTAGGCGCACAAACCTTTTAACGCGTGCTAACAATAGTGACACCCATTATATTCCTATGGGTATCTCTATCATTAGCGTGTACTCAAAAGTTAGCGTGCCTACAGCGTGTCTTAGTAAACAGGGCCATAAATTCATTATTTATTTACTTCCTTACTTCTAATTGCCAACAGTCGAAACTCTCGAAATGGGATAGAACAATTAAAAATCCAATATCAATAAACAGATATAAACAAAAAAACCCTGAAAAATTTAACAAATTGTTACCCATTTAGGTTTTCTCATAACATATATCTCTTGTTTTAAACAGTAAGCTTCTGTGTTTGCCTCTTTCCTTGTCTGATGAAGAATTACTTCGAATAAAGCAAGAGTTTCAGAGTACCTTTTCTCAGATGGACAGTAACTTGGCTTTACCCAAGATAGAGGGAAAATTAATGCTACAAACCTACCAGTCAGAGTGGAGAAAGGCAGAGCTTCTGAAAGTGGAGCAGAATTTGTCAACGAATGATGCACTGGTATGAACATGGATATTAGTAAACCAGCTAAATCCTTTTATTTTTCCAGACTCAGTGCCTTTTCTTCAAGAGAGACCTATACTATTTACATATACTGGGCTGTCTTAGTGCATTTTGCTATCTTGTAAACTGGATATATTTGGTGCAATTATTCAAGTAATGTCTTTGAATTTACATTAAAGTTTTTTAACTCCTTTTGCATTTGGCAAAAGCTTGTTTTGTACACTTCCAATAAGAGAGGTAGAACATGGATCTCAGCTTGTACCAAGTAAATCTGTTCAGTCCCAGAAGCAGATACAGCCCATGGCATCAGCATTTTTTAAGCCACTGACAGCCGTGCATATTCAATGCCAGACCATGTCCAGACACAGGCATTGAATATTCAGGTCAGCACGGAAGCGAGCCAGATTTCAGACCATTGCTCGGATAGCTTGGTGGATAATGTTAGGGCAGTCTTTTTTCTGTCCTTACTTTATCCACTTAACCCAGAATATCACCAATATCGGTTGATCCCTGCTCCACTTAGACAGTGCTGCAGCGATCAGAGGAGATACTTTGCGACCCTGCCTGGATAAGGCGCTACTGAATCGGCCCTCCCAGCCCTCTCAGGATGGTTTAACTCTGCAGAGGCCTCTCCTGATTAAAAGCAAAGGGGCCCTTTTATAAAGGCGCGCTAGCGTTTTTAGTGTGCTCTAAAAATAACCACATGATAAAAACTAGAGGTGCCCATATATTTCTATGGGCATCTCTAGCACTTAGTGTGCTCTAAAAACGCTAGCATGCCTTTGTAACCCCCCCCCCCCCCCCAAATGCCTTCACAGATTATAAGATGATGTTCTTTTTCTCTGATACAAGCCTGCTTAATTTATGTTCTCATGTAGAAATAAATAGATTAAGAACTATTTGATTACATGGTAGTATGCTTCATAACATGATCATTTTAATTTTTGATTCCTACAATAATGTGTGGAAGATTGCCATTATAAATTTCACAGCTTAGAGCTGAGACACTTTGGTTAATGACATTTAAATGTTGCTAGTGTTCTGATGAGAGACCCTTTTAGCTAAAAGTCATCTTCGCATAACATCTACAAAATGTATAGGGAAACAAAATTGGTTCATAAACACAGCAGAATAAGATCTTTTGAATTTTTCAGTAAGCATTTTGTAGAGAAACTGCTTGAGGTTCACTCTCAAGAGAACATATTTTCTAATATGTTCCTGCACAGAATATTAATAGTAAAGCAGGTTACGGCATCATCTGTATTTTCCTCCGGTTAATGAATGGTACAAACATTTTTACAGAAACAGCCAAAGATGAAAACTCAGTGTCCTGAGGATAAAAAAATGGATGTTCAGAAAAATTCAATAGAGGATAAAATTCAGATCTATGAAGAAGCTATCACAGATGAAGACATTAAGAAGGTAAAGGAATAAACATGCCTCAGACATTTAGGCATTTTAAATGTAAAAGGAGTCCTGATGCATTCAAGCATAGAATGCTTTTTCTAGGCATTGAATGTGTCAAGATGGTGGTGAAAACTATCATATATTTGCATCTTGTTTTCTATGTAAACTTCCATATATTTACATAAGGTGCACTGCCATCAAAGAAGATATTTCATGAGCTTTTCGTATGTTTTATTAATGTGGCAGTAGCCACCTTTGAGTAGAAGATTTGAGCACCAAAATTATGTAAAGGCTAACTTTATATAGGCTATCTGCTATACTGTGTAGGTGAGAGAACAGACTTCACAGTCTACTGGTTTAAAACTACACAAATATTTTATGAAAGGCTCAGCAAGCACTAAGCCCTTTATAAAATAAACACTATACACAAACACACACTATGGGCCAGATTCTGTAAATGTTGTCTAACATCTAGACGTGTCTAATTAACACGCCTAGCGCTATGCTATATTTTATTTGTTGCATTTGTATCCCACATTTTCCCACCTATTTGCAGGCTCAATGTGGCTTACATAATACCGTGATGGCGATCGCCAATTCCGGTATGAGAAATACAGAGTGGTAATTGCATTAGGAATCAATAAGTGATAGAGTACATTGGGTACGAAATACAGAGTGGTACTTGCATTAAGGATCAATAAGCGATAGGGTACATATTTAAAGTGTTTTTGATACATCAATTGAAGTAGGTGCCCATGAGAAAGTTTTTAAAAAGGTGGGGTTTATATGAAGAGTTAGGGTTACTCTTAACCTGGCTTTGGGACACTTGGAGCCTGTTTGCTATATAACATGCATAAAGTTAGGCGCAGTATATAGAATAGCGCATACGGTTGGGGAATGCGCCGACATTTAGGCGCAGCCATTTATGCCACTGAAAACCTGTTGTAAGTCCCCCAGGCCTAATGTTACCCTGAATTCTTTAACAATAGCGTAAATTTGAGTAATGCCCCTAATACGCCCATACTCCTCTGATGGTCATACCCCCTTTTCATTTATGCGTGTTGGAATTTACACATGCCTTTTATTAGAATATGCCTAAAAAGAAGACCATGTAAATTTCAGTTATTGCCAATTAGTGATAATAATTTGTTATAGGCCAATTATCATCACTGACTGGCTCATTAGTCAATTGAGTAGCGTGTGTAAATTGGCCATGCACACAATTTAACACACATTACTCGCCATGCTTTATATAAAATCCGTCCCTATATCCTGCCACCAATGAAATATATTTTATAACCTACACAACAGAAAGGCCACTTTATATATGAATATATCCAAGAAAAGAAAGGCATCATGAGGGGGTTTCTAAGTATGAGCAGCACTACATACAAGATGCAATTGTACAACTTGTGTAAGACACCATAGCAATGGATTTTCTAAGCCTGCAATTAAGAAAGAGAACAATAGAGTTTAAGTGGTTTACATCATTTCTAAAAAAAAAAAAAAGGGGGGGGGAGGATGAGGACAAAGCAAAACATCAGTAGGGCTAGTGACAAGAGAAAGGGGAAGGATACAATAATTATGCTTTGGAAAAAGTAGGGAAGGAAGAGTTGTCAGGACAGAAAAATGTCTGATCACTATCACCACAGACGCCGAGAAGAGTGAACAATGTTACTAATCTGGAATAGATGAAAAGGCAGTGATAAATAGAAAGCCTTAAGAAGAAGTTGAAAAAGGACGATTCTAATCTGAGGTAAAGTGGGAAACTTATTTTATAGGGCAGGAGCTGAGACACTAAAATAGGACTGCCTTGTTTTTGACTACCATCTAGTGCAGCTGATCCCCTATACAACATACAGACCACTCTTCATCTGGGGATCAAATTCATTTCTTCCTTCCATTCTGGCAGAAAATCGCTTCAGTTTACTGGGTTCTAACTATAGTCAAAGAAAGCTCTTGAATCAGGTTGATTGTCTGACCTCCAGATTAGCCTTTACACTAAACTCAGCTACCTTCCACCCATTCTAAACTGTTGATAAGTCTCTCTTCTCCTTCAGTCCAACACCATAGAGCCAGGTAATCTACAGGAAACAAATTGGGGATTCTATTCCAGATAGCTCCTTAATCCATAAAAGACTGGAGGATTATGTCCATATAGAAAAATAAGAGTAAACCAAAAATATAAATCTCCCAAACCAAGTATATTGATACATAATTAATAACATGAATAATATTTAAAATACAAATTGATAGAACTACATAAAACCTAAAACTGCCTGTTTCAGCTTCCATATTACATCAGGGGTGTAATAAAATTGATATTCTGATGAAGCAACTTTTAAAATTAAATATAGATAAATTATACAAGAGAAAACCTACCAAGGGATCACATACACAACTGATAGTGAGAAACTGAATAATTTTCAAAAATGATTGAATAGTAGGGAAGAGAATTTGAAAATTGAATTGAATTATAATAAGTATATGTCACATCTTGACATACTGATTTTTAAGAGGGTAGAAGGTCTTTCGATCTCCATATATAGAAAATCAGCAAATCAGAAAAAATTATTGAACTTTAAAAGCTTTCACAATAGATCCCTGAAGGAGAACCTCCCTGTCAGCTCATTTTTACATCTTAGAGGATTATGTTCTATCTTAAAAAGTTTTGATTCACAATCACAGGAAATGTCTAAAAGATTTCAAGAAAAATTATATTATCTTCCGAGAGATGAAAGAGCTAGGAAACCAGATAAGGACAATATTAAAGGGAGTAAGAGTCAATTATGAAGCTATCAATGATTCATTTAAGTTTTATGTTTTAAGGCAAGTTTTATTAAATTGATTTGTTGTCTTTACACTTTGGTGGTTGGTTTTACTTTTGTTGTTTGTAAAAGCTTGATTCTTTTGAATTTGCCTCTTTGTACATTTTGTCCAAAGCTGCACAATAATCTCTATGAGAAAGGCCTCTGGGCTACAATCAGGCTCTAGCATACTACCTGGAAAAGAGCAGATGTGGTCCCTCGCCACAAAAGCGGAAGTAAGGAAGAGATTAGGAACTACAGACCAGTAAGACTGACTTCTGTGATAAGTAAATTAATGGAAACACTTTTAAAACGGAGAATAGTAAAGTGTTTGGAATCCAATGGATTACAGGACCTGAAGCAACATGGTTTTTCACTAGAGGCAGATCTTGTCAGACAAATTCGATTAATATTTTTGACTGGGTGACCAGAGAGTTGGTGTATCTAGATTTTAGCAAAGCCTGTGACACTGTTCCACATAGATGATTAGTAAATAAACTGAGTGCCCTCAGTATGGACCCAAAAGTGACTGACTGGGTTAGGAACCAGTTGAGTGGAAGGCGACAGAAGGTAGTGGTAAATGGAGCTCATTCTGAGGAAAAGGATGTTGCCAGTGGTTTGCCACACGGCTTGGTTCTTGGGCCACTTCTTTTTAACATTTTTTGTAAGCAATATTGCTGAAGGGCTATCTGGTAAGGTTTGTCTTGTTGAGGATGATACCAAAATCTGCAATAGGATAGACACCCCTGATGGTGTTGATAATATGAGGAAGGATTTAGCGATGCTAAAGGAATGGTCTGGAATTTGACAGTTTAGATTTAATGCTAAAGAATCCAGGGTCATGCTTTTGGGCTGCAAAAACCCAAAGGAATGGTACAGTTTAGGGGGTGAAGAAATTTTGTGCATGAAAGAAGAGTGGAATTTGGGTGTGATCATATGTGATGACCTTAAGGTGGCCAAACAGGTTGAAAAGGCGACGGTGAAAACTATAAGGATGCTTGGGTGCATAGGGAGAGGAATGGCCAGTAGGAAAAACAAGATGATGATGATGGCCCTGTGTAAGACTCTGGTGAGAACTCATTTAGAATATTGTATACAATTCTGGAAACAGCACCTTCAAAAAGACAGGATAGAGTCAGTCCAGAAGGCAGCTACTAAAATGGTCAGTGGTCTTTGTCATAAAGTGTATGGGGACAGACTTCAGGATCTCAATATGTATTCTCTGGATGAAAGGTGGGAGAGGGGACTGAGGGGGAGTTTCAAGATGGCGGACGCAGCTTGAGAGCGTTCGTCGAGTTTCCCTGGACCTTTCTCCTTTTCTGATTTAAAAACAAGATTTCTTCAACTAAAATGCCCCATACTAAAAGGAAAGGGGTGGTCAAGAGCTTACCACCCGCAGCGACGACCACTCGATCGGTCCAGTCGACCCTCGACGCTTTCGCCACAAGCACGCCACGGGTGATAGCGGTGAGGAGTTCCGCAGCGGAAGGGGTCGGAGGAGCGACGGCTTCCCTGGAACAGGATACCATCACTCTATCCTCACCGGAAATTTCCCCACCTCCGTGTCCCGCGAACTACCGAGAAGCGGTGGAATCTCCAACAACGTCCAAAGTTGACGTTGAGGATTATTCGGCGGCTGGCACTGCGGAGGCAGCGAGCGGGAGAGGTTTTCAACAACAAGAGCAGAAAGCTCGCACGGAGGTAACCCTCGAGGCCATATGGGCAATGTTAAAAACTTTGAATCAAACAGTTCTAAAGGCAGCAGCTGATACAGCTTCTCTAGTGACTAAAGTAGATTCTTTGCAAGATTCTCTTGAAAAAATTAAACAAGATACTATTAAACAGAATGATATTTTTCAACAAGAAATTTCTTCTATAAAAAATACAACTCTCTCCTTGATAAAGGATAAAACCTTTATTCATAGTAAAATAAATCAGCTGGAGAATTATAATAGGAGACTTAACTTGAGAGTATTAAATTTCCCAAAAATGGTTGAACTGAGTGGTTTAGAACTATTTAAGAAATATCTCACTGAGGTTCTCAATTGTTCCCCCGAGATGATTCCTCCTATAAATAAAATATATTTCCTTCCAATTCCACAGAAGAAAATGGAGGAACAAAGGAGAAAATCAGAAGCACAGGGAATGCAAGAGGATGGATTACAAAATTTAACAGCTTTTCTTGACAATTCATTGCCTGAAATTCACATCCGTTCAACTTTGCTAGTTTCTCTGGTTTTTGAGCAAGACCTTAATTCAATTATGAAACTATACTTTAAAAATGCTCAAAAAACTTTTTTGGGATCTCGCCTGTGGATCTACCCAGACGTCACTAGATTTACTCAGGAAAAAAGAAGAGAGTTTCTGTTACTGAGAGATGAAGTTAAAGCTTTGGGAGCTAGCTTTTTGCTAGCCTATCCATGTAAATGTCTAATCAAATACCTGGATAATAAGTACATTTTCTATGAACCTGAACAATTGAAAAGCTTTATTGGATCAAAGAAGATTGTCAAATGACCTCTTGGACTAAGGGAAATAAAGAAGTATTGACTACCTGTGGGGCGGTCTAGGTCCTATTGCCTAAATAAGAAAAATATTTTGTTTTTGTTCTCCTCAAGTTCTTTGACTCCCCCCCAAGTGTTGGTGGTCTAAGATAGGAAAATATTGTTTCTACTGATATGAGAAATATTATTGTAATTTCTTCTGATTGATATTTCAATTCCGAGTTTTCTTTAACAAGTGTATCTTGTAATTATGTGAAATTATAAATAAATAAATGTAAAAAAAAAAAATAAAGGTGGGAGAGGGGAGATATGATAAAAATGTTTAAATACCTATGTGGCATAAATGCACATGAGGTGAGTCTCAGTTGAAAGGAAGCTCTGTAACTAGAGAGCATAGGATAAAGGTGAAAGGGGATAGACTCAGAAGTAATCCGAGGAAATATTTCACAGTGATGATTTCATGGAATGGCCTCCCGATGGAAGTGGTTGAGACAAAAACAGTATGTGAATTCATGAGAGCTTGGGATAAGTACATAGGATCTCTAAAGGAGTGGTATGGAGAGTAGATGGCATGGATGGGCAGACTGAATAGGCCATATGGTCTTTATCTGCCTATAATTTTCTATGTTTCTAATAGATCTGCCTATAGTATTGCTGGAGAATTCAGGCCTATATATTTGTAATTTAAGAAGTGCAGCAAGATAGTGTTTCTCAAGCCAATGCTTGAGTACCCTACACTTGATTTATTTATTTGTTGCATTTGCACCCCACATTTTCCCACCTCTTTGCAGGCTCAATGTGGTTTACATAGTACCGTGAGGTGTTAGCTACCTCCGGTGATGAAACAAATACAGAGTGATGTTGTTACAGAACATTAGAGAATCAAGTGAAGAAGAGTGATATATTGTTCATTGCAGGTTATGGCTTCATTGTGTTGCTGAGTTCAGTTACTTAAGTTGGATCAATAGTGTATGCCTTTTCGAACAGATCAGTCTTTTGTGACTTCCAGAAATTGAGGTGATCCTGAGTTGTCTTTATGGCTTTCAGTAATGTGTTCCATAGTTGCATGCTTATATAAGAGAAGCTGGATCTGTAAATTGATTTGTACTTGAGTCCCTTGCAGCTAGAGTAGTGAAGATTTAGGTATGTGCGTGATGTTCTAATTGTGTTTCAGGTTGGTAGGTCTATGAGATCAGTCATATAACTCGGGGCATTGCCATAGATAATCTTGTGATCTTAAGAGTTGGTGCATGTTGATCTATCTCATGCATATTCATTATGGATATCCTGAAAAGTAGATTGGTCAGAGCTCCTTAATCAGTGGTGCCCACACCCTTAAAGGGTGTAGGAAGAGGTCAAATGGGTGTGACGGGTCTTGAAATCTGAGGCAATTTATTGAAACCTTTTAGACAGAGTGAAGGCAGTTCTTAGGACAGTTATTGATAGTATAACTGTGTACTACTGGAATGTTAGTGACTTTTTAGCAGTTTTTTGCCTTCACTGAGGGGAAGTGAGGTTTCAAATTCCCCATTAGTCGCTGCTTTTGCAGCAGCCTGCCATAGTCGAAATGTGCCCACGTTGGGCAACTTTAATAAAAGTCTGTTTTATTTTAATTTCTTCAATGCATTGTTGTTCTTTCTAATAATCACTAGTGAACATGTGGTTTATGAGTATAAGGGTTTCATTGATTAGTTCAAGGGATACGGGAACCAAAAAAGTTAAGAACCCCTGGGATATAGGACACTTAATGACTGGCTTGAGAAACATTGGTATAGGGAATATATGGAAAAGCATTCCATGTGATGTGGGAGATTAAAGATTAACAGCAGCAGAGCGGGTAGGATTTGGACACCCATGTCCCCATAACGCAGAGAATGTTGCCAGCAGGACCACCTGGGAAGTACTCAATGGTGAAGTTCCCAAGAAGAAAAGCTAAATAGTAGAGGACCTTCTGGAGTTGCCTGAAGGACAGCACAAAGAAGCGGGACAAGCTCCATATGTGCAGTCTTTCTGTAGGTGCATGCAGCATCACGCCACAGGAGGGCTTGGAAGGAAGTGATGTCATCTTGAAGGAGGTGGAGTCTCTGCTCCAGGGGACAGACTGAATGGCAAGCCTTGAGTAGCAGTGAATCACCAGTTAGTACACATAAAAGTAAACACATGAAAGGAAACAGGATGGGAACAGTTTGATTTAGGATTGAATTGAATGTCTATCATAATCTAAATGATAACAAATTTTTCTATCAGGCTTACAAAAAAACTATGGATGTGGAATGAAGCAGTGAACTGCTGAATTCAAGGACAAGCAGGCTTGCATATTCTCACACATGGGTTGACGCCGATCCAAGTTGTCCTGTCTGGCATTAATGCCAAAGTAAAAAGTCAGAGCTTTGTGAAGCTTGAGCTATGCTCCACCGCACATGCGTGAGTGCCTTCCTGCCCGCTGCAAGAACACGGTCCTCTCAGTTTTGTTTTTTCCACGTGAAGAGAAGCTGTGCTTTTTGGTCTCTCTTCACATACTCGATAGTAGAGCCTTTTTGAGTGCCTTCGGCCTTTCTTTTCTCTTTTATTTCAGATTTGTTTCTTTTTCCAAAAAAAAAAAAAATCCTTATTTTATTAGTCTTTGTTTTGCCCGCATTTAAGTTTCCTTTATTTTTGACATGAGCCGCTTTTAGGCCCTGACTCCGGTCGGGTACTCCCTTTTTTCATGCCTTCGCCCCTTTTTTAAGCATTATCAAGTCATTTCATTTGGCTGGCAAAGTCTTCCTGTCCATGTCCATGAAGACTCCCAGTGGCTTCAAGCATTGTACCCAGTGCAATCAGACCATCTCGGGAAAGGGCACCCATTCTTGATGTCTGCAGTGTCTTGGGCCTGACCATAGCCCTGCTAACTGTGTTCTCTGTCTTCATATGAAGAAGAGGACCCAGGTTTCCTGGGAGGCTCAACGTGCAAAGAATTTTGGATCCAGGTCCAGCTCCTCGGCATTGGCATCGAGGTCTAAGGCGTTGGCATCGACGCCAACTGTCGCACCGGCATCAGGAGCATCGGTAAGCATTGCTGCTTCAAGACATCTGTCTCGAGGCCTCCTACTGTTCAGGCCTCCCAGAACCATCCATCGTCTGACCCAACCCCAAGGCAAGGTGAGGATTCAATGTCATCTTCGTCGGCATCAAGGAGCATGGGTGACGTGCTGTGGGTAAAGGCCAAGAAGAACCGTAATCGGTCACCCTCTCTACATGGTACTGGGAGCTCCGGAGCGCAAAGGAATTCGGCACCCAAGAAGCGTCGGCGCCGGGAGGACCACTGTCCCTCCATACAGGAGGTGCCAATGTGCTTGTCTCCAAGCAACTGAGATCCTGCTCCCGTATTGGCTCCAGCGCTTGTGCAACCTGTGCCTCAGCTGACACCCCAGCTTTTCCCTATGTCGGCCCTTGATGAGCGCACCTTGCTCCCTGAACTGCTGGATGGCCTAGTGCAGCGCTGTGCTTCAGTATCGGGGGTGCTTGCGCCTGCCATACTTCCCGCTGCAGCCCCGTCTGGCCCTCAGCCTGTACTGCAGCCTCCAATGCCGTCGCCGCATGCAGCCTCGGTGTTGACTGCCACCCATGCCGGTACCCCCCCCCAACGTCAGTGGAGGAAGCTTCACCGGAGTCGAGGTGGCAGCCGGTCTCTCAATGTTTCTCTCAAGGACATGGCTCCTTGACATCAAGGCAGGCCCGGTCTCGGATATCCCATAGGGAGATCTTATCCGACACCAAGGAGGTACATACATTGGAATCAGAGGAGGATTACAGATACTTTTCCTCGGACAAGTCTTATGGGATTCCTTCTGAGCCCTCCCCATCACCTGAAAAGAGACGGCCTCCATCAGAGATCGACTGTCCCATCAAATTATTCTTGTTCAAACAGACACAGGTTGCAGTGTATTACCTCAATAAGCAGGAGGGCACCGGATCACGCCCTCTGTGTCAGGAGGCTGAACAGATGTGGCATTGGGCTCACCTGCACGGCATGTTGCTTCAAGCCACTTATCTGGCAGGCGCAAACAACACCCTGGCTGACAGGCTGAGCAGGATAATGCAACCGCACGAGTGGTCTCTTCACATGGGTCCGCAAGATCTTCCGAGCGTGGGGCACCCCCTCGGTGGATCTCTTTGCCACTCAAATCAACCACAAAGTCGCTCAGTTCTGTTCCAGGCTTCAGGCCCACGGCAGACTAGCGTCAGATGCCTTCCTCCTCAGTCGGGGGCAGGTCTTCTGTATGCATATCCTCCCATACCTCTAGTTGAGAAAACTTATTGAAACTCAAGCAAGCCCATGAACCATGATTCTAATTGAGCCCTATTGGCTGTGGCTGGTTCCCTCTTCTTCTGGAATTGTCCTCCGAAGAACTGTGGAGATTGTAGTGTTTTCCAACCCTCATCACTCTGAACGAGGGGTTACTTCTACATCCCAACCTCCAGTCTCTGTTTCGCTTCCTTGGGTCTTTCGGAGGGTGTCTCCCAGGTCTTTCTGGCTTCTAGGAAAGACTCCACTAAGAGGTGTTACTCTTTTAAATGGAGGAGGTTCGCCATCTGGTGTGAGAGCAGGGCCTAGATCCTCTTACTTGTCCTACACAGACCCTGCTTGAGTACTTCTACACTTGTCAGAGCCTGCTCTCAAGACCAACTCCATAAGGGTTCACCTTAGTGCAATTAGTACTTATCATCGATGTGTAGAAACCTATCTCTGGACAGTCTTTAGTTCGCTTCATGAGAGGTTTGCTTTTGTCAAAGCCACCTGTCAAATTTCCACCAGTGTCATGGGATCTCAACGTCATTCTCACCCAGCTGATGAAAGCTCCTTTTGAGCCACTGAATTCCTGCCATCTGAAGTACTTGACCTGGAAGGTCGTTTTCTTGGTGGCTGTTACTGCAGCTCGGCGGGTCACTGAGCTTCAGGCCATAGTAGTGGATGCACCTTATACTAAGTTTCATCACAACAGAGTAGTCCTCCGCACGTACTCTAAGTTCCTGCCGAAGGTGGTGTCGGAGTTCCATTTGAACCAGTCGATTGTCTTGCCAACATTCTTTCCCCAACTTCATGCCCATCCTGGTGAAAGCAGCTTGTACACCTTGGATTGCAAGAGATCATTGACTTACTACATGGAGTGGACAAGGCCCCAAAGACAGTCTGCCCAGCTTTTTGTTTCTTTTGATCCCATCAGGAAATGCACCATCTCAATTTGGCTGGCAGATTGCATTTCCTTTTCATTTTTGCCCAGGCTGGACTCATAATGTCAGAGCCATGGCTGCGTTGGTAGCCCACTTGAGGTCAGCCTCCATTGAAGAAATTTGTAAGGCTGCAACGTGGTCTTCAGTCCACACGTTCACATCTCACTACTGCCTTGAGCAGGATACCTGTCGTGACAGTCGGTTTGAGCAATCGGTGTTGCAGAATCTGTTTGGGATCTAGAATCCAACTCCACCCTCCTAGACCTGTTTTATTCTTTCCAGGCTGCACCCTCATTCAGATTGTATATAGTTTCATGTTAGTCTGTGTAATGTCCTTGCTGTTGTGAGGCCCAATTGACCACTGTTCATTGTTTTGGGTGAGCCTGGATGCTAGAGAATTCCCCATGTGTGAGAATATGCAAGCCTGCTTGACAACACCTTTATATTTCCTTGTGTATTCCCACTAAGAGGCAGATGCAGCAACCAAACGTAAAAAAATCAAAATCGTTAAAGTCCCTAACGATTTTTAAAAAACGAAGAATGCACCAAAAAAAAAGTCACACATGCTCAGATCGGTATTCAAACGTACAATGTATCAAAGAATCACAATACACATCGGTAATCGGCCCCTAAATCATGCGCAGAGCAGCCAAGCGTTTTGCTGGCTGCTCTGCGCATGCTACAAACGTAAAAACAAACAAACAAAAAAGCCACAACACATACACGTGGCTACCCGGTCAGCAAAATCCAAAACAAAGGATCGGGAGGGGGCAAGGGCGCTCATCAGGAGCGTCCTGTATGGACGGCCTTGCCCCCCCCCCACCCCCCCCCCCCCCCCCGCTGCTCCCCACTTTCCGCCGCTCTCCCACCCCCCCCCCCCCCCCCCCCCCCGAAAAAGCAAAATGCTAGCTGCCCCGGTCCCCCTCCCTTCCTGTTCCTGTGTTCTGCAGAGCTAACTCCGCCTCCTGTCATTCTTTTGCCCCGTGCCCCCCCCCCGCTGCCCCCCCTGAGGTCGACTACGCCGCTCCCCCCCTCCACCGAGACCCCCCCTCCCTATTAACGACCCGAGCAGCGCCTCTCACCTCTTTCAGAAGCGCTGCACGGGCAGGAAGATCTATTGTGTTGGTTGTAGAGTCTCCATGATGTCTCTTCTTCCCTGGCCCAGGCCCCGCCTCCTTCTGACGTAGGGATTGGCTCAAAGTTTGTTTATTTTTTCACTTAATGATTTTTCCTGGCACAGAGCTGTCCTAACGAGAGGTCCAGACCTCTCGTTAGATTTCCTGCCTTTTTCCTGCGTAAAGGCAATCGGAAAAGGTTAGTGCATGTCGTTTCAATGGGGTTTTCACACTAATTGCTCATCTCCATTCCGTTTTCGTTAGCTGCTGGCTTCCTCGGTAAAAGCCCTTTGATGCATGCAACGGATCAAATTTTCCTCGTTGGAGGGTCATTAAAGGCTCATTTAGCTTTAGTGCATCTGCCTCTTAGTGAAGATACTTACCTGCAGCAGGTATTCTCCGAGGACAGCAGGCTTCATATTCTCACAATCCTGCCCACTTCCCTTTGGAGTTGTCTCTTTCATTCTTTTGTTTTATTTTTTGCTTTAAATTTAAACTGAGAGGACAGTGTTCTCACGGCGTACGGGAGGGCACTCACGCATGCCTGGCAAAGCGTGGCTCACCAATCACAAATCTCTGATTTTTTTTACTTTGGCATAAATGCAGAACCAGGCGATGTGGATCGGCGTCTACCCATGTGTGAGAATATGAAGCCTGCTGTCCTCAGAGAATACCTGCTGCAGGTAAGTATCTTCACTTAGTGGGAATACACAAGGAAATATAAAGGTGGTCAACATTTCAATTGAAAGAATTGCACAAAAACAAATATACTAAAATGTGTAAAAAAAAAACAATTAATGCATTTTTATGACAATAGGAGGGATATATTTCCATTCTTCATATTGTAAAACTGAGACATGAAATAAGAAAAATTTCCTTATTGCATTTTTTATTAAGATGTGTTTATAGAGTTAAGGAATCACATCAATATTGTATTATTCGTAGGAAAGTAATATGAAGGAAAATGGCAGGACTAGCAGATCATTTAATTATTCAGAAGAACAAATTATGTAGGCAGCTCTCATGCTTTCTGATGTATATTCCGTTTCCAGGATGAAATAAATGAAATCTTATCCTACTTAGCTATTTGTGTTTGTGCAAATTAGAGTGTTCCCTTGCTACTCTTTAGAAGCTAGCAACTGCATCATTCCTATATATTATTCCAAGTCATGAAAATGTTTAAAAGCAGTCTTTTAAAAATAATTTTAAAATGGGATTTACCCCACTTATAATTTTGACCCTTTCCATTGAGAAAAACAGTTAAAATATAGGAGATGATGGTTTTATGTAGAAATGACACAGAGCATTTTCTATATTCTGTTTTATCATAAGAGATTAAGAATAGCCATACTGGGTCAGACCAGTGGTCCATCTAGCCCAATATCCTGCTTCCAACGGTAGCCAAGCCAGGTCGCAAGAACCTGGCAGAAACACAAATTGTGGCAACTGGAGGTTCAGGACAAATATATTCCACGTATTAGAAAAAAGGGAAAAAAGACTAAACGTCAGCCGGCGTGGCTAAACAGTAAGATAAAGGAAATCATTAGAGCCAAAAAACAATCCTTCAGAAAGTGGAGAAGAGAACCAACTGCAAGTAACAGGATAGATCATAAGGAATGCCAAGCCAAATGCAAAGCGGAGATAAGGAGGGCAAAAAAGGACTTTGAGAAGAAATTAGCGTTGGAAGCAAAAATACATAGTAAAAACTTTTTTAGATACATTAAAAGCAGGAAACCGGCCAAAGAGTCGGTTGGGCCGCTGGACGAAAATGGTGTTAAAGGGGCGATCAAGGAGGACAAAGCCGTAGCGGAGAAATTAAATGAATTCTTTGCTTCGGTCTTCACCGAGGAGGATTTGGGGGGGACACCGGTGCCGGAAAGAATATTTGAAGCGGGGGAGTCGGAGAAACTAAACAAATTCTCTGTAACCTTGGAGGATGTAATGGGTCAGTTCAGCAAGCTGAAGAGTAGTAAATCACCGGGACCTGATGGTATTCATCCCAGAGTATTAATAGAACTAAAAAATGAACTTGCGGAGCTACTGTTAGAAATATGCAATCTGTCCCTAAAATCGAGTGTAATACCGGAAGACTGGAGGGTAGCCAATGTTACTCCGATTTTTAAGAAAGGTTCCAGAGGAGATCCGGGAAATTATAGACCGGTGAGTCTGACGTCGGTGCCGGGCAAGATGGTGGAGGCTATTATTAAGAATAAAATTGCAGAGCATATACAAAAACATGGACTGATGAGACAAAGTCAGCACGGATTTAGTGAAGGGAAGTCTTGCCTCACCAATCTAATGCAATTTTTTTGAGGGGGTAAGCAAACATGTGGACAATGGGGAGCCGGTTGATATTGTATATCTGGATTTTCAGAAGGCGTTTGACAAAGTGCCGCACGAAAGACTCCTGAAGAAATTGCAGAGTCATGGAATCGGAGGTAGGGTATTATTATGGATTAAGAACTGGTTGAAAGATAGGAAGCAGAGAGTAGGATTGCGTGGCCAGTATTCTCAGTGGAGGAGGGTAGTTAGTGGGGTCCCGCAGGGGTCTGTGCTGGGTCCGTTGCTTTTTAATGTATTTATAAATGACCTAGAGATGGGAATAACTAGTGAGGTAATTAAATTCGCCGATGACACAAAATTATTCAGGGTCGTCAAGTCGCAGGAGGAATGTGAACGATTACAGGAGGACCTTGCGAGACTGGGAGAATGGGCGTGCAAGTGGCAGATGAAGTTCAATGTTGACAAGTGCAAAGTGATGCATGTGGGTAAGAGGAACCCGAATTATAGCTACGTCTTGCAAGGTTCCACGTTAGGAGTTACGGATCAAGAAAGGGATCTGGGTGTCGTCGTCGATGATACGCTGAAACCTTCTGCTCAGTGTGCTGCTGCGGCTAGGAAAGCGAATAGAATGTTGGGTGTTATTAAGAAGGGTATGGAGTCCAGGTGTGCGGATGTTATAATGCCGTTGTATCGCTCCATGGTGCGACCGCACCTGGAGTATTGTGTTCAGTACTGGTCTCCGTATCTCAAAAAAGATATAGTAGAATTGGAAAAGGTACAGCGAAGGGCGACGAAAATGATAGTGGGGATGGGACGACTTTCCTATGAAGAGAGGCTGAGAAGGCTAGGGCTTTTCAGCTTGGAGAAGAGACGGCTGAGGGGAGATATGATAGAAGTGTATAAAATAATGAGTGGAATGGATCGGGTGGATGTGAAGCGACTGTTCACGCTATCCAAAAATACTAGGACTAGAGGGCATGAGTTGAAGCTACAGTGTGGTAAATTTAAAACGAATCGGAGAAAATTTTTCTTCACCCAACGTGTAATTAGACTCTGGAATTCATTGCCGGAGAACGTGGTACGGGCGGTTAGCTTGACGGAGTTTAAAAAGGGGTTAGATAGATTCCTAAAGGACAAGTCCATAGACCGCTATTAAATGGACTGGAAAAATTCCTCATTTTTAGGTATAACTTGTCTGGAATGTTTTTACGTTTGGGGAGCGTGCCAGGTGCCCTTGACCTGGATTGGCCACTGTCGGTGACAGGATGCTGGGCTAGATGGACCTTTGGTCTTTCCCAGTATGGCACTACTTATGTACTTATGTACAAATCCCAGGGCAAGCAGTTGCTTCCCCATGTCTGTCTCAGTAGCAAACTATGGACTTTTCCTCCAGGAACTTGTCCAAACCCCAGTTAGTAGCAACATTTCATGCTACCAATCCCGGGGCAAGCAGTGGCTTCCCCCATGTCCATCTCAATAATAGGCTATGGACTTTTCCTCCAGGAACTTGTCCAAAACTTTTTAAAACCCAGATATGTTAATCGCTGTTACCACATCCTCTGGTAACAAGTTCTAGAGCTTAACTATTCTTTGAGTGAAAAAAATATTTCCTCTTATTCATTTTAAAAGTATTTCCATGTAATTTAATTGCGTGACCCCTGGTCTTTGTACTTTTTTGAAAGAGTGAAAAATCGATTCACGTTTACCCATTCGACTCCACTCAGAATTTTGTAGACCTCAATCATATCCCCCCTCAGCCATCTCTTTTCCAAGCTAAGGAAGCCTAATCTCTTTAGCCTTTCTTCACATGGGAGCATTTCCATCCCCTTTATCATTTTGGTTGCTCTTCTTTGAAACTTTTCCAATTCCACTATATCTTTTTTTAGATACGACGGCTAGAATTGAACACTTTTGTTTTAACCTGCTTTAAATATAATGGGAAATGAGGAAATCAAATTAAAATAAAGCGTTTGATATTCAAAGCAATTTAAATGGC
Organism: Microcaecilia unicolor; assembly: GCF_901765095.1. NCBI lineage: Eukaryota > Metazoa > Chordata > Amphibia > Gymnophiona > Siphonopidae > Microcaecilia > Microcaecilia unicolor. The sequence continues at coordinate 503,173,249 of NC_044032.1, forward strand.
CAGGAAAGACTCCTAGCTGTTTACATTGCTTGTGCAATACTATCCATGGCTATTCTGTGACACTTAACTAGATAGCGCAGCTGAATATCCCTTCTAACTGATTATGCCCAAAACAGCTTGTTTGTTGGCAGCCCAGGGTGCTAATAGACTGGAGAAAAATCTTAGCTAGTTAGCATCAATTTTTAGTTAGCTAACTAGCTAAGTAACTGCATACAGTTAGGACAACAAAATGGCTGTCTTAACTATATGCAACAAGTTAACCAGTCAGTTAACTTCCAGGTTGGGAGTCATACCCAGGTATTCAATACTGGGAGCCACACCTGCCCCTGCATTAAACATTTGGGGTTAGTTCAGTCCATGGCAAGAAGCAGCTTACCATCCACATACCACTGCAGGCTGAATATCGGTCCCAAAGTAACAGAGCAGACTAATATACAAAGACAGATTAATTGCTATTATAAGGCATGTGCTGTAGATATCAAGTGGTGTTTTCAGTATGATGTCTAAATCCGATTTTGGACTTTTTGCTGAAAACATCCAAAAATAAAATGGTGAATATGGACATTTTCAAACCTGAAAAACGTCTATCTTTCTGTTTTGAAAATGGGCATTTCCTAGATGTTTTGTGCTCAGCGCATTTTTCTTTTATGACCATTTTTTGAAAAAGAAAAAAAAAAAAGATAAAATGCATAAAGACAAGACAGTGGGATATATGGGGGGGACATCATTTTTAGTAGACTGGCCACACAGATAATAATCCAGCAGAGCAATGGAGCACCCTAGGGGGCGGTGCAGTGAACTTCACATAAAAGGTCCCAGATACACATCTGTCACGAAATGTCTAGCCACCCGCTTGGGGTTACCCTGTGGCCACTTAGAGGGTCTATCCCCAGCACAGGTCATGTCCGCCTGCACTTGCTGCTTGTGCTCTACACTAGCACCCTCCTCCCACTGACTGGGTCACTACCGATTCTGGGCGAGTCTCCTGCTCTCAAATTATCCCCAGTGATTTCTAGGTTACTGGGGCCACACTCCCAGTGGTCCTACAGTTCCCAGAAAACACTCACAGACCCAAAACACATATCACCAGGCTTCTTTATCAGTCCAGACAGGCAGAATGAACAAACAAATGTGTTTATTCTTACACTGGAACAATGAAAAAAATGTGCAATCAGCAAACAATAACAGGTAACTGAAATATGGATCAATTATAATACTAGCTATACATTTGCTTACTTTCTGAAAAGTACCTGGGAAGATCAGGATATATAACTGTTTACTGAGCTTCAGCAAAGAGATCCTGCTTTCTTTTCTTTCTGGCTAGGACTGAAGCAACAGCCAGCATCTGCTGGGTAATTTCAAAACTCCAGGCCAGTCAGAGCCCAGAACAGTCAAGTTTCAAATAAAAACTGGTTACATCACTATTATCTGTGTGCTAACTAAAAGAAAGAGAAGTCAGTTCTCTATAACAGCTTTAAGCATAAACATGCACCATCTGCTGGCCAAATAGGAGAAACACACTTCAGAACACAATCAATGCAGAAAAATATCCAATACAACCCACAGGCTTAAAACACACTGTTTCTTCACAACATCTCACTGTTACCCCCTTATATTGTATGGTGAGTCCTCCAAAATCCACCAGAAACCTACTGTACCCAACTGTACACCACTACAATAGCCCTTATGGCTTCAGGTATCACCTATATGTGGGTACAATATATTATTGGTGGGTTTTGGAAGGCTCACACTTTCAACCACAAGTGTAACAGTTAGTGTGGGATATGGGCCTGGGACCCCTTCTCTTTAGTGCAGTGCACCGACTGCTAGGTTAGTCCAGAGACCAACTTGCTGCTCTAATAGGACTCGTTGTAACTTGTGAAGCTATCACAGAGGCTGGTATGAATTGTTTCTTTCACATCTTTGGGGAGGGGGGGTGGGAGTGGATCAGTGACCACTGAAGGGAGTAAGGGGAGGGGGGGATCATGCCTTAATTCTTTCAGTGGTCATCTGGTCATTTAGGACACCATTTTATGACTTAGTCATGATTGAAACAAGTCCAGACAAAAACATCCTACTTCTAGCCCTGGATGATTTTGTTTGTTCCATTATGGCAGAAAAACGTCCAAGTTGTGAGAACATCCAAATCCTACCCCCACATGCCCCCTTGTGATTTGGATGCACTGCAGATGTACTGCATAGAAAAACATCTTGAAATTGTGTTTTGAAAATAGCAATGTGGATATTTTTGCAAGAAAAACATCCATCTACCACTTTGTGCTGCTTTTTAGACGTTTTTCTGTTTAGGAATTGAGTCCCATTGTAGTGCTGTTTTCTTTAAAATGAATGTTACTGTTCATTGCAGAGCTCAGCGTTTGTTTTTAATTGTGTCTTCTGAGCTATTATGATGTGTATATTACATTAAAAATATGATTGCTATAGTGCAATGAATGCTTATCTAATTACAACCAAGTTTCAAGTGAAGCAAAGGTTGTGTGATATGTCAGTTTGACTACTTGACAGCACTTCCCTACCCTTCCCAATCCCTAACTTGCATTAAAATATTGGAAATATATGACAATTAATGGGTCTCACTAATTGAGGTACTTGATATGACTTTTTGTGAAAAATGAGAGATTTAATGATGACATGCAGGCTTATTTTCGAAACAGAAGGGCGCCCATCTTCCAACACAAATCGGGAGATGGGCGTCCTTCTCTCAGGGTCGCCAAAATCGGCATAATCAAAAGCCAATTTTTGGACGGCCTCAACTGCTTTCCATCGCGGGGACGACCAAAGTTCATGTGGGCGTTTTGGCAGCGTAGTGAAGGCGGGACTTGGGTGTGCTTAAGAGATGGGCGTCCTTGGCCGATAATGGAAAAAAGAAGGGTGTCCCTGACGAGCACTTGGCCGACTTTACTTGGTCCATTTTTTCTTGCGACTAAGCCTCAAAAAGATGCCCGAACTGACCAGATGACCACTGGAGGGAATCAGCGATGACCTCCCTTTACTCCCCCAGTGGTCACCAACCCCCTCCCACTCTAAAAAAAAAAAAAAAAAAACCTTAACATTTTTTTCCAGCCTCAAATGTCATACCCAGCTCCATGACAGCAGTATGCAGGTCCCTGGAGCAGTTTTAGTGGGTACAGTGCACTTCAGGCAGGCGGACCCAGGCCCATCCCCCCCCCCCCCCCCACCTGTTACATTTGTGGTGGTAAATGTGAGCCCTTAAAAACTCACCAGAAACCCACTGTACCCACATGTAGGTACCCCCCTTCACCCCTTAGGGCTATGGTAGTGGTGTACAGTTGTGGGTAGTGGTTTTTTTTGGGGGGGGGGGTTGGGGGGCTCAGCACACAAGGTAAGGGAGCTATGCACCTGGGAGCATTTTCTGAAGTCCACTGCAGTGCCCCCTAGGGTGCCCGGTTGGTGTCCTGGCATGTGAGGAGGACCAGTGCACTATGAATGCTGGCTCCTCCCACAACCAAATGGCTTGGATTTGGTTGTTTGTGAGATACGCGTCCTCGGTTTTCATTATCACCGAAAACCGGGGACGACCATCTCTTAGGTCGACCTAAATGTTGAGATTTGGGCGTCCCCAACCGTATTATCGAAACGAAAGATGGATGCCCATCTTGTTTCGAAAATACAGGTTTCCCCGCCCCTTCACAGAGCCATCCTGCAAGGACGGCCCCAGGAAAACTTGGGCGCCCCGTTCGATTATGCCCCTCATGGTCTTTTGTTAATAGAAAATCATTTTTAAGGCTGTGTTCTAAAATAAATACAGTGCTATCATAGAAAATACAGGATGTCCAAATGCCACTTGGGTTTCTCAGCTCATAATGGGTTTATAATGGGGGGTTTTTCAGCTAAAATTCTGGACAATGCCTCCATATGGGTAACTTTTGTACATACCATAGAATAAATGAACTTCACTCCTAAGCCAGTGTACGTGGAGTAATCTCTCAAATTTACTGCTAATGTTTACTGTAATATTTGCATCATGCCAAAGAGAATTTCCTTCTGTAGTTACAACACATATAGGCAAATTTAAAACTCTTTTTCATCAAGCTTATGACTCCCAATTCAAGGGAAATTTTTATATCTTTCTGCCATATTTTCTTATCTCTGACTGCATTTCTTACTGTTTTAAGGATCTTCTCCTGCTCTACCCGACTCACAAAATAATTGCTTAGAACTGATACCTATATGATCCGTGCTGTTTTCATTTTTCTCTCCTTTACCATTATGTCTGCATTCAGCTTTTTATTGGTTGGATCATTCTTCATAATTCTCCTAGGGTTATGATACCAGTACTTTTCTGGTACAGTGATGTTATACTGTTTACAAAGTTTCCAATGGGACATGCCCATTGTTTTCTCTGTAGAATTTTTCTGCCATTAGAATTTCACAGCAAGCTATGGGATGAGTAAATGTTTTCAGCTCTTTCTTTCAGAATCTGATTGCCAGTTTTTCCAATGGTGCTGTGAACCATCTTGTCTGTAATCCACTGTCCTGGGCTGCAACTATCAATCTCTGATGCTTGGGTTTCAGTTCACTTCTCCTTAACCATTCATGCTTCCGGTTTGATTGATGTATTCTTCCTGGAGTAACTCTCTGTATTTCTCACCTTATTTGTGCATTTACCACTTGTTTTTCCTTGCTGACTGATCTAAGTCTTTAAAAAGTGCTTTTCTCCTCATTTATAAATCTGGTTGCTTCCTTTCCAGTGTGCACTGGTGGATTCGCATTCATTCCTTCTGCACATTGGAATGATTGTCCAAATTTAATAATGGAGAAAAACTCGACTATTTGGAATAGCCTTATTGTTTTAATCATTCCCAAAATAAATGTACTCCCTGATCCCCCCCCCCCCCCCCCCCCCATTATTTCTCCTGTTTGCCTGTCTTGAATAGACAAGCTCTTTTGAACAGGGACTTTCTCTTATGTTTACGTATAGTGCTATGCACGTCTTGTAGCACTGTTTAAATGATTTGTAGCTAGTTGTATCTGATGCATGCAGAAAATCTTACAGAATAATAAAGGCAACCATGGGACCACTGACAGCTTAGCAATCAAAAATCAACCAAGATGAATAACTTGCAATGAACTGAAGATTTATTTTGAATTTTCTTGTTTTGCACACAACAGAAAATATTAAATACAGTGCTTCAGTATAGTACTGTCTCATAAAATATTTAATTTCAGTGAAACGTCATCTAAGTTCCATATGTAAATGTATATAACAAATTGGTTGTTAAATGCATAGAGAGGCTTTTTTGAAAGGATGTCCAAATTGGAATAGAGACATCCAGCTTATAACATCCAAATGGACATCCATCTTGCATGTGTTCCAACAGGATATATGTCAGGATTTCATGTTCAAAAATATGTGAGATGGATGTCTGTGTACTGAGGATGTCCAGCATGAAAATCCATTGTTTAAACTGGAATGTCCAATATATGAAAGGCAAAAAGGCAGGGACATCTGTCTGGCAGCGTTCTTAGAAAAATAGCCACACAGACATCTGTGCAGAGCAGAGGAGCAGCCTAGTGATTAGTGCAGTGGACTTTAAACCAAGGACTCAGTTTTAAATCCCACTTTAACTCTTACTTCGTAATTCTGAGCCCTCCAGGAACAGAAAAATATATGCTGTACCTGGATACACACCACACCACTTCAGCAGTCTTCAGGTTTGCAGGTGGCTTATACATTTAGATACAGTAGCTATTTTTCTGTTTCTAGAGGACTCACAATAAAAAAAATAAAAAGAATTAAAGTGTGATTTGAGCCTGGGTTCATTGGTTTAAAGTCCACTGCACTAGCCAGTAGGTTATTCCTCAGACGTACTTCCTGTTTTGCCAAAAATGCCAATAATACCTGAAGCTGTCATAGAGCCTGGTATATCTAGCATACCTAGGGCGGGGCGATCCACCCTGGGTGCCAGCAGCAGAAGGGTGTACGGAGCAGGCGTGCGGCTATCAGCTCTGCTGGTCAGCTGCCCCCTCTGACGTCAACTTCCTGTTCTAGGGCAAGTGACTGACAGGGCCAACAGACATGCGCCTGCTTCGTGTATCCCCTTACTTGGGGAAAGTATGTGTGCTGTGCCTGGGGGAGTGGGGAGATGTGCTCTACCTGGGGTGATTGGTGTGTACTCTGTCTGTGGGGGTATGTTCTGCTCGGGGAGGTGTGTGCTCTGCCTAGGGGGGGGGTGCTCCACCCCAGGTGCCATATAAGGTATGTACGCTGCTGCCTGGTATTCCTTTTTCAGTTTCACTTTCAGTGGAGAGGGAGGGGGATAGCAGCCACTGGGGGATTAAGGAGGTGTGTCAAGCCTTAATCCTTCCAGTGTACAACAGCTCAATCAGAGCACCTTTTTGTACCCTGGACAAGACTGAAACATGTCTTTTTAGGCTTGGACGTTTGTTCAGTAATTGCTGTTGGATGTCCTGATTCTGGGCCCATCCAGAACGCGTCCCCTTGCTATTTGGACCTATTGCAGTCTTGGGTGTCCCTTTTCTGCATTTGCAAAATTGGGATTTGGAAATTTCAAACACATGGACAGTCATTTGGACATTATGAGATGTTTATATGCTTTAAAAATAAGCTCCATAATATGACAAATCAATTATTCAACCTTTTTAATCATATGCATTGTCTGGTATCTACATCAGAGCTTCCCAGACCTGTCCTGGAGGCCCATACAGCTGTGAATTTTCAAGATATCCACAATGAATATGCATAAGCTAAATTTATATATACTGGGTTTTGCAGGGTATGAAAATTTAGCTCATGCATATCCATTGTGGATATCTTAAAATCCTGACTGACTGTGGGGTCCTCAGGATAGATTTTGGAAATCCTGATCTACATTAAAGGTAAACTGTTCACTAAAGGTGTACAGTGAATTCCTATTTTAGTTCTCTTGATGAGGTGATAAGGAAACAATAGTGAGTAACGCTACTTAGTACTACAGGAGCACTGTGAAGCTGACACAATTTGTGCTCTATCAACATCAGTTCGACATTGTAAAGTAGCATTTTGGAAGCGCAGTTCATGTATGAATGCTGTCTTTTTTTTCACCAGCTTTTGTGTGATCAGACCCCTGACGCAGTTGGGTCATCTGTATTTTATTGTCTGCTGGTAGAAATAAAGGCACATTGGTTCCATAAAGTACCTCCATCTCCTCACTGTGTTTGGAGTTTTTGTAGACTTCTGTCATATCCCTCCTCAGCCATCTCTTTTTCAAGCTGAAGAGTCCTAACCTCTTAAGCCTTCCCTCAAATGAGAGGAGTTCAATCCCCTTAATCATTTTGGTCACCCTTCTTTGAACCTTTTCTAATTTTGTTATATCTTTTTTAAGATACAGCAACCAAAATTGCACAGAGTACTCAAGGTTTGGTCACACCATGGAATGATACAGAGGTGTTATAATATTCTATTTTCTATCCCTTTCCTAATAATTCCTAGCTTTCTGTTTGCTTTTTTGGCTGTCGCCACACACTGGGCAGAAGATTTCAGCATATTGTCCACGATGACACCTAGATCTTTTTTTGAGTGCTGACTCCTAGGGTGGAACCTAGCATCAAATAACTATGATTTGGATTATTCTTCCCAATGTGCATCACTTTGCAGTTGTCCACATTAAATCTCATCTGCCATTTGTATGCCCAGTCTTCCAACTTCCTAAGGTCTTCCTGTAATTGTTCACAATCCATATGTGTTTTAATAACTTTGAATAGTTTTGTATTGTCTGCAAATTTAATCACCTTACTTATTGTTCGCATTTTCAGATCATTAATAAATATGTTAAATAGATCCTTGGAGCACTTCACTATTCACTCGCCTCCACTGAGAGAATTGGCCATCTAACCCTACCCTCTATTTCCTATCCATCAACCAGTTCTTTAATCCACAACAGAACATTGCCTCCTATCCCATGGGTTTTTAATTTTCTCAAGAGTACATAAGAAAACATTCATGTACATTTTTTGTCCATTTATATTCAGGTTCGTGGAGAGTTACTGCTTGAAAGAGTGCACCAGTTGAAGGCTCGAGAGAATAAACTTGGGGAATATATTGCTTCTTTGCAGTTCCACAAGACTTTAAAAAAATCAAATACACTTGAGATTCACATGGCTATCATAAATCTACAGAAATTGCTTTTAGAAGAAATGTGCACATCGGGGGTAAAAACAGAATATGAACAACTGGCAGAGGCACATTGTCGGGTGAGTACTAAACTGTTGAGGCTTGAAAATTCCCATATATACTCTTTTTTTTTTTTAATGCTAAGCCAAGGGTGGGCAGCCTGCAGCCAGTGGGCTGAATGCAGCCCACCACTGATTTTTATTTATTTATTTACTAGCTCTACCCAGCCACACGTTGCTGTGGCTCAGTCTGGTTAAATGGAAAAGAAATAAAAGAGGAAGCGCACGTTTCTAATATGTTTAATTTCACAATGCGTGTGGGTATACAATATTTTTTGTTGTTCCATTGTGTGTGCAGAGATAGAGATTGTCTGGTTTGCCGACTGTAGAACATTCAACATATAATTGTCCATGTGAGAAGCCAGGGCCGGTCTTAGCAAGTGCGGGGCCCTTTGCAGACCAATTTGGTGGGGCCCCATCATAGCCCCACCCCATCCTAGTCCCGCCCCCACTCCAGCTCCACCCCATTGATAATATTATTCAATTTTTAGAAAATTTATTTATGAAATTTCAAATAAAGACAAATGAAGCTAAACTTGTACAGAAAAACTGATTGAAATAATAAGCACAATGCTATCATGACACCCCCCCCCCCCCCGAAATTATTCAGTTCAAGTCCACTACAATTAGTTCCAATTCTCATAACCCCGGGGAGGGGGGGGGGGGGTCAGAGGTGCGGACACACAATCTCTCCACTGCAAAACACTATACACAAACTTGTGCAAAAACACACTCATAACCTTACCAAACCATAACAGCACTAATTCCATGGACAGGACGAGAACAACCTTATGCGTGGAAAGGCAGAACTGTAATTACACCAGGCTCTAAAACACCAATACACTACCTCGTGAAAACAAAACAAAACAAAAAGGGCTGCAAATGCTACACGCTAGCAGGATACTGCACCTTGATCACACATAACACAACAGATATGAAGGCAAAATACGGAACTGAAAAGTTACCTCAAGAAATCAGACTCAGCATGCAGCAATACTAGAAAAATTGAAACTTACATGCAAAATATCACAGATGCACATTTCCAAAAGCTGACATATTCCAATTAATACATTCTGAATAAAATACTTTTTTCTACCTTTGTTGTCTGATCATTTGTTTTTTCTTTCGCTTTGGTCCCAGTGTCTTCTGTTTTATGCAGTGTCTTTCCATTTGATATTTTTTCTCTCACCATGTCCACCATCCTCCTGTGTCCTTATGTGTCCTGTCTACCATCTGTAGCCCTGTCCCTATCCTTTCTCCAGTTTCAGCATCTGCCTTCAAAGTGTTCCGAACCAGCCCTTAAATTCAGCAATTTCCCCTCCATGCATAGCCAGCATTTCTCCTCACTCCCCTCCTTCCATGTACATCTACTTTCCTCCCCTCCCCTATATCCATGTCCAGCATTTCTCCTATATCCCTTCCCCTCCATCCATGTGCATCTCCTTCCTTTGTCTTTCCTTCCCTCCATTCCTGCCCAACATTTCTCCTCTCTCCCCTGCCCTCCATGTCCAGCAATTTCTCCTCTCTCCCTGGGCCCTGCCCTCCCATCCATGCTCCTCTGTCCCCTGCCCCCTCCATTGATCCCTATCCAGCAATTCCCCTCTCTCCCTAAGCCCTGCCCTCCCATCCATGCTCCTCTCTGTCCTCTGCCCCTCCATTCATCCCTATCCAGCAATTCCCCTCTCTCCATGAGCCGTGCCCTCCCCTCCCATCCATGCTCCTCTCTGGCCCCTGCCCCCTCCATTCATCATCCTTATCCAGCAATTCCCCTCTCTCCCTGAGCCCTGCCCCTCCCATCCATGCTCCTCTCTGTCCCCTGCCCCCTCCATTCATCCCTATCCAGCAATTCCCCTCTCTCCATGAGCCCTGCCCTCCCCTCCCATCCATGCGCCTCTCTGGCCCCTGCCCCCTCCATTCATCATCCCTATCCAGCAATTCCCCTCTCTCCCTGAGCCCTGCCCTCCCATCCATGCTCCTCTCTGTCCCCTGCCCCCTCCATTCATCCCTATCCAGCAATTCCCCTCTCTCCATGAGCCCTGCCCTCCCCTCCCCTCCCATCCATGCTCCTCTCTGGCCCCTGCCCCCTCCATTCATCATCCCTATCCAGCAATTCCCCTCTCTCCCTGAGCCCTGCCATCCATGCCCAGGTCCTCTCTCTCTTGCCCTCCCGCTCCCAAGTTCAACTGCCTGCCTGTCCGCCCTGGCGCCCTTTTCTTCTCCCCCCAACCAAGGATTTTTCTTTTAAATTTACCCTTCGTCGCCGGCATCCCACAGCAGCGTGCTTCACTGAAAGCGCTCCTCCCCTACCGAGTCCCCCCGACGTCTCTAGCAGAACGCAGAAGCTCTTCCTGATTCGTTCATTCTCAGTGTCCCGCCCTCGAGGAAGAGCTGCGTTCTGCTAGAGACGTCGGGGGGACTCGGGAGGTGAGGAGCGCTTTCAGTGACGCACGCAGGACGCTGCTGTGGGATTCTGGCAATGGAGGGTAAATTTAAAAGAAAAATCCTTGGTTGGGGGGAAGAAGAGGGCGCCAGGGCGGACAGTGGCGGTAAGCATGGCACGACGGCGCCCTCCAGCCATGCTTACCATCCGTGTCGGAGTCGGACCGGCCCTGGGAAGAGGCTGACTGAGGCACGCCGCGAGGGGCCCCCCTAAGCGCGGGGCCCCCCTAAGCGCGGGGCCCTATGCGGCCGCCTCGGCCTAAGACCGGCCCTGTGAGAAGCAATCCGTGTGTAGATGTTGTGATACCCCCCTTCTCACTCAGGGTGACCTGGTTCTCAATATGCAAATCATATGCAGATTAGTGTGCTACCCCTTCTCACTCAGGGTGACCTGGTTTCCACTCGGCACATTAAGCAGGTCTCACCAACTGCATATTTCTCAGGCAACTCTTTATTCCAGCCCCTGGGCACACTTCTTCTAGCTTAACACTTTATGCTTTCATAGATCTTCACATTGAGCCTCCCCACACAGATACATGGGCTCAGTACTATACCAATACTTTGGGGACTCTCAACCCCAGGCTTTGCAGCCTGCTTCTCTCAGTACTTTAGACACACAGTCTCTTCTTTGAACACACAGTTCTAGACACACAGTCTTTTCTTCTTCGGACACACAGTCCCTCATTGAACACCCAGTTCTAGACACACAGTCTTACACTAATGCTTTAGGGACTTCTTACCCCAGGACTTTCAGCCTGCTGATCTCCTTTGGACACCCAGTCCACCCCAAGTCCATCAGGTTAGCCAGTATCTTTCAGGGGCTCTCTCTTCTTCTGCTGCTAGCTCACTTCCCTTCCTTTCACAACTCAGGTGGGGTATAAAGTGGTTAATTAGCTACCCAGGACCCAGCCCATCATCTCCTACACCTGTGGACCTCCCAGGGCTCTCCCTGGTCCTAGCGACCTCCACCTTCTTCTAGCGCCCTCTAGTGGCCTACACCCTATAGGACAGCCTCATACCTTCTCACAATGTAAACGGGTGAATTGTAAAGATTGGCCCTGAGCTTTGTTGATGGTGATTGCAAACGCCAATCGAATTGGGAATTGCAATCTGTTAAATTGAAATGGCATATCTGTTAGAATCATAGGAATGTGAAGAATGAGGACATGTTCACCTTTGAAAGGTCCTGTCAAGATTGTTGCTTGTACGACATTGCTCATTAATTATTTTACTGCAAGCCGCGTGCGGTTGCAAAGCTTTGGCTGGTTGATATTTTGCAACATGATAATTGGCATGTCGATTTTCAATTGCAGTACGTGTGGTGACATCCCTGGCAGATCGAGTGAATTGAAAAAGTCTGTTGGATAATTAAGCGCTTCATCAGCTTCCAGAACAGTGTCGACGGACTTGAATGTGAGTGGCTCGCTTTGAATGTTAGACTGAATAATATTGTTCAGTTCGTAGACGTCTTTGTTCTTGGCTGCAAGAATAGCTTGTTCACTCAGCGAATCGTGATTCTTATAATTGGTTTGAATATTGGGAAATACTTTTTCAACCAATTGTTCTTTTGAGGTCACTAAATTGCAGAAGTTATGAGGCAATGAAATTCATCCTGAGGTCAGATCAACCGGCACCTTTCCGTTCCCAATTTTCAGCAATTGACGTGAGAATATCTGAGCTGATTGATCGTTTTGCAGCTGGACACTCATATTTGTAGTTAAGTTTAACGTCTTTACGTGTTGCCACAAAGTAGAGTATTTTAGGCAAGCATTTATTTGTCTGCTGGTGTCGATCGAGGAACTACAGGTAATGTTTGCCTGAAATCTCCTGCAATGCAACGTTGTGTCGAAATTTCAAAGCAATCGGTGAAGAACTTCCGGAGATTTAAGCCACTCTCAGCCTGTCGCGTTGATTCTGTTGAGAATAAAGCAGATCTGAAGCTGCAGAACGCGATCACCGTGCTCGCAACCGTACATTGTCAAGTGTGGCTGCACATCGCTCTGCTGCTTCCTCAGCACATATTTAAGTCATTCTTTGTCTGTTTCGCTCGTTCGGTGATGGCCGTTCTTCCTCAGTTTGATTTGCAATTACTCGTCGCACTGCTTCCAGTCCATGAGTACGACGCCAGCGTGGCTAAACAGTAAGGTAAAGGAAGCTATTAGAGCCAAAAAAACAATCCTTCAGAAAATGGAGAAGGGAACCGACTGAAGACAATAAGATAAAACATAAGGAATGTCAAGCCAAATGCAAAAATTAGATAAGGAGGGCTAAGAAGGACTTTGAAAAAATGTTAGCATTAGAAGCAAAAACACATAGTAAATTTTTTTTTGGTATATTAAAAGCAGGAAGCTGGCTAAAGAATCGGTAGGACTGCTAGACGACTGTGATGTTAAAGGGGCGATCAGGGAAGTCAAAGCCGTAGCGGAGAAATTAAATGAATTCTTTGCTTCGGTCTTCACCGAGGAGGATTTGGGAGGGATACCAGGGCTGGAAAAGGTATTTGCAGCAGACGAGTCAGAAAGACTAAATGATTTCTCTGTAAACTTGGAGGATGTAATGGGGCAGTTCTGCAAACTGAAAAGTAGTAAATCACCAGGACCGGATAGTATTCATCCCAGAGTATTAATAGAACTGAAAAATGAACTTGTGGAGCTACTGGTAGTAATATGCAATTTATCCCTAAAATCAGGTGTGGTACCGGAAGATTGGAGGGTGGCCAATGTAACGCCGATTTTTAAAAAAAGTTCCAGAGGAGATCCGGGAAATTATAGACCGGTGAGTCTGACATCGGTGCCGGGAAAAATGGTGGAGGCAATTATTAAGAATAAAATTACAGAACACATACAAAAGCATGGTCTACTGAGACAAAGTCAGCACAGATTTAGTGAAGGGAACTCTTGCCTCACAAATCTACTGCATTTTTTCGAGGGGGTGAACAAACATGTGGACAAAGGGGAGCCGGTGGATATTGTATATCTAGATTTTCAGAAGGCGTTTGGCAAAGTGCCTCATGAAAGACTCCAAAGGAAACTGGACAGTCATGGGATCGGCAGCAGTGTATTATTATGGATTAAAAGCTGGTTAAAAGATAGGAAGCAGAGAGTAGGGTTGAATGGTCAGTATTCTCGATGGAGAAGGGTAGTTAGTGGGGTCCCTCGGGTGTCTTTGCTGGGACCGCTGCTTTTTAACATATTTATAAATGACCTTGAGATGGGAGTAACTAGTGAGGTAATTAAATTCACAGATGACACAAAGTTATCCAGGATCGTCTCGTCGCAGGAGGAGTGTGAAAGATTGCAAGAAGACCTCATGAGACTGGGGGATTGGGCGTCCAAATGGCAGATGAAGTTCAACGTTGACAAGTGCAAAGTGATGCATGTGGGAAGGAGGAACCCTAATTACAGCTATGTCATGCAAGGTTCCGCTTTAGGAGTTACGGACCAAGAAAGGGATCTGGGAGTCATCGTGGATAGGACGTTGAAATCTTCAGCTCAATGTGCTGCGGCGGCTAAGAAGGCGAACAGAATGTTGAGTATTATTAGAAAAGGGATGGAAAACAAGCATGGGTATTTTATGATGCCGTTATATCGCTCCATGGTGCGACCGCACCTGGAGTATTGTGTTCAGTTCTGGTCGCCTCATCTCAAAAAAGATATAAAGGAATTGGAGAAGGTGCAGAGAAGGGCGACAAAAATGATAAAAGGGATGGGATAACTACCCTATGAGGAGAGGTTAAGACGGCAAGGACTCTTTAGCCTGGAGAAAAGGCGGCTGAGGGACGATATGATAGAGGTCTACAAAATAATGAGTGAGGTAGAGCGGACAGATGTGAAGCGTTTGTTTACACTTTCTAACAATAATAGAGCCAGGGGACACAAGATGCAATTAGAATGTGATAAGTTTAAAACAAATCGGAGAAAGTTTTTCTTTACTCAGCGCATAGTTAGACTCTGGAACTCATTGCCAGAGAAGGTAGTGATGGCAGGTGGCCTTGCTGAGTTTAAAGGGGGGTCTGGACAGATTCCTGAAGGAAAAGTCCATTGATCATTATTAAATGTTGGGTTTTTGCCAGGTTCTTGGGGCCTGGATTGGCCACTGTCAGAGACAGAGTGCTGGGCTTGATGGTCTTTTACCAGCGTAGCAGTACTTATGTACTTATCAGCTTATTGAGAGAAAGTATTCAATAGGGATGTGCGTTCATTTGCAGCACAGTAGAGAGAGGGAGCAAAGTACAAGCAAAAGTCCAGACAACAAAAAAACAGCACCAAGGGCCTTAAAAAGAGGGACACAATTCTTTAATTATTTAATTGGAACCTGTATAAAACAGTCTTTGAAAAGGACCCGACACGGGCCGTGTTTCGGCGCTCCGCGCCTGTGTCAGGGGTCCCAATTATAGCGAGGAAAATTATCTGGTATAGCTCAGCAGAACTATCAGACACTACGTCTAGCAGTGATATATATTCCTCCGCACGTGTAGAGAAATAGCGCTCAATTATTGGAGACAACTAATGCTCTCCTTCTGTGTTGGTGTCCACAGGTTATACAGGTTCCAATTAAATAATTAAAGAATTGTGTCCCTCTTTTTAAGTCCCTTGGTGCTGCTTTTTGCGTTCATTTGCAGCAACATAGGAAATGTTAACGAATGTTAGCAAAATGACTCCACAAGCAAAAGAAAAAAAAACTCTATTTCTGCACTGACCAATAGGCTACACCATTGCTGTTTTCTTGGGAATGGCCATAATATCTGGCGCAATCATAGAACTTGGTATTTGCGGTCACTATTACATCTTTGGAGGGTGGGAGGGGATCAGTGATTACTGGGGGGCTTAAGAGGAGGTCGTTCCTTAATCCCTCCAGCAGTTAGGACACCTTTTTCTGACTTAGCTGCAATTGACCAAAAAAAGTACAAATGGGCCTTCAGGACTGGAACAATCAAGAGATCTTTAATAAATAGACCTGACATGGGCCATGTTTTGGTGTACATAGGGGTCAAATACAATGAAATCACTCAAATAAATCATAAACATGACTTATCTCCAGACAAAAGTGCAGAAGTACAGTCAACAGAGCTTGAAATCATGTCTTAAAGCACCACGTCTAACAACAATGTGAGCATTAGCGAATACCATATGTACACAGAAGCACGGCCCGTGTCGGGACTTTTTATTAAAGATTTCTTGATTGTTCCAGTCCTGAAGGCACATTTGTACTTTTATTTTTTTGCCTTTTTGTTTTGTTTTTTGTTCTGTCTTTGCTTGTGTACTTTTGGACCCTCTCTTTTGCTACTTAGTCATGACTGAAACAGATCTATATAAAAACATACTTCTTTTTTTCCTGGACTTTTTTTTTTCTGTTCCATTATCGCTGAAAAGGTCCTGATTGCAAGTCTGTCCACCTCCACCATGCCCCTTTGCAATTTGGACGAACTGCGGAGTTAAAACGTCCCAATTCTGAGTTTCAAAAATTGTGATTTAGACGTTTTAGCAAGAAAAACGTTCGTTTGCCATTTTAGAGATGTTTTTCTCTTTTCAAAATCAGCACCATAAGCATCTGTGTGCCTTTATAAATAGACTGGAAATATAGGCACTTACTTGGCCTTCACAGGTAGACAATCTGTTATAAAATTACCTTTTTACAGGGTAATTTTATGATAGATTGCCTAGGTTGAGAAGATAGGTAGACACTTAGGGCTCTGTTTATTGAGGTGCGCTAGCATTTTTAGAATGCGCTAAACGCTAGAGTTGGCCATATGTTTCTATGGGTGACTTTAGCATTTAGCACGTGCTAATGATTAGCACTCGCTAAAAATGCTAGCTCACCCTTAGTACTGCTTAGTAAACAGGGCCTTCTTGGAGTATAATAACAGGTTGCCTTGTATTAAGGTCAAGTTAGTACCTTTTCCCAGCCTATTTTGTACACATACGGGTGCCTAGGTGTTATTATAAAACTGTAGTGGCAAAAAGGCAGAAATCATGACTGGATTGAAATCATTTGACATTTACTTTTTCTCTGGAGCAGGTGTAAATATTCAGTGTAAAGTACACAAGTATTTTTCAGTTCAATCTTTTTTGCTAATGAATTGAATGTCAAAACAGAAATGAGCAAATACCACCTACATTTTGTCTGGGTTACAGATCGAACATTATACAACATGTAACCCATCTATTTATCCCAGCTGACTCTGTACCACCAATGTCGTCCCAATCTATATATCGGCACTTGGCCCCTCAGCTACATATTGTAGAAAATCATTAGCATCATGTTTTTGTTTTTTGATTGTTCCAATGCGTGCTTATTAGGTGTTTCATTATTATTATGCTGACATTGCATTATCTCTTTGTTGTTTGAATTTCAGTGTTGTTAAATGTGTATATTTTTATTGTTCATTAACACCAGTTATCAGCTAATTATTAAATTAAGGTATGTGCTCAACTGACCTTATTCTATAACTTGCGGTTGGAAATTTGTACGTCATAAATTTGGCCAAGCAGCTTTCTAGAATTAAGTTTACATGCTTAGAGTACATGCTTGTCACAACTTGGGAGGTGAGCCCTTAGGCAACAGTCGATCTTATGCTACCCACTCAGCCCAAAGGCTGGGCAGGCCCCAACTGGTGGCAGGCAAGTATCGTACCAGTGGAGATGAGGGCAGAGGGGGGGTGGCCCTTAGAAGAGCCCTTGGGGGTCTGGCCTGACAGTGTCAGAACCAGAAAATGGCCCTAAAGAGGACCGTTAGCAGGCCTGGCTGTCAAGGCCAGGGAATAGCAGCGTCGGAGGGCCCAGAAGACAGGAACAAGACACAAATAGGCACAGACTGGGTCAGGACAGGAACAGGACTGCAACAAGGCTGGAGCTGAACTGGAACAAAGGCTAGCCCACACATGCTAGACTATTCTAGGAGACCTGTTGAGATTATAGGGTTACCATATGGCTCCAGAGAAAGGAGGACATATTGATCCAGTCCAGGTTTTGCTTCCATTGAAAGCAATGGAAGTAAAACCCAGACTGGCTCAATGTGTCCTTATTTTTCTGGAGCCATATGGTAACCCTAGTTGAGAAGACACTGGCTGGGAGTCAGGAAGTTCCTTATATACTACCAAACAGGAAGTGATAACATCAGCCTGTTCCCTCTTGCAAGGCTAAAAAGGAAGTGTAGGGTTTCTGGGAAGTAAAGCAGATTCTTCTTGGCATGGAATTCTGTAGTAGACAACAGAAAACAGGTGAGAGTCATGACAATGCACGCTTCTACACCTTCTTTTGAGCAGGTGTATATTTGTGTGAGGGCATTTATGCACTACCAATTGTCATTGTAGGAGTCTATTTTATAAAGTCACGTGGAGGGGCATAATCGAACGGCACCGCCCATCTAGATGGCCGGCACCGCAAAAAGCGGTCCCGTATTATCGAAAAAGATGGCCGGTCATTTTTTGTTTTGATAATACGGTTGGGGCCGGCCAAACGTCAAAGATGTCCGGGTTTGAGATGGCTGGCATCGGTTTTCGCCCATAATGGAAACTAATGCCGGCGATCTCAAACCCAGCCAAATCCAAGGCATTTGGTCATGGGAGGAGCCAACATTTGTAGTGCACTGGTCCCTCTGACATGCCAGGACACCAACCGGGCACCTTAGGGGGCACTTCTAAAAATTAAAAAAAAAATTTAAAATAGCTCCCAGGTGCATAGCTCCCTTCCCTTGGGTGCTGAGCCCCCCAAATCTCCCCAAAACCCACTCCCCACAACTCTACACATTACCATAGCCCTTAAGGGTGAAGGGGGGCACCTAGATGTGGGTACAGTGGGTTTTGTGGGGGGGGGGGGGGTTGGAGGGCTCCCATTTACCACCACAAGTGTAACAGGTAGGGGGGGATGGGCCTAGGTCCACCTGCCTGAAGTGCATTGCACCCACTAAAAACTGCTCCAGGGACTTGCATACTGCTGTCAGGGAGCTGGGTATGACATTTGAGGCTGGCAAAAAAAGTTTTTTTTTTTTTTTGGGGGGGGGGGGGGGGGGAGGTTTCGGTGGTGACCACTGGGGGAGTAAGGGCAGGTGATCCCCGATTCCTTCCGGTGGTCATCTGGTCAATTGGGGCACTTTTTTGAGACTTGGTCCTGAAAATAAATGGACCAAGTGAAGCCGGCGAAATGCTCGTCAGAGCCAGCCATCTTTTTTCCATTATCAGGCAAAGCCATCTATCTCGAAACCACGCCCCCATCCCGCCTTCACTACCCTGCCGAAACGCTCCCTTGAATTTGGCCGGCTCCGCGACGGATTGAAGCCGGCCAAAATCGGCTTTCAATTATACCGATTTAGCCGGGTTCAGGAGATGGCCGGCCATCTCCCAATTTGTATCGGAAGATGGCCAGCGATCTCTTTCGAAAATAAGCTGGATAGTCACCTAGGTTGCATTTATTAAATATGAAAACCTTTAAGCACCCTTTTATATATTTTTTGAACTGTCAGAAATAGCATTTGTGCTTCCATTTGTCACTTCTTTGCACTATGCAGAGTAACACTACAGTCATCATTGGTCCATTTTCATTAATTATTTCAATTCGTCATATCATCTTCTTATATTCTATAATTCTTATCCCAAAATCTTTTTGACTCTTCTTCTAGAACAATTGTCAAACAATCAAAAATGGCACTGAGACTTTTTTTTTTCAACGGATTTTTAATTGTTTGACAATTGTTCTAGAAGAAGAGCCAAAACAATTTTGGGATAACAATTAAAGAGTATATGAAGATGATATGAGGAATTGAACTAATTAATGAAAATGAACCAATGACGATTTCAGTATTACTCTGTTTAGTGTATAGTAGTGACAAATAGAAGTACCAATGCTATTTCTGACGGACTAAAAAAATATATAAAAGGGTACTTAAAGATTTTGTAAGGCTGAGAGTTGGTTTCTATTACATTTTGGTCTCCCTGCATATATTTAACTGCACCCTTTTAAGTAGATTTATTAAATATGCACATTTGGGGGGGGGTTGACATAGGCACCCTGTTATAAAATTAGCCCTTGCAGCTGTGTGCACATATTTTATAAAGTGCATCACAACTCCACCCGTGCTGCACTGAAAATAGACCACAAGGAAAGTTTATGCATATAGGGATCCTTTTACTAAGGCGCGCTAGCCTTTTTAGCACATGCTAAAAATAGGTGTGCGCTAAACGCTAGAGACGCCCGTATATTCCTATAGGTGTTTCTAGTGTTTAGTACGTGGTAATCAGCATGTGATAAAAACACTACCACACCTTTGTAAAAGACCCCCATATGGACTAAAAGTAAGTGCTGTGCTTCTGTACAACCACTGGTTCTGTATACCCTGTACAAATTTATAAGAGCCATTTTCCACATACATTCAATCGTTGTTTTAGTATCTGACTAGTAATAAGACACTCATCCTGTTTAATCACTACATGATTTTCAACTGTCATTTTTTTAACTGTGGTAGAGAAATTATGAATAAGTAGCAGAAATGTATTTAAAATAGAATTAGATTTTTTTTTCTGTTTCATAGTAAATTTTGGTTTTGTAATGTGTTCACTGTCTAGGAGATTGAGGAACTTGATAGAAAACTGAAACTTGAAGTGTCACAGAAGGAATTAATTCAGCATCAGCAGCGCTTAGAGAAGATTCAGACGTGGACTACAGATGAGCTGGTGTCCTACAATGAAGTTGGGGAAGCTGTCCCTAGGACAATGTCTGAGGTTCTAAGACAAGCTTTAAATGCTTGTAAAAGGCTAATAGATCTTCAAAGAGAGAGGTGAGATATATAATTATAATAAATGACTACAGATGAAGGCCTGTATGGTCCATTCAGTCTGCCTAGAAAAGTTGCCAGGGTTGCACCAACCACTCCATGCAAGTGACCCCCTCTATGCTCTCTCTTTTATTTGTGTGAGTTATATTTTGCTTTATCTGGAAATACTGTATACATTTATTTCATTTTCTTGCCATATAAGGATCTTCTGTGCTTATCCCACACCTTTTTGAATTCCATTGTTGTTTTCATACCCACCACTTCGTATTGAAGAGCATTGCACCACACTCTGTGAAACAGTATTTCCTGATGCTGCTTTTCAGTTTCCTTTATTGCAGCTTTGTCATGTCTTCTAGTTCTATAACCTCCCTGTTTTTGGAATTTGTTTTGTTCATTGATATCTTTCAAGTGTTTAAAGATTGTATCATATCCCCCTATCCCTCCTGTCCTCCAGGGTATGCATATTGAAGTCTTGAAGTTTCTTTTCTTTTTTTTGTAACATTTGTACCCTGCGCTTTCCCACTCATGGCAGGCTCAATGCGGCTTACAAATACAGGTACTTATTTGTACCTGTGGCAATGGAGGGTTAAGTGACTTGCCCAGAGTCACAAGGAGCTGCCTGTGCCTGAAGTGGGAATCGAACTCAGAGCCCACCACCCTAACCACTAGGCCACTCCTCCTTTTCATACTTCTTCTGGTGCAGTTGCCATAACATTTTGGTCACTTTCCCTGAACTGCTTCAAGTCTTTGTACATGATCTCCAAAACTGAACAGAGTACTCCCAAGTGCAATCTCATCAACACTTCATTTCTACTTATTATATCCCTCTCTGTGCAACCAAGCTTTCTTTTCACCTTGGCCACCACCTTCACATTGTTTCACCACCTTGAGGTCATCAGACACTATCATCCCAAGGTTCCTCTCGTGGTCCATACACTGAGTCTCTCACCTTCTTTCGCACACAGCTCCTTTTGGATTTCTGCAAGTAAAATTCATCACTCTGCATTTCTTTGCATTAAAACTTAACTGCCAAGCTGTAACCCACATTTCTAATTTTTGAAGATCTCGTCTCGATTTATTTATTTATTTATTTTAACCAAACCAAGAGTGGAAGATGACCAAATGTTGCAAAAAAGTTCCTTTAATGGGTAAAGAACATGTTAGATACAAGTCCCAGATAGAGAAACTCAGCACAGGCTGTGTTTCGGCTGGTCAGCCTTCATCAGGAGAATCTTGGTACATAACAGAAAAACCAAAAGACATAATGATAAATATATAATAAATACATAAGTGCACTGAAAAAAACCCCATAAGTATTTGCATTAGAAAAGAAAAAAGGAGAAGAAAATGTGAACACAAAAAGAAGAAATATGAACCGAAGCTCAAAACACTTTGTGGAGAAGCCAGTGTGATCACATGAAAACACTTCACTCCCCCCCACCTTTTAGAAAGCCACGCTTGCGGCCGCCAGTGCAACAGTGCCCACCCAAAGTAAATGGGCCATGTCGGCAACATCACACATCTCTGCAAAAGGGGGGGATAGTTGTGAAAAGATGTGACTAATTGCCAAATTTAAAAAAGCCAGTGTGATCACATGAAAACACTTCACTCCCCCCCACCTTTTAGAAAGCCATGCTTGCGGCCGCCAGTGCAACAGTGCCCACCCAAAGTAAATGGGCCATGTCGGCAACATCACACATCTCTGCAAAAGGGGGGGATAGTTGTGAAAAGATGTGACTAATTGCCAAATTTAAAAAATGTATGTGAGTAATCATATCTCACCATGTGGTGAATATCCATTGTGCAAATATAAGGCCAAGAACTTATAGATAATCACACTGATCCTGAAATGAAGCAAAGTGCAAGAGGCAGTTGAAGTATTTAAGTATTTATGGGCGTTTCGTGAGCATTCGAAAATTTCCATGTGTAATTACAGAATACAGGTCAGTGTACCTAAATCTATGCGCACTCATTTACACCAGGTTTTTATTGGCATAAATGGATGCATGTAGATTTAGACACTGTGGTATTGACTAATCGTATTCTATATACTACGCCTAAATCGTATAAAATATGCTTTTTTTCACGTGGAGTTTTAACGGGCCGTATATAGAATCTGGCAGTAAATGTCTAATCCGCAATGGAATAATCCCTGCAGAAGAACAGTTTAAGATTCCACTATTTTCAACATAAAACCGCAATCATTGTTGCTGGCTTAAAAATACCATACTTAATTAAATAAACGGGCCATACAGCCACAAATTAGCATAAAATAAACTGTCTATAATCTTGCTCATGGTATAAAGTTGAACTTTTTGTCAGTTTGTGTACTGATGCGGATATTCCAGTTTGAACAACTAGTATGCATTAGGTTCATGTAAATGCAGTAATTAATTTAGGAGCCTTTTTACTAAGACGTGTAGGTGCCTACGCACATACAACATATGTCAAATTAGAACTACCGTGCGGCTACCATGTGTCCGAGGCGGTAATTCTAATTTTGACGCATGTCCAAAATACACAACAGAAAATAATTTCTATTTTCTACCTTTTGGTGGTTACAGGGCGGTAATCGGCAGTGTATATAATTAAGTATGGTATTTTTAAGCCAGCTATGTCTACAGTGATTTCGGTTTTATGTGGTAAATAGTGGAATCAAACTGTTATCTTCTGCAGGGTTTATTCCATTGCGGATTAGACATTTTATGTTGATCATATGCACCCTTACAGGTATTCAGCTTTTTTAAATCTTTAGCTGGATTCTCTATCAGTATATTCTTATTTTATGCTTAAGGTTTCCCTATTTTTATCTCCTATAGACAGTTTAATTAATGCAGTGTTTGATATTTTCAGTTGGATTAAATTCTCTTTTGTTGAGTCTCGATAGGTAATTACATATTTTATTCTTTTAAGTTTTTAAATACTTCAACTGCCTCTTGCACTTCAGCATCGGTGTGATTATCTATAAGTTTTTGGCCTTATATTTGCACAATGGACATTCACCACATGGTGAGATATGATTATTCACATACATTTTTGAAATTTTGGCAATTAGTCATGTCTTTTCACAACTATCCCCCCTTTTTTGCAGATGCCGACACGGCCCATTCACTTTGAGTGGGCTGCGTAGGCATTGCCTCACCAGCCACCGCTGGCGCAGCTTTGTAAAAGGGAGTGGTAAGTGTTTTCATGTGATCACAGTGATCTCTCCAGGCATGGTAATATGTCATCAATGAGACTTGTTGAACCATGCCTCTGTAATGGCCACAATGTCTTAAGTCCATTTCCACCATTAGGGCTTCTAGATCAGGAATTTTATTGCCTAGGCTGTGAGCATTTGTGTTCAAATCCTTCCACTAATTTTAGATTGTTTGCTTTTATTGTGTAAACCTTTTAATCTTGTCTCCTCTTCTCCTTTGTTACTGCTGACTATATTGCGATCACCTGTCTTGTTAATTTTTGTTTTGCTGGGGATGCCATCCTAAACCTATTTTCTCCCATCTGCCACCCCTTTTATCTAATTTAAATGCCTGTCCACTCATTGATTAAAATTTTCACTTAGGATCCTGTTTTCCTGCCACTGAAAGATGTAATCTGTCTTTGCAGTACAGCCTCATGTTGTCCATCTATTGCCTCAACCGCCTCTTTGTCTAAAACTTTCTTGCTTACCTCAAGCTTGAAATCATGTATTAAAGTTGGTTGTGAGATGCAACCTGTCTTCTGTCTTACCATGAACAGGTAGAACTTCTGAAAATGCTATATTAACTTTGGGTTTGTCTGTCTCCCAAATTTTGGAAGTCCTTTGGTATTACAGAGGTGCTATTGTATTGCTCTTCGTTTTTGTTGATCTTGTATGCACTTACTGCCAGAATTCTGTAAAATGAATTATATAAGTAGAAATACAGAATCCAAATTGCTACCATCTGTTCCTGCTTTAATCACAAGTGCCATATCTGCATCAGACTGTACGTCCTTGATTGTCGTACTAGAAAACTGAGTCACACCACTATGATAATGCCTTTGTTCACATACTATGGCACAAGTTTTTACTATCCATAGAAAACATATGCACTAGTTATCAGTATATGCTAACACAATCTTCCCACGAGATTCAGTGTAGCAGACTATATAGATCCAATTTAATCCATCCCAGAAACATTCACACCTTTATTCGTTTTTGCCTTTTTGGTGACCTCAGCAGTGCTTATTGCTCAAACCAAAAGCAAGGCAATGTATTTAGCACCAACTTCCTCATCTTTATAATCTTCTATTCAATTTTAGTAATTTTTAAATTTTACTTATTTGTATGTAGGGAGGAGCGCCCGTTCCATCAGACTGTGTCTCACCAAACATAAATCAAGAATCACCACCCAGAGTGCTCAAGCTCCATTAGTTGACCACTGGTTACAATGTCATCATACAGTGGAAGACTTGAAATGGAGAATTATAGAACACGTGAACCAGGGGGTGGAGGGTGGGTCGGTTAAAAAGCTATTGAACTATAGAGAACAATTTTACATTTTCAATTTGCAGACGGTGATGCCTATGGGCTTAAATGCCGAATTAGAATGGGCATCGCTGATTTGAAGGAGGGTAGTTGTTTCTGTCCAATGGGAGTCAAGGGGTGGGCTGATGACGTCAGGAACAGCTGTTGTATTTAAAGGGATTCAAAAAACGCCGGTGCCATCTTGACTAAGGGTTTGCTCCCGAGAAAGAATACAGTAGAGCTGGCGCTGAGAGAGACTTGAGGTAAGAGAAGGGCTAGTGGGGGTTGACTTTTCCCTTGTTTTTGATGGACTTAGAATTTGTTGTCTGTCTAACAAAGGGATGAGGAATAATGATGGTTTTTGTTCTTTATTGTAGGGATATGTCCTTGATACAGCTCATATTAGAGCGAAACATGCATGTCGGGCAACTAAATCCCTGGGTCTGACATGTTGAGATAAGTAAAATTTAAAATTTGAAAATTTAAAAATTACTAAAATTGAATAGAAAATTATAAAATCGGGTGAGCCGATGAGGAAGTTGGTGCTAAATACATGTCATGCTTTTGGTTTGAGCAATGAGCACTGCTGAGGTCACAAAAAAGGAAAAAACGAATAAAGGTGTGAATGTTTCCGGGATGGATTAAATTGGATCTTTTATAGTCTGCTGCACTAAATCTCGTGGGAAGATTGTGTTAGTTGATGCATTGTGGAGTGGAAGTTGGTTGAATTAACTGCTATCGACTCTAGTTATCAGTATTACATGTAATGTTACATGTAATCACCATAAGCTCATACATCTTCATCTCTAATGCTACTCATTGAGTGATATGTACAAAACATATATTCACATTCTGTCATGTTTTTGAGCTAAAAAGTGAGAAATTATAGTTGAAGTAGCAAATACATACAAAACCATACCAGGAATGACTGACAATTATATTTAAACCTGTACAGCCATCAACAATAATTTCCTCACAATACAAAATAATGATAACATTAAAATAATTACAAAAATTTGGCTGTATCTGCAGAAAGAGCTAACCAGCTTTACAGATGGAATTAAAAAAAAAAAAGCCCAATAAAGAGTGATTAATCAACATCAGTAGATTTTAACATGGTTCTCTGATACCAATCACTTATATGGTCCATTCTACTGATTCCATTTAACAGTCCTGGGCTTTGTCGTCAGTTTTGTTGGTTGGCTCCAGATTCATTTAGGTAGTACAGTAGGACAATGGTGTATTTACAGTATCTGCTCCCAAATGTTGAGAGTGACCTTTTGTATCCTTTGCTTTCTAATCCATCATTGATAGTTACATAGCTTGCTACAGTTCTCTTGGTTGATTATAAAATATTGTGACTTCTGACTACTGTTTGCCCGATTCACGAGAATCCAAAGAACTCTGTAGTGGTTGAGAAGACCAGTACATCCCAGTAGGTCTCCTTTTTTTCCTGCAGAGTTTTTGGATGTGACAGGAAGGTCCCAGTAGACAGACATATATAGATATCAAAATTCATGACACTTACATGGAATCAAGTTAAAAGGAGATAAATATTGAAATATTTAATGTCAATTTTACTTAGATTAAGAAAAGAAGAATTGGATCTTGTGTTGTCTGGACATCTCCAGGAAAACATAGAAATGGATATGTTTTTGACATTCCACAGCCAGGTAAAATTGTTAACTAGTGTATGAATTAAGTTTGTTTTCTTTGAATTTTAACAACTAATGGGGTCCTTTTACCAAGCTGCGAGAAAAAGGGCCCTACGTTAGCGGAGGGGGACGTTTTTCCTATGCTTCACAGCCCTTTTTAGTGCGGTGGGTAAAAAGCCCCCAGACACACACGACCAGTGCAGTAAGAGAACTATTACCGCATGGCCATGCGGCAGAGATCCCATACCGCCACCCACTGAGGTGGCGATAAGGGCTCCCGTGCTAACCCAGCAGTAACCGGGTGGCGCACGGCAAAGCCGGATTACCAATGGTTTTTTTTTAATTATTTATTTATAGTTTCAAAATTACACATCTTCTCATAGAAGTATACAGTAACAAAGAAAAAAGAACTAGGAAATAATCACATTCTTGGGACAACTACTTGTCTCAATAGTGGAAACATTTTTACCTTAAACATCGACCACAATATTGGAAATACTTAAATGGATCCAAGATATACTTATAATACATAAAGGAAAATAATAACAAATTGTTACATGCTCCGGGTACATTCTCAATCTACCATACAGTGTCCGCATGGAAATCTAAATTTTAACAATAACATTCTCAGCTTCTCTAGCATTAATAAAGTCCTCGAGTTGTTTTGGATCAGAAAATTGGTAATTATTTTGTAAATAAATAAAACGACAAATACAAGGAAATTTGAGAGTAAATGTTGCCCCTAAATTTAATACTCTTTGGCGTAGAGCCAAAAAGGCTCTGCGCCTAGCCTGAGTTTCTTTAGCTAAATCTGGAAAAATCCTAATTTTTGCACCAAAAAACATCGAGTCCATATGTTTGAAGAATAACTTTAACACCATCTCCCTATCTATCTCAAGTGCAAAAGTCACCACCGCTGTTGTCCTTTGCGTAACAACTTCTAGAGAGGATTCCAAAAAGGATGTTAGGTTCAGTCCTCCATCCACAACCGCCTGTTCTCCTCCAGCTTTAGATGGTATTAATGTCTGGAGGTATATCACTCTTGTAATGGGTGGTAGGGCTTCACCCGGCATCCCCAAAACCTCTCTCAAATATCTTTTAACCATTTCAACCGCAGAAATAACAGGAGATCTGGGGAAATTGACAAGTCTCAAATTAAGTCTCCTCTGCTGGTTTTCAAGATATTCCAACTTCCTTTTAACGAAATTACTGTCCTTAATTGTGGCTTTATTCAAATTCTCCAGATTTGTAATTTTGCTGTCAAATACTTTTATTTCAGACAACTGTTGGGCATTAATTTGCTCCTGAGTTAACAGGGCTTCCGACAATATCTTAATCTCCGCAGCGTTTTTTTTCAAGACTAACTGAAGCGAAGAGTGCATTGAAAAAGTTAGATCCCATAGTGATTCAACAGTCACTACAGCTGGTTTCACCGCTACGATATTAAACTCAGGAAGGGGGGTGTTGGAAATCCGCTGTAAATTATCTTTCATTGTTAAGGAAAAATTTGTAAACCCCTGTCCTACCAGGTTTCCTTCACTTCCTCCACGTTCGGCTGGGCTCCTTTCTTCGAGGGTCCCTTCCATTTCAGGCTCCGGGGCTCTCGAATCTCTAGCCTCTCGGGCACTTCCTGGTTGTGGTGGCGTTGCGCGGACGTCGGGGCTCAAAGAAGCCCCGTCTACACTGCTGGCCGAGTTATTGAAAACCGGTCGGGTAGCGGGAGAAGATGTAGCCCGGGGACCCAGCGATACACCGCAGCTTTCCAGGGTCATCTGCCTCGATAAGACGGCACCAGCGGGGGTAACAGGAGCCTCCCTCACTTTGCCACGCCGTTTCCCCATAACTAAGGGAAACCAGCTGCCTTACTCAGCTCAAACTGAGGTAAGTCACGGAGGCACGTCTGGAGTATCAACTCAATCCAGCGCCATCTTGGATCCGGGGTCCCAATGGGTTATCGCCGTGAAAACCATTTCCACAGGTTTTCTTTTTCCCCCAGAAATGGCGCGCGCTCGGGGCAGGACTAACAGCGGAGGTCGCATTGGACCGGCAGTAGTCCCGGAAGAGCGAGCAGTAAGCCTGCATTGAGCTTACCGCTCTGTAAAAGGGCCCCAATATGTTTTAGTCCAATGTAGAGATTTTATAGTCATGTGAAATGTATGTTGATACATTCATCTATAAATAAAAATAAACAAGGTAAAAACTTCTTTTCTTAGTTCAGTATGCAGGTACCTATGTAAACAAACTTATATGTGCAAACCCCACAACAGAACCAGTCTTCCTAGTCAGAATTAACCAGCAATGATTTTGTCACATACTTCCAAGTTTGTTAGGAATTTACTCTCCTGAGCATCAGGGGAAGATTCTTAGCATTGAACCAGAGTAGACACCTCTGATAGCTCTGGAGAAAAACTGTCTCTGTGTGCCAAAGTCCTGAGCTTCCCTGCACTCACTTCAGGGAAGCAAGCTAATTGGGCTGCTAGCCTGGTGCTAAGGACTAGCTGCCTGGGCTGGATGTAAGATAACTGTTACCTCTGTACTGATAAGCTGGCTGTGCAAACTGCTGGAGCGGGAGAAGATGTCCTGTACCTGCCACAGATCAACTAAGAAGCAAGTGTCTTATGGTGAGAATTCAGGGTTCATTCCTATAGTTTGGGGGCAGATAGTGATCTTTTCTCATTATCATAAGCCGTATTAGATCATGAGCATGGTTTATTAGCTGAGATATATTTGGCTTCTAGTATTCTCGGATACAATTCTCAGCACTGTTCAGATTTATATATATAATATATGTATATATATATATATATATATATAGATAGATATATATATAGATATATATATACACAGATTTCTATTTTTGTGTATTTTTTTTAGTAATATATCTTTGGTATAACCCTAGTAGTATTTATTTTATGTGTTTGCTTGCTGTTTCACTAATTATATATAATAATTTATTTATTTTATATATTGGCATATTGCTTTATTTATTAGGTATTGCCAGTTGGAAAACAAATCCACTTGTTCTCTATAGTGAGCCACCCCACTAGACCAAAGCCCAGATAATTACTATATTAGGTGAACATTGTCTGATGGCAAATATTTACTGAGTTCAGTGATTAGCTGACCAGTAATTCCTACTACAGACTGCCTGTCTAATAGCAACTCTGGAATGGGCAAAAAACAAGCTGTACCTGAACCCATGCAAAATTTTGTGGGTTCCTATCACAAGTACCTGACTTAAAAATTCCTTTTGGGAAATATAAACCCTCCCTAAAATCACAGGTCAGGAATCTTGGGTTAATGCTAGACTCATTACTTACTTTGAGACCCCCCCCCCCCCCCATAGGCGGTCGGTGGCCCAACTGTTTGGGGAGGCTAAAGGGGGCGGGGTCAGGGGCGGTGCCAGGGGTGGGGCTTAAATCCATAATTATCTGACAACACAGAAAAAAATAAGTAAAAATAAAATAATAACAAGTAATACCTTTTATTAAATTTAGATATTAGATATGATAGACAAGTCACTTCACACTTCATTGCTTCAGATAAAATTATGTACAGTACCTATTACGAGTGAGCACCAATTTACTCCTTGAACTCAAAAGCTGCTGCCATACTCAGGCCAGTACCTGGATTGCTCTGGAGAGATAAATTAGCAGGGTAGGTGAAAAATAAAATGGCAGCCTGTGCAAGAGGAAAAAGCACAGGAAAACATGGATTCAGGGGGCCTGAGGAAGTACTGGAGCCACACAGGGAGGAAGAATGGAGTACAGCAGGTCTACTACTAGGTAGGGGTACGCAGTGTGAAAATTTTCATGTCATCTTTTTTTCCCCAACCTGGCATTGCAGCCAAGCAGCTCTGATCCTTCCCGCCCTCAGCTGAGCTTTCGGATGAGAGCCCTCCTCTCTCCGTTTCCCCCCTCCCCCGGCGCGTGTTTACCTGTTTTACTTTCAGCGGCAGCGAGTGGCGACGACGGCAGAGATAAAGAAAGCACTACGGGATTCTGCAGCTCCTTCCTTCCCTTTCCTCACACGTGGCCCGCCTTCTGCGATGACGTATTTCCTGTTTCCGCGAGGGCGGGCTACGTGTGAGGGAAGGGAAGGAAGGAGCTGCAGGATCTTGTAGTGCTTTCTTTATCTCTGCCGTCGTCGCCACTCGCTGCCGCTGAAAGTAAAACAGATAAACGCGCCGGGGGGGGGGGGGAGGAACGGAGAGAAGAGGGCTGTCATCCGAGTTGGGATAAGCCTGGGACCTGTTTCATGTCACAAATGATCCTGGAGGCAGCAGGTGTCCTTAACGCGGCAGGTGCATCTGTCTACACTGCTGCACTGACAAGGAAATGCGGGGAAGCTGGGAGATGGGCTGGCAGGCAAGTGCTTGGTTTGCTGGAGCTTGGGTGCATGCTCAGTTTTCTGCATGTATGTGATTGAGCACCCAAAGCTCCGGTAAACCCAAATTAAAGCCAGGCCCTAAATTTTTGTGTGCAACTGGTGAGCTGCCATGAGAGTTCATAGGCAACTGCTGGCAACAGAAGGGTCTGTCCAAAGCTGATTAAGTGATTGTGCCAGCCAGAGGAGCCAAGTGGGAGCCAGGTAAGGGGTTGCTGGAGCTTTCTTTTTGCTTTTTTAAAAGTCTTTGGGGCCATTTTTTGGAGTTCTGGTGTTTGGGCTCCAGGAACAAACTTTTTTAAAAAATGTTGATCGGGGGACGTCTTGAGGAGATGGGTTGAGGTATTAGTGGTCTGGCCAAGTGATTTTTGTGTGCAGCTAAAATGTTTTATTTATTTGTATTTATACCCCAAGTTTTCCCGTACAATTTTGAGTTCAATGTGGCTAACAAGCTAAAATGAAGGCATTACAAAATACAAAACAAAATACATAAACCCACACGTATCAATAAGGAAAGAATCGCAAATATATATAGAATTCAATAATAAAGCATAAAGGGGAGACTAGAAGGGGGAGATTAGGCACCAGGATCAATTGACAGAAATTTTTTGAAAAGAAAAGATTTAAAAAACTTACAAAAAAAACAAATAATCAAGTTGGGATCTTATATTTTTAGCAAGGAATTCCACCATTTAGTGTCTTGGTATGAAAAAGTAGCTGAATATATAGATTTATAAACTACTTTCTTACAGGTAAGAAAATGAAGATGCAGGTAGTCTCTTGCATCAAAGATTGAACTGTGAGAAGGCAAAGTAACAAGGGGCAACACCATACAAAATCTGAAATATGAGAGCACAGAGTTTGAATACAATCCTGACCTAATGGGAAGCCAATGCAAATGTATCAGCAAAGGAGTAGCCCTCTCAAAGCGGGGTACATGCGTGACAAGTCTAGCCGTATTTTGGGCAGTTTGCAGTTTCCTTAAGATACAGAACTTACACCCTGCATAGATGGAATTACAATAATCAAATTGGGTCAAAACAAGATATTGGACAAGAAATCTGAAAATACCAATTGAAAAAAGGGCCTAATGTGCTTCAGCTTCCAAAGTAATTTAAAGATTTAGTAACCACTGAGGACACCTGAGATTCAAAGGTTAAGTGCCGATCAACAATAAACCCCTAAAACTTTTAGAGTGGA
This sequence comes from Microcaecilia unicolor, assembly GCF_901765095.1. Taxonomy (NCBI): domain Eukaryota; kingdom Metazoa; phylum Chordata; class Amphibia; order Gymnophiona; family Siphonopidae; genus Microcaecilia; species Microcaecilia unicolor. The sequence goes on from NC_044032.1 coordinate 503,205,394, forward strand.
CTCCAAAGGATAAGAAACACAGTCAGTGCTAAAATTGCTGCAGGGATCATGGTCAACAAATTGGTTATTTCCAAAAATTTAGTCTTTTCCCAATTTTAGCCTGAATTCAGAGGCTCAGGATTCCCTCGAAAAGGGATGTAGTGACATCATCCACGTAGATAAAAGGATGGAATCCCATTGACTCAAGTGTCCCCCTAGCGAAGCCATCATGACATTAAAAAATGTTCGAGATAGGGGTGAGCCTTGCGGCACACCACAATTTGGAGACCAAGGTGATGATAATGCGCCTGACATTTTTACTCTATAAGTCCTAGACTTCAGAAAGACTTTCTCACAAACTGGTCTAGTAAATTTAACAAAATATCATGATCCACCACATCAAAGGCACTTGGCATATCAAATTGTATAACCAGGACCTTTTTGCATAAACAAATTTCCTCCTTAAAGGCAGAAACTAAAGTGGTTAAAAAGGTTGCAGTTCTATAGCACGGCCTGAAGCCAGATTGGGACATATGCAGGAGACAAAAGCTGGAAATATAGTCAGAGAGCTGGGCTGCTACAATTCCTTCCATCACCTCGACCAATACGGGGATGGAAGCAACTAGCCTGTAGTTGGCAACATCATTCAATGAGCCTGAGGGTGTTTTAGGAATAGGGGTTAAAATTATAGAACCCTTCTCATCTGGGAAGAGGTCTTGAGTAAACAAGAAAGATATATGTTCCCTGAGAAGTTGGGCTCAATGAGACCTGTTGAGGCCTGCCGGTTGGTATCATAAAAAGGAGCCCTAATATAGTTTTGGCATGGGTGTCAGGGTTTGAGGTGGGGGGGTTTGAAATTTTGTATAAAAATATGAAAAACAGACTACAGTTTAAGGTTTGAGTAAAAATTCTAAGTTGATGGTTGTGGTCTGCTTTGGGCTTAAAAATGGGTTTGGGTGAAATATTTTGTATTTTCTGTGGAGAAACTATAAAAAGTTTTATTTATAATGAAAGTCTATGGGGAAAGGGCACTTCAAAATGGAGATTTAGACTCACAAACTGGAAGGCCCATGCATGCAAAACATAACATTCCAAGTGCATGGATATGATTGACTGAGAGAGGCTGTGACAGGAAGAGTGTGACATAATCAGAGTCACCATCTCCTTGTTTAAAGTTTGGTTGGCAGTTAGTCAGAAGGGCTAAAGGCAGCATGACTGGAAATTATGTGGTGTGCTTCTGTGAGAAAATAGAAATATTTTTGACTGCTTCATTTAAAGGCTGAAAAAAGTTTAGAGAAAGTGTCTGGGTGATACTGGGGTTGAATTGTTTTAATTTTTAGTGATTTTCTATATTCTTTATTTATTTAAACATTCATAGCCTACTACTACTACTACTATTTAGCATTTCTATAGCGCTACAAGGCGTACGCAGCGCTGCACAAACATAGAAGAAAGACAGTCCCTGCTCAAAGAGCTTACAATCTAATAGACAAAAAATAAATAAAGTAAGCAAATCAAATCAATTAATGTGAACGGGAAGGAAGAGAGGAGGGTAGGTGGAGGCGAGTTGTTACAAGTGGTTATGAGTCAAAAGCAATGTTAAAGAGGTGGGCTTTCAGTCTAGATTTAAAGGTGGCCAAGGATGGGGCAAGACGTAGGGGCTCAGGAAGTTTATTCCAGGCGTAGGGTGCAGCGAGACAGAAGGCGCGAAGTCTGGAGTTGGCAGTAGTGGAGAAGGGAACAGATAAGAAGGATTTATTCATGGAGCGGAGTGCATGGGAAGGGGTGTAGGGAAGGATGAGTGTGGAGAGATACTGGGGAGCAGCAGAGTGAGTACATTTATAGGTTAGTAGAAGAAGTTTGAACAGGATGCGAAAACGGATAGGGAGCCAGTGAAGGGTCTTGAGGAGAGAGGGGTAGTATGAGTAAAGCGACCCTGGCGGAAGACGAGACGGGCAGCAGAGTTTTGAACCGACTGGAGAGGGGAGAGGTGACTAAGTGGGAGGCCAGCAAGAAGCAGATTGCAGTAGTCTAAACGAGAGGTGACAAGGGTGTGGATGAGGGTTAGGGTAGAGTGCTCGGAAAGAAAGGGGCGGATTTTACGGATGTTGTAAAGAAAGAAACGACAGGTCTTGGCAATCTGCTGGATATGAGCAGAGAAGGAGAGAGAAGAGTCAAAGATGACCCCAAGGTTTCGAGCTGAGGAGACAGGGAGAATGAGAGAGCCATCAACAGAAATAGAAAATGGGGGGAGCGGGGAGGTGGGTTTGGGGGGGAAAATGAGAAGCTCGGTTTTGGTCATATTTAATTTCAGGTGGCGTTGAGACATCCAGACAGCAATGTCAGACAAGCACGCTGAAACTTTGGTTTGGATGCAAGGTGAGATATCAGGGGTAGAAAGGTAGATTTGGGAGTCATCAGCATAGAGATGGTAGGAAAAGCCATGGGATGAGATTAATGAACCAAGGGAAGAAGTGTAGATAGAAAAGAGGAGGGGACCAAGAATAGAACCCTGAGGTACGCCGACAGGCAGAGGGATAGAAGTAGAAGAGGATCCACCAGAGTGAACACTAAAGGTGCGGAGGGAGAGGTAGGAAGAGAACCAGGAAAGGACACAGCCCTGGAATCCAAATGAGGACAGGGTATCGAGATGTATGCTGTGATCGACAGTGATTGACAGTGTCAAAAGCCTGCCTATTAACTAGGCGGATTACACAATTAGCAATCACAGTAATTTAAACAAATTACATACAAACACAAAAAGTCAGCAACTATAATTTAAACACTATGGGGCCCTTTTACTAAGCCAAGTAGGCACCTATGCGTGCCCAACTTGCGCCAAATTGCAGTTACCGCCCGTTTACCTCGTGGCCCTTGTGGTAATTTCAATTTTGGCATGCATCCACTACGAACATCTGAAAAATATTTTATATTTTCTGGCATGCGACATCTATGCGTGTCGAGTATCATTTGATGCACGTAGACCATTACCACCCGTTTACTGCGTGAGACCTTACCACTAGGTCAATGGCTTGTGGTAAGGTCTCAGACCCAAAATGGACGCGCAGCAATTTTCATTTTGCTGCATGTCCGTTTTTGGCACAAAAAAAGGGGGGGGGCATTTTTTGTAAGTGCACTAAGAAATCTGCGCGCCCAAAACATGTGTCTACACTACCGCAGGCCATTTTTCAGCATACCTTAGTAAATGGACCCCTATGTCTTTAACTTCATAAAAGAAAACATATCTAAATCCCCAAATATGCCTATGCAAATAACAATGCTTTTAAGTTTCTTAAAAATATCAAGATTCTGTATAAAACAAAGTCTCAAAGACAATTAATTCCATCCAATAGGACCCACATAAGATAATGCTACCTTTGCAGTAAAAGAGACTTGCAAACACTTCATTGATGGAACAATTAATCGTGTTTTTTCAGAACATAATGCCCTTGTAGGAATATAGCACTGCAACACTTTCTTAAAATAGGCAGGAACTGAATCATGTAAAGTCTTAAAAACTGAAGACTGAAACTGTTTGTATTTAGGAAAAAGGCCGAGTGATTTTACATTATTGTGCTAGAAATAAGTGTACCTGGGAACTGGGACCTCAAAGCTTGATTGACTTTAGTCAGTGCAGTTTGTCTAGCAAAAAAGGTGCTGGTACTCAAATGCCAGGCCACTCTTCAGGGTTGGAGTGATCATTGAGGGACCCACCCTACAATAGCCAGGCCCCCTGCAACCAGTCATAGAACCTATGGCAAGGCAGAATTTGTATGTAGAACCTGAGCTCTTTCATTAAAATACGAGAAACATGGGTCACGTTTAGCAGACAGTGGAAAAGGTGCCGGTACTCAGTACCCCCAAGTACCCCCTCAAAAAAAGACCTGACTTTAGTTGAGTGAGTGAGTTTAGGGCTTATAGTACTTCTACTACTACTTATCATTTCTATAGTGCTACTAGACGTACGCAGCGCTGTACACTTGAACATGAAGAGACAGTCCCTGCTCGACAGAGCTTACAATCTAATTAGGACGGACAAACAGGACAAACAAGAGATAAGGGGGTTATATAAGCTGGAAGAGAGAAGTATGGTATTGGCATCTTTGAATGGGCAGAGCTTTGGCTGAATATGTCTGTGTGGGAAATAGTGTGTTGTTATAGCAGGTAGAATATGGAAGAGGAAAGGTGATCTGCAGACAACACGCAGCGCGTGAAAGAACAGATCACACGTCAAGAAGGAGCAAGATTTTTATTCACTAGAAGAAGCCTCATACAGAAAACATGCCTCATGTGGGCCATGTTTCACCGCAGCAAAGAGCTGCATCAGGGGCAATCACAGAGATTCTTCAGTCACATACAAAATCATGGAAATATAAAAAGCCAGCAGTGCTTCAAAGCAGAATGCAGATGGCAGCATCCACTGTTTTGAATTACTGCTGGCTTTTTATATTTCCCTTATTTTGTATATGACTGAGGGAATCTCTGTGATTGCCCCTGACACAGCCCTTTTCTGGGGTGAAAGGAGGTCCATGTCGGACATTTTTTTCCATATGAGACTTCTTGTACTGAATAACATCTTGTTCCTCCTTGACATGTGATCTGCTCTTTAGTGCACTGACTGTTATTATAGGACACTGCTGAGTGCCTGTTTGTGTGTGCTGAAAGCCAGACTGCAGAAGAGCAGCACAGAAGAATGCCCTTTAATTTATAGTTTATTAACTTACTATACTTCTCAAATTGACAGAACAGAGTGGTGTACAGGCTAAAACTGAAGGTAGGAAAGAAACTTCATAATCGATAGGACAGTAACAGATACAAATAGAAAGTAAGACTATAATTTTTAAAAAAAAACATAAAAATTGAAAGGGAAGGGGCAGGGAAAAAAGGAAAAGGGGAATGCAGGAGAAAGTGAAAATGGTAAAATTTATATCAAGCCATCCCAGTTAACTTGAATTTCCATATGCCTGGTTAAATAATCAAGTCTTCAGTTCTGATTTGAAACTTTTAACAAGTTGGTACAAATACACAGAAGAAGATTATTTCAAATATAAGGTGAAAGAAATTATATCTAGTAGATTCTAACTGTGCAAACACGTTGGTCATTAAGGAAACAATGAACCCGACTAGGTGAATAAGGAATTGTGATAGATAATCTGGAATATTTACACTAAAAACCTTAAAAATTAGTAATGCTACGTTAAAGATAATCCTTTGTTCCATTGGTAACCAATGATGTTTTTTCCATGAATGAGTAATGTGATCTGAAAGTTATGTATGACAAAGAAGTCTAATAGCCAGATTCTGAAGAGTCTATAGTTATACTAATGTAGTATGAGGTAGATCAGAATAAGTAACATTATGCTGCACAGAAGAGTGACCTTTATTAGAGCTGGGAAACGATAATAAATAGGGGATCTTATTATTTATTTATTTTGCTAGCTATAAAGGCCTAAAAAGTATCCATATTCCCAGATAGTGCAAGATGTTGTTTGTAGTAAGGAAGACAGATTTCTTGCTTTTTAAAAGATTAGGATACTAGGTACAGCACCAGATCCTGAACAAAAGAAAAGAAGCAGGGCCCCAATGGTACCAAGCAAGGTGAAGAAAAGAATATAAGAAAGATCAAAGTTCAGCAGATAAGTGAGCCTCACACCTTAAGATGGAGAAAGAAAGACTCTAAATAAACATTGGAAGTTTACAGAAACACAGCAGAAACAAATAGTACTTACCTGAGATATCCAGTGCCTGAAAAACAAAAGTTGACACACAGACTTAGGGGCCCTTTTACTAAGCAGTGGTAAGCTTACAGTGCGTCAGTCAGGAACTACAGCTGGGTTACCACAAGAGCCCGGCAGTAGTTCCCACCCCTAGCGCACGCTATTTCCGGCAGTACAAAAATATGATCTATTTTTATAGCTCCAGAACTTAACTGATAGTAATCGGCCAGTGCCGTGTGCTACCCAGTTACCGCCAGGTTAGTACGGGAGCCCTTAGTGCCATCTCAATGGTGGCGGTAAGGGCTCCCCCCCCCCAAATGGCCGTGTGGTAAAGGCAGCCTTTTACCCGCTGCGATAAAAGAGGGCCTCAGCATACATCAAAAATATGTGCTGATACTAGCGCAGGCCCCCTTTTACCGCAGCTTAGTAAAAGGACTATCTAGCATGAGACTTCTTGTACTGAATAACATCTTGCTTCTCCTTGACACGTGACTTGCTCCTTATGTGCAATGAGTGTTATTATAGGACACTGCTGAGTGCCTGCTTGTGTGTACTGAAAGCCTGACTGCAGAAGAAGAGCAGCACGGAACAGTGCCCTTTAGTTTATAGTTTAAAACTCACTATACCGCTCAAACTGACAGAGCAGAACGGTGTACAGGCTAAAATGGAAGGTAGGAAAGGAATTCTATAATCGTTAAGACAGTAACAGATACAAATAGAAAGTAAGACTATAATTAAAATGAACATAACAAGTGAAAGGGAAGGCATAGGTAAAAAGTACATCCATTTCCCCAGGTACATGGAGTAGAGGAATAACCTAATGGTCAGTTCAGCGAGCTTTGATCCTGAGAACCTGGGTTCAATTCCCACTGCAGCTCCTTGTGACCTTGGGCAAGTCTCTTAACCCTCCATTGCGCCAGGTACAATCAACTTAGATTGTGAGCCCTCTAAGGACAAAGTGCCTTCATATAATGTGTACAGTGCTGCATAAATTGGGAGAGAGGTTCAAGGGCAGTTCTGAAAGTAGTTTTAGACTGAGACACTTTGCAATTTTTTATATAATTCATGTTTTGAAAGCAGGTTTTGAAGATTCTCTTATTGGTGAATTCTGTTTAACAAACATGTTTATACCTTTAAAATGATATCTGGAAAATAAAATCAACAATTTGGAAATATAATTGTGACATCTGCCTGGTTCTTGGATACCAAAATCCATTTTAGATTATTTCCCTGTTATTATTTTGGATGTTGAGAATGAGAATAGTGAACTGTACTGCACTATTCAACTAAAGGTTCCTGGTCTGAGGTTTTTGGCCTTTGAGTACAATAATTTGGGGTAACTGTAGGACCTTCAGCTAATGCTTTAAGAAGAAGTACAGTTTTGGTGTAGTCAGCAGGATTATGTGGGTCAATTTGGACCTTAGTTTTATCAGATTTTGAGGTTTTAGAAAAGAGATTTGAACTCTGAGCCCAGAGTTATCTTTGGGTATATTTAGTATTTAAGAAAAGTTGCACTGCCTCATTTTCAATAAAATTGTGCTTGTTTCTGTATGTCATCTTATTTTGTGGGGATTTTGGGATAGTTATGAACTGACAAGTATTCACTGACCAAAGAGGAGAGAAAAAGAGAAGATGGAAATCCTGCAAGAGGCAGAAGAGAGAACCTAGAGAGAAGAAATATGAGAGCTAAGGCAGCTTGTAGAGAATAGATTGGTGCAGCTACAAATTGTTATAAATTCAGTGGTAATACTACAAGATAAGATGATTCCAGAGTTTCGTGGTTTTCCCTGCAAGTCAGAAGACTTCAGCATAAAAGACTGAATAAAGAAAGCGAAGTCAGTCTTGAAAATCTTAAAAGATCCCCTAGAGGATCAAGAGGAAAGTTGTTAGAGCAGAGTTAAAGGGTTGGTTGCTGATACAGTCCAAGCACTCAGTTCTAAAAAGGAATTGTTCTTTGGAGACAATTTTTGAAATCTGCACTGTTGGAGCCAAGAGAGTTTGGAGCAGAAAAGCCTTTTCTACCCTTCCCGTTCTAGTACCCAGGGAGATTATATTTAGGCATCATAGGTCTTGCCTGCAGGTGCAGCAGACTCAGAGTTCTCTGGTATATTCTATATAAATCAGTGCCTAAAGAGTCCTGTGGCCCTGTTTATGTCAGAAAAGTCCAATATCAAAGAGGAATGCTCTTCTGACCTCCTTTTCTTATTATCTCCACCATAAGCAGTAAACAAACCTCCTCTTAAGGATTTATCCTTTCCTGATTTTTGCTCAAAAGATAACTAAGGCTGTACCTTTTTGAGTTGCAAGTAGAGGGTGAGCCCAGAGCAGTGCTCCTCGGTCTCCTCAAATACTTGTGATGTGGCATCTCCTGTTTATGCTGTCTTTCAGGATATATTTTTTATTTTATTTTCCATAGTATTGATTTACTGTTTTATATCCATAGACTTCAAAGTGATGTACAATGCTTGGAACAGAGCACCCAGGGTCAAAGAAACAAGAGCCAAGAAAAGTCAGCACATGGGGTGGAGTGGGGGTGCTAAACAGAAAATAAAATTGGCAAATGATTATCAGCTATAAATCTTTGTTCCTCGTTATCATTCCAGACCAGGCCAGACACGTGGACTCTATGCTGTCCTGCCAGGAGGTTGAGACTGAAAACTACTGACTTAATTACATCACACTATAAGTATCCTGTGCAATGTCTAACCAATCAGTATTTCTCAGTCTCCAGCAGATGGTCAGTGAGTGTACTGTGCAGTGTCAAGGGGTCTGGTAGGTATTATTTAGGGGAGCTCTCTCTTAGATTGGAATATTCCCTCCAGAGCAGTGTTCTTCTTTGCACGGTCTGAGAGCCTGTGGAAGCCTCATCAACCCTAAGTGTGGCCCCCTGACTCTTTCTCCAGTACACAGTCTCCCCTATCTTTTTCCCAGACTTGCTGGTGGTATACTTCCATAATAGCTATTTTGTTTAATATCTATATTATGCATCTATCAGTGAGTTTGAGCTGTGTGCTCAGGGCCAGCTCAAGGGATTGCGGTGCCATGAGCAAATGTTTGCATTGTTAACCCCTCTCCTGCAGCTCCCTTGCAACCGGACAGACAGCATCAATTCCCAAACATCCAGCTTTTCCCACCCTATCTTCCTGCTTTATCTGCCTTTGAATCAGTCCCCTCCCCTCAACTCACCCCAGGATCCCAGCTGCAATATGGTCAAGAGTAATCCCCACTCACTCCTGCCAGGATCATTGCCTTCTTCAAAAAGGTGCCACTGACCCCCTCAAAATAATCAGGTGGTACTACTGCTAGGAATTTCAAACAGCCATATAAGCTTCATGTTACGTTAGACTAAGGGTTCTCAGCTCAGTCAGCTATTCAGGATACCCACAAAGAATATTCATGGGTTAGATTTGAATACAGTGGAGGTAGAGCATGGGAATTTTATATTATGCATATTCATCGTGGATGTCCTGAAAAACTGACTAGATGTGTGTCTCCTGAGGGACTGGGTTGAGAATCCCTGATGTAAGGTAACATGAATCCTACTCAGAGTGATTCTGGTTAACATTAACTTAGATTAAAGAGATCACTCTCCCTGAAGCAGTGCTAACGAGACATGGATTCTTGTCAGAGGATGGACAGTTTCCTCTAATCGGGGGGGGGGGGGTAGGTAAAGGAACAACAAATCCCACAGGAAGTAACACAGAAGAAGTGGGAAGTGGACCAATGATTGAAGAAACTGGGGCAAATACATTGACTGATGTACAAACTTTAATGCAGACTCGACACAGATCTGTGTTTCGGCCACAGGCCTGCCTCAGGAGTCTAAAAACATATAAACCCCATACATAATACATAAAAATCATACATAATGCATAAACAGATGTTAAAAGACAAGATAAAAAAACAATAAATTTTTACTGAGAAAAGTAAAATAAAATAACATAATAGAATAACATCAATGTTTAGAAGCAAAACAGGAGCCTATCCAACAGGCTATATAATATGATATATAACTTGTAAAACGGTACAGATACTGAACTTCTCTTTATACAAAAAAATGTGTTACTTATAGGCGTATACCTTAAGAAATATGTCCTGATCGAAATATAGGAACAAATCAAATCAGAAAGTAAGAATAAAACAACTAAAAAAAATGAAAAAAATTATATGAAGAATATTAAACAACATGACATCTAATGAACTGCACAACAGCTGAAAAGAAGTGATATGCATGTTACATAACTTCTATGAGTGATGGTATCGTAAGAATTCTAAACCATGTGATTTGTATCGTTTGAATTATATGAGTTATTTCATCCGAAGCTATAGATAATAGGTCAATAATATCCCTCAAAGTAAGCTCATCTATTAGTTCTATCCTCTAGACGTCATATTTAGCAAACCAACCTTTTATGGTTTGTATTTGGATGTATAGTCCTTTCTGTGAAAGGCAAATATTAAGTTGAAACCAGACTGAACTAAAATAACATGTAAAGTGGGAAGGATTTATTTATTTGGACAAAAAAGCTATATAAAATAAGGTATATAAAAAAAATCTAAACAATGGCATCACTCTAAGAGAAGTAACTACCCTTGTTGTCTAACGAAAGAGGCACCTTCTATTCTAATCCTAACGAGTGGAAAGTATCCTACCAGATTTGCTGTATGCCAAACACTCCGAAAGTACAGCTCAAGTCTATGTGGAGGGGCATAATTGAAAGGGGCGCCCAAGTTTTCCTGAGGACATCCTCGCAGGACGTCCCGGCGAAGGGACGGGGAAACCCATATTATCGAAACAAGATGGGCGTCCATCTTTCATTTTGATAATATGGTCGGGAACGCCCAAATTGCGAAATTTAGGTCGACCTTAGAGATGGTTGTCCTTAGAGATGGTCGTCCCCTAATGGAAATCGAGGACACCCATCTCAGAAATGACCAAATACAAGCCCTTTGGTCGTGGGAGGAGCCAGCATTCGTAGTGCATTGGTTCCCCTCACATGCCAGGACACCAACTGGGCACCCTAGGGGGCACTGCAGTGGACTTCAGAAAAAGCTCCCAGGTGCATAGCTCCCTTACCTTGGGTGCTGAGCCCCCCAACACCCCCCCCCCCCCCGCAAAAAAAAAAAAACCCCACTACCCACAATTGTACACCACTACCATAGCCCTAAGGGGTGAAGGGGCACCTACATGTGGGTACAGTGGGTTTCTGGTGGGTTTTGAAGGGCTCACATTTACCACCACAAGTGTAGCAGGTAGGGGGGATGGGCCTGGATCTGCCTGCCTGAAGTGGACTGTTCCCACTAAAACTGCTCCAGGGACCTGCATACTGCTGTCATGGAGCTGGGTATGACATTTGAGGCTGGCATAGAGGCTAGCAAAAAATATTTAAAACATTTTTTTAGGGTGGGAGGGGGTTGGTGACTACTGGGGGAGTAAGAGAGGTCATCCCCGATTCCCTCCGGTGGTCATCTGGTCAGTTCGGGCACCTTTTTGAGGCTTGGTCGTAAAAAAAATGGACCAAGTAAAATCGTCCAAGTGCTCGTCAGGGACGCCCTTCTTTTTTCTATTATCGGCCGAGGACGCCTATGTGTTAGGAACGCCCCAGTTTCACCTACGCTATGCTTCCAACACGCCCCCGTGAACTTTGTTCGTCCCCGCGACGGAAAGCAGTTAAGGACGCCCCAAATTGGCTTTCGATTATGCCGATTTGGGCGACCCTGGGAGAAGGACACCCATCTCCCAATTTGTATCGAAAGATGGGCGCCCTTCTCTTTCGAAAATAAGCCTGATAGTGTCACAGTCAGATTCATATTTAGCGGGAAACGCTACATATTGACAGTCACTACAAGTAGCAAACATCGAATAGGAATGGCATATACAACAGGGCGATCTACTACTACTACTTAACATTTCTAAAGCGCTACTAGGGTTATGCAGCGCTGTACAGTTTAACAAAGAAGGATGGTCCCTGCTCAAAGGAGCTTACAATCTAATGGACAACATGTGCAGTCAGCTTACAATCTAATGGACAACATGTGCAGACAGTCAAATTGGGGCAGTCCAGATTTCCTGGATAGAGGTGAAATGGTTAGGTGCCGAAGGTGACATTGAAGAGATGGGCTTTGAGCAAGGATTTGAAGATGGGCAGGGAGGGGGCCTGGCGTATGGGCTCAGGAAGTTTGTTCCAAGCATAGGGAGAGGCAAGGCAGAAAGGGCGGAGCCTGGAGTTGGCGATGGTGGTGAAGGGGACAGAGAGGAGGGATTTGTCCTGTGAGCGGAAGTTTCGGGTAGGAGCGTACGGGGAGATAAGGGTAGAGAGGTATTGAGGGGCTGCAGATTGAGTGCATTTGTAGGTTAGTAGGAGAAGCTTGAACTGTATGCGGTACCTGATCGGAAGCCAGTGAAGTGACTTGAGGAGAGGGGTGATATGAGCATATCGGTCCAGGTGGAAGATAAGACGTGCAGCAGAGTTCTGAATGGATTGAAGGGGGGGATAGATGGCTAAGTGGGAGGCCAGTGAGGAGTAGATTGCAATAGTCAAGGCGAGAGGTAATGAGAGAGTGGACGAGAGTTCAGGTGGTGTGCTCAGAGAGGAAAGGGCGAATTTTGCTGATGTTATAAAGAAGCGACAGGTCTTGGCTATCTGCTGGATATGCGTGGAGAAGGAGAGGGAGGAGTCGAAGATAACTCCGAGGTTGCGGACAGATGAGACGGGGCGGATGAAGGTGTTGTCAACTGAGATAGATAATGGAGGGAGAGGAGAAGTGGGTTTGGGTGCAAAGACAATGAGCTCGGTCTTGGCCATGTTCAGTTTCAGGTGGCGGTTGGACATCCCGGCAGCACTGTCAGATAAGCAGGCCGATACTTTGGCTTGGGTTTCCGCAGTGATGTCTGGTGTGGAGAGATAAAGCTGGGTGTCGTCGGCATAGAGATGATATTGGAAACCATGAGATAAGATCAGCGAGCCCAGGGAAGAGGTATAGATTAAAAAAAGAAGGGGTCCAAGGACAGATCCCTGAGGAACTCCAACAGAGAGCGGCATGGGGGTGGAGGAAGATCCATGAGAGTGTACTCTGAAGGTACGGTGGGAGAGATAAGAGGAGAACCAGGAGAGGACAGAGCCCTGGAACCCAAATGAAGACAGTGTGGCAAGAAGTAAATTATGATTGACAGTGTCAAAAGTGGCGGATAGGTCGAGGAGGATGAGGATGGAGTAGTGACCTTTGGATTTGGCAAGGAACAGGTCATTACAGACTTTAGTGAGTGCCGTTTCTGTCGAGTGTAGAGGGCGAAAGCCAAATTGAAGCGGATCAAGGATGGCATGAGAGGAGAGAAAATCGAGGCAGCGGCTGTGAACGGCGCGTTCAAGTATCTTGGAGAAGAAGGGTAGGAGGGAGATGGGGCGATAGTTGGAGGGACAGGTAGGGTCAAGTGATGGTTTTTTGAGGAGTGGTGTGACTACAGCATGCTTGAAGGTGTCAGGGACGGTTGCAGTGGAGAGAGGTTGAGGATATGGCAGATGGAGGGGGTGACGGTAGGAGAGATGATAAGTAGGTTGGTGGGGATAGGGTCAGAGGAACAGGTGGTGCATTTCGAGGAGGAAAGAAGGTGGGCGGTTTCCTCTTCAGTGATATTAGGAAAAGAGGAGAAGGAGGCCTGGGTTGGTTGGTTGAGGGAGTGGGTTAAAGGAGGAGGTGGTTTGGTAGTAAATTCTAGGTTGATTTTCTGTACCTTATCGCGGAAGTAGTCAGCCAGTGTAATACATTTTCCTCTAATAACATTTCAGATAAGTAGCTGGAGAATTTGATATGTATGTTCAAGCTATGTTAAAAGAAAAAAAAATATAGAATAAATAAGCAAACCATAGTTACAGTACTTTTTCAGTATTCCAGTTTTTGATAGTCCTTAACATTTTTTAAAGAAAATGTATGAAGATCGATATATAGGGATGAGTGTTCGTATTTTATAAAATAGCACAAATGCACTTATTCTTATCAGCACATACACACACACATTTACATCTGGCTCAAAGCAGGTATAAATGTGCACACCTGTTTCTCTTGGAGTAACTTTATAAAGGCACATTGGCACAGACATTGCCTTTAAAAAAGATCATCTCCAATTGATAGACCGTATCTGTGTTCAATGTGGGGACTTAATGTACATCAAATAGTATAATGTCCCAAACAAATATTTATTTAAAGGATAATCAATCTTCAGGAATAAGTATATCATTTAGCATTGCAAGTCTTCTTCCTTATAACAATCTGGATCCAACCCAATTTATCATCATTCAATTACATTGTTTTGTTTTGTTTTGTTTTGTTTTTAGAATGTGTTAATAATTGCTGCTCATAAATTTACATGTGCAGAGGAGTTTGAGCTTGTGTCATTTATTCTATAGGATCTCCGACTGGCAGCTCATTTAACCCGACAAGCTATGGCACCAGCAAGAACACTACAGAGACTCTTAAACTTACTGCTGCCTACAAGTTCAAAACTTGAGATTCTTTCTGTTCTGGATTCAATCAGCTTTAAATATGCAGACGAGGTTGTTAAAATTGACAGCAATGGTGAGGAAGCTGACAGCTGTAAAAAGAGGTAAGCATGTCTGTTTTCCAGTGGAAAAGTCCAATTGCAGAGTATTGCTTTAGAAAAAAATACATATCCAATGGGCAGGTAAGAATGCTGTCAATATGCATTCTGTTCTAAAAACATGAATTAGTTTTCTCTGTTTGTTTTGCCATTCAGAGGAGGAAACTATGGCTGTTGCTTTCAAACAGCTGTCTTTCTGATTGATTGCACTTAGACTAGGTTGAAATGGCTAAACTACAATCCACTAAGCGGTATAATTAGTTTTGCTGGGGTTTTTTTTATAGGGAGAGGTAGCTTTAGACATTTCATTAATCATACTGGCCTTTATTGTATTTCAGAAGTAATATATTTTTGATCCATGTTTTTCTTTCTCTCCATTTGGGATCCTGCCTGAGAGGAATTTATAGAGAGTTGCAATGGAGTTAGCTAGATCCCTGCAGATGAGCATGTGTCCTACAGAGTGGCCAAAATGTAGCCACTGTCAAAATGAGCATTGTTGAGGACAGGGTTGGGTCAGGGGACTGAGGTTAGCTGGCACCAAACATCTACTTATCCCCCTATCCCAGAGCACAGCAATAGGGGGGCTTAAATCTAATTTACCTGCTAGATTTAAACTTATTTCAGTGATGCCAACCTTTCTCCAACTGGCAACCACCCTGTCTCCCTTCATCTAAAGCCTGAATTGTCAGAAAACCAATCCCTCACAAGGCAGCCACCCTCTACCCCATCTTGAAAACCCTGGTAGTGAAAGAAACTTCCCATTGGACACAGACACCTCCAATTTCCGAAAGCACAGTAATGAAACAACTCCCCCAACCCCCCTCCCCCCCCCCCACCAGACCCAGGTGCAAATGATGAATCACTGTTTCTGGACCTCAGTCTCTCTTTCCCACACCTAGCCCATCTGGTCAGCTCTTCCTTGAGGTATCAGGAGGTATGTTTACCTCTTCTCTGCTTCAGCTCAAAGATCTGAATCCTGTCGGCTTTACTATTTTGATTAACATATCCCTCAAGGATGCCTACGTGGCTGGAGTGCAATGATGAGATATTGTGACTCTGCCATTTATGTAATCCCCTTGCGACAGTTCTGCAATATGAAGTGCAGGTTGTGTTGCTGTTTTCTTTGTTTCTCTCTCTCTCTCTCTCTCTCTCTCTCTCTCACTGTGTGTTTGATATGGTGGGCTTTTAAAACTGATAATTATGACTGGAGAGTGGATGTTTTGTATCTTCTTAAATGTTGAGACGATGTGATGGTAGTAAGTTATGACAATATGTTAAAGCCAATTTGGCTTTAATTAATATTCATGTGGTCTATCTGTTCAGCTGTTTCACTGGCTGTGATAGACTGCAGCTTAAAACAGAGTATAGAACATCACTGTGAGGGCTCAGAACTGTTGAACCAAAATCTTCTTTAATGCAAATTCAGACAAAAGTAAATGACTTAGTTAGATGTGCTGGACAAGTCTCTGCCTGGCAGAACTGGGAGTCTGTTCTCTACCAGCTCCCTCTGTCTACAAGAGGGGCTGGAAGATCTCAGCACCAAACTGGGAGAGTAGATGCTTTTAAACTGGTAAAGGTGATATTACAGTAGCTTGAAGGGGGAGCATGCATCAATGTACAGGAAGTCAGCTTACAGTTCTTAGCAAAAGCATGCATGCAGATTCTCTCTGCCCCACTGGAGAGAGAAGTGGGCCAGCTACAACCAGGGTTGCCAGGTAGAAATTTTTTTTCCAGCCCAATCCGGGCCAGAAACCAGCCCAAAACCCGCCCAAACACAAACCCCGCCCCTGACACCCCCACCCCCCGCGTCACCGGCCCCGCCCCCGCCATCACCGGCCCCGCCTCCCACGTCATCGGGCCCGCCTCCCCGTCATCAGCCCCGCCTCCCACGTCATCGGGCCCGCCTCCCCGTCATCAGCCCCGCCTCCCCGTCATCGGCCCCGCCTCCCACGTCATCGGCCCCGCCTCCCACGTCATCGGCCCCGCCCAAAACGTCACTAATCCCGCCCAAAAACGTCACTAACCCCGCCCCCCGCGGCCGAAAAAAATCAAAAAGCCGCCCAAAAAGCCGCCCGGAAGCCTAAAAAACCGCCCAAAAAACCGCAACCCGCCGCGGGCAAAAATTTCCCGCGGCGGGTCGCGGAAAACCGCCCAATTGGGCGGTAAAACCGCCCACCTGGCAACACTGGCTACAACCCAGCATACAGGGACAAGGGCCAGCCAATAGGAAAAGTCCCATAAGGCATAGGGGAGCAGGGACATGTGCTCGTGAAGAGCCTATCACAGAGCACTGCAAGAAGACTAAGATTCGTAGTCCAAAGGCACTTTCTGCCTTTCTTAAAGGCGCAAACACTTTAAACTGTTATAAGCAATGCAATCTGATATAAACAATGTTCAACATATACATATAACAGGCAACCTGCCTCCATGCAAATGGGGGCAGAACACTCTCCATGAGACTCTTTTGATGTTTGAGTTTCTTCACTTTTTAATTTAGAATGGATATTTAGAATGTTTTATTCATTTTTGGAGCAGAAATCCCCTTCCACCCTTCGGTGCTATCCTGTTCCAGAGAGATGATATTTAGGCATCTTAGGTCTTTGGCTCCAGGAGCAGCATACTCACAGAGTTCCTTTTGGTATATCATCTGTAAATCCACGTGTAATGAATCCTGTGACCCTCTTTATATGTCGGAAAAGTCCAGTGCTCTTCTGATCTCTCTTTCTTGCTATCTCTGCCATAAGCAGTAAACAAAACCCCCTCTTAAGGATCTTTCCTTTCCTATTTTTGTTCAAAAGTAATTAAGGCAGTGTTGAATACAACTGATATCTATAGACAGATAGATAGATATTTTTGTGTGTGTGTGTCAAAAACTACCCCTCCCCTATAATCTTAAGTGCCTGCATTCACTTGCCCCTTGCAATGCATAAATGCTGAGAATGATAACACCTTACTTTGAAAGTATTAGCAATACACCCAAGTGCTATTCTACTAATACCTACTTAACCTACATAGTATATATTTGTAAGGGGAGTGTACACATGGGTGAGATATGAGCAGGGCTCCCGCTTAGCTAAAAGAAGAAGAAGTGGGAAGTGGACCAATGACTCCAGAGACTGGGACAGCTGAGTCAAACTTAAACATGCAACTTAGAGAATACTGTAAATTACATGCATCCTTGCTGTATGGCTGGTGTAACTGTTGTAGGATCGTTATCACAGCTAATAAATTATCTGCGTCCAAGATTCCCCAAACAGAACTATCTGCACACAGACTGCTTAGCTCTCGGTCTAGGGGGCGGGAACCTTGGATTAGAGCCTATACAGTTCTTCCGAGAGAAAGGAATGCGACTAGAAAAGCAAGCTGGAATATATATTAGATTTATTGTAGATAAGAAAATATAGGTAATATATACAAAATATAGACACTCTGGCAAAGCTTTGGCTGAATACAAAATTACTGGCTGATAAAAATTACACTCATACGTCACACTACTAAACACTAATTCTTACTGGTTACCAGATAAAATTACACCACTGATAAGTCACACTATGTTACGAGGTAGTACAGTTATTAGCCGCTCCTCCTGATCACAAGTATGAAGGCACCAGCCTTCTGCTCAGGTAAATACCACTAACTAGCCCCCGACTGACAGGAAATAAATCACCGTGTTTCTCACCAGGCTGAGACCTCAGGGTCGTCTCTCGGGAGCTGGCACGGGATACTCCTCAGCCTCAAGCTGGATGGGTGCTGGTAGGGGGCCTAGGAAAAATATGAATGGTATTTGTGTACAGGAAAGGGGGTCTGTAATATTGGTTAAATTATGACAAATAAACTTGCAGAATTTGCAAATTTGTGCAGAAGTTTTCAAAATTTGCTAATTTTTGTGCACATAATTTTGATTTTTTTTGGGGGGGGGGCACAGAATTCCAACAGGAGTAACTCTGGCTAGAGGTCAGATGTGCAGGAGTTTTTGAAAATAGACCTCTAAGTAGAAATATTACCGTGTTGCTTTTCACTTCTGAATGCCCTAGTTATTAATTTTAATTTCTCCCATTTTGTGTCACTAGTATAGATCCATTTTTAGAAAGTTTAAATGCTACAGCTGTATGGATAAGAAAGGTTACAGAGTAAATTCTAAATGTGTTTTGAATATAGACGTTCATTTGGAAGTTCTGTTTTGATATTTGTTGACTAATGTTTATGAAAGTCTTAGCACCTGTCTCCAAACCAAAATATCCATTTCATTGGCTCTAGGGTCATTTGCAATCCTGATGTTAATTTCTAACTATACAAGTATTAACTGTAAAGTAGTAGATAGCTAAGTTTTTATAGCACACATAACTGGACATTAGTGACTGATGGAATGTTAAATGTTTTATGCGTTTCTGCTTATATCCTGGTTATAGAACTGATTAAGGGTCAGTTCTATAACCGGATACTTTCATTTAAGCATCCCCAAGGACACATGGTGAGAGCGTTTTCTATAGTGGTATCACCCAGATTCTGTTATAGAATACTACAGTAACCCAGTATTTATGTGACCACCAGTCATAAAGCTGTCGTAACTGCAGTCACGTAAACGCAGCAGGAATTTGCATAACACAGTATTTTGTAAATTACATGTATGTCCAACCATGTTTCGCACATGTGTGTGCCCCCCTTGTATTTACACGCTATGCCACTTATGTACACCCTTACAGAATAGTGCCTAGATTCCCTGCTAGCACTTAGCATGCGTAAGTGTACATTTACCCAGAAAAGTGCTAGTATTCTGTAAATTTACATGCAGAAGGGGTGTGTAAATGCAAGCAGTCACTTACAGAATTGCCTTTATAAATGTCTGAAAGATCCATAAAATAGTCTCCTTATACAGTGGGGGAAATAAGTATTTGATCCCTTGCTGATTTTGTAAGTTTGCCCACTGACAAAGACATGAGCAGCCCATAATTGAAGGGTAGGTTATTGGTAACAGTGAGAGATAGCACATCACAAATTAAATCCGGAAAATCACATTGTGGAAAGTATATGAATTTATTTGCATTCTGCAGAGGGAAATAAGTATTTAATCCCTCTGGCAAACAAGACCTAATACTTGGTGGCAAAACCCTTGTTGGCAAGCACAGCGGTCAGACGTCTTCTGTAGTTGATGATGAGGTTTGCACACATGTCAGGAGGAATTTTGGTCCACTCCTCTTTGCAGATCATCTCTAAATCATTAAGAGTTCTGGGCTGTCGCTTGGCAACTCGCAGCTTCAGCTCCCTCCATAAGTTTTCAATGGGATTAAGGTCTGGTGACTGGCTAGGCCACTCCATGACCCTAATGTGCTTCTTCCTGAGCCACTCCTTTGTTGCCTTGGCTGTATGTTTTGGGTCATTGTCGTGCTGGAAGACCCAGCCATGACCCATTTTTAAGGCCCTGGCGGAGGGAAGGAGGTTGTCACTCAGAATTGTACGGTACATGGCCCCATCCATTCTCCCATTGATGCGGTGAAGTAGTCCTGTGCCCTTAGCAGAGAAACACCCCCAAAACATAACATTTCCACCTCCATGCTTGACAGTGGGGACGGTGTTCTTTGGGTCATAGGCAGCATTTCTCTTCCTCCAAACACGGCGAGTTGAGTTCATGCCAAAGAGCTCAATTTTTGTCTCATCTGACCACAGCACCTTCTCCCAATCACTCTCGGCATCATCCAGGTGTTCACTGGCAAACTTCAGACGGGCCGTCACATGTGCCTTCCGGAGCAGGGGGACCTTGCGGGCACTGCAGGATTGCAATCCGTTATGTCGTAATGTGTTACCAATGGTTTTCGTGGTGACAGTGGTCCCAGCTGCCTTGAGATCATTGACAAGTTCCCCCCTTGTAGTTGTAGGCTGATTTCTAACCTTCCTCATGATCAAGGATACCCCACGAGGTGAGATTTTGCGTGGAGCCCCAGATCTTTGTCGATTGACAGTCATTTTGTACTTCTTCCATTTTCTTACTATGGCACCAACAGTTGTCTCCTTCTCGCCCAGCGTCTTACTGATGGTTTTGTAGCCCATTCCAGCCTTGTGCAGGTGTATGATCTTGTCCCTGACATCCTTAGACAGCTCCTTGCTCTTGGCCATTTTGTAGAGGTTAGAGTCTGACTGATTCACTGAGTCTGTGGACAGGTGTCTTTCATACAGGTGACCATTGCCGACAGCTGTCTGTCATGCAGGTAACGAGTTGATTTGGAGCATCTACCTGGTCTGTAGGGGCCAGATCTCTTACTGGTTGGTGGGGGATCAAATACTTATTTCCCTCTGCAGAATGCAAATAAATTCATATACTTTCCACAATGTGATTTTCCGGATTTAATTTGTGATGTGCTATCTCTCACTGTTACCAATAACCTACCCTTCAATTATGGGCTGCTCATGTCTTTGTCAGTGGGCAAACTTACAAAATCAGCAAGGGATCAAATACTTATTTCCCCCACTGTATATACCTGCTCAAATAATACAGGCATTTGTAAAACTATTTTTCAAAATATCTTGGGAAGATGTGGTAAGAACAACTTCAGTATGCAATATGTGTGAGTCATCGGTTAATTACACTTCCATACATTTTCCAAGTCCCTTCTTACGTAGGCTTTGATTCAGATCTTTTATGTAGAGACAATGTTAATTGTGTAGCAAGGCTTTATACACTAGAAAATCCTGGTTTATTTGATATAGGCTTTTCCAAAATACTAATCTCTAATACACAAGAAAAGGATTTGGTCTGTACCCGAGGCTGAAAACAAGAAAAGCTTGTACAGGAATTTTATTTTATCTAACATCTGTGGGAAACATTCTGTAGCCATTGTTCGCTTTATCTAATTGTTATTTTATTGATGCTGTACGAAGGGCAATTTTCAGTAGCAATTTCCCTGGATAAATTGACCCTGCCTTAAAACAGCTCTCCTCTATCGGCATAGGCTTCTATAGCACGCACACTTTTAGATGGATATAAAAGAAGTGTTCCCATGGCTGTAGTTAGAGAGAGGAGAGTAAATCAGCAAAATGCACATTCAGTTTTCAGGTGAATGAGAGCTATTTTCCACAGGCAGCTTTGAACGTATGTACTTTGCAGCTCATAATTTTTACAGGGAAATCAGCTTTGAGAAGAAGCAGCTGAGGGGACATATGATAGAGGTCTATGAAATACTGAGTGGAGTGGAATGGGTAGACGTGAATCTCTTGTTTACTCCTTCTAAAAATATAAGGACAAGGGGGCACACAATGAACATACTAAGTAGTAAATTGTAAACAAATAAGAGAAAATATTTCTTCTCTCAAAGTGTAATTAAACTCTGGAATTCATTGTCAGAAAATGTGGCTAAAGCAGTTAGCTTAGCAGGGTTTAAAAAAGGTTTCAATAATTTCTTAAAAGAAAAGTCCATATGCCATTAAGATGGACTGTGTGATTCTTATGTGGTTTCCCTTTCAAAACTGGCCACAGAGTATATAGATTACATCTGTACTTGGCAAACAATGTGATTTATTTATTAACCACTGATATGTGCTAATATGTTTTACTTACTGCAGCACACATTATTTGCAGAGGGGGCTATTTACTAATAATGCACATAAAGAACTATTCAAAATTTTTCTCACAGCCATTGCAGAGTGAAGCCCATATGGAACATGCAATTACAAGATATCAACATGAGGTTTAAACTTTTGACCATTGGACTTTCCTACTAAAAATTTTAATTTGTAACCACCAAACATTCTTACCTCGATTTTTCCCATTAGAATTCAAATTTGTGATCAGTAGACTTGCCTGCCTCAATTTCCCACCAAAATGGCCCAGCTTCTGAGTTAAAAAATTTACCAATGAATCAAAAACTAGTCCAATGAAACCACTCACCTGAAACCCCAACCATTATATAAAAAAAAAACCTTTCAAACTTCACAGTACGCCCTGAAGAAAGGAACAGCACAACAGCTGAAAAGGCAGTTCCACTTAATTCAGATGTGGCATGACCCGTAGAGCCATAATAATCATACATGTGTATGTTACCTATTTTTAGAGATATATGCATCTATACATATCAATGTTGTTACAGAGCTGGTATTGCTTGGGGGGTGGGGGGATTAAGGGGGAGACCACCCCTAATCACTCTAGCTGAGCACTTCATGAAGCAAGCACTTTCCGAAACCGAGAATTCCTGGGGAGCAGGAGTAGATCTCAGTGTCCGTTTCTGGACGTGGATGCACATTCTCCTTCTGAAATGGGGAATGTTTGTTTATTTATTAGCCTTACATTAGTCCTGCCCCAAACATTCCCAGACCACGCCCTCTTGCCATATGTACAGCTTTAAAATTTAGGCTTGTATATTCTGAATTTGTAAAATCAGGAATGTGTGGAGAATGTTAGGTACAGCTGTAAAGAACTTTGAAGCCGTAAATAAGAGACTTTTATTGTCATCAGTTATTATTGGTAAGCTGGTGTAAAGAGCAAAGGAAGAAGGTGATACGAGAAAACTGAAGACCTTAGTGCAGAAACAGCCTACAAAATATAGAAAACCTTCATGTAAAGGTAAAAGTGAGGAGAACCTGAAAAAGGATACATTTCTCCCAAGTGGAAGGATAGACATGACACTAACAGGTTTGTTTTCGAAAGAGAAGGACGCCCATCTTTCAACACAAATCGCAAGATGGGCGTCCTTCTCACAGGGTCGCCCAAATCGGTATAATGGAAAGCCGATTTTGGGCGTCCCCAACTGCTTTCCATCGAGGGGTCGACCAAAGTTCCCGAGGGTGTGTCGAGACGTGGCGAAGGCGGGACTTGGGCGTTCCTAACACATGGGCATCCTCGACCCATAATGGAAAAAAGGGCATCCCTGGCGAACACTTAGATGACTTTACCTGGTCCTTTTTTTATTACGACCAAGCCACAAAAATGTGCTCGAACTGACCTCCCCTTACTCCACCAGTGGTCACTAACCCCCCCCCCCCCCACCCTCAAAAAAAATTTAAAAAATATTTTTCCTAGCCTCTATGCCAGCCTCAAATATCATACCCAGCTCCAGTTTTAGTGGGTGCAGGCCCATCCTCCCCCCTACCTGATACACATGTGGTGGTAAATGTGAGCCCTTCAAAACCCACCAGAAACCCACTGTACCCACATGTAGGTGCAACCCTTTACCCATAAGGGCTATGGTTGTGGGGAGTGGGTTTTGGGGGGCGCAGCACCCAAGGTAAGGGAGCTATGTACCTGGGAGCTTTTTCTGAAGTCCACTGCAGTGCCCCCTAGGTTGCCCGGTTGGTGTCCTGGCATGTTAGGGGGACCAGTGCACTTCAAATGCTGGCTCCTCCCACAACCAAAGGGCTTGCATTTGGTCGTTTCTAAGATGGGCGTCCTTAGTTTCCATTATCGCCAAAAATCAGAAACGACCAAGTCTAAGGACAGCCATCTCTAGGGATGCCCTAAATGTTAAGATTTGGGCGCCCCGACCGTATTATCAAAACGAAAGATGGACGCCCATCTTGTTTCAATAATACGGGTTTCCCTGCCCCTTCACCAGGACGTCCTGCGAGGACGTCCTCAGTAAACTTGGGTGCCCCTTTCGATTATGCCCCTCCACATAACACAGATTTGTGTGAGTGGTCATGAAAATGCAAACATTTGTATGATTTTTGATTTTATTTTTCTTTACAAATTTTAGGATGTATCAGGATTTATGGTTGGCAGTGGAAAACAGATTAAGACAAGATCAAATCAGTCAGTTTTCAGAAAAGACATCACCTGCAAGCAGGAAAAAAAGAAGGTAAAGACATAATACACAGAAATAACCTGTCGTGACAAAATGAGTGCAACTCCAACATATGTTTCATTGTATCTGAATTCTTGAGGTTTGCATTAGTAGTTTAATTTCTTAGGATCCTTTGTGTAATGTAGCTGGGTTGCCCATCCAGGACCCAGCCAGGCTCGACCCTGCTTAGCTGCCTCTTCCTCCACACGACTGTTGCCTTCACTCCACAGCAATCTGGCTCCTCTGAGCCTTGGTTCCAGGCCCTGCGAACTCCCAGGACTTCCTCCTTCCTCCGTTCCTTTCACAGAGGCACATTCAAAGCCCAATGTTTATAAGTAAGAGCTTTTATTTTCTTGCTTCAAATCAACAAAACACCCTTCACTTCAGGTTGTTTAGGCTAGCAGCCCAGAACACAATTCAGGTTCAACACAGTCAGATTCAGGTTCAAAACAGTCCATATAACTTCAAACTCAGGTTCAAAAACAGTCCATATAACTTCACTTAGGGAACAGTACAATATCAGAGGGAAAAACCCAATAGCTTGGTAGGTTGCAGCCCAGACCTTTTTAGTATGAAACAGTTTACACAGTCTTTCTTGTACCTTCTTACAGCATGGTTACACAGCTTTACTCCCACCTGGTTCAGGCTGGGGTTTCAATTGTGCCCAGCTCTCTTTCTCTCCCACAGGCTGCACCTGTTTCCTCTTTAGTAGAGATTTCCCCCAGTGCCTTAGCCTCTCTCCAAGGTACAGCTAGCACCCTCTTACAGCAGCTTTTTGGGTTTGAGCCAGGGCTTCAATCTCCATCTGTTCCTCCCCTAGCCCTTCAGTAATCTCCATTTTATCCTCCTCTGCAACTTCCCCCGCCCCCAATCTCTCCAGCTGGCCCTCATCACCTTCCTCAGAGACCATTTCCCAATCTTCTATCTCCTCCCCTAACTCTTGCACTGCCGGGTGGGGAAGAGAAGGATTCTGGGACTGGTAGTTCCTCCCCTTCTTCCTTAACCCAGCCAACCTCTCTGCCTCCGGTAGCCCAGCTTTCTGGATGTGGGTGTTGTGCACATGAAATCTGCCCTGTTGGGATTCCCCGGCACCCTGTACCCCCTTTCTTCGTGCCTTCCCGGATCCCCTTTCACCTGCACTCTCACAGTAAATAACAGAGATTGTATAGTCTCCTCCACAATTTGCGTACAGTTTACTTTGCTCTTGTTTTTATTAGTCCAAATCAGAGTCAGATTTCTCTCATATCCAGAGGGCCAGATATTCAAAAGTAGTGACTACTGTCATCTGGATATTTGTGCTGATCAGAGGTATCTATAGATATTCAGTGGGGCCATCTTTCCAGACCCCCCTGGGCATAACCCAGACAGCACCAGGATTGTAGGGGTGGAACAGGGGCAATGGAAGAAGTTATCCAGAGAAGTAGGTTAAGGCCAGTCAGCCTTCTGTGCAGCTGGTCCTGTGTGGTTAACTTAGGCAGTTAGCACAGAATATCAAGGTAATCAATTACATAGAGGGGCATAATCGAAAGGGGTGCCTAAGTTTTCCTGAGGACGTCCTCGCAGGACGTCCCGGCGAAGGGGCGGGGAAACCCGTTTTATCAAAACAAGAGGGCGTCCATCTTTCGTTTCGCTAATACGGTTGGGGACGCCCAAATCGCAAAATTTAGGTCGACCTTAGAGATGGTCGTCCTTAGAGATGGACGTCCCCGATTTTCGCCGATAATGGAAACCGAGGACGCCCAGCTCAGAAACGACCAAATCCAAGCCATTTGGTCATGGGAGAAGCCAGCATTCGTAGTGCACTGGTCCCCCTCACATGCGAGGACACCAACCGGGCACCCTAGGGGGCACTGCAGTGGACTTCAGAAATTGCTCCAAGGTGCATAGCTCCATTACCTTGGGTGCTGAGCCACCCAAACCCCCCCAAAACCCACTCCCCACAACACTACCATAGCCCTAAGGGGTGAGGGGGGGCATCTACATGTGGGTACAGTGGGTTTGTGGTGGGTTTTGAAGGGCTCACATTTACCACCACAAGTGTAACAGGTGGGGGTGGGTTGGGCCTGGGTCCGCCTACCTGAAGTGCACTGCACCCACTAAAACTGCTCCAGGGACTTGCATACTGCTGTCAAGGAGCTGGGTATGACATTTGAGACTGGCAAAAAATATTTAAAAGGTTTTTTTTAAGGGTGCGAGGGGGTTAGTGACCACTGGGGGAGTAAGGGGAGGTCATCCCTGATTCCCTCCGGTGGTCATCTGGTCAGGTCGGGCACCCTTTTGAGGCTTGGTCGTAAGAAAAAATGGACCAAGTAAAGTCGGCCAAGTTCTCGTCAGGGACGCCCTTCTTTTTTCCATTATCAGTTGAGGACACCTATGTGTTAGGTATGCCCCAGTCCCGCCTTCGCTATGCTTCCAACATGCCCCCGTGAACTTTGGTCGTCCCAGCGACGGAAAGCAGTCGGGGACGCCCAAAATCGGCTTTCGATTATGTCGATTTGGGCGACCCTGGGAGAAGGACGCCTATCTCCCGATTTGTGTCGAAAGATGGGTGCCCGTTTCTTTCAAAAATAAGCCTGATAGTAACATAAAGACTTGCACGGTCCATCCTACAAGATATACTCATAATATATGATGTGATAACTTGATCCTGATCTGTCATTGCCATTTTCAGGGCACAGTCAGGGTAGAAGTCTGCCTGGCATTGGCTTAATTTTCAACTACTGGAGTTGCCATCGAAGCCCACTCCAGCCCATCCTGATCTATCTAGCTGTTATCAGGGTCATAGAAGTTTGCCCGACACTAACCTTGCTTTTCAACTACTGGATTTGCCACCTAAGCTCAGCTATGTGTTGTTTTAATTCCATTCTCTTTCTGTGTAGGAATCTTTTATATCTATCCCATGCGTTCTTGAATTCTGTTACCATTTTTGTATTCAGCACCTCCCACTAGAGAGCATTCCAGGCATCCACCACTCTCTTTGTGAAATAGTACTTCCTGACGTTAGTCCTAAGTCAAGACACTGTGACCTGCATAATGCTGTCAGGGAGCTGGGTATGACATTTGAGGCTAGCAAAAAATATTTAAAAATGTTTTTTTAGGGTGGGAGGGGATTAGTGACCACTGGGGGAGTAAGGGGAGGTCATCCCCGATTCCCTCCGGTGGTCATCTGGTCAGTTCTGGCACCGTTTCGAGGACTAGTCGTGAAAAAAAAGGGACCAAGTAAAGTCGACCAAATGCTTGTGAGTGATGCCCTTCTTTTTTCCATTATCGGCCGAGGATGCCCATCTCTTAACCACGCCCCGTCCCACCTTCGGTACACTGCCAACACGCCCCGTGAACTTTGGTCATCCCCACGACGGAAAGCAGTTGAGGACGCCCAAAATCGGCTTTCAATTATGCCAATTTGGGCGACCCTGAGAGACCTGATTTGTGTCAGAAGATGGGCGTCCTTCTCTTTCGATTATGCCACTGATAGTATCAGTTTTCTCTTTTTATAAAGGTATTGGGGATTTTGGTAGATAATAAGTTATCCTTAGTGTCTCAAACTAATAGTCTTACTCAAAGATAATTTTCTATGATGCATAATTTATGACATGTTTGGAAATATTTTGACCAAGAGCATTTCTGGGTTATAGTTCAAGCTTTGATCCTGAGTTTACTAGATTATTGCAATATAATCTATTTAGGCGCTCCAAAACAAACACTAAAGAAAGTCTATACTATCCAGAATATTGCATTACATCTGATTTATTCATTAAAAAGATTTGACAGTGTTTCTTCATATTATAAGAAACCTCATTGGCTTCCAGTACAGACTAGGATATTGTTTACATTTTTCTGTTTTATAAGATATTGTATGGATTAGCTCCGTCTTATCTGTAGGATTGTTTTGTTATTATGCAAAATCTAGAGTTACTAGAACACAGGATTTTTTTTTTAAACTTTTCCTTCATTAAGGAATTTAAGGAGAATTAGGCTACTCAATACTTTTTTCTCATATCAAGCATGGAAAAGGATGTTCAAGTTTTATTGCTGTCTAGGATAAATTATAGTCAATTTCATAAGCAACTTAAAATCTACTTATTTAGAAATTTTGTTTTAAACTACAATGATTAGTACATGTTTGTTAACATAGTAACATAGTAAATGATGTCAAATAAAGACTTGTACGGTCCATCCAGTCTGCCCAACTCATTTTACATGGTATGCGATACTTTATGTGTATATCCGAGTTTGATTTGTCCTTGCCATTCTCAGGACACAGACCGTAGAAGTCTGCTCAGCACTCTTCTTGTACTAAAAGTTCTGAAGCTAACGTCAAAGCCCCTTAAAATTTGTTGTTACAGTTTTTTTTAATTAATTTCTTGTATTTCCTGGAAATGTCCAGCTTCTTAGTGAGTGTAATCCACATTGAACCGAGAGGTATATGGCAGAATACATTCTTAATGTAATGTTAATGCTATACTCACAATTGCTTTCTTCATTGAACCAATAGAAATAGAATTTTGCAGGTAATATATCGGGCCCTGTTTACTGAGCCACGCTGTAGGCGCACAAATGTTTTAGCGCATGCTAAAAATTAGCACGCACTAACAATAGAGACACTCATAGGAATATAATGGGTGTCTCTATCAGCACATGCTAAAAAGTTTGCATGCCTACAACATGGCATAGTAAACAGGTCCCATTGTGTTGCACTGTAGGTAGAGCAGTTGGGTTTAGTGACTGCCAGCTAACTTCTTGCCTCTCACCAAATGAAAAAAAAATCTGAATCATTTGAAATCAAAATATTGCTCTTATTCTTTTTATAGTGTAGTACATAATTGTTGTTCATTACTTAACGTTGTGTAAAATATTATAAAAATAATTTGTATTATTTTTCAGCATGTTGAAGAGGAAGAATTTTAGATCTGAAAAACACACGGACAGGCTGCCTAGACTTCCTTCTGTCGGACCTCATGACTATTGTGATACTGTTGAAAATGCAGCTTCAGAAGAAATTCATTTAACAAACACAGGAGAGAAAGTATTTCTATTTATTCAAAAGGATCCCACAATTTCTTCTCTGTTACCAAAGAAAAAGAAAAAACGCAATTTTCTAAACTTCAAGAAGTCGAGAGTTACACATATGAATAATGAAGGATGAACTATCTGAAAAAAAGACTCTGCAAAATAGAAGGCCCTGTGTATTTTTGAAAATAAAAAATGACATTTTTTTTCTCCTCTTTCAAAATTCCACAGCCCTATATTTGAAAGATATAAATCTACAAATAAACCTTTTCCAGAGACAGGAAAGTGGTAGAACTAGAGGACATGAATTGAGTTTGCAGGGGGGACGACCCAGGAATAATGTCAGGAAGTACTTTTTCACAGAGAGGGTCGTAGATAACTAGAATGTCCTCCTGCGAGAGGTGGTGATGAAAATGGTAATGTAATTCAAAAATGCATGGGATAAACACAAATGAATCCTGTATAGAAGACCTGGAACCAAAGAAGCTTTCCAGTGATTAGATGGCAACAGCAGTAATTGGAAAGCAAAGCCAGTGCTGGGCAGATTTCTACGGTCTGTGCCTTGATCATGGCTGGACAGACTGCGCTTCAGTAGCTGCAGACTTCCATGGTCTATGCCATGAAAATCATGATCAAATATACATATGTAGTTCACATCATACGTTATACTATGAGTTTATTTTGTTGGGCAGATTGGATGGACCATACAGGTCTTTTTCTGCTGTCATGTTACTATAGGGCTAGATTCTGTATATGGTGCCAAAAATCCAGTGCCAAAACAATGAGTGTTAAGCTATTCTATAAAGGGCACTCTGAGTTGCATTCCATTTATAGAATAGTGTTTGGCACCAGGATTTGCGCCAAATTTTAGGTGCAATGATTTACATCATGCGAAACCTGGTGTAATCCTTGTTCCTAAATTAGGTGTTGACTGACCTTACACTGTGCAGATTCCAGGAATGCCTCTGACTCGCCCATGCCCCTCCCATGGCCACGCCTCATCAGATCCAAAGGGACAAATTTACGTGCCCATCTTTATAGAATAATGACTATAAAGAAGTGCAAGTAAATTTCAATTATTGCCGATTAACACCAATAATTCATTGTTATCGGTACTCATTGGCTCGTTAAACAGTTAAATTGTGCACACACCAAAATTTGCGTGTGTAGTTTTGAGCACTATATATATATATGTGTGTGTGTGTGTGTATCTGTTTATATATAATATTATGGAAGTCATTTTAGGATCACCTAGGCAATCTAGAATGCATGCACTTCCAAATAGTGTTTTTGGAAAACTGCAATTTTGGTCAAGTATACTTTCCAGGATGCAGAGATTTAAAGGGGGAGTGGTGCCAACATGGTTTAGACACACCCCAAACTATATACTTCTCATCTTACAATGGGAAGACTTATCTAAGTTTTAAAGAATTCACATTAGCTTTTGCACCTCACCCAGGGCAAATGCAAGTGACAGCTCTCAGTTAAGATCCAGAGGTCTCAAGCAAAAGGCAGGTGCAAAAGCTTTCACCAGTCTCCCCGACCCCTAATCCTCTCCTGGACTCCCCAACAGTACCTCTTACACCAGGAAAAGTCCTTGGTATGAGCAATTGGGGTTTAGGGAGTTTGGATTGGGGGGAGGGCTTGATCCCAATATAGGCCCCTTTACTAGATAGCAAGCCTGACTTGGTGCCCACAATCTGGGTTGCTGCAGCCAGGAAGTCTCGATGTTCTGCAGTAATAAAAAAGATGTGAGATGGGGTCACTTTTTTTCAGTGTCTCAATTTCTCAAATAACTATTTCGACTGCACACGCTGGCAAATAGATATTCTCTCCTGCATGTCCTCCTAGATATTTTATAAAAAAAGCTCTATATTTGGCAGAACCTTTTGTGAAATAGAGGAGGACTTGAGCATTCCCTAATAAGACGTCTCAATTCCCCTGTCCATGACCTTTCTAAAACAGAGCTTACAATATTATACATTATGTATATACATAAACCTGATTCTCATATTTTTTTTGCCTGTGGAAAAAATTCATAAATCATCAATATGTTGTTTATCTTTGAATTATATTAACTCTGAACATGATGCCTTTATATTTGAGAGACTGTATAGCAAGACATGCTGAAATGCAAGTAGATATTCTCAATTGTAAAAATGCATATATTAAAAATTCTGAGATATATCAAACAGTGCTATTCCATGAGCAATATTCATTTTGTTTTTCAGTTATATATAATCTGTACCTAATCTATTGCATAAAAAAATCTTAATGTCATATAAAATATATAGATTTAAATAATAAGACTCTGAAAGGAAATGGCCCCGAGCATCTGAAGAATAGGATGATCCTCCATACACTGCCAAGGACACTAAGGTCCTTGAAGAACTTTCACTAACTACACCCTCTCCAAAAGACATTACACGATGTGATATCCACAAGCGAGCCTTCTCTGGAGTAGCCCCCACACTCTGGAATGCATTGCCTGAAAGGCTTCGCTTATCACAAGACTACCTCTACTTCAGGAAGCAGGTGAAAGCTTGGCTCTTCAACCAAGCCTTTAATGGAAGAAGTAACTAACTTGTTAGTCTCACTCACGCACACAAGGATTGACTGGGGCTGCACATACTGCAGCGGGACATGTTTATCCACTCCTACCCTAGCTGAGATAATATTTAACCATCTCTCTGACCTCTTTGTGCAACTTTCTTGAAATCAATCATCTTACTTTCTAATTCTTCCTACTTTCTTACTCATCTATATGTTACAACTTTGCCTTACCCTTCACTACCAATTATAATGTTCTAGTACATGAGGGGCATAATCGAACAGAAACGCCTATCTCCATGGGCGTTTATCTCCAAGAACGGGTCCGTGAAGGGGCGGGGCAAACCGTATTTTCAAAAAAATGGACGTTTTTGAGCTGGGCGTTTGTTTTTTTTAGCGATAATGGAAACTAAAAACGCCCAGCTCAAAAACGTCCTAATCCGAGCCATTTGGTCTTGGGAGGGGCCAGGATTGGTAGTACACTGGCCCCCCCCTGATATGCCAGGACACCAACTGGGCACCCTAGGTCAGTGCGGTGGACTTCAGAAAAAGCTCCCACATGCATAGCTCCCTTACCACGGGTGCTGAGCTCCCAACCCCCCTCCCCCAAAACCCACTACCCACAAATGTACAACACTACCATAGCTCTTAGGGGTGAAGGGGGCACCTACATGTGGGTACAGTGGGTTTTGGAGGCCTCCCATTTACCAGCACAAGTGTTACAGATGGGGGGGATGGGCCTGGGGCCACCTGGCTGAAGTGCACTGCGGTACCCACTAAAAGTGCTCCAGGGACCTGCATACACGCAGGCCTCTAGGACTTGTTGCTGCTGTATAACATTGGCACACCAGTTGACACCTGAAGACTAATCTCTCCGAAAACGTCCTTTATTGGAATAACCGCATTTACTCACAGTTAACTGCAGATCAGAGGTTGTGCCCCACTGGCAATGAGTCTCCCTGGTACTGAGATGAGCAGTAGGTCAGAGCTGGCAGAATGCTGTACAATGCCCTCTTTCAGCCACATTCAAGGTAAGAACTAAGTTCTGTAACATGGCTAACACAGGAAAGGGAACTAAAACTGGCATACAAAAATGGTCACTACCGCATGGACTACAACAGGAAACAACAGGGCACACTCTGACCCAGTAGGCAGGGGGAAAAGCACCATGGGAGAAGAGCCTACCAACTACCAACATCATGAGACTGTAACACAAGCTAATGAACTCACGGAGCCCAATACCCTACACCCACCACAATGCAATGCTGATGTGACCCTGTACTGCGCTCGAGCGCCACATCTGACCCAGGGAAAGGCTGTGAGAGGATCGAACACATTCTGCTGTCAAGGAGGTGGGTAAGGCATTTGAGGCTGGCATACAGGCTGGGGAAAAAGTTTTTAAAGTGGGGTTTTTTTGGTGGGAGGGGGTTAGTGACCACTGGGGGAGTCCGGGGAGGCCATCCCCAATTCCCTCCAGTGGTCATCTGGGCAGTTGGGGCACTTTTTTGGGACTTGTTCGTGGAAAAAAAGGGTCCAAAAAAAGTGACCCAAAATCGCGGTAAAAATGCCTTTTTTTCGATTATCAGCTAAAGACGCCCATCTCTCCTCAGCTGATAACCACGCCCCAGTTCTGCCTCCGACACGCCCCGTCAACTTTATTCGTTTCCACGACGGAGTGCAGTTGGAAACACCCAAAATCGGCTTTCGATTATACCGATTTGGATGCCTTTGCGAGATAAATGTCTATCTCCCGATTTAGGTCGCACTATAGGCGTTTTTCTCTTTCGAAAATAAGCAGGATTGTGTTGTCATTGCAAGTAGTATACCATGCCATACTTTGTATTGTTGTTCAAATAACTGCTCTGCCTCCTGCTCATGTTTGATCTATTCTTACTGTACACTGCCTTGAGTGAATTCCTTCAAAAAGGCGGTAAATAAATCCTAATAAGTAAATAATATATAAGTTGTATATATGGTGGAAGTGCACTGATCTGGAATTGAAAGTTGAAGCAGTTTAGAACAAGTTTAAACCCTTAAAACCCTGTTTACTAAGCTGCGCTAGTGGCACGTTAGTATTTTTAGCGTACGCTAAGCATTACCGCATGCTAACCGTGTAGACGCCCATAATATTCCTATGGGCATCTACACTGTTAGCACGCACTAATTTTTAGAATGCGCTAAAAACGCTAGTGCACCTTAGTAAGCATGGCCCTTACTCTGTTATATGTTATAAGGCACAATTCTTTAGTCAATGTTTTCACATTTCACATACCGTTTCTTTTGGAAAGATAATGGCACTTTCCAGTCTACACTAGAATTACTCCATCAGTAAGTAGGATAATATCAGCCAAACAAACGTAATGCCATCCAGTGGTACCAAGACTAATTAAGTTTATTAATGCTGAGAAGAACACAAAGTTTTTTTCTGAGCATGCAGGAATTTCTTGCAAAGCCACCTACCTACAGAGTATCCTCAGTCTGCTTCTTTTCATTCTGTGAAAAGACATGTATTTGACTCAAGAATTTTCTCCTCTTGCCACATTTTTCATTGTTTTATTAACAAGTCACAAAAAACTGAGGGGCCCTTTTACTAAGGCTTGCCTAAAAGTGGCCTGCGCTGGTCCATTTCCTCAGCACACCTGGAAAAGTGCTTTTTTTGTGCCGGAAAATGGACATGCAGCAAAATTAAAACCAGCATGCGTCCATCTTCGGCCTGAAACCTTACCACCACCCATTGACTTAGCAGTATGGTCTCACACGCTAACCAGGCGATAAGGGTTCAACACGCGTGAACTGCCGATTACCGCCAAGTAAGCACCACACGGTATAAAATACTGCCTGGGGCACGTGGTGGCCTGGCAGTAGTGCCAATTTGTTGCACATTGTATGCACGTAGGTGCCTACGCATCTTAGTAAAAGGGCCCCTGAGTTAGCTAGTGTTTGAATTTAATTTAGTTTCCTTACTATTTAGGATGATGGACAGTAAGCCAGATTTCAAAAGATGTCTGGAATGAAAAAAGAAAATGTCTACCACAGATGACCATCATTTGTCTGTTAGATCTATTGACCTGTGCTATGATATCCCTAACTTTGAGAAGTGTGTGGGAAATTGACCAAACGGAAGTGAAAAGCAGTTTCATGGCATTGCTCAGCATGCACACAGCACTGATAGCAATTTCAGGGGTCCTTTTACAAAGGCGCGCTGAAAAATGGATTGTGGTAGTGTAGGCGTGGGTTTTGGGTGTTCATCGATCCATTTTTCAGCGTGCCTGTAAAAAAGGCCTTTTTTAAATTTTTGCCGAAAATGGGCATGCGGCAAAATCAAAATTGCCGCACGTCCATTTTGGGTCTGAGACCTTATCGCCAGCCATTGACCTAGCAGTAAAGTCTCATGTGGTAACTGGGCGATAATGACCTACGTGCGTCAAATGCCATGGTTTGTGGCAGATACGCATGGCTGAAAATAATATTTTTCAGACGCATACCAAAAATGAAATTACTGCAAGAACCACGCGGTACCTGGGCAGTAACTCCATTTTGGTGAACATTGGGTGCGCGTAGACGCTTACATGGCTTAGTAAAAAGGACCCCTCAAGGTCTGTCGCTAAATATTATCAGTGCACAGTCAGTTTCAGCACCATCAAAGAGTTTTCATGGAGTTGGAGGATGCTCCCCTCAGTGCCAACATTCAAATAATTTCCTGAAGAATGGGTAAAGACAATGACTAGAAGTTTCATGCCAACAGAAGAAGCCATTGACTTCTGCTGCTGTTGTTGGTTTGAGTCCAATGACTATTGTC
Organism: Microcaecilia unicolor; assembly: GCF_901765095.1. Lineage (NCBI taxonomy): Eukaryota > Metazoa > Chordata > Amphibia > Gymnophiona > Siphonopidae > Microcaecilia > Microcaecilia unicolor. The sequence continues at coordinate 503,240,812 of NC_044032.1, forward strand.
ATACCTGAGTTAGTCTAATTCCATCGACAACTTCATTGAATTCTCCTTGAGAAAAATTTGTTGAAGCTTATTTTACTGGCATGAGACAAGAAGAATTTCCACCCATTCTAACAATGGAACCAGATGTTTTAATCATAATTCCCAATCTATTAAGACACCAGAGTCAGAATATTCTAATTAAATGTTAAGGATGCAATTGACAGCACATAAGCAAGAAAAATTAGGCTGCCTTCTGCACAAAGCCACATTTTTTTTGCCAGTGTCCCCACGCACATCACATCATGACATCTTTACTCACTGATGTCAAATCGGCACTGATTGGTTTTTATACAGCATGTGAAAATTCTATATATAGTGTGGAACAAAGGTAGGTGTATTCTAAAAACAGCACAGATTTTTAGGCAGATTACATGACTCATGAAAACCACGATGCTAAGCGCGATTCTATAAAGGCCACGTGAGGAGGAGTAGCCTAGTGGTTACATAAGTATCGCCATACTGGGACAGACGAAAAGTTCAGCATCCTGTTTCCAACAGTGGCCAATCCAGGTCACAAATACCTGGCAAGATCCCAAAAAAGTACAAAACATTTTATACTGCTTATCCCAGAAATGGTGTATTTTCCCCAAGTCCAATTTTATAATGGTCTATGGACTTTTCCTTTAGGAAGCCGTTCAGGGTTGAAGAATGGAGTATTGTCACCTCGTATGACAGATCATCAGGGAAGTAGAAGGGAATAATTGCTTTTATTTCCTTCCATATTAGAGTCCAGAAGGTGCGAACATGAAAACATTCAAAGAGAAGGTGCCTTAGATTGCCATTAGGAGCCAAACAGGACCAACATTTTGAAGATGTTGATCTGGTTAATTTTGCCAGTTTGGAAGGAGTCCAATAAGCTCTGTGAAGACCAAAAAAAATGATTATTGGGTTATGCCTGCAGAAAGAGTGGGTCTGTTGGATTTAGACCAAAAGGTTATCCAATCAACATCTCTCTGATGATAGCACAGATCTGATTCCCTTTTTTGTTGGAGTTCAGAACAGTGGTTTGAGAAGGAGTCATGAATACATTTGTTACCCGTTAAGATAGTACGGCAAAAGGTAGTAAGATTAGGTGTGACATTCTGACCAACCAGGTTGTGTGACAAATCTTGAGAGATATTAGCATAAGCCATGAATCAGCTTCAGTTACAGTCAAATTATACAGCAGAACTTATATTATCACATAGTAATTTGAGAGAATGACCGTATACCTTTTTCCTGCCAAAGCGGCCAGTTGAGAACTGAATTATTAAATTTTAATGGAAGTGTTAAACCATATGCTGACATCAGAGATTGGTATATATAGTTTAATTATTTTTCTCATAGTAGTTTTAATTAAACACATACCAGAGGGTTATGAGAATGTATCCATTGAGGGGAGGAGATGAAGAGGAAAAGGATAAATTAAATGTTTCTCAAAATCAAGCCATCTAGGGAGATTCTGACAGTTATCTTCATGGAACCAATATGCCTGAGACAATCTAAATGCCAGATGATAAGCTTTAAAATCTGAGAAATTAATACCTCCATTAGATTTATACAATTTAAGTTTCTGAAGAGAAATTCTAGGGGGTTTGTGCTGCCATAGAAATCTAGAGAGCTTGCTTTTCTATTTTTTTTATATTATGAAGAAGGGAAAGGAAAAGGTACCATGCTGAAAATATAGTATAATTTAGGAGTGAGAATCAATTTTATTGCCTCATACCGATCCAACCATGAGAGATATAATGGATTCCATCTATCCGGAGTAGAATCTACTGTGGATAGAAGAGCTCAAATCCGACACCAACCGTATTATCGAAACAAAAGATGGACGCCCATGTTTTTTGAAAATACAGTCTGGCCGACCCCTTCGCATATCCGTCATCGGAGATAAGCACCCATGGAGATGGGTGTTCGCGTTCGATTATGCCCCTCCAAGTCTTCCAAGAAGAGCTAGTCCATTATTAGCTTTTCCAGTAAGTACTAACCACATTATTATAATAGCCAATCAGTGTTAACCATAATATAATCATATATCCAATAAGTGTGATTATTGTCAGATTACCTATGCATGACCTGTTATGTTAATGAACGTATATAAGTGATTGTATTTCCTACTTCTTTGGAGACAGTCACAGCCAGTACCTTTGTGCAAGCAGGGCTGCTCTCCCATGAGAAACTAATCAATTGTATCTGCATTGGCAAGTAATAATAAAATAATTGTTTTTCTTATAAGGAATAAATCCTATTGCTTTCTCATACATAGCCTTGGGTCTTTTATCTCTGCAAATTGGCTTTGGCTGTACTCTCATGAGAAATTACTATTTGTTATCTATGCTTGGTAAGTAATAAACAATTGCATTTCTCATACCTACGTAGCCTTGGTTTATTTATTCCACCTATTAGGGGGTGGCTGGTCCATACTACTCCAGTAAGGGATAAATAAACCTAAATAATTCACGTCCCACAGGGCATCCATGGTCACCACAGCAGGTTTTCTGTTTCCCCCGATTCCCATGGAGGCAGCTCCCAGATTAGAGGGAGATGAAGGCTTGTTTGCCTGCATATCCCTTGTTATCTCCACTTCTGGGGTTGAGGTAGTGGCGGGTCCTCCTCCAGGTGCTTGGGAGATCAACTCCACTTCGGGCGTCTCAGGGCGCTGCTCCTCTGCCAGCACCGAACTACTTCCAGGTCGTGGGGGAGCTGTGTTCGAGGGAGGGCTTAACGAAGCCCCCTCTATGCTGTGATCCGCCAGCGATAGCGCGGATCCAATCAAAGCGGGTGTCGGCATTTCCAGTGTCTGAACGCTGAATGTGTACAGAGTCGTCTGTCGGAGAGTAGGGTTTCCTCCACAGTTAGAGGAGGATTGTACCCTGGTTTTCCCTTTTCTCCATGAAAAATCCGGGGAAAAGCTCTGCTTCATCAGATGCGTTCGTGCAGGGTCAGGAGCTCAGGTATGTACAACCGCTCTAGATGCCACCTTGTCCCCACTACTGTGATCAGTTCTTTTATTAAATACAGTTTTATTTCCACCTTTTTTCGAATGATAGCTTTTACTTACTCTTTCATTGATTTTTATACCTACTTTTGTGAAACAAAAGAAGGAAAAAAGTTGCATATCTCAGAAGACAGTTGAAAGGACCAAGCTAAGATATGTTTTAAGAGAGCACCACAATTATCTTTATATATTATTCCTAAAATGGAAAGTTTTGCAGCCTATCTTTCATAATGAGTTTTACCTTCCTCTTATATAACCCTAGCAGCCCCCATAATTCCTGAAATTGTAGCTTGCCAGCTTTTGCTTGTTTTCTTTCTTTCATTTTGTAAAACAAAACAAGACAATTTTAGAAAGGGCTGTTTGGAGCAATTTACTTCAATCTCAGTCCCCCTAGGGGATTGTGTCATTTTCATGAAGTTTCAGTGCTATTCTGGAACCCCTGCTGCTGTGCAAAACTCTTGAAAGGATGCTGAAAAAGTAGCTGTAGTTTCAGTAAATATAGCCTTTGTAAAAATAAATATGTTTGGTAAGGTTCTTGTTAGATTGCACCCAGGTGTATTGTGTAATATCGTTCTGTACTTATACCATCCTTTGAAGACAGTACTAATGTGAGAGAATTAAATAACATGGCTAGTACTTGGTAGTCTTCACTGTGTTAGACTAGTAGAAGGTTGCTAAAGCAAAAATGAAATTCTAATAGAAGTGAAGTATATAGGTGCTATGTGACTCGTTTGGAAGAGAGACAATATTTTTAGTTTACTTATCCTAACTAAACAGTAATGGGGCAATTCTATCAAGAGGTATCTAAAACAACGTGACACTTGCACACGTCATTGGTGCAAATAATTAGCAGTGATGTGAGTACTGTTTATGTTATTTCATGAGGTAATGCCTAAGTGCTGTGGAGGAGCATTTTCAAAAGGATGTCTTAGTACCAAAAAAGTCCATCTCATAGCCTTTTTTGAACAGGGAAAATGTTTGAAAATACATGAGAAGGATGTCCTTACACAGGAGATAGAACTTTGTAAGTCTAAGCACTTTGAAAAAACTCCTCTATGTATGTTACTATCAAATAGATTCTTACAGTGAGTTCAAATAGCACACAAATGCTCTCACATACATTTATGCCTGTAAAGAATGTGTATTGTGTAAATATACAAGTATTCTCTCCTTGGGTATGAGCATATTTTATAAAATACCTTAGTCGTCACTACTGCTTTCCTTCATCTGGTTTTCTGTGGGGACCATTCATCTTTCCCTTTGGTCTGACGAGAGATTACAGCCATATTGCTTTGAAAATGAGACCCCTGGTAACACAGAAAGTGGTGGTAAATAAAGACCTGAACAGTCCATCCAGTCTGCCCAACAGTCACATTCAGTCAATTCATGATTAAACCAACAATGAACATGATATTATATACTTGCTTATGATCTTTCTTTGGTGTTTTGGGGACATAGACTATAGAAGTCTGCAAGGCTCTGTCCTTATCTTCCAACTCAGCCTATCCAAATCTGTCTTGCCATTTGTGGGACACAGACCGTAAAAGTCTGCCCGACACTGTCCTCATGTTCCAAATTACTGGAGTTTACACTGAAGCTCTCTCCAGCCCATCTTAAACCAGATTGCTATATGAGGGATTCATAAAGCCAGTCCAGCACCGGCTTTAGTTGATCTAGCCAGAGTTGCCATCTAATCACCACTTGACATGTAAACTCATATGCGCCTATGCTGCCTTGGTAAAATTGAAATGGGAGTCTTTTTAGACTTTTTATATAAGTGCTTTCTTATAAAATTACCCCTTTTTAGACTTTTTACATTGGTTCTTTCTTATAAAATTACCCCCAATAAGCCTATCCAGATCCCATAAAAATTAGTTCACTCTTTCTATGCACCTATTTATGCATGTATACCCCTGTGCAATTTAATATGAACCCTTTCCCACATGTAAAACATGGAAAGAGCTTTATAAAAGCACCTTCATTATGTGTAATCCCCTTATTTGTATAGACCAAGAAGCCCTGAAAGAGCTTGCTACAGCCTTGGGAAAAGAGTAAAATGCTCCTATACCCAGGAGACCACAATCTTTTAAATAGAAAAGTTTTCACATGATGAAAATTCCAAAATAAAAATCATTTTTATGAACACAAAATGAAACGACAAAGCAGTGCATGCTTCCCCATGTCTGTCTCAATAGCAGAGTATGGGCTTTTCCTCCCGGAACTTGTCCAAACCTTTTTTAAACCCGGAATTCATTGCCGGAGAACGTGGTACGGGCGGTTAGCTTGACGGAGTTTAAAAAGGGGTTAGATAGATTCCTAAAGGACAAGTCCATAGACCGCTATTAAATGGACTGGAAAAATTCCTCATTTTTAGGTATAACTTGTCTGGAATGTTTTTACGTTTGGGGAGCGTGCCAGGTGCCCTTGACCTGGATTGGCCACTGTCGGTGACAGGATGCTGGGCTAGATGGACCTTTGGTCTTTCCCAGTATGGCACTACTTATGTACTTATATGCTAACCACTGTTACTACATCCTCTGGCAAAGAGTTCCAGAGCTTAACTATTTGTTGAGTGAAAAAATATTTCCTCCTATTTGTTTTAAAAGTATTTCCATGTAACTTTCTTGAGTGTTCCCTAGTCTTTGTACTTTTGGAACGAGTAAAAAATTGATTTACTTCTACTAGTTCTACACCACTCAGTATTTTGTAGATCTCTGTCATATCTCCCCTCATTTGTCTCTTTTCCAAGCTGAAGAGCCCTAACCTCTTTAGCCTTTCCTTATATGAGAGGAGTTCCATCCCTTTTATCATGTTGGTTGCTCTTCTATGAACCTTTACTAACTCCGCTATATCTTTTTTGTGATACGGCAACCAGAACTGAACGCAATACTCAAGGTGAGGTTGCATTATGGAGCAATATAGAGGCATTACAGTATTTTCAGTCCTATTCATTATCCCTTTCCTAATAATTCCTAGCATTCACTAGTTGCCACCTTACATTGAGCAGAAGATTTTAGTGTATTATCTACAATGACACCTAGATCTTTTTCTTGGGTGCTGACCCCCTAGGTGGATACTAGCATCCGGTAGCTATGATTTGGAGTATTCTTTCCAATGTGCATCACCTTGCATTTGTCCACATTAAATTTCATCTGCCATTTGGATGCCCAGTCTTCCAATTTCCTAAGGCCTTCCTGCAATATTTCATTGTCCGCTCATGTTTTAACAACCTTGAATAGTTTTTTGTCATCTGCAAATTTAATCACCTCACTCGTTCCGATTTCCATATCATTTATAAACATGTTAAATAGCACCGGTCCCAGTACTGATCCCTGTGGCACTCCACTGATCCCTGTGGCTCATCCATTGAGAGAAATGACCATTTAATCCTACCCTCTGTTTTCTGTCCAATAACCAATTCCTAATCCATACCAGAACATTGCCTCCTATCCCATGATTCTTTAATTTTCTTAGGAGTCTCTCATGTGGAACTTTATCAAAAGCTTTCTGAAAATCTAGATATACTACAACAAAATGCTCACCTTTATCCACATGTTTATTCATGTTTTCAAAGAAATCAAGCAAATTGGTGAGGCAAGACTTCCCTTGGCTGAACCCATGCCGACTGTGTCCCATTAAACCATATTTATCTATGTTTTTCATAATTTTATTCTTTATAATAGTTTCCACTATTTTGCCAAGCACTGACATCAGGCTTACCGGTCTGTAATTTCCTGGATCACCCCCTGGAACCCTTTTTAAAAACTGGCATCACATTGGCCACCCTCCAATCTTCAGGTATTACAGACAATTTTAATGACATTACATATTACTAACAGCAGATCAGCAATTTTAAGCTTGAGGTGATTTACTACTTTTTAATTTGTCAATTTGGCTCAGTACATCTTCCAGGTTCACTGAGATTTCGTTCAGTTCCTCCACATCATCACCCTAGAAAACCATTTCCGGTATAGGCAGATCTCTTACATCTTCTTCCGTAAAGACTGATGCAAAGAATTCATTCAGTTTCTCCGCTTTGGCCTTGTTCTCCCTGAGTGCCCCTTTTGTTCCTTTGTGATCTAACGGTCTCACTGATTCCCTCGCAGACTTTCTGCCTCTGATGTACTTGAAAAAGTTGTTACTGTGAATTTTAGCCTCTTCGGCAAGTTTCTCTTCATATTCTCTTTTAGCCTCCTTTATTAATGCTTTGCATCTGATTTGCCAGTGCTTATGTTGCTTCTTATTTTCTTCATTTGGGTCCTTTTTCCATTCTTTGAATGACATTCTTTTGGCTGTAATAGCCCAAATCCCACCCCCAGCATGCACTTGACATGCCCCCTTCTGATTTGGATGCATTGCAGACAAACTGCATTGAAAAATGTGTTAAAATTGTGTTTCAAAAATAGCAATTTGGATGTTTTGTCAAAAAAGAACCCCACCCTTGTGCTGCTTTGTGCCACTTTTTGGATGTTTTTCTGTTTTGAAAATGATCCCCTAAATATATTAATTTAAATTAAATTTTGTGTGCAGCAGACTACATGTGAAACTTTTCAAAAGGGACCTTTGAGTGCAAAAAAAGACAAAAAATAAAAAAAAAACCTGAAATGCTTACAACTGAATCCCTGTTTGCAAAGATTTTTGCAGTTCTTTCATCAGCATTCTAGTGTGAAAAAGAATTCAGCATCTTACTGCTAGGACCACATACATGCATACTTCGACATGTGTAATAGGATGAATTTGTAATTAGGCATTCTATGTTGTATTCTTTTTTATTAATATCCTTGCAGACATCAGTTCTTTTTAAAAAGTATTACTCCACTTCATTGAAATCACTGTTTAATTAAAGATTTCCAAAGAGAGAGTTTCTCATTTCATGGGCCACTGCCATTTTTTCTTCATACGCCATTTTGTTGTGGCAGGGATACCAACATTGTGCATGGCTTGTCATTCCTTCTATGAATATATGTAAATTAAAAAGATAAGGATTCAGTGCATGTTGGCTGTCACTGTATTACGGAAATCAGGCAAGCACTGCTCTTGTATTTTGTAGGTAGTGAGCAAACATTATTTTCTTCATCAAGTAATGTACTTTCCACTTAGGGGATAATTCTATAAGGAGAATGTCAACATTAAGGTGCCAAGAATACATGTGGATGACCAGAATACCAGCATATATGCACACATGTACACATAAGTGCATAAATATCAATATTCCAGCTACATGTTATTCTAAATACTGGCACCTAAATGTGAAGGTGCATAGTTTCAAGGTGGGTGAGTATATGGACAAAGTCTGGGTAGCATGATCAGTTACATAAATCACAGAATACAGTAGAGTCTCGATTATCCTATGTAAACAGGACTGACAGCTTGTTGGATAATCGAAAAGTCGGATAATACAAAATAAGTGGGTAAGAGATAAAATAGAAGTACATTGAATGCTGTTTCAAAAGAGGAAGCAGTAAAAAAGAGTTTAAAAGTTAAGGCCCTGTTTACAAAGGTGCGCTAGCGTTTTTAGTGTGTGCTAACCGTGTAGACGCACCTAGAAATATAGGCATCTACACGATTAGCGCGTGTTAATTTTTAGCGCATGCTACAAACTCTAGTGTGCCTTTGTAAACAAGCCCCTTAATGTGTCCCAAGAATCTTACCTAGTACTGCTGTCTTTTAGCTATTACCTGATGCCAGGAAAAACCTGCACACATCTCAGTAACAATAAAGTGATGTCACCTAGGTACAATTACAATTTATTAAACTTGATATACTGCATGTCTATAATAAAAAAAATCGATGCAGTTTACAACAAATATAATCCTGGCACGAACTCCAAAAACAAAAGAACTCATCCTAGTAGAAGTGAGGCAGGCCCTTGAGGAAGCAAGAAGTTTAAGCAGTTGTACATGTGAGGAGCGCAGTGCCCCACTCAGAGAGTAAAGTTGGATCAATAAACCCAAATACTCCAGCATCCTGTCATATAAAGCTTTTTGAGATAAAACCAAAAGCTTATATTTTATCTGATACTCTACCGGAAGCCAGTGACACTTAAGGAAAGTAGGAGTAACATGTTCCCTTTTCATCAAACTGGACAATAACTGAATTCCCGCATTTTGCATGGTCTGCATGCATTTTACCAAAGCCCGATCAAAACCAGAGTACACCACATTTCCATAATCCAACCCTGAGACAAACAGAGCCTGTATGGGAATTATTCTCAGCAAAGAAATGTCTCCCTACCTGAAACATTCGCAGGCTATAAAAGCCAATCCTAACCGCTCTCGCCACCTGGTGGTCAAACCTTAAGTATGCAAACCCCCAGGTGTCTACAGGACTCTACTGTCTGCATCTGCTTCCCCTACAAATCAGGCTCCACAGAAGGACAAGGATAATGCCCTACCAACCAACAGGCCATGGTTTTATCCATATTTAAAACCAACCGATGTTTCTGCAACCAGGAAGACTGCCCAAAGGCAATCCTGCAGTGGAGAAAGATCCAACTCAGCTGGAGACCTATAGCATACCACCAAGATGTCATCTGCATAAACATACGCTTCAACCTCATAGCTCTGTATCAAAGACACCAATGGTATTAAAAAGGTATTAAATAATAAGGGGGACAGTACCAACTCCTGGGGAACCCCACAGCAAAGATCGTAACACTTTGAACTAGACAATTTAGTTTGCACAAAAAATGTTTGCTCTGCCAAATAGGAGCTAAACTTCTGCCATACCTGACCAATAACACCAATCCTGATCAACCTATCTAACAATGGCTAATAATCAAGCAAATCAAATGTTGCAGCTACATCAAGAGACACAGCCAGGACCACTTTACCCAAATCTATGGCACATCTAACATCATTTAAAAACTGAATTAAAAAAAAGTGTCAGTGCCATGACCCATCCAAAATCCAAATTGGTAAGGATTCAAAGCTTGTATCACTTCCACATGATGCACCAAATCTTGAAATACAATCCGTTCTGTCAATTTAGCCAGCAAATGCAAATTAGATCTTGGCTGGTAGTTGATAGGATCAAAAACATCCTTACCCTCTCCCTTATGTACAGGACGAACAACTGCCCGCTTTCAGAGAGATGGTACATATCCCTCAGACAAACTCTTACAAATCATATATTAACAGAAGCAGCCCATGCCTGATGATGGCACCCATGCTGATGGTGGTATGTTGGATAATCTAGAACACACTGGATAAGTGAAGGTTGGATAAGCGAGACTCTACTGTATTATAATTTATGCATGAGTTTTAGCAATTTAGGCATAAGTATAATTGGTCACATCTAAACTATAGGAGCCCCTTTTATAGAATCACCCTCATATTGCCTTATTATCTATTTTAAAACTATCTCAAAAGACCTATAGCAAAACTAACAGGAAAAAAAAAGAGAAGGTAAAATTGACTAATATTTTCCCAGTATATCTCAACACTATCATTTTATGCAGTACTGACAAAAGAGATCTCTACAAAATTGCACCATGTATCCCTCATGCCTTACAGCATATAGTTATACAGACACAATGTAGCATTGCTATAAAGCAAATATCAATTGTAGTCACATTGCTTTTAAAGTTTATCCTTCAAGCTGTTTCATTGAAGAGACTGTTGTGTCATTTTCACTCTATCACAACCTTCAAAGTGGCAAATGTCCTTACTGAGTCTTTCAGAACAGTAGCATTTTAATGCAGGTTGCAGATCTAGCAGCTGCTGCTAACCTTAATAAAATCATGGAAGTGTTGTATTTGGAAAGGTAGAGCAAGCACTTTAATCATAAAAACTGTTCTCATAGCAAGCAATAATCAAAAGGTTTATGCAAGAAAATGTGTTTTTACCATAAGGAAACCCTATACACTTATACATGCTATTCAGAGTACTTTTTCCTGCAGGAAAATAGGGATGGGGGGTAAGTAGAGATGTAAATACATGCAAAGATGTTAGTGCAAAATCTCTGTGAGTATTTTTATGCCTATACCTTATACCTGCTGCAAAGCAGGCCTGAAGCCTGTGTTCCATCATTGGTCTGCATTTTCAAAAGGAAACTCTACAGGGAGTTTCCCTTTGAACATGAGTTTGAATGTCCATGGAGTTCAATTATTACCACTAAGCAACATAGTAAATGATGGCAAAAAGGTCCAGTCTGCCAGTGCAAGCTACCCAGTCATTCCTGTCCCAATAATCAAAGCACAATTTCAGAGGTAACTTTGCTTTGAATATTGTCTCCTCAAAAATCATTAGCAGAAATTTTGGAAATGCTTACTCTTCAGGTAACTGTTTTACCTAAAACCACTTGCACAGGATTAAACAAACAGTACAAAATATGGACATTGTTCAGTCTACTACTACTACTACTACTTAACATTTCTAGAGCGCTACTAGGGTTACGCAGCGCTGTACAAATTAAACAAAGAAGGATGGTCCCTGCTCAAAGGAGCTTACAATCTAAAGAACGAAATGTCAAGTTGGGGCAGTCTAGATTTCCTGAGAAGAGATGAAGTGATTAGGTGCCGAAGGCGACATTGAAGAGGTGGGCTTTGAGCAATGATTTGAAGATGGGCAGGGAGGGGGCCTGGCTTATGGGCTCAGGGAGTTTGTTCCACGCGTGGGGTGAGGCGAGGCAGAAAGGGCGGAGCCTGGAGTTGGCGGTGGTGGAGAAGAGTACTGAAAGGAGGGATTTGTTTTGAGAGCGGAGGTTACGGGTAGGAACGTAAGGGGAGATGAGGGTTGAGAGGTAAGGAGGGGCTGCAGATTGAGTACATTTGTAGGTTAGTAGCAGAAGCTTGAACTGAATGCCGTACCTGATCGGAAGCCAATGAAGTGTCTTGAGGAGAGGGGTGATATGAGTGTAATGGTTCAGGCTCTGCCATCTCCTTGCCCACAGAAATAAAGCACCTAGACTGGGAAGGCACTTATGTTGCATTTATGTACTGTACCTTTATAAAATCGCTGACTTGACAGCTCCCACACAAAAGGCATTAACCCCCTCATTCTATAACTTGGCACTTAAATTTGCATGCTTGAAGGTACAGAATATTAGCACTTCTGCTAGTAAATATACACTTTTATGTGTAAATGCTAGGTGAGGACTCAGTGCTATTCTATAAATAATCCCCTCAATATTCAAAAGTATTTAACTGCATAGGATTGGAACCTGGCCGATTAAATGCTCCATAACTGGATATCCGGCGATATTCCACAGGGGATAGCTGGCTATCTCCCGCTGAATATCATCGGTTAGTGGCTAGCAGATAGCTGGTTATATTAGCTGACATAACGGGCTATTCGCTGATTTTCAGCTCCACTTTGATGGCTATATTTGGCCGTGTGAATATGTGGGATATCTTTGGCTGGTTAGAAGATAATCGGCTAAGGCTGAATAGCAACATAGCCAATTATCTTGTAACCACCCAAAAATAAACCGGATATTCAATGCTGGTCACCGGAAATGGCCCTGCACTGAATATTGGGGTTTAGCGGTGACCGCGGGAGTTAGCCGGGCTGTGTTCTGAATATCAATATGCACCACTTACTTAGGGTTCCTTTTACAGAGCGGCAGTAAGCCTAATGCGGGCTTGCCGCTCGCTCTTTTGTGACTACCGCCGGCCCAATGCAGCCACCAGTGCTAGTCCCACTCTGAGTGCGCACCATTACCGGGGGGAAAAAGAAAACCCCTGGAAATGGCTAACGTGGTGGTAACCCAGTGGTAATCGGGCATCGCCAAGTGCTGCCTGGTTACTGCCAGGTTAGCACCGGAGCCCTTATCGCCACCTCAGTGGTTGGTGGTAAGGGCTCCTTGCGGCATGGCTATGTGGTGGAGTTATCTCACCGCATGGCCATTTTTTTCCCGGGTTTTACTGGCTGCTGGAAAAAGGGCCCTGGTGTGCAGGAAAAATGCCCCCCACCACCAGCGCAGGACCCTTTTCCCCACAGCTTAGTAAAAGGACTCTTTAGTGTGTAAATCCACACCACTAGCATTAAACATGCCTCTACCCCCCCCCCCCCACCTATCTTCATCCCATCCTTCTCTATAAAATCGTATTATCTTTGTGATTCTTTTTACTCATATATTGTATTACCTCTATGATACTTTGTACCCATACATTGTGTTATCTCTGCAACACTTTGTACCCATACATTGTAAGCCACACTGAAGCTGCTATCGAGTGGGAAAGAGTGGGGTATAAATGCTATAAATAAATAAATGCAAGGGGTAATTCACAGGGGTGGGTCATGGGTGAAACTAACATTTACACATATAACTTACAGAATACTGGAAGTTACATACTTAAGTGCTACTGACATGGCAGAAGTGAAGGCACTTAAATGTAGGTACATTGATGCCGACTTACACTAGTTATTCTATAACAGAATCTTGGCGCTGGGATGCTGTTAAAGAATTAGCACTCAGCATACTGAAACCAGGCTCCTACACTGTGACACCCAGTTATAGTATTTGCCCCCAGAGGGCACCTATTTGAAGCCTATCTTATAAAGCAGAGGCCCACGCAGATCAGAATGGGCTAACACAGACAAATGGTGGCACAGGCCATTGCCCAGGAAAGAGGGTGCATTTACAAATCAATGGTGGTCGGCAGGAATGATCCCCAGTCACTCCTGCCCTACTGGTGCTGGGATCCAAAATGGCACTGGCAACCCCTAGAGGTAGTCTTATGGTACTGACGCTAGGATTCATTTTTCCATATAAAGGTTTCCTTTGAAAAAGTGGAATATAAGCTTTAATGTTTAATCAGATCCATTGGGCCCCAATATTAAAAAAAAAGCTGAGCTTCTAAATGTGTTCCCTATTTTCAACTGAAATTCTTCTTAATTTAAGAGTTTAGTTATGCTTATAAATTTAAGCCTGCCCTTCATTTGCCTAGCTTTATGAGCCTATTGTTGAATATTTGTTCTAAGCTCCTAACTTATTTTTCCCTCTTCCTAAATCCACCTCTGTTGCCACCCCTTTTTTGTGCTCCTAAATTTAGGAGTTAAGTGAAATTTTGAGCATAAAGTTATGCACTTGCCCTATTAAATTTTCAAAGAGGCCATTTACATTACTCTGTTTCTGCTACAAGCAACTAGGTAGGGCCACAGCTTGTGGTTCTTTGAATTCCTTGTATTTGGTGAGCAAATATTTCCACTTAGACACCCAGTGAATATAAATCATACTTATTTTTTATTAGCAGCAGATGAGAATTCCAGAAAATGGGTGGATATTCAGGGGCAGCTAATTATTCAGAATTCCGGTGGTACACAGTTGTTTTACAGGTAATCACAGCAGGTGATAGCAGGATTAGAGAGTAATAATCAGCAGGTGCCTCAGCATAATGCTCAGCAGGAGTTGCAGAAGGCAGGCACAGAGGAGGGCTGTTCAGTTATCTGTCCTGCTCCTGGGGAATTCTGGAGCAAGACAGGTCACAGACACCAGTTCTGAGGCCATGCACATGCTGGTTGCTGATGTCAGAAAAGGCCAAACAGAGTCCCTGCAGATTTTGTTGCAGGCTACCTACGACTGAATTGTTACAGTGAAGTCCTGATGAAGAGTCCCAACAAACAAACTCACGATAGAGATCTTAATTTCTCAAGAGGCTGGTGTTTCCTCTAGTGAATCAGAAAAATACAGAAAATAGATAGTATATGATGTTCAGACATCTCTGGGAAAGCAGAGGTATTCTGTGTTGTTATGTCTTGTAGTGCCAGGTTTCAGGGCCACCGAGAGAGGGGGGGCAAAATTCCCCGGGCCACCAAGGAGGGCCCAGCGCCAGAGTCTCTCACCCTTTCCTGCTTCCAGGCCGCTGGCGCCGCAGTCCCATCTCCAGCTACCTACCCTCAGCTCCCTTCTGTCTGTCGTCCTACCCCCTGCTTTAAAAAAAATCTCTAAAGCAGCAGCGCAGCACATTCTCTGCGAAAGCAACAGAGTGCCTCGGGCGGGCCTTCCCTCACTGTGTCCCGCCCTCCTCTGATGTAACTTCCTATTTCCGCAACGGTGGGACACAGTGAGGGAAGGCCCGCCTGAGGAGTAACATAGTAACATAGTAACATAGTAGATGACGGCAGAAAAAGACCTGCATGGTCCATCTAGTCTGCCCAAGATAAACTCATATCTTGAATTTGTACCTGTCTTTTTCAGGGCACAGACCGTATAAGTCTGCCCAGCAGTATTTCCCGCCTCCCAACCACCAGTCCCGTCTCCCATCACTGGCTCTGGTACAGACTAAGTCTGCCCTCCCCTATCCTAGCCTCCCAACCACCAACCCCTCTTCCCCCCACCTGCTCCGCCACCCAATTTCAGCTAAGCTTCTGAGGATCCATTCCTTTCGCACAGAAGGCACTGCGCCTGCCGCTTTAGAGATTTTTTTTTTATTTAAATGAAGGGGGTCGGATGGCAGGCAGAAGGGAGCAGAGGGTAGGTAGATGGAAACTAGGAACTGCGACGCCGGTGGCCTGGGAGCAGGAGAGGGAGGTGACAGAAGTAGCGATTGAGAGGTGGGGGGATCCTTGGGGGGGCAGGACGGGGCAGCAACAATCCTGGTGGGGGGCTGTGGCAATCCTGCAGGGGGCGCAGCCTTGCCCCAGGCCCAGCTCAGTCTCTTGGCGGCCCTGCCAGGCTTGACTGATAAGGAAGGGGCACAACATCTGTTACTGTCTGGGACATTAGACAATAGAGGGCTTCCCTGTAACAATAACATGTAGTAAAAGTCTCAGCTAGAGCAGAAAAATATGTGGTTTAAACAGACAGTGCTTCTAACAATTAGATAGGAACCACAAGCCTGAATCTCACTCCAAAATATGGCAGGAAGTATCCAGTATGCATCACCAGTTTATGAACATAACTCTCAAAGTTAGAAGCAATGGTGTAGCTATGCCCACCCACCCGCTTTGGCCCACCCACCCACCCACTTTGGACTCAGGCCCACCCAGCAGTGACACAGCAACAATTAGGCTTGTGGGGATCCCCAAGTCCCACAAGCTGAAAACTCCCAGCATCTCTCCCTCCAGATCAGGGAACCACTTATCTCCACTCCCCTGAACCCGTGGTAACTTTAAGCAGCAACACATTAACCCCTACTCATGCCGGCCCGAACCTTCCTTCTGACACAACTTTGGAAGCTATGTCAGAGGCAAGGCTCAGAGCTGGAGCAAGAGCAAGGGGAATGAGTTGCTGCTCACTGTCAACGAAGACCAAAAGGCTTTAAAGGGACTGGGGGGTGGGGGGGGGGTGTAGAAGTGACCGCCAATCAGTCGGGGAGGAGGGGAGGGAGAGATGGTAGCCCAAGGGGCTGGGTTGACGTGTCCACCCAGTTTGGGCTCAGGCCCACCCAAAATTGGGTGTCTGGCTATGCCCCTGGTTAGAAGCATAAATTCTTTGAATATCGGTTGGTCACATACTTATCTAACTTTTGACTTTCAGTTACATTATTTTCTGCTGTAAATATTTATAGTATTTGCTTATTAAGGAATCGTTTTTGGTGCCATTAGTAAATGCTTCTGTTTAAATATAGCAGGGACTCTATCAATAGGACCCTGAGCAAACTTTTGAAAATGGGCCTTCCTGGTCTAATGGGACCTCCCCATTAGACAAGTCCAGTGGCACAGCTTCCTTAGCTCCTTGCCACCCAAGTTGCTTCCAGTCTACATCTTGTGTTTTATTTGATATCACTCTGGATTTTGTAGACCACTTGCTATCTTTCTTGGGGCCACTGTCTAGGGTGCACCTCTGATGGCTCTGCCCCTCAGAAATAGAAGTCCATGTCAGAAAGGGGTAGGGCCAGCAGAGCCATCAGCAGTGCACCCTTAAGATAGCAAATCTACACCTTTGTGATGCTTTTTTTTCTCTCGAAGCAGCAGGGTGGTGGGGGATGGGGAGAAGCCAGGAGGTAAGGAAGCTGCAGGACCAGGGGAGATGCTGGACTTGTGTACAGAGATGCTAAGGGTGGTCCATTCCAAAAAGTGAGATTGAAGGCCAATGAGTGAGGTTTTTCTCATGGTGCATTCAGGGTATACATTTGGCACAGTGGTGAAGGGACTGAGATCTGAGGAAGGGCTGCTGACAAGTAATGCCTTCACATGAACCTAAAAATGGATTTTTGTATGAGTGACATGTTACATATTTTAAACTCAATTACTTCAAGCACTTACCAACACTAAACCACACATACATCTATGGAAACAATTCAATTGTATTTAAAGATCCTTCAAGAGGCAGTGTCTCATAATTTAGACCTGAACAGACACTAGTCTGTTATAAAGACAACCGCCTCAACAGAAAGTGGAGGAGTGGCCTAGTGGCCTAGTGGTTAGGGTGGTGGACTTTGGTCCTGGGGAACTGAGGAACTGAGTTCAATTTCCACTTCAGGCACAGGCAGCTCCTTGTGACTCTGGGCAAGTCACTTAACCCTCCATTGCCCCAGGTACAAATAAGTACCTGTATACAATATGTAAGCTGCATTGAGCCTGCCATGAGTGGGAAAGCGCGGGGTACAAATGTAACAAAAAAATGAGATCATGCAAAATGTTCTAAACCCTGTCAGATGTTATGATAAACTAAAATTATATTAAAGTTTTGATGTCACCTCAGTAATGCCAACACACAATGCAAGAACACACTCAGAACCTTACCATACCAATAACAAGTTAAGTGCTGGCTCCACCCATGCTCTGCCCTTGGACTGCCTCTAACCTAGCTGATTTGTGCTTTGCTGGTCAGAGGAGACATTTAGTGGCACAATCCAGTTAAGAGATGCTGAATATCCAGGAATGGTCAGCCCAGCAGGGTTTAACCAGGCAGGGGCCTCTCCTGTCTGGTTAAACCTTTTTGAATATCAACACTTTTTTCTGCCTTTGAGCATTTTAGTTTTCCATTTACTTTGGTCCCAGTGTCTCTTTTCTGCTTTTCTAGTCTCTTTCTCTCTCTTCCCTCTTGTCCCCTCCCCCATGTCCAGCATGTCTCTTTCTCTCCCTCCCCCCAATTTCTCCTTGGATCTAGCATCTCTCTCTTTCTATCTTCCTCTGATCCCAGCTCCCCAACTCCCAGGAGTCCAGCATTTCTTCTTCTTCCTTCCTCCCCCTCCCTCCCTTCTCCCAAACTTGCCTTCATCCCATCGTCTTAGAAATAGGAAAGTGCACCAGAGGAGCGGGACGTGGCAGAGAGAAATCTTTGGTGCCAGCTAGAGGCAGCCTGTCTTAATCGCTGCTGATGCCAATCACCAAAGGCAGGTTTGAAGGACCATAGGGAGGGAGGAAAGAGAGAGAGAGAGAGAGAGAGAGAGAAATGCTGGATCTGCTGGTAGTGGAGGGGGAAGGAGAAAGAGAGAGATCGGACTTATGGCTATATTTACCAATAGGCAAATGGAAGGCTGGCCCCCTTTATGCAGGGGCCCGGGGCAGCTGCCCATTGGTAAAAGTGGCCCTTACATGCCTAGCTTAGTTTATGACTATAAATGGAGGTGGTGCGAAGAAAGAAACTTGGGAAGGAATGGTAGGCATTTTCACTGGCATGTATTTCTCTAGTTTTGTCCTATTTGAATTAACCTGCCAGTTTTATTAGTGTGCACAGAAAGGGGGAACAAGGAATAATGTCTGTTACCTCCAGGGAGGGGAGATTTCTTAAAGATAAGCCTAGTAAATTCTCATTTTCATCATTTTCTTCTATATTGGTTGGAGAAAAAAAAAGAAC
Organism: Microcaecilia unicolor; assembly: GCF_901765095.1. NCBI lineage: Eukaryota > Metazoa > Chordata > Amphibia > Gymnophiona > Siphonopidae > Microcaecilia > Microcaecilia unicolor. The sequence continues at coordinate 503,259,518 of NC_044032.1, forward strand.
AAAATGATAGAAAAGAACTGCTATTTAATGATTTTAGGTCAGCCTTTTTGCCTCCTCACCACCATGCTGCTCTCCACCGCATGAGGTGCTACCTCATGGCAGTCTCCCTTTTTTATTAGTAGCATGTGTAATTATTTTCCCTCTCACAACTGTTTTACAGCAGTCCCAGAAAACCAGTAGGCTAATTTCTTCCAACCTATTTGTAGAATGTACTTCTTTCAATAAATTCCTTAAATTCTCTGTGGTGATGAGGAAGATGTTCAGTCTGCAGTTTCTTCTTGCATATTGAAGGCTGTTATTTGATGTTAAAATTACTGGGGCGTAATCTAGCAGTATAATTAAACGAATATCACAGCGATCACCACATTTTTTTTTTCATGTTTAAGAATAAATATTATCAATACAATGAAATGAGTTACAAGGCTTCCAAAAAGATGATGTGGTCAAAAGACCAATGACCTCTTTTTTTCTTTTAACATATATATTAGGGAGGCAAGAGCCAAGCCTCTTCCCCTTGCAATAAAGATGCAATGGCATGGGAAGCTAGAGTCAAAGACAAAGCTACTCAGTGCTGCTTGGGTTCCAAGCACTGTCTCCGCCCCAATGCTGCTACCTGTTGGTGCTGTTGTGGAGTGGGGGGTGCGTCTCACCTTCAGGACACCTTTCTTCTCCAGGGCACTCTTCCTGGCAGCTGCACTCCTCTGCTGCCCATGCCACTGCCTTTACCTCTTCACTGCAGATCAGAGCTGCATTGGGAGAGGGGAGGGGCTGAAGGGCTGTAAAGAAGTCTCCAAAGTATAGCTAAGGCAGAGGAAACTTACATAGCTGAAAGTTGCAAATACAAAGTGGTTGGTCACATGAAGTAGTCCATCTATAAGGAAGTCAGCAACATATCCTTAGAAAGCAGAAGTACATTAACACCTGGTGTACATGTCTTTATAAACAGAGACTGACAGTTGCAATTTCAAATTCAGCTAATTTAGGATTTGCAGGTCCTAAAAAGGATGGTTGATCAATGCAACCTTCAGCTTCTGTTGGTCTCTTGAACAGCTGCCAGTTGCAGGCTTCCTCATTCGGGAGGCCCATTCTTCCTTTTGGTCTACTGATGCAAGCAGGGAGTAATGTCTATTTGTTCGTACTATGTTACAACTTCTTTCATAATGTCTAATGGAATTTGCTAAAGCTGGCATCAGTTAGTAACTCAGTAAAGACAATTTGTGAGATTTTCAGTTTAAGAGATTTTTAGTTCTATCTTCCTCAGATCCATACTACTTTAGCCTCTGAAAAAGCTTTGGCTATTCCAGTTTTTATTTTAAGGCAACCATTCTAGTTCATGTCAAGACACCAGATCCAAGGGTGGGTCGGGGGGGGGGGGGGGGGGTGAAGTTAAGATTCTGTTTTGAACAGACACATTGTCACTGGCTCCATTGGATTACCTTTCTACTTCCAAAACGGGGGAAAAGGCCAGATTCTACCAAACTTGCCAGCTCCACAGGGTCCACGACTGGTGCAGCAAGGTATCAGTTTGCCATTCGGGGCCTGCCTTCAATGTCATAGGAGTCAAGACATCTGAGCAGGATAGAGCATGGAAAAGGCACACCTGCTCTGAGTGACAGTGCTGTCTTGCTGAGCCCAGAGGATTAGAAGTTGTTCTCCCTTCCAGGAACTCATTTGCAAGCTGTGGGCTCTGTGAGTGAGCGGCTTCCAAATGGAAATGATATCACAATGATTGCAGATGCAGTGTCTTCCGGGAGCCACATTGGAACATTTTCAAGTTACATTAATGGTTCCTGGCTTTCCAGCTGACTATAGTGCCATCCAAGGTAAGTCCTGGAGAGTATTTGGCCAACTATCATTAATGTGGAAACAACAGTGGTCTAAACAGTGTTTTGGGATATGTGGGACAGAAGCATGAGAGAATAGATGGACTAAGTAAAGAGCTGTCAAACTGAAGAAGTATGACTGTTAAAGACTTGAAGGTGAAGGTGATAAACCATAATTTGAAGAGTTTAGAGATCTATACTAAAATTCTTTAATTTCCCTCAATCTCCTGTGGTGTCCTCAATAGACATACTCTATCGGTATTATAGGGAAGCATTACAGGTTCTCCTGAGTCTGTTCCAGTGATACCTAGAACAATATGGGGCTCATTTTCAAAACAAAAACACATCCAAAAAATACCTCATAAGATGGCAGAAGGGAATTTTTCTCTAACATCCAAGTCGCGATTTTTGACACCCCAATTTTAGACGATTCGCTCTACAGTTTATCTAAATTTCAAGGGGGTGTGTTGGAGGAGTGTTTTGGGTGGGACCTGTGTGAGATATGGGTGACACCAAAAGACAGACATTTTTCTGCAATAATGGGATGAAATGAAAATGTCTAGGGCAACAATTAAGACATTTTGTATACACCTGTTGCAATCACAACTAACAGGGGGATGATCAGAAGCAAACGCCGGCTCTAGAGGCTGTTTGCACCATACTAGCACCGGTGTTTGCTACCGCCCCATGATCAGAGCCCTCGAGCACGTGAAACAATACGCTCGAGGGCTCTGAATGCAAGTAGCATGCAAATGCCTGCTAATCAGGGCATTAGGTATTCCTCCCCAATGATCAGCAGCCATTGCACCAAAGATTGGGTTGCTGGCCGCGGCAAACCCTACACTAGCTCCAAGCTGGCGTTAGGATTTGAAGGTCATTGGGGAGGAATGGTGAGCCCTGTCCAGCATGCATTGGCAGGCCCCCATTCCTCCCAACAAGTAAACCTGCCAGCGACGGGGGCTGTGGGTCTGCTGGACTGCCGGTCCCCCCCGACGATCCCCCCCAATGATCCCAGGTTCAGGGAGGGCTCGAGATCTGGTGGGTCTCCAGCCCCCCAAACCCCCAGCAAATGGTCCCTGGTGGTCCAGTGGGTGCCGACCAAACCCCCTCCCCCAGCGGAAGGGGGGCGGGAGGTCCGCTGGACCGCCAGTCCCCCGATAATTCCCCCCCAGGTTGAGGCAGGGCTGGAGATCCGGTGGGTCTCCAGCCCTCCCAACCCCCCCCCAGCATTGAATAGGGTCCCTGGTGGTCCAGTGTCAATCCGCCCTCTCCCTACCCCCCCCCCTACTTTGGGTTGGAGGAGAGAGGTAGTCTGCCTCCCTCCTCTTCCTTCGACGCCACAAAATGGTGGCGCCCAGCCCTGCCCAGTTCATCCTGGGATGCACTGGGCGGGGCTACACAAGTAGGAGGATTGTGCTCAGGCACAATTCGCCTGCACTTCTACCCCATGATCAGCGATAATTGCATGCTTAAATTTGCATGCAATTATCTCTGATCATTGGTGTGGTAAAGCCCCGCGCTGTTCCAGTGCTATTTTAGAGCGCTGTTTGGAACAGCGCAGGGCTTTTGATCATCTGTAAGTAAGTGACCAAAAGGTGCCCTAAATAACCGGTGGAATTACTCCCACATTGTTCACTGACCCCCTCCAAGCCCTCTAAAGTGTGACAGTGACAATACATACCAAGCTCTATGACAGCTTCAGATATGATGGCCATTCCTATTAGAGCAGCAAGCAGGTCCCAGGAGTAGGCTAATGGTCAGTGCAGTGGACTGTAGAAAAGTGGACCCAGGCCTGTATCCCATGCTAACTGGTACATTTGTGGTGGAACATGTGAGTCCTCCAAAAATCATTAAATACCTACTGTGCCTACATACAGGTGACACCTACAAGCTTGAGAGCTATTGTAGTAGTATACAGTGAGGTAAAATCGGTATTTTCCTGTTCCTGGAGTGTTCACCATATATTATAAGGGGTAACAGTAAGATGTGTACCTAGGACCTTTTATGTGATGTCCACTGCAGTGTCCCCTAGGCTATCCCACTGCTCTGCTGTTATGTGGGTGTAACCAATCTACTAAGAATGATGGCTCCCAGACATCCCAAAGGCTGTTTTTTGGCTGTTTTATTTTCCAAAATGGTCCCAAAAGAAAAACACTATATAATGTGACTTTTTGTGTGCAAATCCGATCGTATTCTGTATTGCATGCGCAATTTAATTGGTTTAAATAGCTAATCAGCACCGATAATTGCCATTTAATAAGTGATTATTGACACTAATTGGCTTTAATTAGAATTTACGCACACAACTTTCTAAGCATATTCTATAAAGTGGTGCATGTAAATTCTAAGTTGCGGCTCTGAAAAGGGGGTGTGGCCATGGGAGGGGCATGGATAGGTCATGGGCATTCCTAAAATTTATGCACAGTGTTATAGAATTCACCTGCTTCATGTCTAACTTAGGTGTTGGCGTTTACGCCAAGTTTTACTTGGCGTAAATGGTTGCTACTAGATTTAGTTGCAGTGGATGGGTGTTAAGTGTATTCTATAAACTGCACCTAATTTTAGACATTGTTTATAGAATGCGCCTCGGTGGATTTTTTTTCAGTGCCCATTTTTTAGGCATGATATGTAGAATCTAGTCCAAAATATCTAGAAAAAGATGATTTTTCAAACAAAAAAGCCAGAAAATCTATGTTTCCTGCTCAATTTTTGAACATTTCTAGCAAAACATCCAAAATCAGGCTAAGATATTTTATTGAAAATGCCCCTCCACATATATCTAGATGAGTTCCTGGGGGAAATAAAAGGGAAGAACGGGGGAAGCTGAAGTATTCAAAGATAGTTGGATGTTTTTTGGACTGTTGGAGAGTTCTCAGCATGAATTGATTACCAGGCGGTCTCTCTTGGCTACTTTTGCTCTGGATTTAGACAAGATTTGGACACTTAGGATATATTTTAAGATGCAGAAAGTTAGCTTTCTGGGGAAATCAGTTTCTGTATTTCCTGATATTTCTCATGCCTTACAAGGAAGGCATAAAGCCTTTCTTGCTAAAAAGCAAAGTGTAATTATTTTGGGAACTAATTTGTGCTCTGTTTTACCTTGTTTATGTTTGATTAATTATCTTGCTGTCAAATTTCTATGATCCCCAGGAGCTACAAAATTTCCTAGATCACAGATCTGTGTTTAATTAATATGTGTTTCTTTTATAAGTACTTTTTAATAGTATCTGGTATGATGCATTTACCAATTAAAGTAATTCATTCCCACTCTGTTCTTATTTCTTTACTCATTGTTTTCCTTTTTTTTTTTTAATTAATGTTTGTAATATCAGTGTCTCATTTCTGTTGAACTGCCCTCCCCTTTTTATGGGCTTATATGTGTTACGGGAGTAGTATTTTCTAGTGTCTTTTATTGGAGATATATCCTATATTCAGCGTTATTTAAGCGGCCAGGAATGGTTCCTGGCCACTAAAATTGCGCATAGCTGGCTAAGCGCTAATATTCAGCATGAGCGAGCTGGTTATCTCCACTGAATATTTGCAAAATATAACCAGCTATCTGCAAATATTCAGATGCTGGCTAAGTTTAGCAGCCAAATTGGACCACCTAAATCAGTGGCGTAGCTATGTGTGGGCCTGGGTGGGCACCCATTGTTGGCTCAGGCCCACACAGTGGTGGCATCCCACATCAACATCTCTCCTCCTCCACGGCATCCCAGCATCTGCTCACCCATCGCTGAACCCCATCCCTCCCTGCTGTACCTTACAAGTGTTCCTGGCACCTGCAGTGATTTCATCATTTCCTGTCTGGCGGGATCCGGCCGATGGAAGCCTGCAGAGCTGGTGCAGGCAGCAATAATGAAGTCACTGCAGGCACCAGGGATGCCTGTAAGGTACACAAGAGAAGGATGGGGATCAGCGACGGGCAGGCAGATGCCAGGATGCTGCGGAGGAGGAGAAATGTTGATGTGGTGTAGGTGAAAAAAATCTATATATTTTTTAATATCTCCAGGGGGGCTGTGGATTACTGTGTCGTGCATGCCATGGAAGGGCCCATCCAAAATACTGGGTCTGGCTACGCCACTGGCCTAGTTATTTTTGGCAGCTATAAATTTAACCAGCCAGCGCTGAATATTAACTTAGGGCTTCTTTTACAAACCCACGCTACTGATTTTCAGTGCGGCAAATGAGAGGAAGACCATTCAATTCCTATGGGCTTCCTCTCATTTGCCATGTGGGAATTGCTAGCGCAGCTTTGTGAAAGAAGCACTTAGCCAGTTAAGAGTGAGCCAGAAAAAGAAACCCCGGATATTCAATGCCGGTGACTGGAAATGGCCCAGCATTGAATATCCGGGCAGGGCGCCTATCATGGCACTTATGCGGGCTGCTTCATGTGCTCTCTATATCAGCCTCATTGAATTTATTTATTTACTTGGGGGCTTTTTACCAAACTGCAGTAAAAAAGTGGCCTTAGCGCTAAGGCCATTTTTATTGCATGGGTAAAACGGCCAATTTTTCTATTCTTTGAATATATGGCCAAGTGTTAATTTTCCAATTAACATGTGAGCCCCATCAGCACCTATTTTGTAGGTGGTAAGGGCTCATGCTAATCATGCACTAATTATTTAGCATGTGGCAATGTAGCTGTGCTAACCAATTAGCGCAAAAGACGCCTACTTTCCACCCAAAGACCTGCCCCCTGTGCTAAAAAGTAAAATCTATATTTTAGAGCATGGAAAGCATGTGCTAATCACAAAATTACTGAGGGGCACCTGAGTGCGCCCCACTGTAAGTTCTTTTTTGCTGCAGTAAGCATGTGTTATTGCTTACTGCAACTTAGTAGAAGGACCCCTTGGTGTGATATTCCTGGACGCAGTATTTCCTTCTGCAAGTGTTCAATATTGTATTAAAGTTATTGAAAATTTCATAAGAAGTTAAAAAAAACCTGCAGGGGAGTCAAGATGGCCGCTGCATAGAGCCGGTGTAAGTACCGCTCCTGCTCATTTGAGTATTACAGGTTTTCTTCTTTCAATAATGCCGCATACTAAAAGAAAAGGGTCCCCTCACCCTCTGCTACCTCAACACCAACTCAACAGAGTTTGGAGCGATTCTTTGCACCTACCTCCCAATTGTTAAGGGGAGTCGATCCCGCTGTGGAGCAAGCTGGAGAAGCAGAATCTCCACGGGTAGAAGACTTTTCCCTTTCTCCACCATTGCAGTTACTTCTTCCGTGTCCGGCAACGTTAGCAGCCCCAGAGACAATCCAGCTCACCACCGGAAGTGTGGTTGGAGATGCGTCGAGAGAGGGACTCGAGCTGCTACGAACGACGCCGAGGTTAGAGACGCAAGTCTCAGGAAAAACTCCGGAGGTAAATCTAGATTTGATTTGGATGATGTTGAATAAAATGAACGAAACTCTTCTTAAGACATCAGGAGAAGTCCAGATCCAGAAAGAAGTAGAATCCCTTCAAGAATTTAAAAATATTGTAGGTAAATATAGTAATGATATTCATCGTAAGATTGAGCAAATTGAAAACTACAATAGAAGATTAAATCTACGTTTTTTGAATTTCCCAAAACTCCCAGGAAACTCCCCGTTTGATCTGTTCAAAAGATATTTAAATGAAAATTTAAAGTTTCCTCTTGAAGCCATTCCCCCTATAAATAAAATATATTATATTGCAAAACCTGTGGAGAGAGAGGGGAAAAATTGATCCAGTAAAAATAAATGTTGACCTGGAAAATATTTCAGCTCTACTGGAACAAACTTTGGATAATTCCACAGAAAGATCAACCTTTATAGTGTCTTTGGTATTTGAGCAGGACTTAAATACCATTATGAGACATTACTTCAAGAATATGAATACCCTTTTTGGAGGAGAAAAGATATGGATTTATCCAGATGTCACGAAGCAAACCCAGCAAAAAAGGAAGCTTTTCTTGGCAATGAGAAAAAGGACACTAGAGATAGGAGGTTCTTTGTTTCTTGCCTATCCATGTAAGTGTAAAGTTAAAATGGGCATGACTAAATATGTTTTTTATTCACCGGACCAACTAAAGTAATTTCTGGACTTGAAGCAACTTAAATAACATCTAAATGTATATTTTGGGAGTATGCAGCGATTGTTCTGTTAATTAATAGTAAAATTTCCCCATGTAAACTTCTCTATTCATTTCACCCCCCCCCCCCCCCCCTTTAATTTAGTGGTCTGAGAAAGCCAAAATTTGTTTTCTTGTAAATTTATCAATCCTTCTTTTTTGTATTTTGACAATATGATTGTTTAATTTTTTTCTTGGCTGTATTTCACTAACAAGTTATGCTGGTTAATAATTTTGAAATTTATAAATTAAAAAAAAAACAAAAAAACCCTACAGATCCAGTCCAGATTTCAGTTTGTTTTTGTACTCTGGATAAAAACAAACCACTATATAGAGTAGTACAAATTCATAGTCTACAGACTTCTCATAGCAAGGAAAAAAAGACCTCAATATAGTATAGTGTAGTACATCACTGAGGGCCCCTTTCACCAAGCTTCAGCAAAAGGGGGCTGGTGCTGACGTTGGCACGTGTTTTATATGCTCGCCGAGGCCCCCTTTTACTGCAGCTGGTAAAAATGGAAGTCTCGCCTTCCTGCAGGAAATGGCCGTGCAGCAAGTAAAGCACTTGCTGCATAGCCATTTCAGAGGGGGGTGCCCTTACCACCACTCATTGAGGTGGCAGTAATGGCTCCTGCATTAACCCGGCAGTAACTGGGAAGCATGCGGCCTTAATAATGTTTACCTCCCCAGAACTCTTAGGTGATCTGATTCTTAAAATGCTGGTTGTATATCATTGCAGTCAAGTGGTCCCCTGCTTAGGAGCACAACATCAAAGAATTGTCTTTTAGATGCCCTTTGTCTTTTGTGATTCTCTGCAACTTGTGATGTTCTTTCAGAAGAGAGGTGCTCTTATCAGGGTGCTAATGTATCATTTGGATGTTGGAAATACCCTTTGTGATTCTTCAACAGATCTGATTTGATGTAACATCTCCTCTTTATAGAAAGTCAATGCAAAGGGATGTTGCATTTATTCTGATACCCTGCTTCCGGAGCTGCAGGGTCAAAAGTCTTGGTAAATCTAATATATGTCCCATACAAAGTTTTCTATTTCTCTTCCTGTAGCCAGAATCGAGTTTGTAATCACAGAAATAAGCCAAAATATCTTTAGGAAGATTACCCCTCAGTTAGCCCAAAGTCTGCTGGGTGCGTTCAAGTTGTATAGTTACAGGGTCGTAGCCAGGCACACAATTTTGGGTGGGCCTGGGCCCAAGATGGGTAGGCAGAAGAAACCCACCCCGTTCCACAGGTGATTTGGTCTCTCATAAGTACATAAGTAATGCCACACTGGGAAAAGACCAAGGGTCCATCGAGCCCAGCATCCTGTCCACCACAGCGGCCAATCCAGGCCAAGGGCACCTGGCAAGCTTCCCAAACGTACAAACATTCTATACATGTTATTCCTGGAATTGTGGATTTTTCCCAAGTCCATTTAGTAGCAGTTTATGGACTTGTCCTTTAGGAAACCGTCCAACCCCTTTTTAAACTCTGCCAAGCTAACCGCTTTCACCACTTTCTCCGGCAACGAATTCCAGAGTTTAATTATACGTTGGGTGAAGAAAACTTTTCTACGATTTGTTTTAAATTTACTACACTGTAGTTTCATCGCATGCCCCCTAGTCCTAGTATTTTTGGAAAGCGTGAACAGACGCTTCACATCCACCTGTTCCACTCCACTCATTATTTTATATACCTCTATCATGTCTCCCCTCAGCCGTCTCTTCTCCAAGCTGAATAGCCCTAACCTCCTTAATCTTACTTCATAGGGAAGTCGTCCCATCCCCGCTATCATTTTAGTCGCCCTTCGCTGCACCTTTTCCAATTCTACTACATCTTTCTTGAGATGCGACGACCAGAATTGAACACAATACTCAAGGTGCGGTCGCACCATGGAGCGATACAACGGCATTATAACATCCTCACACCTGTTTTCCATACCTTTCCTAATAATACCCAACATTCTATTTGCTTTCCTAGTCGCAGCAGCACACTGAGCAGAAGGTTTCAGCGTATTATCGACGACAACACCCAGATCCCTTTCTTGGTCCATAACTCCTAACGTGGAACCTTGCATGACGTAGCTATAATTCGGGTTCTTTTTCCCCACATGCATCACCTTGCACTTGCTCACATTAAACGTCATCTGCCATTTAGCCGCCCAGTCTCCCAGTCTCGTAAGGTCCTTCTCTCACCTGCATGCCATATGGTCTCTCAAACATCCCCCCTCTCCCCCATACCTTTTCAATAGCAGATTTCCACCAGCAGCGAGCAGAAACTAACACAAACTGCTCATATTGGCCACACAGCCTTCCCATGATGCAACCTCCTGTTTCTGTATAGTCAGGAACATGTCAGAGGAAAGGCTGTGAAGCCGGTGCGAGAAGTATGTATCAGTCACTGCTTGCTGCAGGCGAAGATCTGCTATTTACATGGTATGCAGGAGGGACAGTTGTTGGCAAATTTCAGCTGGTGGGGCTTGGGAATCCCTGCTAGCCACATCATAGATGTGCTGCTACTGGATGGGTCTGAGCCCAAAGTGGGTGGACCTTGGCCCACCCGGGCCCACCCTTGGCTACACCACTGGTATAGTGGTGGGATTAACAACTGATGAGTCCTTGGATAGTAGCACACTTGCAATCATATGCACTACCTTCTAATTGCCCATATATTTGAGCCCTTCTGGCACCCCATGGAATCATAAGTACTGCGAGCTGCCAGAGAAATTGTGGCAGCCATTTTCTGAAGGCAGCCACAAGGGGCAAGAGTGAATAGGCTTTGCTCCTGTTCCCATCACCTTCACTTGGACCACCAGAGATATCAGGTAGACCTAGAGGTGCCTATTTGGACTGTGGGGGTTGGGGAGCTGCTCTGGGGGGGAAGGGCATTGCCACTCATGGTCTGGGGGAAGTTGCAGAGCTGTTCTGGGGGAAAGGGCATTGTGACTCATAATCTGGGGGAAAGAGGACAGGAGGGAAGGAGAGCTGCATCAGGGGATTGGAGGGGGGAGCTTAAAAATCAAACAAGAAATGTATGCGGGTCCTTGCCGACATTCAGTCGGGACCCTTATAACTGACTTATGAGGCCTTTTCAGTTAATCATGGATATTCAGCGCCAGTGCTGGACATAACCCAGTACTGAATATTGGGGGCTAATATAGCTGCTGGTGGTAAACAGTAAAAGAAACGCCGACTGCCACTGGCTGAATATTCGTTGGCATGTATTTTATTGCCATGGCTCGTTATTGGATTTTTTTTTCAAAAACCTTCTTATAGAAAAAGAAGCATGCTCAATATTTTCTGAATGCTAGTACGTCTGTTCTATATGCCTTTATTTCTTTCCTTTAAAGAACAACATTACCTCTTTTCTTGGCAACATACTGATGGCACAGTTGCTGGATAATATCAATTAAAAATGTATCATCAAAACAAACAGTCTGGCATTATTACATCTTCAGATTGTTGGTCCTCAGTCTTTCAAGTTGTGACAGAGCTGTTAATTCAGCCAAATTGAAATAAATGTGTGATGGCTTTCCAGACTCAGAAATTGCTTTCTACTGACTGGCATGATCGTTCTGTTACATCCTAGCTATAGTACATATGACAGAACATTCCAATCTGTGCTGAACTTACATCTTTCCAAAATCATTGTTCAGTAAATTCCTAGGAAGACAATATCGATGTCAGATTTCCCCTGTCAGAAAAAATAAACTTTAAAGGGTTAAGCAGCCAGGGTGTCTTTCTCTAAGAAGTATATAGAAAGGGGAAAGGTCCCCTGAATAGGATACACCTGAGGGGCATAGGCATGCTATAGATCAGCCAGCACTATTTTGAATTTCAGTGCCAGTGAGGCAAGAGCAATTGGGCCTCATTTCTGCTCCTGAAAGTGCAGAGGACAATTTTGGAAGTAGGTAGGAAAGAAGGGGTAGGAGGCAATCTGGAGGGACCGGTTCATCCTACATGACAATGTATTTGAGTTGAGGGTCTGACTTAGGAAGTACTTCAACTTTATTCTTTGGAAGAGCTATGGAGAGGTTACTTGGGACAGGGAGGAGAGCATCCATCGCCCTGGTTTACTTTTTGGCAGGTACCTCAGTTCAGCAATTGCTTCAGTAATTTTCCTGTGGTAAAATAGTGTGGTGAATGCGCTGAAAATCAGTGCTAAGCTCCTAAGTTGTTTCCTTGCTTTAAACCTGTTCTCATTGCAACCCTTTGTTTTAGGCTTCTAAACTTTAAGAGCCTGATAAAACTAGAACATAACATTTTTTTGGAACTCAGCCCTTGTAAATTTTCGAAGATGCTAATTTAAAAGCCTAACTCTCAATTAGGAGCCTAAGAATATTGCCTTCTTGGGCCTAAAATGAATTTGATTTTAATAATTTATTTTAGAAAGAATGTACAGATCGGAATTGAGGCATCCAGGTTGGAATGTGTACAAGTCCGGTAGTATTTTAGAAGAAGTTGTGCTGACATAAAACCTTTTCTAAAGTGTTTGCAAGAGTGGACATGAATGTGCTGGCTCCATGTGGTGGGAATATCCGTTTTACAATTGTAACCTATCTACTTTTAGACAACTGCAAGTCACATTGAACTGACCATTAGGTTGGAAAATGAGGGGTACAAACACAGAAATAAATAAAATCTATAAAATCCCTCCCCTGGTCTACTTTAAAAACAGCTCCAGGGGGTCCCCATGGTCTGCCACATCCTCCTGTTGATACCCCGATCCAAGGTCTCCCTCCCTTCCTTGTCTTCCTCACATTGCTTTTTGTTGAGGAGGGCAGGGGGATCAGTAACATGGCAGTGATTCTTATACACTGCCTGAGTCTGCCCCGGCATTATTTCTCTGCCATGTTCTGTCCCAGGTTGAAACAGGAAGCTGCAATTCATGCAACTTCCTGTTTCAGCCTGGGAGAAACGCGGCAGACAAACAGCACCAGGGCAGATGTAGGCAGTGTATAAGAATTGCTGCTGCACTGCCTACCCTCCCCCTTCAACAAAAATGTGATGCAAGGAAGACAGGGAAGGGAGAAGGAGACCTCAGATGGGAGTGGCAAGAATGGGAAGAGGTGGCAGACTACCCCTCCCCACTCACACTTATTACCAAATTCCCAGTGGTCTGGAGGGTGGGACTGGATAATATCTCAGTCACTCCTGCCCTGGCAGCACTATTCTTCAAAATAGTACTTCCTGACCACTAGCAATATGCTGGAACAAATTACTAGGGATAAGCAGAGCTGCCGAGAGGGGGGGACAGGGGGGACAAAAGTCCCGGGGCCTGGGCCTCCAGGGGGGCCGCCTGGCCCGCTCTCCGTCACTCCCAGAACTAACCTTAAGCCTCCTTTCACTTCGCAGCAAGCAGCAGCAGGTCAGGCCACTCCTTCCTTCCATGTCCCGCCCTCGCCTGATGTAACGTCCGCGAGGGCAGGGCATGGAAGGAAGGAGGAGAGGTCTGCCCTGCCGCTGCTTGCTGCGAAGTGAAAGGAGGCTTAAGGTTAGTTCTGAGGGCCCGGCCCGATAGAGGGTGGAGGGGGGCCCGGCGACCTCGGGTGGGTGGGCGGCGATCTCGGGTGGGCGGGGGCGGCCTTGTCCCGGGCCCGGCTCCGGCTCTCGGCGGCCCTGGGGATAAGACGGCTCAATAACAGAGAAGAATGGTGCTGGGTGGGGTCAAGGGGAAAGTGCTCAACATAGAGCATAGTTTCAACTGCACTTTTGTCCACTTGGGAGGAGATGAAGGCCTTTCATATTAGTCCACTACGGATTACTTGTAGCTGGCAGGGCTAGTTTTTAACGTTGTTGACCCCTTTAAGTCCATCCACAGGATCCTTGATTCATTTGTTAGCACGCTTATGCTCCTGCTGGGAAAAGTTTTCACTACCTGAGAAGGGTCATTAATTTTCCTGGAATACTACAGCTTGTGAAATTTACCACAAGTTGCATTGTTCCATTTGCCTGATTTGTCCTCATTAATTTGCCTTTAAATTGTGTTAGTGTCATAACACTTTTTGGTAAATAGGCCCCTAGATTTACTCCTGGAACAATGGAGGGTGAAGTTACTTATCCAAGGCCACAAAGAGCATCAGCAGAATGTTGCCCCCTAGAGTTCAAAACTCAAAATAGCATTCCAGGTTTGGCTATGATCAGTGGCGTACCAAGGGGGGGGGGCGGTCCGCCCCGGGTGCACGCCGCTGGGGTGTGCCGCGGCGCGCGCCTGTCAGCTGAGTTCGCTGACTTCGCTAACTTCGCTGCAGCTCCCTCTGCCAGGAACAGTTTACTTCCTGTTCTGGCCGGGGCAGAGGGAGCTGCAGCGAAGTTAGCAAAGTCAGCGAACTCAGCTGACAGGCGCGCGCCACGGCACTTCCCCCTCCAGCGGCGTGCACCCAGGGTGTCATTTCACTGGGGGGGGGGGGGGGGGGGAGCTGTGCTGCACCCAGGGTGTCATGCAGGCTAGGATCGTCACTGGCTATGATTATCCTATTTGCATGTGAGGTGTCATTGTAAAGGTTATTAGGAACAGTTTCCAGAGCTCTGCAGGAGTTTTCCCATCATGACTTTTTCTCCTAGACATCCAATATAATGAAAAATAAATAAAGGTCTTTTTCCAGAGTAGCTACAGAAGTATGTTTTATAGAAAGTTTGTGTGAAATTGTGCAGTTATCTGACAAAGCTGCAGTGCCTCCATCTTAACCTATGGACAAATTGGCAGTCAAGACAGTTTGCTTGTTAATTGAATTGAAATATTTTGGAGGGAAAGACCTCTCTGAAAAACTAGTTACAGAGTAAGAAGCGGTTGAGTTATAAGCTCTAACAAAGTTTGTTACTGACTGTAAAAACTTTTAAAGGTAATTAGATTTATTCTTGAATTGGCTGTTCAAGTGTGCCTTTGAGAAACAGCACTGTGAGAAAGCTCTTACTGGGCTGAATCAAGGTATTTCCTTTGTGTGTTAATTAAAGTTGAAATGGTTTACAATTAAGAAATTTAATTTGATTTCCTATTTGTGGCACGTGTTTGTTTCTTAAGTGACAGAGTGAGAAAAGCCTTATTGGTTAAAATCTGTCCATCAAATTAGGATACTGCTGGATAAAGATGCAAACAGCAGTTTCCAATTTAGGTTTCAGTTCACAGTCAGTGAAGTGCAGTAAACCACCCTATTATCAGAGCTGGAATAGGAGTACTAGGAGCCTGGCAAATGTTCGGCCTTATATTTTCCCTCAATTAACTTTCTGGTCTCTAACCTGCAGCCTCCTGTCCCTTGCCCCCACCCACCTCATCATCACACACACAAATCCTTTAAGAAAAAAACAGCTTAGAGTATGTGCTGATGACAGTTAGGGACCTTTTACTAAGCGACATAAGTAGCTACGTGTGCTCAACGCGCACCAAAAAGGATTTACCGCCCGAATACCATGTGGCTCTTATGGTAATTTCATTTTTGGCACGCTTCCGATATGCGTTTCTGAAAAATATTTTTTTATTTTCAGGTGCCCGTAACGGACATGCACCAAGTGGCATTTGGCGCACATAGGTCATCACCCGGTTTACTGTGTGAGTCTTTACCACTAGGTCAATGGCTGGCGGTAAGGTCTCAGACCCAAAATGGATGCACAGCAATATTCATTTTGCTGCACGTCCATTTTCGGCCAAAAAAAGAACCTTTTTTACAGGTGTGCTAAAAAATGGATCGGTGTGCACCCAAAACCCACGCCTACATTACCGCAAGCCATTTTTCAGCATGCCTTTGTAAAAGGGCCCCTTAATATCTGTGGCTGTCAGGAGCTATTATCTTGCTTTGACTGTAGCTGCTCATTGATGCCTCCAAGAAGCTGTCACAGTCAATGGCCACTTAGTCTTGCTAATGATTTGCCCGGTCCTGCCTGTAATCCTCAGATATATGCTTAGGGCCAGATTCTATATATGGCCCTTAAAAAATCTGATTTAGGTGCACTATATAGAATATGCTTAGTCGCTATCCTAGCGCCTAAAACTATGTGCATCATTACACCAATGAAAACATGGTGTAAATCCCGGCACGTAGATTTAGGTGCAGAGGGCCAAATTCTATAATGCGCATACAATTTGGAACACCCACAAAACACCCATAACCACACCCCTTTTTGCCTGCGTGCATTAAAATTTAGGCGCAGTGTGTTACAGAATACGCTTATGGAGTTCTGCACGTAAATTTTAATTATTGCCAATTAGTGCTAAATATTGCTTGTTAAGTGCTGTTAACAATGCTGATTGGCTTGTTAAGTCAATTAAGTTACGCACGTTATAGAATACACTTGGATTTGGGGGCAGAATGCTAGGCGCGCTATATAGAATCCGGGGGTTAGTGTTTCTCTGTACATTTGAACTACCCAGTGCACTGCATGCTTATTCTGTTGTCTTAGCTGTGTTCTGCTGTGTGTCTTTCAAGATCTGATACTGTCTTTATTTCCTCTCTGCTTGTCAACCGCACCACAGTGATATTGCTCCACCTACAGCTTACCCTGGAAAGTCATCAGTAGCGCTTAGTTTTTCTCTTTAAATATGTGCTACCCTTTCTGGTGCATGCTGCCGGTGTGTGCATAAGGAGCTCATCAAAGCAGCAGATCATGCTCCTTAATGCGCTCGTTCATGCGCACCCTGAGTGCACACCTGCATTTACCTGGTAAAATGTTCAACTATGGATTATCCTCCACAATCCCACACCATTCCAATGCTTATGGAACCTAGGCAGTCCATTTCCTACACTTCTACTAGACTTGAACTAAGAAACCTTGCAAATCTTATTTATGCTCCTCTACATCTATCAAATTCACATCAATTTACTCAATTGCCTTCTTAATCCTCATACGAGTAAACATTTACTCATCAAAGATCTGATAGTAGATCATGTATTGGACATTCTTTGCCTTACAGACCCCCGACATCACCTACTTAATACAAGACTCTCTACCAGGGTTCTCACAACATTTGGTTTATAGACAAGGAAAAAAAGAGATGGCTTAGCACTCATTTTTCCTAGCTCCCTGCCCATCTCCCTCTTAGATTTCTATACTTCAAAACTGTGTGATCCCGCTCCTTTTTTCTGGTCACATCTTCACCTACTGAAGTTTTACTGATCAACCTCCTCCAATACCTGCAGAAATTCAGTCTATTGTCACACAACAATCTCTTAACTCCCACCGATTAATCTTACTAGGCAATTTTAACTTATTGGACTGCCCAACAGTTCCATTTATCAAGGATCTTTACCTCTATCAACACATCACCAAATCCACACATGCAGGTGGGCAAGGTTAGAATGGAGGAGTGGCCAAATGGTTATTGCAACAGGCTTTGATCCTGGCAACCTGGGTTCAATTCCCACTGCAGCTTCTTGTGACCTTGGGCAAGTCACTTAACCCTCCATTGCCCTAGACACAAAAAGAAACTTAGATTGTGAGCTCTCTAGGGACAGAGAAAGTACCTGCATATAATGTGTACAGTGCTGTGTATGTCTAGTAGTGCTATAGAAATGATTAGTAGTAGTAGTAATTAATGCTATATTGGGCCACCGGCAAATATATATTTGTGGGCCCCCTACTATGTCACCCACCCCAAAATCTTTTTCGTGGCACCCCCCCCCCCCTTCCACCCACCCCTCACACATTTCAACTCTCCAGAAGTAGCAGAACCAGGGTAGTTGGACAAGTCATTTTCTCCTTCCATTGCCTCTAGTACAAACCAGAGATGCCAAGAGTGGACTGCCTCTAGAGAGAGATTTATGGGCAATGTATTTGAGGTATAAATTTATAAAGTTTTATATGTGGAAAAAACTTCACAAATGGAAGAAGCAAAATAATATATATAGTTTTGTTTGGCGCTTCTGAAAGGATATTGGTAGAGTTTAGGCAGTATTATAATAGTTTCAAAGGAATGTGTTCAGGTAACTTTAATGCCAAGATGAGTAAATTAGTAAATTCTCCAAGCTGAAAACTCTCTTTTACTTAGTATATGCACAAATATGTTTGTACCAGTGGATTTCACTCCAGTGAAAAGTTTCAAGGAAAGCTCTATTTAAATGAGGCACAAATACATATACACACACACGCACTCAGTCGCACTTCAATCAAACACACATGCACATGCATTCACCCCCCTCCCCCCACATCCATCAGGTAAACACACACATACTCCCTCCATCAGGCACACATATGTACATACCCTGCCACTTTTCAGGCAGAGACATATATACTTACTCCACTGGCGCTGGGTTGTTTCTCATATTCATGTGCTCATTCAGTCCGTACCCTCCCCACCCCAACCAGCTATGTCCTCCCTCATGTAAAGATCATGCAGTTTCTGCCATTTCTTTTTCTCAGCTAGCAACATTCCCCTCACACTTCAACCCATTCCCTTTATACTTCTATCCCTTCTCAGCATCCCACTATTCCTTCCCCCTCCACCAAGACACTCACTTGTTCCACTGATTCTTTCCAAGGCTGTGTGCAAAGCTTGGCTTCCCCAGCTCAGCCCCTTCTTCCTGTGACAGGAGCAACCTTTCAACTGGCCAGATCTTACCGCAAACAAGAAGGAGGGTTGGTGAGAGATAGAGAGCTAAACTCCCAAAAATATACAGACACTTAGCCATAATTCTGGCTTCTATGCTCTAGACAGTTAGTTTACAATATTGTAGAATCATAAGTACATAAGTACATAAGTACATAAGTAGTGCCATACTGGGAAAGACCAAAGGTCCATCTAGCCCAGCATCCTGTCACCGACAGTGGCCAATCCAGGTCAAGGGCACCTGGCACGCTCCCCAAACGTAAAAACATTCCAGACAAGTTATACCTAAAAATGCGGAATTTTTCCAAGTCCATTTAATAGCGGTCTATGGACTTGTCCTTTAGGAATCTATCTAACCCCTTTTTAAACTCCGTCAAGCTAACCGCCCTGAAAAAAAATCCAGACAGTTGGCAATCCTAGCTCCTTAATGCTGAGCACATCTGACAGGGCCTCCCTAAACCTTTTGGGCCCTAAGTACAACTTATTTTGGTTAGAATTACCTATAGGTCAGAAAATGTATACGTTGTCGAAAGGATTGTGATCTCAAACCCTTATTTTAGCCCACAAGTTTGGAGAGCTAATTTAACTCATGGGGATTTTATTTCACAAAAATATGCACTAAGTTTAGCATATGTCCATAAAAACCCCATATTAATGAAGGGCTGGCAATTGTGCTCTGGCTTGATGAAAACCATCTCATTCTCAACCCACCTAAAACTGTGACTATCTGGTTATCTAATGGATCTTTTTTCCACCTCACTGGCCCCAACACTATGTAGTAATCCCAATCCTCTAATTACCAAGCTCAATTACCCTTGCAATAATCCTTGACCTAGGGGGAAAGGGAGGAAGTTGGGGGATACCTCTGTTTGGGAGGGGGAGGAAGGGAGTTGAGCCTGCCCCTGTTTGCGGGGGGGGGGGGGGGGGAGGAGTGCTATGGGGCTATGAGGAAACAGCACAAAGTTTTGATTTCAGCCAAAGACACACCAGCATTTTTTGTTGAAACTGACACAAGGCTGAATACTGATTTTGGCCCAGTTATGGTGCTGAAACCTAAATTCGATCGGCCTCTACTGTAGAGAATTCTCTTTTGCCTTTTTGCTACTGCGGCCTTAGTCTCCCTGTCAAAATCACAAAATGATTGCTGAAACATTGGCTCCACTTTCTTGGATGCAACAAGATCCGGACAACTGCAACAATGATGATACTATCTGTGGAAACCTGAGAGAACAGATGCATGTCGTTGAAGAGCAAGACTAAGTTAAATGTTTAACTTAGTCTGCTCTACTGCTGCTCCACACCAAGGCTATTGCATTTACCTAATAGTGGAATATGTTTGTCTTCTTCTCTACATGTTGTGTATCAGAATTGTGCAACTGAGGATTCCAGTAACCATTAAACTGCCTCTTTTGTATATCATGGCAGTCTACTTTCTGCACTGCATAACTGGGAAACAGATTTAAAATGAAGTACAATTTTACTATTGTACAATTATATTTTTAAGCAGAACATAAAAACATAATAGATAAAAGAACAAACAAATCAGTGTAATTTAATTACATGCTAAATTCAAGTCTAGACATTTATATTTAGAATAACTTTATCCAGAGGGCAAGCATGCTGGTTCTTAATAGTGTTCAGTTCAAACAATTGTCCGACTGTTGGCAGATGGATATGCTTAAGTGTTGTAGAAGGACATGTAGTTCATTGATACTATTCAGCACTACTGAGAAATGCATCATTCAATAGTGAATAAAGAAATTACTTTTTGAAATCTCATGGTTTGTCTGAGTAACCGGCTATCTTCATGATGATCCCAATGAACAAGAATTTCTCAGTCTTGTATCTGCTGGTGTGCCTAAACGCCTTTGCCCCCAACAAGCATCATGGACTACAGGGGGGGAGGGGAAGGAATGAGGGCCATTGTCAGGGGGTGGGAGTTGGAGGGGACTTGGAGCATAAAAAACCTCCCTAAAAAGCAAAAACCAAAAGTTATGTGGGCCCTGTCCCGATATTCAGTGCTGGGATTCACATAGCTAGGCCGGCCAAAGTTAGGAAAGTCCTAAATTTGGCCACTTAGCTATGGGGGTGCTGGCACTGAATATCACCAGCCCCCTTATAACCCCATGCTCCTCCCTAACATCGCCGCCCTGTACTGCTCCTGACCTGCCCCCTCTTTTTGGTGGCAGTCAGAGGTGATATTCAGCGGCACTGTCCACTTTAGTGCCACTGAATATCGGGGGGGGGGGGGGGGGGGGGGAGGTAGGCGGTGACAAGCGATTTAAGTGGGCAGGAGCCTCTCCTATCCACTTAAATCACTTTGAATATGTGCCAGGATGTAACCCTTTTCATGCCTTGGTCCTCCATCTCCACAGGATAAGTTGGATCTTTCTTCATGCACCTGAAGATCTCCTTCTTGCTCCATGCCTCTCTCTGCATATCCACCAGGCATATCACTGTTAGGGGAACATAGGGGTTGGTCAGCCCCCACAGTTCCCAGACTACCTTCTTCAGGTAACAATCCACTCTGCTGACTGGGCAATTTTGTCCCCGTGGCTCTCCCATTCTCAGTCCAGACTCTATTTAGGAGTTTCCCCGGTATTGGTTCCCCAAGCCAGCACCCTTCCAGAGCCTAGGGTTTCAGCCTAGTTCATCCCTCAGCATCCACAACATTTATGGCAATCCCTCAAAAAGCACATCCAGTGAGGTATCCCCAGTAACTGCAGGAGTATACTATTATGTTATACACTCCGCTCCATGGATAAATCCTTCTTATCTGTTCCCTTCTCCACTACTGCCAACTCCAGACTTCGCGCCTTCTGTCTCACTGCACCCTACGCCTGGAATAAACTTCCTGAGTCCCTACGTCTTGCCTCATCCTTGGCCACCTTTAAATCTAGACTGAAAGCCCACCTCTTTAACATTGCTTTTGACTCGTAACCACTTGTAACCACTCGCCTCCACCTACCCTCCTCTCCTCCTTCCTGTACACATTAATTGATTTGATTTGCTTACTTTATTTTTTGTCTATTAGATTGTAAGCTCTTTGAGCAGGGACTGTCTTTCTTCTATGTTTGTGCAGCGCTGCGTATGCCTTGTAGCGCTATAGAAATGCTAAATAGTAGTAGTAGTAGTAGTATATAAATGGCTGAGCAGGCTCCCGCTTTTGACAGGTCCAGAGAGCCCTGACTCATGCTGCCTGAAAGAAAAGGGGTTGGAGGAAAACTAGCCCATATGAAAGAGAGATTTCCTTGAAGGAGGAGAGTGTGGGAAAGAGTGTAAGGTTCTCTCTGTAGGATGACATCCTGATTGGGAAACATCAATGATAGCATGTCTAATGAATGATGAAAAATGAAGTGTGAGGCAAATGAATTCACTGGATAAAACCTTCAAGGGATATTTCCAGCAATTTTGCAAAGATACCAGGACATATGTGTATCAATGGGAAAAAAAAAGGAGAAAAAGATTCCATGTAGTTCAATCAGAAGTGAAGTAAAAATTAAGTGAATAATAAGAGCCTATAATCTACACTTTGGTTATTCTTTCCTTAATAAATCACTCTGAATTTATCATTGAAACTTATGTAATACCCCATGAAATAGGTATTACAAAAGTGATAGATTTTTCCAGAGCCCTGGGTGGAGGTGAGGTCCCTGCTAGAGGGCTGGAGTGGTAAGATGTCCCTGGGTGGGAGGAAGCCCAGCCTATGGAAAGTAGGCGTCATTTTTTCTAGAAACCTGTTTGGGGGAGCAACCGCCCCCCTGGGCCCCCCCCCCCCCCAGCTACACCACTGAGGGGTAGTCTTACATTACTACCACTAGAAAGCATCTTTCATATAAGGAGATTATCTCTAGGGTTCATGGTGGCCATTTTGCATCATTACATAGGCTTTGCATTTTCTTTGTGCTATGTTTTGCAACTTTCTCACAGTAAGTGCAAAAACTTACGCACCCTAGTAAAAGACCCCTTACATGAATAGTCTATCTTTGCTTTGATTGTGTAAAATGTTTCTTTAAAAACTGTGGATTTGAATCTTCTTAATTGTGGTCTTGTAGAATTAAACAGTTTATATTCCTTTTTTTTTTCATCATAATTGGCTAATCATTAGGCTTATTTTGATTCAGTGTTATTTCTCAATAAACAGCTAGAGCAAAAATGACTGCGTGCTCTATATAATTTTGGAATGTTTCACAGTATGCAAAGGGCATGACGTTCTTATCAAGTGGTATTCTGAAGATTACTTAATTGGACTTAGAACTTGCAAATATCTATTTTTAGCTTGGAGCCAAATGAACACAAGATTTGATTTGATGTTGAGGTATACCTGAGGGACTGCTGATTTCATCAATATGCATATGAACGCAGATGGTCAAAGATGAGCTGTGGAACACAATCCTCCATAGAACTCTCATTGCCGTGGTGATACATTTTTTTTCAAGTATTTCTGAACAACAACTGGACTGGTTTGGCCTACTGCCTTGGCAAGCTTCCGTTCTTCCTCTTACCGTTAGTATTAGATTAAATGACAGAATAAATTTGTACCAGAATGAACAAGTAAAAGGCAATAAATAAAAATGTATATGTAATGCAAAGAATATGCAATTTGTACTGTATATGTCTGTGTATATCTGTTTCTGTGTATATATATGTGTGTGTGTGTGCAAGAGAATAAGGCCCCTTTTACAAAGCTGCGGTAAAAGGGACACTGCGGTAGAATTAGGCACAGATCCCCTTTATTCCATAACAACGTGCATAAATTAAAGGAATGCTCCTGATCTGCCTAAGACCCTCCCATGACCATGCCCCCTTTTTGGACCTGCACGCAGTGGCGTAGGAAGGGGGAGCGGGGGGGGGGGCGGTCCGCCCCGGGTGCACGCCGCTGGGGGGTGTCGGCTCCGCGCTGGTGCACTGCCCTCTCTGCCCCGGAACAGGTTACTTCCTGTTCCGGGACAGAGAGAGCAGTGAACCAGCGCGGAGCCGACACACCCCAGCAACGTGCAGTCGGGGCGGATCGGCCCTCCCGCACGTCCCTCGCCGCAGGTATGCGCTCCGGGGGGGGGGTGCGCTCCAGCGGGAGGAGGGTGCACCATGCTGCACCCGGGGGGGGGGGGTGCACAGCGGCGACCCGCCCCGGGTGTCAGCTCCCCTCGCTATGGCTCTGCCTGCACGTACATTTTAAATAAAGCCAAGTTACACCAATAATCGCTTGTTAAAATTCCAGTTATCGGTGCTAATTGAGTTGTTCAATTAAATTGCACACGCAAATTGGGTGCAAAGTCAAATGTAGTGACTTTTATAGAATTTGGGGACTATTGTATTTGAGTAATATTCATACAGACAGTAGCTTTTGTCAGCCACAGTAAATCATTATAATCAGTGGGTGTTTTTTTTCTAGGAAAAAAGGTGCCACTACTCACATTTCAGGGCTATCCTTATGGGGCGGGATGATCACCCAAAACTTCATCCTTGCAGTAGCCACATGGCCTGCAATCACCCATAAAACCAATGAAAAGGCAGAAACCTTTCGGGGAAAACTAAACAATAGGACTGTACAGTCACTTCAGCCACACACATGGAACTTGGACAGATCTTCACCTGATACACAATAAATGTTCAGAAATTAGAAACAGAAACAATCAAAGGGGGAAGCTATCAAGCTGTGTTAGGGCAATAACCTTTTGTTATTTGCCCCTTAATGCAACTTAAACGTTACCAACACAGGTTGTCTTGCCCTATTGCAACATTATTTAGTGCAGTGGACTTTGATCCTGGGGAACTGAGTTTGATTCCCACTGCAGCTCCTTGTAACTCTGGGCAAGTCACTTAACCCTCTATTGCCCCTGGTACAAAAGAAGTACCTGAATATATGTAAACCGCTTTGAATATAGTTGCAAAAACCTCAGAAAGGCGGTATATCAAGTCCAATTTCCCTTTCCTCCTTTCCCATTATTTAAGTCACTGCAGGGTAAATAGTAATGAGAGCTAAAACATGCAAATACACGAAAATCAGCTCATTACTATATAAATGCTATACCACAATCCAGATTCAACCACCATCGTTAGCAACCGGTTGGCTGCTCCCTGCAACAAACTTGAAACATTGGATGTTATGCCACTGGTTGCATCAGAAGCAACGCTTTCGGACACTGCTGATGGAACAGGGATTAGTCTTGGGTCTTCAGGGAGTTATTTTGGAAGCCAAACTCTCAACTCCAGACTCAAGGAGTGTTTTGTCCTGGAAGTATCAGCCGGTCCTCCTGTCTCCTGAGTTGCCCCCCAATGGACCTGTCACCAAGTCAATGTCTCCTGGCCCCAGGCACTGCACAAAATGATCCATTGTGGCTCTAGGATGCAAGGTAGGGGGCTTCAAGGGAAAAACCCTTGCCTTGCCAAGCAGTCAACATTTTTAACAGCACTGACTGCTGACTGGGTTCTGGTACTGAATATTCAGGTGTTCAGTGGCACCTAGAAGTTACCCAGATAATCAGTGTGCAGAAGCAAAAAGTAGGAAGAGTTGGCTTTTCTCAAACACCGGAGGAGAAGTAATGATGCAGATAAGTACATAAGTAATGCCATACTGGGAAAAGACCAAGGGTCCATCGAGCCCAGCATCTTGTCCACGACAGCGGCCAATCCAGGCCAAGGGCACCTGGCAAGCTTCCCAAACGTACAAACATTCTATACATGTTATTCCTGGGATTTTGGATTTTTCCAAGTCCGTTTAGTAGCGGTTTATGGACTTGTTTTATAAAATAAAGTCTTTATTGCAAGAAAAACAGAAATGACTCAATAACATTTTATCTGTAATGTTCCTGCGCCAATTATTTTTCAGGACTTTAAAAACGAAGAATTTTATTTTTATATCAGATAGGGAATGATCCATTTTCTTCCAGTGTGAGACCAACGGGGCAGATTCTATTCCTCTCCTAAGACAACTACGGTGTTCAATAATCCGTGTCTTGACAGGTCTCTTGGTTTTTCCTATGTAGGCCTGGGGGCAAGCACATAGAAAATGTGGGAAGTGCAGCCTGTGCGATCATGCTATGGAGATTACGAAATTTACTAATCCCAGTACTGGAAAAGAGCACAGATTACAACATTGTTCAGACTGCACCACTCCCAATGTCATTTATGTCATAATTTGTCCTTGCCTCCAGGCCTACATAGGAAAAACCAAGAGACCTGTCAAGACACGGATTATTGAACACCGTAGTTGTCTTAGGAGAGGAATAGAATCTGCCCCGTTGGTCTCACATTGGAAGAAAATGGATCATTCCCTATCTGATTTAAAATTCTTCGTTTTTAAAGTCCTGAAAAATAATTGGCGCAGGAACATTACAGATAAAATGTTACTGAGTTGTTTCTGTTTTTCTTGCAATAAAGACTTTATCTACATCATTAATCCTCCTCCTGTGTTTGAGAAGAACCAACTCTTCCTACTTTTTGCTTCTGCATCTTTTGACGCAGGAAACTAGCGCACCTCCACCTTTGGGTGGTTATCTTTGGTTTTGATAATCAATGTGCTCAAATAGCTAACTAGGTATAAATAGGATTACAATGTATGCTGTCCAAAGTATGGCAGTCAGTGCCGAATACTTGCTGTTGGGCTGGCTTTGATTAATTGGGAAGCTCGCCAGGTGCCCTTGGCCTGGATTGGCCGCTGTCGTGGACAGGATGCTGGGCTCGATGGACCCTTGGTCTTTTCCCAGTGTGGCATTACTTATGTACTTATGTAATTGTTCAGGACCATCTCCTGCCCAGTTAAATCATTTTGAATATCAGGCCCAACAGGTTTTCTTTTCTACCTCTGTTTTTTAATCGACTTGATTCTGGTCTCTCTCAGTTTTCTGTCAAGTTTGTTTCTGTTGTCTACTATCAATTTTGCATTTTCCATTTCCTCTGTCCCCTCCTGCCCTTTACCATTTACCCATCTTATTACCTCTCTTTCAGCACCTCTCCAACCCATCCCCAACCTCTTACCCACTTTGAAGACCCATCCCTTTCCATTTTCACCCTTCCACAACATCTTTCCACTGCCTCTCACTCTGTCTCCAGTCTTCCAATGTATCCACGCCCAGGGCTTTTTTTGCGGGGGTACTGAGTACCAGCACCTTTTCAATTGTCTGCTAAAATTGACCCATGGACCCCAAGTTTTAATGAAAGAGCTCAGGCTGTACACAGCAATTCTGCCTTGTTATAGATTCTGTGACTGGTTGCAGGGGGGCTAGCTATTGTGGGGTGGGTCCCCTCAGAGATCACCCCACCCTTGAAGGGTGGCCTAGCATTTGAGTACCGGCACCTTTTTTGCTAGAAAAAACACACTGTCCACACCATTTCTCAGCCCATCCTTAGCTTTAAGACCTTTTCTCTTGCCATCAAACACCCTAGCCCAGTGATTCTCAAACCTGATCCTTGAGGCATCCCAGCCAGTCAGGTTTTCAGGATATCCACAATGAGTATTTATGAGATTTGCATGAAGTGGAAGCAATGCATACAAATATCTCTCATAAATATTCATTGTGTGTATCCTGAAAACCTGACTGGCTAGGTGTCTCTAGGATCAGGTTTGGGAACCACTGCCCTAGCCCATACTTCCAGCCCATATAGCATATCCCTGCTCATACCCACCAGATTTCCTCCCCATGTCTCAAATTCTTGATCAGACTTTGCATCCCTGTTTTTCCCCTTCATCAAGTCTCTGCTCTGCCCTCACTCCCACTCTATCTCCAAGTCTTAGGTCATCTCCAGTCCAGAGTACTTGATTTTTCCCCAGTCTCTAAGTCTTTGCTCTCCTTCCCCAGTTCCCAATATCCATTCTCTTTGCTTTCCCGCCCCTACCTTAAACCAATCTCCCTGACATCCTCCAGTCTTATTCTCTTTCTTCTGCTCTTCTTAACTTCTTACCTTACTTCTCCTTTCTTGGGTTTCTATCTCTAATAGGTAGGTAAAAACTAGATCCTCTGGATCCTTTACTATCCACCTTAAAATGCTGGACCTAATTTTTGTTTCTAACTGCTACATGCAAACAAAGTCTGTGCAAGAAGATAAAAAGCTGGGCCTGCTTTTTGCTTTCACTGCATGGAAGTTTTGTTTGCACGGTCAATCAGTTGCCTTCTCTCTCTTTTTTTCTCTTCTGCTGTCGGCACTGGTGGATCATCAGCCTGCCAGCTCTAATGTGTCAAACTGAAGCTCCCTGCTGCCACTTCTTATCTCTCTCTTCCCTTTTGCAGCCCACGCTGGTTCACACATTTCTCCCCAGTTTGAACCACAGGCTACTCTTTCATATTGAACCCTGTGCAGTTCAAACATCAGGGAGGGCGCGGTTGCAGGGAGCTTCAGCTTGAAACATTAGAACTGGCAACCCGAGGATCGTATAGCAAGGCAAGCTCTGGAACAAATTTTGCTGGTGGCAGCAAAAGAGCTGGTACTCAAAACTGGCACATATCACCTAGAAAAAAGCCTGCCCTGCTTCTATTGCTTTTGTCCCTGTAAGGTAAGAATTAGCTTTGTGATGAATTAAAATCTGTCTGATATGCAAATAACTCTGAGGGTCCTGAGGTGCTAAATGTGATATCTAAGCCACAGTTTGTATATTACTGGTAAATATGCGAGGTGCTTCTCTGTTGTCTAACCAGAAAGAATTGTACTAGTGCCTATTGCAAAGACATTGGCAGTGCTGTATGGGTGTGCAGGTGTTATGCTTAAACCAGCACTCACATACCTGGAGCTGAGGGTTGGGGATTGATTTAAACTGGTATCCATGCACTTGGGGTGAGCAGGAGGGTAGGGATGCAGAGCCTACCTTGGGAGTGGCAGCATGGTGGGAAAGAATAAAGGTTACTGGACTGGTACTTGGCTCATTTTTCTCTTCATCAGAGGATGGGTTATGATGGGGTTTGGCCACACAGCCAGATCTGCACCTTGCCTGTAGCATCTCAAAGCCATATGGCCATGCGGTGTTTTGTCAAGATTTCCAAGTTTACAAGTTCAGTGCATTCTGGACTGGTGTCTTGTTTCCCCATTGTCTCCATGGTGGAGGGGTATGGGCCCACCACCCTCTACATCCTCCTTTGAATAGGCCTGATTAACCATGAAAAATCTTTGAGGGAATTAAGTTAAATAGCAAGGGGGTTAAAGAAGTTTTATTTTCAACTACATAATTGCAAGCTTTTGCACACAAATATTTCTGAGAGTCCTTTTCCTCCAAGAGTGATGGCACCATGGAACTCACTCGATTGGTTGTCCAAAAACAAAGGTGATTTGTGTTGCTGCCTCCTTAAAATTCTAAGCAGCTCATCTGTCAAAACCTTCTTGCAGTCTGTTACACCTGTGCCAAAAGGAAATCACAAAAGGGCCTTTGGGACAACCGGAATGGCGCTGTTCTTTTCTAGCTCCGCCTACATCACTTTTTTTGAAAGGCACAAGGAGGTAACAGCTGTCATACTCCAGGGCTTTAGGCTGGATGGGTGTTGTGCAAACCTATTTCTGTGGTTGCTTTCTATAACTACTGAATCCCCTCCGTAACAAGCCCCAAAACACAGCTACAGGCTGACTGTAATCCTTAGGTAACTGTGAGACTTGTCTTCTGTGGAGGCACTCATAAGAAATACAAAAATATAAGGAGATTTGGCATACAAGTGGAAAATGCACAATTCTGGCTATGATAGTCAGCAAAAGAGATTGCTGAAGTGCAGGTGATCCTCAGTCAAATGTTGACTCTCTAACAGCTCCTCAGCTATAAATATAAGATACTATATACAGGGCATTAAACTCATCCATGGCCACAAATGTAACTTATTCTTCACAATTTGTGAATATTTGCCATAAGCTGGCCACTGAGTGACAACTGGGTCATATTGTTGATTCGTTTCTTGAGAAGCCTTTCCAAGGATGATCCTGTCTGCTTTGGTAGTGGTTCCAAGAAAGAGCTAGTTAAGCACAGGTTAATCCACAAACCTCTCTTATCTAGTTGGGGAGATGATAAATAGTTTTATTTCACCTGAGAAATGTTTTATTCAGTACACCTTATTTGATGGTATGGTGGGCATGCCTAAACAATGCTTAGAAATGTAAACAAATATAATTTTTGGTTCAGTATGTTTTTTTGTATTGATCCCTTATTCAGTTCGTTTTTAGATATTGAATTATCCATCTACAATGATTCATTTGTTTCCATTAAAGTCAATGTGACAAGAAGACATTTTCTTTTATAACAATAGGGTTTTCTATCCATTTTCAATTAAATGTTCTAGCTGGTGTGGCAGGCATCTGTAAGTACAAAACATGAAGAGTGTCACAAAAACCTATGGCGGTAAAGGAGAATCAAAGGTCACTAACAATGGCATAAAGACTCCAAGCCAGCATGAGAAGGACAGTGGAATAAAGATCTAAAGGTACAGGGAGAGGGGCAAGGCAGCACCAATGCTGGCAGAAGGACTACAAAGGCACTAGGAGAGAGGAAAAGCAGCAACAGCACTGGCCAGAAGAGTCCAAGACAGTAAAATAGGGGCAAAGCAGCTTTAACCTTATCTGGAAGACTCCAAGGCAGTGGGATTAGGCTAAAGAAGTGAAGCATTAGCTGGAAGACCTGGTGAGGGTAGTACCAGTAATCACCACTAGGTGTGATAGGGTAAAAACATGTATAAAGTAACTATTTAGTACTCTGGAATAAACCACATCTTTATTAGCTGACCTAAGTCCTCTATCCCTCTAGACATATGCTGATAACTTACAAGGGCATAAGAGCATAACATAAGTGTTGCCATACTGGGACAAACTGAAGGTCTATCAAGCCCAGCATCCTGTTTCCAACAGTGACCAATCCAGGTTACAAGTACCTGGCAAGATCCCAAAACTGTACAATACAATGTATGCTGCTTATCCTAGAAATAAGCAGTGGATTTTCCCCAAGTCCATCTTAAAAATGACTTATGGACTTTTCTTTTAGGAAGCTACTCAAACCTTTTTTAAATCCTGCTAAGATAACTGCTTTTACTACATTCTCTGGCAAAGAATTCCAGAGTTTAATCACATGTAATACTACATGTCTATTTCTTATATATTTCCACCATTCATGATGTATTGTAAGCCACATTGAGCCTGCAAAGAGGTGGGAAAATGTGGGATACAAATGCAATAAATAAATAAATAAATATGTTAAGTGAATAAATATGTTCTCCAATTTGTTTAAAATTTACTACTTTGTATCTTCATTGCATGCCCCCTAGTCCTAGTATTTTTGAAAAGAGTAAACAATCAATTCATGTCTAACCACTCCACTCCACTCATTATTTCATAGACCTCTATCATCTCTCCCCTCAGCCTTCTTTTCTCTAAGCTGAAAAGCCCTAGCTGCTTTAGCCTTTCCTCATAGGGAAGTCATTCCATCCCCTTTATGATTTTTGTTGCTCTTCTCTGTATCTTTTCTAATTCCACTATGTCTTTTTTGAGATGCAGTGACCAGAATTATTCAGTGACCAGAGTATTCAAGGTACGGTCACACCATGGCGTGATACAGAGGCTTTATAATGTCCTCATTTTTGTTTTCCATTCTTTTCCTAATAATACCTAACATTCTATTTGCTTTCTTAGCTACTGCTGCACACTGAGCAGAGCAGGGGCGTATCTGGACTCCGGCGGTAGGGGGGCCAGAGCCAGAGGGAGGGGGCACATTTTAGCCCCCCCCCGCCGCCGAGCCCCCACCGCCGAGCCCCCACCGCCACCAATGACTCTCTCCACCCCCCTCCCGCCGCCAACCCTCCCCCGCTGCCGTTCTTACTTTTGCTGGCGGGGGACCCCAACCCCCGCCAGCCGAGGTCTGCTTCCACCTGCCGCTGCCGTAAAAACTTCTTCTTCAGCCGGCGGGGGACCCCAAACCCCCGCCAGCCGCCCCACGGTGTTTAAATTCATCTTCGGCCTCCGTGGCCGTGCTGCTGTGATAGGCGCTGTTGAAATCCACTTCGGAGTCTGACGTCGCAGTTTTTACGGCAGCGGCAGGTGGAAGCAGACCTCGGCTGGCGGGGGTTGGGGTCCCCCGCCAGCAAAAGTAAGAACGGCAGCGGGGGAGGGTTGATGGCGGTAGGGGGGTCCAGGGCAAAATCTGCGGGGGCCCAGGCCCCTGAGGCCCCACGCAGATACGCCCCTGGAGCAGAGGGTTTCAACGTATCATCAACGATGACACCTAGATCCCTTTCAAGGTCAGTGACTCCTAAGGTGGAACCTTGCAACACATAACTATAGTTAGGGTTCCTCTTTCCCACATCCATCACTTTGCATTTGCTCACATTAAACATCATCTGCCATTTGGATGCCCAGTCTCCCAGTCTCGTAAAGTCCTCTTTTAATTTTTCATAGTCCTCTTACAATTTAACATCTTTGAATAAATTTGTGTCATCAGCAAATTTAATTACTTCACTAGCTACTACCATCTCTAGATGAATTATAAATATGTTAAAAAGCAACAGTCCCAGCACAGACCCTTGAGGAACTCCACTATCTACCCTTCTCCATTGAGAATACTGACCATTTAACCCTATTCTCTGTTTTCTATTTTTTAACCAGTTTTTAATCAACAATAGAACACTACCTCCTATCTCATGACGTTCCAATTTCCTCTGAAGTCTTTCATGAGGTACTTTGTCAAATGCCTTTTGAAAATCCAGATACACAATATCGACTGGCTCACCTTTATCCACATGTTTATTCATCCCTTCAAAGAAATGTAATAGATTGGCGATGTAAGATTTCCCTTCACTAAATCCATGTTGGCTTTGTCTCATTAATCCATGCTTTTCAATGTGCTCTGTAATTTTGTTCTTTATAATAGTCTCTACCATTTTGCATGTCACTGACATCAGGCTTACAGGGCTATAATTTCCCAGATCACCACTGGAACCTTTTTTAAAAATCGGCATTACATTGGCCACCCTTTAGTCTTCTGGTACCATGCTTGATCTCAATGATAAATTACATTTACTAACAATAGTCTTGCAAGTTCATTTTTCAATTCTATCAGTACTCTGGGATGAATACTATCTGGTCCAGGCAATTTGCTACTCTTCAATTTGTCAAATTGTGTCATTACATCTTCCAGGTTTATAGAAATTTCATTCAGCTTCTCTGACTTGTCAGCTTTGAATACCATTTCTGGCATCGGTATCTCTCCCAAATCTTCCTCGGTGAAGACTGAAGCAAAGAATTCATTTGATCTCTCCACTATGCCTTTACCTTTCCTGTGTGCCCCTTTTACCCCTCGGTCATCTAGCAGTCCAACTGATTCTTTTGCCGGCTTCTTGCTTCTAGAAAACATTTTGTTTTTGCCTCCAACGCAATCTTTTCTGCAAAGTCCCTTTTTGCCTTCCTCATCAGCACTTTGTATTTCACTTGCCATTGCTTATGCTTTTTCTTATTTTCAAATGGATCCTTCTTCCATTTTTTTTTGTTACATTTGTACCCCGCACTTTCCCACTCATGGCAGGCTCAATGCGGCTTACATGGAGCAATGGAGGGTTAAGTGACTTGCCCAGAGTCACAAGGAGCTGCCTGTGCCAGGAATCAAACTCACTTCCTCAGTTCCCCAAGACCAAAGTCCACCACCCTAACCACTAGGCCACTCCTCCACTTTTCTGAACGATTTTCTTTTAGCTCTAATAGCTTTCTTTACCTCACTCTTTAACCATTCCAGCTGTTGTTTGGCCTCTCTTCCTCCTTTTTTAATACACGGAATATAACTGGCCTGGGCTTCCAGGATGGCATTTTTGAACAGCATCCATGCCTGTTGTAGATTTTTGACTTTCACAGCTGCTCCTCTAATTTTTTTCACCATTCTTCTCATTTTATCATAGTCTCTTATTTGAAAGTTAAATGTTAACATATTGAATTTCCTGTGTGTACTTACTCCAGAGCCGATATCAAATCTGATCATATTATGAACACTGTTATCAAGCAGCCCCAGCACCATTTCCTCCTTGTGCTCCTCTGAGGATTAGGTCTAGAATTTTTCCTCCTCTTGTTGGCTTCTGGATCAGCTGCTCCATAAAGCAGTGCTTGATTTCATCAAGAAAGTTTACCTCCCTAACATGCCCTGATGTTACATTTACCCAGTCAATATTGCGGTAATTGAAATCATGCTTACAAAGAATCTGTAGAATATCAATCACACTGCCAAAATAACAATTCTACATGAGTGATCTGTGTCAGAAGAATTGTTTAAAGCTTTAAAAGTGGAGAAAAAAGACCTCAGTGGAAAAGGAGACATACCTATTTATAAGGCAAGCCTTCAGAATATAGGTGGTTCATAATAATCATCAGTCATAAAAAAACTCCACTAAGTTTTCTGGATCAAAACCATCCTTGTAAAGCAATACATTTACTGACACAGCAACATTGAAAACAGCACATAGTTACACGTTGCAAATATGCATAAACATTTCTACAACACTTATCATGGTGCAGTCCATCAAAATGTCAGGTCTGTATGCAGTCAGAGTCTGTCCTACCTATACATCAAGGAAGGATGAGAGTGATTTAAAAAAAAAAAAAAAACAGTTCTCTGTATTTATCTGACATATACACAGCATGATACCTAGCTAAAAAGCCATATCTGAGATCCCTATCTGATCTTTGGATGAATTCTGCATTTTTGTTTTCATTTTTGCACTTCAGCGTACATTTTCTGCCTCGCATCTTTCTTTCTGTTTCTCTCTCTCAATGCAAGACAGAAAATGGTACCTGCTCTGCTTTCTTTCAGGTGGTTGCATCTTCTTGATATGGGGATTGGGCAAGCCTGGAAAAGCTAGCTGCTAATTACCCAGAGTACCTGTGTGGGAGGGCTGCAGTTTCCTGAATATAGGACTTTTTGACTACTGTTAAGCTCTGTATGTAGCCTGACTGAGCTTGGACCTGATAGTTGGTCAGCTGGGCTGGGACAGACTAGAAATCTTCAGTATGATCTTTTTATAACCCAAGGAACTGGCAGCCTTTTTTGTGTGGTGTCAGTTGCTTACTAATGCCCAACCATTACCTCCTTGTACTAAAGGACTATGACGGTTGACCTTGCTTACTCATAGTGGGTGGATTTGTCTAGAATTTATTTGCCTGCTAACCTAGAGAAAGACTACTTTCTGCATACCGTCCTCCTTGCTTCCAACTCAAGATGTTGGTGGATGAAAGAGGTTGAATTATGTTAACTACCTACTTTAGGAGGATTCCAGTACATATGTTAGATTCTGTTATTTAAGACTAATAAAGATTTTGTCGTATTTATATTCTAGTCATTCCCTAGTATTGGATGACTTTATTATGTGCAAGCTGACATAAAAGAAATGAGCAATCTCTCCCAGCTCTAAATGCTAGATTGGTCAATGTTGCCCTGGTCAAGTTTTAGCACTGTGCTGGGTGTGCAAGTATAGTGAAAACAGTGGCTCCCACGTAGCCATCAGAGGGAGATAATACTGCCCATCTTGGGAGAGTTGATATGGGGGATAAGACACTGGGCAGCTGGGCCTAGCAGTCAGATTCTCTGCCCCTTCTTCACCTTCTTTGAAGGGCTGATTGTGATAGGAGGAGAACAACACAAGAAAATCAACGTTCCAACTATCTTGCCTTTGAGCTGTGCAGTCACATGGCATTGTGCTACCACAGGGCAATCAATGGCTGTGTTACATGTCAGTTCATCCTCATTCACTGAGCTGTGGAGGAGAGAGGATGTGGGTTTGTCACCACCTGCTCCCCACTTTTGATTGGCCACAATAAGAACAGGCTGGGGTGAGGGTGAGAGAATGAGCTGAGCAGTGTGAGGATTAAAGACCATCTTGGGGTTGACAATGAGGAAGACTGCCTGGTAATAGCAGTCCAATACTTCCTCATGAAAGGTGCATTCGTCCAAAGTCTGCTTTCCTGATGACCCAGAGAAGAGTACCTCCCATCACCCCCTCAACCTCACTATGATGTAGAAGAAGGGAGAGAAGGCTAAGTTCTATTATATATTATGACGAACAAAGCTGCATTCATATTTATATTCTATGTTATTGTCAATGATGGCTGTCTTCATTGTGTGTATGTGTTTATGTGAAGAATAAATGTGGTCCACACCACTCCATTGTGCCAGGTTGATCATGTTTGCCCTGGTTATAGTGACAATAGCTAACGCTTATGCATGTGCTGAGTTCAAAATGCATAGCACAAAACCCATACTGCATTTCTCCTCCTTTACAAAAAATAGAGAAAATCCTAGTATTAAATTGAGTTGCAGTCAATCAAGCCCTAAGGTGAGAAAAAACTAATACACATACACTACTTTTCCAGCCTTTGTTTTGTAGCATCATAATAAATAATAATAAAAAAACCCAAATCATTTTTATTGCTATTTCTTGAAAAATGCCAGAGGAAAAAGAAGAGCAAAGCATACCGCTTTCTGACACACTGTTGATAAACATTTTGCCAACTGGAGATTAAAATGTATTCATTTCTTATAACAAAATCAACAATACTGCAGTAAATCCAGAAGGACTTTTGACACATACAATTCAGTGCAGAACTCCTCCATTTTATAAGCACTGTAGCAATTATTGCTTTTGTGTAAAGTAGGCCTTTGTGTACAATAGATGTGCTGTCCCTGTTGTATAGTAACAGAAATGCATGGCTATCCTTCACAAGGTATCCAAATAAATCAACATTACAGAAAATGAAAATATAGGTCATGATGCTTAAGAACATAAGAAGGTGAGAATAGCCATACTGAGTTCCAGAGTTTAACTATTCTTTGAGTGAAAACATATTTCCTCCTATTTGTTTTAAAAGTATTTTCATGTAATTTCATTGAGTGTCCCCTGGTCTTTGTAATTTTTGAAAGAGTGAAAAAGAATCGATTCACTTTTACCCGTTCTACACCACTCAGGATTTTGTAGACCTCAATCATATCTCCCTTCATCCACCTGTTTTCCAAGCTGAAGAGCCCTAACTTCTTTAGCTTTCCTCATATGGGAAGATTTCCACCCCCTTTATCATTTTGGTCACTCTTCTTTGAACCTTTTCTAATTCTGTTATATCTTTTTTGAGATACAGCAACGAGAATTGAATGCAATACTCAGTTTCCGTTAAAGTAACGGAAACTCAAACACATGAAACCATTCTTTCCGTGAGAAACATATCGTAACCCGATACAATCAATGGTATTAAGCCATGTAGACTACTGTATTGGTATCTATGCAAGATGTAAAGAACAACTAAACTTCAGGAAATCACTGAAAGCTAACTTATTCAAAAAGGCATACCCTACTGACCCAACTTAAATGCCTGAACCCTGCTATACAAGGAAACTCAAGCTAGTAATGGACATAACGCAACTCTTCCTCTCTATGATTCCCAAATGTGCCTGTAACACATGAACCTTATTCTACCACAATACCACTTTGTATTTGTTCTTTACCGGCATGGCAAACGCCTTACAGTAGTATGTAAGCCACATTGAGCCTGCAAATAGGTGGGAAAATGTGGGATATAAATGTAACAAATAAATAAATAAATAATAGAAGATTCAATAAGGCTAAAAGTTAGGTCAAATAGTACTGCATGCAAGTTTCTAAATGAAATGATTTACCCTGTGGATCACTGTTAAGATACATGGCACATCGTTACAATGTGGCATTCATTAATGGTGATAAGGTTAATAGATATGTGTGTTTGGCGCCCAGCTTCATAAAAAAAGAAGGTCCAAGAGGGGGTAATATCTCCTTACCAAAATAATGTGTTTTAATAATTACCGTGTATATACTCAACAAAAGGAATATGACAAAGAAGATAGAGATGCACATTTTTGGATCTTTTTAGTGGTTGGAGTACAGGCTTCGAACATGCATCCATTAGAATTTTGACCGGAAACCAATGTTTGTTGGAAAGCTAACAATTGGTTCAGGTTGCCTTTTCTAAACAATGTTAATTCTTAGTGACCTGCTGATCTGCAGTGCTGAGAAGTGGAGGATAATTCTGTAACAGGGTACCTAAGAAAGGCATTGTTATGGTACCTATATTAAGCCTATCTATGAAGAAAATTATGCACCTATTTTTCTTTATAAAATGCTAGTGCAAGGGTTCCCTTGGAAGTGTAAGCTGCACCTGCGCCAGCCTCTCACCTAAGAAGCACCAAGTTCTTTGAGTGCTGTCTCCTTCTCCTTCTCCATGCTATGCAGAAAGTCTTCCATTAAGGAGGTGATAGACACACAAATGGTGAAGGAATTAAAAAAGGTGTGGGATGAACATAGAGGATATCTAATTAGAAAATGGAATTTATAGAAAATCCTAAACTTAAAAGGCTGCATGTGTGTGAATATATTGAGTGACGCCTAGATGGCTTAGGATGGGCTGGAAAGGACTTAGACAGCAACTTCAGTGGCTGTAACATGAGAAAGTATTAGATTTTTACGGTCTGCTTCCTGCAAATGAGAAGACGAATAGGCTGGAGTGGGCTTCAACGGCAACTCCAGCAGTTGGAACATGAGGACAGGGCCAGGCGGACTTCTATGGTCTATGTCCCAGAAATGCCAAAGAAAGACCATAATCAAGTATATAATATCATGTTCATTGTTGATTTAATCATTTATTGATAATGAGTGTGACTACTGGGCAGACTGCATGGACCGTTCAGGTCTTTATCTTCCATCACTTACTATGTTAATATTATTCCCTTCTGCTCTTAGGCTGATGCGCAGACCTTAGCTCTGACACAGGAATGAGAATCAGAAGTCACCTGACCTACTGGTGTATGCATGTGGTGAACTCTCGGCAGACAGTGCCAGTGAATCAGAGACAAGTCTTACATGTGTGCACCAGAGTGTTCCAACTTCTAACTTCCATTCCTTCCTTGCCTGCAGTACTATAGCTTGAACTCAGAGAGAGACTGAGAGAGCCAACCAGAAAACATTTTAATGTACCATTAAATTCTTGCAGGAACAGGTAGGGATGGGTTAAATTCTTGTGGGGATGGGAAGGGATGGGTAAGATTCCAGCAGGGTTGGCCGGGGACAGGTTAGATTTCTGTCCCCAACCTGTCCACGTGCAACTCTCTACAGCAACAGTCAGCTCGCATCCATATTGCTAAGCAGCATAATTTAGGATAGCACAAGAGCTGCCCAAATAAGGCCTCTTAGCTATTTGGGTGCCAACATGAATATTGCCAGCATCTGCATAACTTTTAAAAAAACAGAGCCCCCCTCCCACCTCCTGACAATGCCCCCTCCTTCCATGCCCTTCCCTACCCTTCCCTCAGCCCTTGGCAATAAGAAGCCCCCCCCCCCAGAATGTCTATCCAGCTTTCCAGGTATGCCCTCCTGGGCCTACTTGTATCCCTGGTGGTCCAGTGGTGGTCATTGGGGACAGGAGAGCAGCCCCCTCACTCCTACCTCTTGTGGTGTCTATCCAAGATGGCTGCCATGACCTCTTGAGGCAACTCATGGTACTATATGAAGTACTGCAATTTTTAATAGCCACTATAAGGGGCAGAAGTGAGTAGGCTTGCCCCTTATAGTGGCTTGCCCCTAACGACCACCGTTGTACTACCAGATATTTTATTTATTTATTTATTGCATTTGTATCCCACATTTTCCCACCTCTTTGCGGGCTCAGTGTGGCTTACAATAAGATATGAATAATGGAAATACATTTGTTACAGCTTGGTTATGGCTTACATTATACAAGTTATGCGAGATCATCGAAGTATCGTTAGGAATATAATAATGGGACATCAACATTGATACATTGGAAGGAGACAATGGGAAGCATAAAGGGCAGTATTAAGACACAAAGACATATGGTGTATATATTTCTGTGAGTAAATGCATGAGTGATGTGGAATTACGGGGGTTGAGAGGTCAGAAGTGGATGTATGATGCATTGATGAACAGTTAGTGTGGACTCTATGTTTTGGCTCTTTCCGTAAATTGTTTCAAACAGAAGGGTCTTCAATAATACAGGGATACAGGTAGGCCTAGGGGGCCTACCTTGACAGTGGGGGTGTGGTTGTTCTGGGGGGGGGGCTGCTTAATGCGAGGGCTATTGGTTGTGCGCTAATATTAAAAATAGCGTGCGGCTATTTACTGCCTGAGCCCTTACCGCCACTTGTTTACTTGGCGGTAAGGGCTCACATGCTACTTGTGTGGTAATCAGGCAGCACGCGGTAATCAGGCCGCGCTGTCAATTGCCACTGGGACCCCCCCCCCCCCCCCCGTGGTAGGAAATAGAAAATTATTTTCTTCCCCAGGATATTGCACTTGCCAACTTCAGAACTACCTCCAGGTGCCCGCGCTATCCCGGCGGTGGGTTGATTTGGTATATGCTAGCAACGCAATAGCTCTACTGTGGCTTAGTAAAAGAGCCCCTTAGGGATTCAACCTACACAGTATTCCATGAGTCTACCAG
The DNA here is from genome assembly GCF_901765095.1 of Microcaecilia unicolor. Classification (NCBI taxonomy): domain Eukaryota; kingdom Metazoa; phylum Chordata; class Amphibia; order Gymnophiona; family Siphonopidae; genus Microcaecilia; species Microcaecilia unicolor. The sequence goes on from NC_044032.1 coordinate 503,299,381, forward strand.
AGAAATTACATCCTCTTAATTTAATTCTGTGGACTGTATAGATGATTTAATTCAATTGAGTCAGTTTTACCATGGGCCAGACTTAGGTCACAAAAAAAGGAATATGTTATTATATTATAGTGAATGTAACCTGAAAGTAGTCAAACCACTGAAGATCAAGTTTTCAGAGAAGAAGCCCAAAATGAAACAGCGCTGTATCCTATGAACTCAGTATTTCACTACCTGAAAAAAAAAAAAAAAAAAACCCAAAATGACCATTCCAGAAACAAATTTAACAAGTTCAAGATCACCAGGACAGTTAATATGAGTGTTGATAATCACCTAATACAAAAAGATTTGGATTTTATAATTTTGGTGTAGCTAACAGATTAAAATGTGGCATGCCACTAGCTCTTGAAACCTGGTATTTCAAAAATAATTCCCTATTTTTTTGCTTTGAAATGTAAGCATTCAGATCCAGCAATGGTAAATGGTGAAAACAAGAGAATCCCAGAAAACCAGGATCACCTAACCTCTAGTTTTTCCAGATTGTGATTGATGGCCCCATTGGAAACCTGGAGGACAGAGTGAATTGAAAATTACATAAGCTGATTCCCCCAGGCAAAATTCCATAATGCATAACATGTCGCAATTACCATATGTCATTAAATCACGGTGAATCTGTATTTTCTTTCTAGCCAACCTAGTTTGTGTCAGACCAAAATTTAAACAGCTAGGATTACCAATTTTGGGGTTCTTCTTAGCCCTGTAACCCCTGGGCATAATATCAGGGATGTTTATATAACTCCTTCATCCTAAACTTAGGGTGATACCTGCAGCTATGAATTCCTTTTCCTAAAACTCTGCTTATATGTTCTCTCCTTCAATGGATTGTAACACCTCCTTAGGCCAACACATCTCCAACGAACTAATGAAAGTTATTTTCACTGAGAAAAAGGATAATCAGTCAGGAACAGTGGAAACTAATTTCCTGGCTCAAAATGAAAAAAAAAAATAGCGAAAGGTCAGTAATCATTACATTCTGTTACAAAATGCATAAAACAGATGTCTAAAGTAAACAGAACCCGAGAACAGCGGACAACACAAACTTTAACTAGCTATACACTGGCTGTACACCTGACAACTCAGACAAGACAAATGGACTTGTTAGCTGTCAAGGAGGGGGTCAGAGTAAGAATATTTGATTTGAAGATTGAGATTGGGATTTTCTAGGATTTCATTATTTTTATGTTTGTTGTGTTATGCTATTGATGACTTATAACCTGTTATTTCCCGTTTAAAATGGTTTGTGATTGCTACAATACAAGATAGGCAGGCTTTCTTGGGAGTATAAAATAAGCAATTATCTAAAACAATAAAATTGAATTATCAAATGTTCAACTTTCACCCATAAATTTCAAGAAGTCTTTCACTCATGACAAACCCCTCCCACCTGTTTACTAAGTCGCGCGACAATGCCGACACAGCCCATCAAAGGGAATGGGCTGTGTCAGCATTGGTGCACCGGCAGCTGCTAACACGGCATAGTAAAGAAGGGGGGAAATGTATAATACTTAGCACATAGAAGGCAATTGTATAAACATCTGCCTACTACTACTACTACTACTATTTAACATTTCTAAAGCGCTACTAGGGTTACGCAGCGCTGTACAATTTAACATAGAAGGACAGTCCCTGCTCAAAGAGCTTACAATCTAAAGGACAAAGATGGGTAGGGAGGGGGCTTGGTGTAAGGGCTCAGGAAGTTTATTCCAAGCATAGGGTGAGGCGAGGCAGAATGGGCGGAGCCTGGAGTTGGCGGTGGTGGAGAAGGGTACTGAGAGGAGGGATTTGTCCTGTGAGCGGAGGTTTCGGGCGGGAACATAAGGGGAGATGAGGGTAGAGATGAGGGGCTGCAGACTGAGTGCATTTGTAGGTAAGAAGGAGAAGCTTGAACAGTATGCGGTATTTGATCGGAAGCCAGTGAAGTGACCTGATGAGAGGGGTGATATGAGTATATCGGTTCAGGCGGAATATAAGACATGCAGCAGAGTTCTGAATGGATTGAAGGGGGATAGATGGTTAAGTGGGAGGCCAGTGAGGAGAAGGTTGCAGTAGTCAAGGCGAGAGGTAATGAGAGCGTGGATGAGAGTTCGGGTGGTGTGCTCAGAGAGGAAAGGGCAAATTTTGCTGATGTTAAAGAGGAAGAAGTGACAGGTCTTAGCTGTCTGCTGGATATGCACAGAGAAGGAGAGGGAGGAGTCGAAGATGACTCCGAGGTTGCGAGCGGATGAGACGGGGAGGATGAGGGTGTTATCAACTGAAATCGAGAGCGGAGGAAGAGGAGAAGTGGGTTTTGGTGGAAAAAACGATAAGCTCGGTCTTGGCCATGTTCAGTTTCAGGTGGCGGTTGGACATCCATGCAGCAATGTCGGATAGGCAGGCCAATACTTTGGCCTGGGTCTCCACGGTGATGTCTGGTGTGGAGAGATACAGCTCGGTGTCATCAGCATAAAGATGATACTGGAACCCATGAGATGAGATCAGTGAGCCCAGGGAAGAGGTATAGATAGAAAAAGAAGGGGTCCAAGGACAGATCCCTGTGGAACTCCAACAGAGAGTGATTGCTACAATACAAGATAGACAGGCTAGAGGTACACACCACTTATGCGTGTCAAAGGTGCCATTAATTTACAGTTATACACCTATGTATATGCAGTAGGTGATATTCTACAAGGCAATGCTTAAGTGCCATAGCACCTAACTGCAAGGGGGAGGGTCTGTACATGTGGGTGGGAATTTGCGTGTCCCCCATGTATGTATGTAGTTTATAGCATGCTATAAATTGTGTGTATCACTTGGTGCACTTAAATGTGCCAACTTATGCCTGCCATTGACATGGCATAAGAGGGTGGACCTCAACATAGGTACATCAGTGCAGATATATGCTAACTAGTGGAACGATGCCCGTTTCCTCAACAATGAAACGGGCCCTAGGAAGGCTGTCATGTAAGCTTTTTTTTCCTCTCTCCCCTGCCCTCCCCTCCATGTCCAGCAAATCTTCCCCTCCCCTCCATGTCCAGCGATTTTCCTCTTCCCTGCCCTCCCATCCGTGTCCTGCGATTCTCTCCTCTACTGTCCTCCCATCCCATCCATGTCCATGAATTCTACTCTGCCCTGCCCTGCCCTCCCCTTCCCTTCCTCCCTCCCTCCCCTTGATGTCCCGCGATTCTCTCCTCCCCTTGATTTGTACCTGAATGTTCTCTGGCTGGCTGGCTGGCTGGCTGGCGCTGGCTTCTGTTCTGTTCGTAACATCCCTCCTGACGTCAGCTCGCCTCCAGCATTCCCTTCCCTCTCACTGTTCCGCCCTCTGACGCAAGGGCGGGACAGTGAGGGGGAATGGAACGCTGGAGGCTGGCTGATGTCATGAGATGTTACAAACCCAAGCAGCCAGGAGATGTTACAAACCCAGGCAGCCAGTCATGGAACATTGGAGGTGGAAATTATTATATAGGATATTCTTGGGGGTCAAGATGACATTATAGAATTGTTGTTAAATGCATGGCAATGGGGTACCTAAATTGAGGTGCCAATTTATAGAATTGCCAACATGATGTCAAAGATAAAGGAAGACCTTTCCATTCATGAGCAGCAATATACGTAAATGACTTTTCTAGAATGCTAGTAAAATGTATAACTGTCCTTTTTGGGACATACATTAATTGTCTTGCAAGCACAACGATTTACTGAATGATGGAAAAGAAAGCAATGGGAGGATATCATATAGAGTAAATCTGTTTATAATTTTATAAAAAGGCATAAAAGTTTAAAGATGAAGTGAACAGGTATAGGAAGCCAGTGCATTTTGTGATGGAGTAATTTTGATATTTGGGTTTGTTATGTTGTTAATTCCAGCTCCCTAGTAAAGTATGGGGAGGGTCAGATTATCACAGAGTGAGCTAAATGATGAGATTATCCCCATATTTCTCCTAGGTGCTCTTTCATGAGCCTGGGTTATAAGCATCCAAGTAGTCTTGAAGTTACTCCCTCCATGTGAAAACTTGCATAGAACTGATTCTGCACCAGCTGGTACTTCAATTTCTCCTTTGTCCAACAGGAGAAGCGACATCAATAGGAATAGTCATGTGTTAATTCATTTTGAAACCCTTTGATTTGTTCTTCCAGAACCTTGGTGTCTCTTTTCTCTAAATCTTTAATTATCTGTTTTTTTAATGGAGCTCTGGACTCCATCCTTTCTGGCTAAAACAGTGTGAAATCCTTTTCATGCAGAAGGGTCTCCTTTCCCTCTGTATTCTCACCTTTGGTTACTCTAACTTTTGGACAGGGCTGTTGCAAGGTAAGCTGGTTGACTTGGAGGGGCATTTTCGAAAGAAGCGTCTAAGTTGGAATTTGGATGTCTTTGTAAAACATCCAAATTCGGAGGCGGGGAAAAGGTCATTTTTGAAAAAAGATGGATATCCATCTTTCGTTTCGAAAATACTAAGGACGTCCTTGGATTTGGACGTATTTGATTTTCAGCAATTTTCAAACCCAAAGACTTCAAAGTCTAAAACGTCCAAATGTAAGCTATTTGGACGTGGGAAGAGCTAGCATTCATAGTGCACTGGTCCCCCTGACATGCCAGGACAGCAATGGGGCACCCTAGGGGACACTGCAGTGGACTTCATAAAATGCTCCCAGGTACAAAGCTCCCTTACCTTGTGTGCTGAGCCCTCCCAAACCCCACTACCCTCAAATGTACACCACTACCATAACCCTTACGGATGAAGGGGGCATCTATATGTGGGTACAGAAGGTCTCTGATGGGTTTTGGAGGGCTCGCTGTTTCCTCCACAAATGTAACAGGTAGGAGGATATGGGCCTGGGTCCACCTGTCTGAAGTGCACTGCACCCACTAAAACTGCTCCAGGGACCTGCATGCGCTGTCATGGACCTGAGTATGACATCTGAGGCTGGCATAGAGGCTGTCATGTAATATTTTTAATGATGTTTTCTGAAGGTGGCAGGGGGTTAGTGACCACTGGGGGAGTAATGGGAAGTCATCCCCAATTCTCTCCGGTGGTCATCTGGTCATTTCGGGCACCTTTTTGTGCCTTATTCGTAAAAAAAACAGGTCCGGGTGAAAACATCCAAGTTTTGGTCTTGGACATCTCTGCTTTTTTCCATTATGGCTTAAAGACATCCAAGTCTTAGGAACGCCCAAGTCCCGCCTTCACCATGCCTCCGATACATCCCCCTCAGATTTGGACATCCTTGCGATGGACTTCCGTGGGTTTCGATTATACCAATTTGTACGTCTCTGAGAGATGGACATCCAAGTGCTGATTTATGTAGAAAGATGGACGTCCATCTCTTTCGAAAATGAGCCTGATAGGCACTCTGGGGGGAGCATGGGTGGGTCACACATTCATATGTAACTCATAGAATACTATAAATTACACACACCCCCAGATTATATAAACAGCGACTAATGTTCTGCATGCATAAGCACAATTTATGTCAATTTGTGCAAGGAACTTAATTGGTTAACAAGCCAATCATGCTGATAATTGGATGTTAACACGCAATTATTGCCACTAATTGGCACTAATTATGATTTATGCACATAGCTCGCTAAGCATATTTTATAAAGTGATGCATGCAAATCAGATCACGTGGATCTCAGCAGGGTGCGTGGCTATGGGAGGGTTGTAGGTGGATCATGGGCATTCCAAAAATGTACGCGCACTGCTACAGAATATGCCCAATGTACAACTAAATAAGACATGAGTATTTATACCAGGTTTATTTTGCATAAATGCGTACACCTAAATTTTAGTGACAGGATGGCCGCTACATCTATTCTATAAACCGTGCCTAACATTAGGCGAGGTTTGTTGAATAGCACTAAGCGTGTTTTTTTCAGTACCATTTTTTTTAGGCATCATGTATGGAATCTGGCCCATATCTCCTGCATCCACTATAGGTGAGCACCAAAAAAAAGTAGGAAGTCCAAAACTCCACAGAACAAAACAGCAAGCAGAAGAGGGTGGAGAGAAAACACATGAAGTGATGTGCATTCCAAAGAGCAGCCTTTATCGAGCATAACCCATAAAAGTGACCCGACACAGTCACCGTGTTTCAGCTATACAGCCTGCATCAGGGATCCAAGGAATGCAAAGGCATCAAATTCTCAATGGTGACACAGCTTAGTAAAATATATCAGATACAAAATTAGTGCGAGGAACGTTTGAAAGTCCTGGCAGTGGTCACAGCATAACAGCTTCAAAAATGCACAGTTACAAAACATGTCCAATCTGCACCTAAATACACCAGATTTTAGTTGGCATAAATGCCTGCACATAGATTTTAGTCACAACACAGCCACTATGCATATGCTATAAATCATGCCTAACGTTAGGCGAAGTTTATAGAATATCACTAAGAGCAGGTTTTTAAGCCTATTTTTTAGGCACCATATATAGAATCTGTCCCATATCTCCTGCATTTACTATAGGTAAGAACATTTACACCTGCAGAATCCAAAGGAAAGGGAAAAATAACCCTAAGAGTATAAAACACAACCAAGAAAGAAGAGGGTGGACCAGTGCTCGCCAGGTTTGAGATGGCCGGCATCGGTTTTCAGCCATAATGAAAAATAATGCCGGCGATCTCAATCCCGGACAAATCCAAGGCATTTGGTCATGGGAGGAGCCAGCATTTGTAGTGCACTGGCCCCCCTCACATGCCAGGACACCAAACGGGCACCCTAGGGGGCACTTCTAAAAATTTAAAAAAAAATAGCTCCCAGGTGCATAGCTCCCTTCCCTTGGTTGTTTAGCCCCCCAAATCCCCCCCAAAACCCACTCCCCACCCAAAGCCCTAAGGGGTGAAGGGGGGCACCTACATATGGGTACAGTGGGTTTTGGGTTGGTTTTGGAGGGCTCCCATTTACCACCACAAGTGTAACAGGTAGGGGGGGATGGGCTTGGGTTCACCTGTCTGAAGTGCACTGCACCCACTAAAAGCTGCTCCAGGGACTTGCATACTGCTATCAGGGAGTTAGGTATGACATTTGAGGCTGGCATAAAGGCTGGCAAAAAAAGTTTTTTTTTGTTTTTTTTGGGTGGGGTTGGTGACCACTCAGGGAGTAAGGGGAGGTGATCCCTGATTCCCTCTGGTGGTCATTTGGTCAGTTGGGGCTCCTTTTTGAAGCTTGGTCGTGAAAAAAAAGGGACCAAGTAAAGCTGGCGAAATGCTCGTCAAGCCTGGCTTTTTTTTCTATTATTGGGCGAAGCCGGCCATCTTGTGAGCACGCCACCGTCCCGCCCCCATCCTGCCTTCACTACCCTACTGACACACCCCCTTTATGTTTCGCCGGCTCAGCGACGAAAAGCAGTTGAACCCTGCCAAAATCGGATTTTGATTATACCGATTTGGCCAGGTTCAGGAGATCACTGGCCATCTCCCGATTTGTGTCGGAAGATGGCCGGCGATCACTTTCGAAAATGAGCTGGCTGGTTACCTTAGTAGGAGTCTATTTTCTTTATAGAATTGCCCTCTAGGTGTCTGAGAATAGGAAGCTACTAAACTTTTGGTTAAATGAGAGAACACTGAAATCGGAATTTCTTCTAAACTTGTTTCTGATTTTATCTCAGCAGGAGTGATTAGAGCGAAAGGAATTAGGGTGGTATAGATTTTCCGGCTGGAAAATGAAAACAGTTTTATACATAGAGGTAATAGAAAAACAGAGAAACAGAGAAAAATGTAGGCAGATAAAAACATATGACCTGTACAGTCTGACCATGTGTGAGTAAAAGGAATCCAGGCCAGATATACTTCTGCTCTGAGCAAGAGTAAATCTATTTGGGGATAGAGGCTTCTAAGATACAAATTGAAGCCTGCTTATCTTGATGAGTAACTAAATCTTCAGGAACAGGATTAATGGTGTTATGGAGTTTCATAATGGAGACTGTAAGCTGGCTCTGCCTTCTGCATCCTCCAAATCTGTTTTGTTTGAGCCTTCTGAATATGCTTCGAGTGTTTCAAAACAGTTGATGTATCAGTCAGAAACTGATTTTTATGACAGTGTGGTTTTGGGAAAATCAGCTATTCATCCCGTTTGTGTAACAGAGGCTGAAACCAATGAGGAAAATCAATCCCATACTCTTTTCAATGCAGTTTTCTACAATATCATTTACTGTTAAGAGCTAGAGAAAGAAGGTTTTTATAAACTCATTATACAGTGACTATCATGTGTGAAAATATTAGTCTTGAAGACATTCAAGCAGAACCTCAAAGAAACTGTGAAACTGTTCTGTCTACAAGAACACCACCTGATTTTTAACCATTTATGGTAGACATTTAGGTTAAAATAAAACTGAATATTTAGTGCTGGTACCCAGATACTGGTCAGTGCTGAATATCCAGTTTCAGGCCAACCAGCTTTAGTCTTTATGCTGTCCTTACTTTATCCAGATAGTTATTTGGTTAGTGGTCTGATTATGGCCGCTAAACAGAAAACCTCCAGCTCCACCAAAGCTCTAGTATCCATGGACTGTCCAGGCATTGTGCTGAAGCACTCAGAGAAAATATTCAGCAGCATAATCTGATTAGTACCATTGAATAGCTCTTTCACCAGCACTTATCTGGTTAACTACACTTGTTAACTAGATAAGTGCCTTTGAAATCTACCCCATAGAATCTGGAGTGGTCTAGTGGTTAGAGCACTGATCTTGACATCCAGAGATGGCTGGTTTAAACCCCACTGCTGTTCCTTGTGATCTTGGGCAAGTCAGTTAGGGCTCCTTTTACCAAGCTGCAGCAAAAGGGGGCTGATGCTGGCATCTGCGTGTGTTTTACACACGCATCGAGGCCCCCTTTTACTGCAACTGGTAAAAGGGAAGTCTCGCTTTCCTTCAGGAAATGGACAGGCAGGAAGTAAAGCACTTCCCATATGGCCATTTCAGGAAGGGAGCCCTTACCGCCACCCGCTCCTACATTATGGTAACTGGGCAGCATGTGGCACTGCTCGATTACCGCAGGGGACACTCCGGCGCTATAAAAATAAATTAAATTTTGTAGTGCTGGAAATGATGGAGTGCTAGGGGCGGGAAGTACCGCCGGGCAGCTGCGGTAGCCCAGTGGTACTTCCTGTTTAGCAAGCAGTAAATCCGCGTTGGGCTTACCGCCGCTTAGTAAAAGGGGCCCTTAACCCCCTATTGCCCCAGATACTTGGATTGTGAGTTCTCCAGGGACATACCCAGTATACCTGATTTAACGCACCGTGAGCTACTACTGAAAAGGTGTGAGCAAAATCCAAATAAGTAAATCTATCTTTGGATTCTGTAGATAATGATGTCCAGGAGTGCATGCCAAATCTAATCTAATTCTTAATAACCAAAGCAAAGACAACCTAGTCAAGGAATTATTGCTCAATAGCTTGAATCATTGTGAGATACCTTTTGAATCAGATGGCCATGGACTGTATCGATTGTGAGCTGATTGATATGGTGATTTTTTTTGAAGTTTCATTCAAAGCATTTTTTTTTGCTTTTAATGCTGTAGCTGGGGAAGTTGTCTCCCAAGGAGAACATCAGAATGTCAACATTTGCTGTCTTGTGCTTTATTCATGCATTCATCTGTTTTCTTGATTTGTGATTGAATGAAATTCAGCTACATCCACATATTCAAGTACTGGCAATTCAGAATACATTCAGCTGCTTTCTCAAATCGGGCATTCGGCATGCACTCAGCTCAAGCCTTTAAAAATTCTACTATACATTGGAGTCTGTTTTGATAGAATTGGAATTTTATTAAGGCTGCAGTCTGGAACATAAACATAATATTTATTTAAACAATGTAGCAAACTTAGAACATATCTGCTATCAAATTCAGACCCCTGGGGTTCCTCGGGGGTCTGTGCTAGGACCGCTGCTTTTTAATATATTTATAAATGATTTAGAGATGGGAGTAACTAGCGAGGTAATTAAATTTGCTGATGACACAAAGTTATTCAAAGTTGTTAACTCGCGACAGGATTGTAAAAAATTACAGAAGGACCTTACGAGACTGGGAGACTGGGCGGCTAGATGGCAGATGACGTTTAATGTGAGCAAGTGCAAGGTGATGCATGTGGGAAAACAGAACCCGAATTATAGCTACGTCATGCAAGGTTCCACGTTAGGAGTTATGGACCAAGAAAGGGATCTGGGTGTCGTCGTCGATAATACACTGAAACCTTCTGCTCAGTGTGCTGCTGCGGCTCGGAAAGCGAATAAAATGTTGGGTATTATTAGGAAAAGTATGGAAAACAGGTGTGAGGATGCTATAATGCCGTTATATCGCTCCATGGTGCGACCGCACCTTGAGTATTGTGTTCAATTCTGGTCACCGCATCTCAAGAAAGATATGGTGTAATTGGAAAAGGTGCAGCGAAGGGCGACTAAAATGATAGCGGGGATGGGACGACTTCCCTATGAAGAAAGACTAAGGAGGCTAGGGCTATACAGCTTGGAGAAGAGACGGCTGAGGGGAGACATGATAGAGGTATATAAAATAATGAGTGGAGTGGAACAGGTGGATGTGAAGCGTCTGTTCACGCTTTCCAAAAATACTAGGACTAGGGGGCATGCGATGAAACTACAGTGTAGTAAATTTAAAACAAATCGTAGAAAGGTTTTCTTCACCCAACGTGTAATTAAACTCTGGAATTCGTTGCCGGAGAAAGTGGTGAAGGCGGTTAGCTTGGCAGAGTTTAAAAAGGGGTTGGACGGTTTCCTAAAGGACAAGTCCATAAACCGCTACTAAGCGGACTTGGAAAACTCCAAAATTCCAGGAATAACATGTATAGAATGTTTGTACGTTTGGGAAGCTTGCCAGGTGCCCTTGGCCTGGATTGGCCGCTGTTGTGGACAGGATGCTGGGCTCGATGGACCCTTGGTCTTTTCCCAGTATGGCATTACTTATGTACTTATAACGTATAACGTTCAAAATATGCACTCTGGTACATAAAATAATTCATGGAGATGCCCCGGCCTACATGTTATACCTTATTGACCTACTACCCAGGAATGCCAAAAGATCAGCACGTACATTCCCGAATCTTCACTTCCCCAGCTGTAAAGGTCTAAAATATAGATTAATACATGCGTCCAGCTTTTCATACATGAGTTCGCAGCTGTGGAATGCTCTACCATTTGACCTGAAAATAATTCACAACCTAATTAACTTCCGTAAAGCACTGAAGACTCACCTCTTTAACAAGATATACCATAATGACTCATAACAGGAACTGGAATGCATCATCACTTACTTTAATATTCGGAATATTTTCTCCTATACCGGATTGTTTAATTTTATTATGCCATCCATGTTTTATTTGTAATACCAGTTGAATATTTTCTCTTTTTACCTGATTGTTTATTATGTCATCCATGTTCTCTATACAATACCAATTGTATCTGTACTCTGGAATGGCGTAAGCCATGACGGAAAATTGTAAGCCACATTAAGCTTGCAAATAGGTGGGAAAATGTGGGATACAAATGCAATAAATAAATAAATAGATGCTACTGGACGGTAGTTAGTGATTTCATTTGTATTTTTCTTGGTATCTTTTGGTATTGGGGTGAGTAGGATATTGCCATTTTCCTTAGGGAAGAGTCCTTGCTGAAGCATGTAATTTAGGTGGGATGTAAGGTCTGTTATAAAGCGGTCAGGGGCGGATTTCATTAGATAGCTGGGGAGGTATCTAGTTTACAGTGAGTGTTGGCAAACCTGCTAATCGCCTGGGTAACTGTTTCGATGGTAAGGAGGGTGAAGTTTGACCAGGTTCGGTCAGCCGGGTATTCTCCAAAGGTTGGGCCCAACTCATTAAGGAAGTTTTCGATGTCAGTGTTGTCCTGAGGTAGTGTGTTAAGTAGATTTACAATTTTTTCATTTATATACTTGGCAACTTTATCTGCAGGTGGGATGTCTGTATTCGTTGTAGTGACCAGGTGTTAGGTTTTCCAAGCAGGAACTAGATTTGTGAGCCCTTGGACCACTGCCGAGGAACAGCAGTGGCAGGCAAAACCACCCCACACCAGGAACCAGACAGAACTCAGATAGGAACAGCAAGACTTCACCTGCACTAGCCGCCCTTCGCCAGGAGTTGAGCCCCTGGCTGCAGGCGGCCGACAGGACTTACAGGACAGGGCAGAAACTGGAAGCTGCAAGCAGCCACTAAAACAGGGAACAAACACTGACAAACATGAGACAGAACTGAAAGCTGCCAGGCAGCCACTGAACAAGAAACAAAGACAAACAGAAACTAAACACAAAAGACAAACAAGGAACAAGTCTAGGAAACTGTCAGGCTTCTTCCCTGGAAGCACTGGGTTTGTGAGCCCTTGGACCACTACCGTGGAGCGGCAGTGGCAGGCAAGGTCACCTTCAAAGCAGAGACGAGGCAAGGCTGGACTGGAACCCCGGTCTGGAGTTCTGCACTGGAACACAAAGGACTGGAACGCACTGGACGGGTGTGCACTGGACTGGAACCCACTGGACTGGTACACACTGGAGTGGAGCCCACTGGACTGGAACACATGGGACTGGAACCTGCTGGACAGGAACACACTGGACCAATGCTTCACCTATGCTTAGCCACCGTTCCCCGAGGGTTGAGCCCTCAGGTTCGGGCAGCCGGCAGGGCTTACAGGAAAACCGGAACTGGAACTAGCAAGCAGGAACAACAGGAATCAGAATACAGAAGTGCTCTCAGGCACCTAGGCAAAAGCAAGGCAGACAGGCAGTGAATGTCCGGGTTCTGGCAATAGTCAGGTCAGGCCACAGGCAGAGAATATCCGGGTTCAGGCAGTAGTTGGGTCAGGCAGCAGGCAGCAAGTATCTGGGTTCAGGCAGTAGTTGGGTCAGGCAGCAGGCAGAGAGTAGTCAGATTCAGGCAATGGTCAGGCCAAGTAGCAAGACTATGGCTGGAGCTCCAGTAGCAAGGAGTACTGGCAGCGGACAGGACTAGGGCTGAAGCTCCAGAAGCCAGTGAAAACACACACGGGGAAAACCAGAAAGCTAAACACAAGAAAACTAGTAAAGCTGTACACAAGCTAACAAGCAAGGCTATGCCCAAGCTAACTAGTCACACGCTAGGAACTCACACAACACAACACATAGGAGAACTAGTAAAGCTGTACACAAGCCAACAAGAAAAGCTATGCCCAAGCTACTAGTAACAAGCTAGAAACTCACACTGAACTGGACAAGGTAGCAGCGCACAGAGCACTCTAACATACCAGGGATCTTAGACGATGCAAAGGCAAAGGCTGCAGTCTCTAAGTGATTAATAAAGCCCTTCAACACCTGAGGAGCAGCTGCAGCCATCAGTAAGCAACTACGGAGGCTGTCCAGGCACAAACAAGACAGACAAGTCCAGCAGCCTGGCAGAACCGGACCGGACTGGGCTAAAGTCTGGAACGGGTAGGAACAGCAAGACAAACTATGGCAGCCACTGGCTCTGGCCAGTAGTGGGTGAGAGGAGCACAAACCAAGGAGCAGGCAGAGCGCACACAGAAAATAGAGAGACTTAGAATACCTAGGTGCAGCACAGAGGAGCAAACAGAGCCAGGCTGGAGAAAGAGGTAAAGCTAACTCAGGCAGCACCCCCAGGTGCAGTAGAGTGGAGTAATTAGAGCCATGCTGGAAGCAGCCAGCACACAGAAGGAAAACTACTCCAGAAAGGATAGGCAGAAGCCAGCTTAGAAGCTGACCCCCAGCAATAAGGTAAGTCTGAGGGTGGTCATGGCCACAGACATGACAGAAACAAACAATAACCCTAAGCTAAACTACACACAGACTAACTAGAATCAAACAAGGAACTAGACTAAAAAGCAAGCTAGGCAGAAGTGCAACAAGCACCAACAAACCAGGGCCTTAGGCGATGCAAAGGCAAAGCAGAGAGTTTCCAAATGGCTAATAAGCCCAGCAGCAGCTGAGATTCAGATGCAGCAATCACCAGGCAGCTACGGGTGCTGTGTAGGCTCAAACAAGACAAGCAAGTCTGGCAGGCCAGAAGATCTGGACTGGACTGGGCTGAAGTCTGGAATGGGAAACAGCACACAGACAATCCAATGCAACCACCAGGCCTGGCCACCAGGGGACGAGATGACTGAGAGCCTGAAACCAGGGCACGACCGTGACACCAGGTTGGTGTCTAGGAGTTTGTTCACGAGTTGGTATAATTTCTATATGGTGTAATATAATTTATTTTGTGTTTGTTTCTGAGAAACTAATTAAATGTAATTAAAACTAATAAAAACTCTCCTCTTGTAGTCCTAATTAGAATAATTGACTATAAATAAAGCATTGAGTTAGGGGTGGGTGGGAATGAGGACTGAACTAGGCTCTGCTGTGCCTTCTAGAGTCTATCTGTTTATTCTGTGGCAGAAAATTCCAGTTTTAAAACTGTTTCAGGTCAATACAACATTTGGTACCTCCTTTTGAATGACTATTAATTCAGGTGTTCTGCAAGGTTCTGCTGTGTCCGCACTTCTTTTTAATCTTTATATGGCACCAATTTGTAAACTATTTTCTTGTTTAGGTTTGAATTATAAACTCTATGCGGATGATTTTTCTTTCCAGTTGAAGGCTTTATTGAGTTAGCTTTAGTTCATTTGTTGTATTCTATTAATTTGATTCAAAGCTGGATGACTGCCAATAGGATTCAATTGAATATTGCTGAGACACAAGAATTATTTCTAACTAAAGTACTGACAGCAGATTGCCCATCAAATTTTTCTTTGGATGGTTGTTTATTTCCAATCCAAAGAGAAAATAGATATTTAGGTGTATTTTTGGACTATCTATGCAAAGTCATCTGGAAATGTTATCAAGACAGTGCTCTTTAAAAATTGAGATTACTGTGAAAACTGCAGTATTTGCTTTCTTTTGAACATTTTTTTTACAGTTTTACAAAGCATCATATTTCCCTATTTTGATTATTGTAATATTCTTCTACTTGGTTTACTAGCTTATGTTCTCTGGACTGTTCAAATTGCACAAAATTCAGCAATTGTTAATGGGCATCCTTTTACTAAGGTGCGCTGAAAATGGCTTACGGTAGTGTAGGCATGGATTTTGGGCATGCACCAATCCATTTTTCAGCACACCTATAAAAAAGCCCTTTCTAAACTTTTTGCCGAAAATGGATGTGCGGCAAAATGAAAATTGCTGTGCCTCCATTTTGGCTCTGAGACCTTACCACCAGCCATTGACCTAGTGGTAAAGTCTCCCACGGTAACTGGGCGGTAATGACCTACGTGCGCCAAATGCCACTTGGCAGCGTGCGCAGCTGATGCGTACCAGAAAATAAAAAATATTTTTCGGGAGCGCGTAGCAGACGCACACCAGAATGAAATTACCACAAGGGCCATGCAGTAGCCATGCAATAACTCCATTTTGGCGCACGTTGGGCACATGTAGATGCTTATGTGGCTTAGTAAAAGGGCCCCTTGTGTACCTAAAACTGCATCACTTCATTGGCTCCCAATATCAACAAGGATTGAGTTTAAGGTTCTTACATTGATTTTAAAGCCTTAAAAATGCAGTTCCATCAGTACTGGCAACTATTCTAAGGATTTATAAACCTGTGTGCTCATTGAGATCTGCTGGTAAAAATCTATTGGATGTGCCAAACGTTTCAACCTGTTAGTTTATTGGGTCTTCACTCCTTCATTTTTTTTAGGTTGCTGGGCCTAAATTCTTTACTGGTAGCATTATATAAGACAACAGATACCTTACTTTCTTTTAGAAAGCAACTGAAAATGTTTTATTCTGTAAAGCATTTTGTGAACTGTGCTGTACTAAGAGGTAAAATACTCTGATTTCTGATGGTTAATTGCTGACTATTCATGTATGTTTGACCTGAGGTATATAGAAGATGATTTGTATTTTGTAAAGTATTTTACTGTATTTGTTTGTGAATGTGGATTATGTATGTTTATTTTGTACTCTGCTTAGAATGAAGGATTATGCAGAATATATATATATTTAAATAATAAATAAGTATGCAAAAGCAGAAAAGTAAAATGAATTTAAAAAATAATATATTGGTAAAATATATATACATTTACATGCATTTCCTGAAATCCCAATATTGACAGATGGTAAAAAGAGTATGATCTCAACTAAATAAATCAAACAAGAAGAGCAAAACATAGGGGCAGGTGAAATCATTAACCCATATCTCGCTAGACTCTCCCAATAGCAGGGATTACTCAGATGCCAAATCTCAGGGAGCAGACTTATTTTCAATTAAATTTTGACAGGAAGTAGGGTTAGAAAAAGAGTATTTTTTTACACTGGAAAAAAGAATCTGACTTATAGAAAGAAACTTTAGACTGAAGGTGGTTCCAAGGGAAATCACGTCCTGCCTCTTAGCAAGAAATATTTTAGATCTAATTTTGAACTCTTTAAATACACTGGGACACATATATTTCAAATAACAACTTAAGGGGCCCTTTTACTAAGTTGCGTAGGTGCCTATCCAGCTCATAATCAAAAGTGATCGCCGGCCATTTCCCGACACAAATCAGGAGATGGCCGGCGATCTCAGAAAAGCGGCGAAATCGGTATAATTGAAAGCTGCTTTTTTAGACAGCATCGCTGCTTTCCCGTCGCCTCGCCGGCGAAAGTTCAAAGGGGCGTGTTGGCGGTGAAGCGAAGGCGGGACATAGGCGGGTATGGGTGTGGCTACCAGATAGCCGGCTTTCGCCGATAATGGAAAAAAAATACGGCGTTAAGCAGTATTTCGCCGGGTTTACTTGGTCCTTTTATTTTCAGTACCAAGCCTCAAAAAGGTGCCCAAACTGACCACATGACCACCAGAAGGAAGCGGAAATGACCTCCCCATACTCCCCCCAGTGGTCACTAACCCTCTCCCACCCAAAAACCCCCACTTTAAACATTTTTTTCCAGCCTGTATGCCAGCCTCAAATGCCGTACCCACCTCCATGACAGCAGAATATGTTCTGTCCTCTGACAGCCTTTTCCTGCTTGTGATGTGGCTCTCGGGTGAGTGTGACACCTTTTCAGTTATTTGCACTGCAGAGTCACATCAGCAATGCATTGTGGTGGGTGTAGGTAATGGTAGTTGGTAGGCTCTACTCCCCTGGTGCTTTCCCCCTGCTTACTGGGTCAGAGTGTGCCCTGTTTTGTTTCCTGTTGTAGTCCATGGGGTAGTAGCCATTTTTGTAAGCCAGTTTTAGTTCCCTTTCCTGTGTTACCCACGTTAGAGAATGTAGTTCTTACCTTGAATGGTGCTGAAAGAAGGCACTGTACACCATTGTGCCACCTCTGACCTACTGCTTATTTTAGTACCAGGGGACTCTTTGCCATATTCAAATAAAGGACTTTTTCAAAGAGATTAGTCTTCAGGTGTCAACTGGTGTGCTAAAGTTATACAGCAGCAATAAGTCCTAGAGGCTGTATGCAGGTCCCTGGAGCAGTTTTAGTGGGTGCAGTACATTTGTGGGTAGTGGGTTTTGTGTATGGGGGGGGGGGGGGTTGGGGGGCTTAGCTCCCAAAGTAAGGGAGCTATGCACGTGGGAGCTTTTCTGAAGTCCACCGCAGAGACCCCTAGGGAGCCCGGTTGGTGTCCTGGCTTGTCAGGGGGGGGCCAGTGCACTAAAAATGCTGGCTCCTCCCATGGCCAAATGCCTTGGATTTGGCCGGGGTTTGAGATGGCCGACATAACTTTCCATTATCGCTAAAAAACAACGCCGGCCATCTCAAACCCCGGCCAAATCCAAGGCATTTGGCTGGCCGGAACCGTATTATCGAAACAAAAGATGGCCGGCCATCTTTTTCAAAAATACGGGTCTGGCCATCTGTTTGCGGCACTGGCAAAATACATCGCCGGCCATGTATTTCACCTGCGCCGTTCAAGTATTCCCCTCTATATGTGTACAATATGCTTCAAGTTGGAACTATCGCCTGGCTACCATGCAGGGCCACTGAGAGGTGGGGACGGGGGGACAAAATTCCCCGGGCCCGGGCCTCCGGGGGGGGGGGGTCCAGCGGTGCCACCACTGCAGTCCAGCTCACCAGCCCTCCGTCGCTCCCTGGCATTGAACTGAAGCACCTCACCTTCGAAAGTGCAGCAAGCAGCAGCAGACCACTCCTTCCTTCCGTGTCCCGCCCTGTAACTTCCGTGAGGGTGGGACATGGAAGGAAGGAGTGGTCTGCCGCTGCTTGCTGCGCTTTCGAAGGTGAGGCGCTTAAGGTCAGTGCAGAGGGCCTGGGGGTGGAGATGGAGATAGGGCCCAGTGGTGGGTGGGCCCGGTGACCTTGGGTGGGGGGGCCCCGGGGCAAGCCTTGTACCAGACCTGGCCCAGTCTCTCGGCGACCCTGCTACCATGTGCCCTGGGTGGTAACTCCATTTTTATGTGCGTCCAAAACGGGCGGTAGTCGATAGATAGAAACTGAATGTTGAACAGCTAATTCTCATAACATGATGTCTGTTTAGTGGCCCTTTACCAGGAGAAAAAAAATCTCTGCATGAAAATATTAATACTAGGTGTTGTAGGAGTATTTCCCTGTGATCTAGCCTAAGCTGGTCTTGGCCTATATATGACATCTTGGTATAATAAGATGGCTGCTGCAACCTCTCTGTGTCAGCAAGATCCAGCTTCAGCTTGTGGAAAATCACTGACAGGCTTGCTAAAGCCAAGGACAGTCTGTGTTCTAAACACCCCCTTCTATCACCCTGAGAACGGAGTAGGGAGGCAGACATGGCTCCAGAAGTTACCATTCTCCAAGGTCACAAAACAAAGAACTCTTCTTGCCCATGTACTGAACTGGACAAGATCATGATTGGTTCCTACCGTCACCTGACCGAGAGGTACGGGGAAAGCGGGAACAGAAGTAAGTTAGTGAGTCGGAGACCCTAGGAAGAGGGGCAACTGGTAAGAGGACCTGAGAAATCCAGCAAGGCTCGGGGGAGCCAGAGACTTTGTATGATACCAACCTCGTGACCTGCATCCTGGTGCAAATACCTGTGGCAGAGATATTGGCTCTGATAACCAAAGGAGTGACAGGAACCTACGTGGGCTGATAAAGACCTGCACTACATAAGACACGGACAGCTAAAATAGCGTCTGGGGAGATTCTGCTCCGGTCTTATCTGAAGCCGTCATCACAACAGCATGGTAAGATCACAGTGATATATTTCCTGGTCTGGGGTTAGGCAGTGGTTTTATCTAAGTACGACTGGTTTATGTCAGCTCTTGGTCAGGGAAAGCAGCTAATGTGTATTTTGCATAAGATGTGATAAGTTTCATAAGGATTATTAGGTTATCATTTGTACTGTTCTAATCATTACCGTACTTAGTCTCAGGATAATCAGAGTGTAGTTTAGACAATATATTTTTGGTAGTGCTCATATCAGTAAGGGATAATTTTATTGCATAAGCTAGCGCAGAGTATTTCTATTTTCTTATCCATAATAAAGCTAATATATATATATATATCTATCAGCTGTGTCTTTCTTTTTCACTCTACACACAAACACCTGGAGAGGTGCCAGAAGCAAGATTCCTGTATCTCACCCTAGACAGAGCTAGTGAGTCTGTTAGGCAGACTTATGCATCAGGGAATCTTGGTATAAGTAATCTGTGGGTACCTGTTGCTCTAGGTATTATTTATCTCACCCTACAGTGTCCTTTAACCAGCCCCTCCAAATGACACAGATATTACCTTGATTTATTTTACAGTACCTTATTCTCCCCTTCCCTCCCGCCCTCCCTCCTTCCTACCCACCTATTCCAGACCTCCTTCCCACTCTCCTGAGCTGCAGGGTGCCCTCCTGGCACATACCTGAAGCTACCTTGGTGGTTCAGTGGAGTCTTCAGGGCAGGAAAGATCCCCAGAGCCCACCCACTTAGGGCTCAGGCCCACCCAACAGCAGCACACATTTAGTGGTAGCTGGTGGGGATCCCAGGCTCTGCCAGCTGAAGACCCCTCCCTGATGGTGCTGAAAATGTTGCTCTCCACTTCAGCAGTCTGAGCTTTTTAAGCTGCTGATACCGGCACCAGCACATGCTCAGTTTTCAGTGTGTGCCTGCTGCAGACTGCCAAGGTGGAGAGTAATGTTTTTTTTCGTCAGCTGAGATATTTTTTTTAAGTTGGTGGGGGTGGGGGGGGGGGGGTGCAGAGAACCCATGGTACCCACCCACTTCTTGTCAAGGCTCACCCAAAATCTGCTGTCTGGCTACATCCCTGTTATAACAATGACACTGTTTTTAATTATTAGCAGTTTTCAATTATAAAAAGAATGGTTTATTATTATTTATTTTTAATTAATTTCATTAAATAACAAGTTATTACACTTGACAGGTAAGTCAGAAAGGAAAAATTTATACAATAACCAAAATTTAAGTATAACAATAATAATAGTTTCTTCTTTAGACCTCAAACATGAGGGAGAGCCATTTAAACCATTCTTTTTTAAAATAAATAATAATAAAAAAGAATGGTTTAAATGGCCTGTGCTGGTGTAGACGTGTGTATTGGATCTGCGCAAGTCCATTTTTCAGTGCACCTGCAAAAAAGGCCCACCTCTGGCTATGCCACTGTGTTATAAATACAATAGAAAACTCAAGAACTGGTGATTCAATTACATTTGATATTGCCTCAGCTATATTTCACTGAAGGTGATATCAATTCTCTGAGCTGCACTAAACTGATACACTGGACTTAAATATAAATGTCTCAATCAAAGCACCAAGCAACTAGTAGTCTTTCACCTTTCTCCTTCAAATATCTTTTAACAGAGGTACTATAAAACCTACCATTCTAGCCACCAAGATAGCTGATAATTACAGATATTTCATAATTGCTTAGCACAAACATATTGCAATATCTTGGCTGAAAATGGACGTGTGGCAAAATTAAAATTGGCTGGCGTCTATTTTGGGCCTGAGACCTTACCGCCATGCATTCCTTAGCGTTAACCAGGTGGTAATTGTCAACGCACATACAATGCCGATTACCGCCCGGCTAGCACCGTGCGCTGGAAAATAAAATGTATATTCCGGCGCGCATACTGGATGCACGTAAAAAATGAAATTACCGCCTGGGCCATGCGATAGCCGGGCGGTAGTTCAGAATTGGCACGCGTTGGGCGTGCATAGGCAATTACATGGCTTAGTAAAAGGGCCCTTTAATAAAGCATGATCTGTAACATATATTTCTTGAAGCAGAAGTCTTTTGGAGGCATTAATTTGCCAAGCAGCGAAAAGCAGTAGTTGAGATATGGAATGATTATTCACTCATTTTTATTCAACACATATGAAGAGGCAGTAGCAGCCCCTCTTTGGAAGGAGGTAGCCCTGTAACCAGAAAGTTGCTGGTGACCAACATGAATATGCCCTAATATTTAAAAAAAAGTCTATATTTTCTGTAGATTGGCGTGATCTAACCTATTTTTAGAATTATTTCTTGTTCAGTCCATTTTCACTATTAAAGGACAGGGAAAGAAAGACTTTGCCACTGGCCATTGACTAAAGTTACTAAGCCATGGGGTTAGAGGTGGACCACACTCAAACAAAGTTATTTAGGAGTGAGTTTTGGAATGGATACAGTACTTTTTGGCTAGATGAAATACAACTTGCCTTTAGTTTAGCCACCCATTTATTTATCCCAACTGACTGTACCACACATCTTGTCCCCATCTATATTTCAGCATTTGCCCCCTCAGCTATATGGTAAGCTGTTTTGTAGAAAAGTGTTAGTATCATAGTAATGTTATTTGAATGTTCCAATTGTGTGCTTATTAGATAATCTACCAGTATTATGCTTGCATCATATTACGTCTCTGTTATTTGACTTCAGTGCTGTTAAATGTGTATATTTTTGATCCTGTTTCATGGTAGTCTTATTATTAGGTTTCAGTTTGCTGTTTTCAAGTTTTCCTCTTTCATTGTATTTATGTTTATACTTGCACATTTTACTAGTGTTATGCTGTCAACAAAATTGTAAGTTTGATGTTAAACTGTACCTACTGTACACTGCCTTGGGTGAATCTCTTCATAAAGGCGGTTAATAAATCCCAATAAATAAATAACAATAAGAATGGAAATCATGCCATCATCGAGTATCAGAATACTTCCAGAGAACCAGGCCAGTAGTTGGACACTGACACTTTACAGAAGATCCTACAACTCCAGCATGTTTTAAATGTAAGGAGTTAACAACACTCGAAAAACTTCTGTAAAGTGCTCTTTGATTTGGATGTACTATTTGTAGGTGTGTGGCATGGAGACAGATTGCTGACAGTGTGTGTTGTCTCTATATATATATTTTGTTTTACAAAGGGAAGTGTATAAATATATCTTTTATGATAAATCTAATTAATAAGTCAGTTATTTCAGTGGATTTCAGTGGACGAGGTAATAAACTCAAGCAAGTAGCTAATAACCCAGTGTCTCCAAACGTTCACACTACATAGAAACAATGATTGTCTTTGTAATAAATAAGGTTTGAGGACCAGTCCCTGATGCAGCTGAAGTGAAATATGCTGTATGTCAGTTGATGGTCCCTCAGTTGATTAAGATAAGTCCTTAGTTTTCAGGCTTTTATGAAAAATATAAAAATGTATAAAAGTTTTCAACATGAGATCAAGTTTGAATATTAAAATTTAAAAGTAATAGAAGTCAATACAGACCAGTGATGAGGCATTGCGAGCCAAGAGCTTTTTGCCCTTGTGAAATGAGTCGCCACTGAGGTCTGTGACTTATTTATTACAAAGACAATCATTGTTTCTATGTAGCATGAAAGTTTGGAGATGCTGGGTTATTAGCTATTTGCTTGAATATATCATTTATGGGCATAGACTGTGGGATATGAAGGTAATCCTAGGCTCTGAAAACACATAGACATATGTTGTTTTTCTGTTTTATATTGCCTACCCAAAAGATTCTGCAAAGTTACACCTGTTCCAAGGAAGGTGTAACTTCATGCATATTCCCCCAGATTCTTATCGTGTGACTTAAATTGTGCGTGTAAATCCGGTCATATTCTGGATTTGTGTGCACAACTTAATTAGTTTAACAATCCAATCCACGCCGATAATTGCACTTAACATGTAATTATTGACACTAATTGGCATTAATTATAATTTACGAGCATTACTGTAGAAGTGTATTCTATAAAGTGATGCGTGTAAATTTTAAGATGTAAATCTGAAAAGGGGGCGTGGCCATGGGATTGACACAGGCGGGTCATGGGCATTCCTATAGAATTCTGTGCATAATTTAGTCGTCGGCATTTACAGCAGGTTTTCAGTGGTGTAAATGATCGCAACTAAATATAGTCACCAAAAATGGGTGCTGTGCTTATACTATTAACTACACCTATAAACCGTGCCTAAGTTTAGGCATAGTTTATAGAATACGCCTAGGTATATTTTTTGTGTAAATTTTTTAGGCATCCTATATAGAATCTAGCCCATTATGTGTAGGTAAGAAGTGGTGCTTATGCATGCATTTTATAAGACATATCACAAATATAATCCCACAGTCTTTGGTGATTAATAATCATACAACAAAAAAATAAGAGAGTAGCGCGATGAAAGAGGTGCTATGCCACTTGGCAATGAAACTGTATTGCCTAAGAAACAGTGGTTTTTGCTAAGTGCACTCTCCAAAAAGTTTAAAATTCAATAGATACATGTTTTATGCACATGTTTGGGTTTACATTATTGACAAATGGTTCCTACTTGTTGTTTTATAAGACATAAGCATAAGGGGCACAAGGTCCTTTTACTAAAGGGCATTAGAATCTGGGTTTAGCACATGTTAATGTGGAACTATCTTGCTAAGCCCAGATTCAATGAGGCACCATTTAGGGCTTTTTAATTTTATGTATTTTGCAGGTCCCATGCTAATTTTTCCATTAGCATGATAGAGAAGCATGTACCCCCTCCTATTTAGGAAGCTCTAAGCCCTCCCATATTAAGTCAGCATTAGCCAGTTAGCTCATGCTAATGTGAACATACTAGTTGGTTAGTGCGTTCATTCTCATTTTCTGTCCATGTCACACCCCCATCTAAAAATATTTTTTAAAAATAGTTAATGCACACTTAGCGCACACTAACAGGCAAAGTATCACAAAACTCTTTAGAGGTGAAGTCTATAAATGGGGCCTAAAACACTGGCACAACCTCCCCCCCCCCCCCCCCCCCCCCCCGCTTAAGTGCTATTCTATAAGCTGGGCCTAAAGTTAGGCATGGTTTATAGAATAGCGCTTAAGTTCCAGGGTTGCGCTTAAATTTAGGTGCATTCATTTGTAGTAACAAAAAAAGTGGTGCAAATATCCATGCCTAAATTTAGGTGGAGCTCCCTTATTCTATAATTGCACGCGTAACCAAAAACCATGCCCCTGATCCGCCCAAACTCCCATGACCCACCCATTTCCATATGGGACATGCATATAAGCCAGTTAAATCTAATTAATGCCAATAATTGCTTGTTAAAAAGCCAATTACTGGCACTAATTAGCTCATTATGCAATTAAATTGTACGTGCAATTTTTGGCAAATTTTATAAAATTAGAGGGTTAATGTGTTTTGTGGTAGCCTGATTTCCATATGCTAAGCATGTTAGAGCTTAACACCCTTTAGTAAAAGAGCCCCATGTGATCTACCATTAAAACGTATTGGTTTTTCCCCACTAACTCTTGCTATTTTAGCACAGGATCCATTTTATGCAATGAGACTTGGTTAACAATAATTGGGGACGACAGTAAAATGTCTGAATGGTTGCCCACATTGATAATGTTCCCCTAATTGCCAATTCCCCCTCTTGCTCTACGCATTCTCCATCCCGTGGTTAACTTAGAGACCCTTTTACCAAGCTGCGGCAAAAGGGGGCCAGTGCTGGCATTGGCCCGTGTTTTACAGGCACGCCGAGGCCTCCTTTTACCACAGCTGGTAAAAGGAAAGTCTCGCCTTCCTGCAGGAAATGGCCACGTGGCCATTTTGAGGGGGGGGGGGGGAGAGTCCTTAACGCCACCCATTGAGGTGGCAGTAAGGGCTCCTGCATTAACCCAGTGGTAACTGGGTAGCGCTTGGCACTGCCTGATTACCACCGGGTACACTCTGGCTCTACAAAAATAAATACAAAATGTATTTATTTTTGTAGCGCCAGAAATGACAGTGTGCTAGGGGTGGGACGTACCACCAGGCTGCTGAGGTAAGCCCACGTTTTGTTTACCACTGCTTAGTAAAAGGAGCCCTTATTGCATAGCCATAAAAGGGGGCCTTGGCGCGCGACAAACCCGCACACCAACACCACTGCAGGGGTCCTTTTACTGCATCTTGGTGAAAGAACACTTATGTTATTTGTGCAGATTTCATTAGCATTTGATGCTGTTGGCCATTCAGTTTTGTTGAGGATATTGTTGCATTTGGGAACTGGCGCAACAATGTCATTCAGTGGCATAGCTACGTGGGGCCAAGGGGGCCTGGGCCCCCATAGATTTGGCCCTGGCTCCCCTGCCGACGACCCTCTCGACCCCCCTCCCGCTGCCAACCCTCCCCCGCCATTGCCGGGGGACCCCAATCCCCACCAGCTGAGGAGGTCCTCTTCTTCCTCCGAAGGCTTCATTCTGTTTCTGACATTCTGCACATTGAACGAAGTCTTCGGAGGAAGAAGAGGACCTCCTCGGCTGGCGGGGATTGTGGTCCCCCGCCAGCAAAGGTAGCCCACGGCAATGGTGGGGGAGGGTTGGCGGCGGGAGGGGGGGTTGAGAGGGTCGTCAGCAGGGGGGCCGAAGTCTGGCTACGCCTCTGATGTCATCATGGTTTGAATTTATCCAGATCACACCCAGGAGAGGTGATAGGGTTTCTAAGTGATGTGATTTGAAGATGGGAGTTCCACAGTCTCTTTTCTCTCAGCCATATTATTTAATCTCAACATGTATTGCCTCTGTGGTTAGTAATGAACAGTGCATTTTTTTTCTAACGAAAAAGGTGCCGGTACTCAAATGCCAGGCAATCCTTCAGGGACCCACCCCACAATATCCAGGCCTCCTACAACCAGTCACAGAAACTATGACAAGGCAGAATTGTTGTGTAGAGCCTGAACTCTTTCATTAAAACTTGGGGACCATGGGTCAATTTTAACAGACAATGGAAAAGGTGTCGGTTCTCAATACCCCCAAGTACCCCCTCAAAAAAAGCCCTGGTAATGAATATGGTGTTTTCTTTCAATTATGTGTGCAATATAATGATGTTCTTATCCTTTTCACCTGAACAGGATCTGCTGTCTCTGTGTGGTTAGCTTTGAATAGGCTTGTCTTTTTAACACATGGAAAACAGAGGCTTTGATTGTAAGTATTGATTTCTCTGACACCATCACTATCAGTGACCTTTCTATTCCTACAGGATCAGAAGTTCAGTACCTACGCATTTTGCTTGATAAGAGGCTGACAGTCATTCCACATTTAGAAGCTATATAGCTATAATGGAAGAAACCAAAACTAAATTACAGACCTAGACATGATGTGGAATTATGTGATACAATTTTGCAAATAGCAGTAATAAAACCTCTGTATTCTTGATACTGTTTTTTTTTTCAAGAAAATTTTAATTGAGAACTGCTAGATTGTAAAAGACAACAAAGACATTAGGAAATAATGAATCTTATACAAGCCATAGAAACAAACAGAGTGAATTATCAACTACAGTGTAATTACCGAATACTGTAACATTGTGGCACAATAATTCACTGGGTAAGAAAGACAGAAAGAGGACAAAGGTTCTGAAAGCAGTCAGGGTTACATTGCATACAGTCAGTTCTTACAGTATAAACATATGAAGGCAACTGTGTTATAGTGGAATTTCCCAGATCCTTTATAGAAAGCTACAATTTGGCTAAGGATGGATTATCCTAAGGTTTCTATGACAAACTCCTCTTCCAACAGAATGCCAGTGGATACCTCTGTATTTAATATCTGTGTTTGTTTATGTGTCACTTATAAAATACTGCTATCCATTTAAATCAAAGTGGTAGTGGTGTGTGTGGGGGGGAGGTGCCCAAAATTTGCAATACATTCAATTGGGGAGTGAAGTGACTCCATTTGAATTTTAACATTACATTATATCTATATATATAAAAGGCAACCCCAACGTTCTGAAGCCTCCACGGAAGTTGAGGCGCCCGAGATATCCGGTGTGCCCTGGAGTGTCTGCACCGCCCTCGCGTCAAAACGTCATGACGTCGAGGGCGGAGCTATTGACACTCGAGGTCCAAAACGGCCCACAGCGAACAAGGCAGCAAGTAGCTTCGAAGGACGGAGGGAGGGCGAACAAGGCAAGTAGCTTCGAGGGACGGAGGGAGAGGGCCCCTTGCTATCGCCCGTTTCATTCCGCTCAGAAATGGGCATTTTTTCCTAGTTACCTTATATTCTGCAACATCCTCTTCAGTTCCATGTGGATCACAAAACAACAAAAATGCGCATATTTAGCTAGGAATGTACATTAAGGGGTCCTTTTAGGGTATGCTAAAAAATGGCCTGCGCTAGTGTAAGCGCGTGTTTTGAACACGCGCAGATCCATTTTTCAGTGCACCTATAAAAATGCCTTTTTAAAATTTTGACTGAAAATGGACATGCAGCAAAATGAAAATTGACACGCATTCATTTTGGGTCTGAGACCTCACCACCAGCCATTGTCTTAGCGGTAAGGTCTCACGTGTTAACCGGGCGGTAATGGTCTACGCAAGTCAAATGCCGTTTACCACCCGGTAGCACCGTGTGCCAGAAAATAAAATTAGTAGTGGATGCACGCCAAAAATGAAATTACCAACAGGGCCACATGGTAGCTAGGCGGTAACTCGGAATTGGCATGTTTTGGGCGTGCATAGGCGCTTACACGACTTAGTAAAATGGCCCCTAAATCACCAACCCACAGTCTGCTCATATAACACTGTTTTAAGTTTTAACATTATCTAGCCTCTCCCCCCCCCCCCCCCCCCAAGATTGTTAAAGATTTTCTGGCTCATTTATAGATCATTGCATAAAAGAAAGTTCCTCCACAAAATCCCAGATGTGCAAAAGTACTCCAAAAAGATATTTATTCTTTTCAAAATTTAACAGAAGTACTATTCAAAAATGCTCTGAATCCAATGGAGCTCAAATATCACATCCAGAGTTTCAAAATTTAGATGAATTTTGAAAGCGCCTGTTTAAGCCATAGTAATGTTGAACATATCATAATTATAATCCATGCTCAAACTCAGCCGACGGGATCCGTTTCGCCACTTTAAACGGCTTCGTCAGGGTCAAGTATCAGAAACTGATCTGAAATCACTGATTTCAAACAACAAGGAAAGCAACTGAGTGTTAAATTACAACAAAGGGGTTACCCTAAAAAAGTCCTAAAAATTTCATTTAAACGTGCAAGATTTTACCATAGAAATGTTTTGGTAGAACAAAATAAAAAAGACAAATGATGCTTAATTAGATTGTAAGCTCTGTCGAGCAGGGACTGTCTCTTCGTGTTCAAGTATACAGCGCTGCGTACGTCTTGTAGCGCTATAGAAATGATAAGAAGTAGTAGTAGTAGTTCTGTACAAACATGTGTGTTAAAATTTTTTTCAAGTGGTACTAATACTTCTAAATTTTTACGAAACAACTGGGCTATCGTCAGATTACATCCAGCATTTAAATATGTTGATTTACAGATAGCCTCTGCTAGAGCACGTAATTTAAAAGAATTATTATGTCCAGCAGATATAAGGCTTAAAAGTAAGAATAACCAGATAGTAGGTCATTACAAATGTTTAAAATGCTGTATCTGTGATATCACCTTACAGGTAAAAGAATTTAAAAATCTTGCTGATGGAAAAAAGTATCAGTTAAGACACTTTACAACTTGTAGAAGTGATTTTGTAATATATGTGATTATTTGTCCGTGTATGAAGCTCTATGTGGGCATGACAATCCGTTGTTTAAAAACAAGATTATTAGAACATAAATCAAATATTAAATTGATGAGATCTACTGCGCCCCATGTGGATCATTGCATGGAGTTTCAGCATCAATTTAATGACCTCAAATGCTTTGCTATTGACTGAGAACCAGCAAGGAGATGTGATGGAGATCGATTGTTAAGATTGTGGAGACGTGAAGCAAGATGGATTTTTACCCTAAACACGATACAACCAGCTGGTTTGAATCATGATTTGGAATGGACTACACTATTATAACTACTGTATCTAAATTTAAGTGTGTAAAGACTTTTTGATATTTTCACAAGATCAGATATTTAGTTCTGCTTAACAGTAGATATGAAGTATGTGAGATGGATCTTAGAGCGCTTAGAGTTGGTGTCTGACATATACAGCGCCATTTTGGAGACATGAAGGGGTCTCCGATCTGTACACAGGTTTTCCAAGTAAGTGCGTTGTTTCTAAAAAAATTATTAGTTTGGAGGTATAGAAATGGCTAATGGAGTATCTTTTTGAATTTTAGATTTGAAGCCTGTATTATACTTGATGCTGACGAAGCCGTTTAAAGTGGCGAATCGGGTCCCATCAGCTGAGTTTGAGCATGGATTATAATTATGATATGTTCAATGTTACTATGGCTTAAACAGGCACTTTCAAGATTCATCTAAATTTTGAAACTCTGGATGTGATATTTGAGCTCCATTGGATTCAGAGCATTTTTGAATAGTACTTTTGTTAAATTTTGAAAAGAATAAATATCTTTTTGGAGTACTTTTGCACATCTGGGATTTTGTGGAGGAACTTTCTTTTATGCAATGTGTATGTTGTGTTCCTATCCATTTGCTCAATTTTTCTGGTAAAGTCATTTATAGATCACCAATATAAAGGCGCTAAGAGGCCCAGAATGACTGTCTTATTCAGACCGCAACAAATCTAAGGCCACCACTGATTCAAGTGTTGTGCTCCTCTGTAAGGAAAGGGAATTTGAATTTAGCTCACACCTTTTCAGTTATAACTCAAGGCAAGTTGCATTTAGGTGCAGAAGCTATTTTCATTTCCCTGTTAGACTCATGATTTAAGTTTTGTACCTGAAGCAAAGAAAATTAAATGACTTGCCCAAGATCATGGAGCATCAGTGGGATTTGAACAGTGGCTTCTCTGGTTTTCAGCTCACTAATCTAACATTAGACTAGAAGTAGCAGCATTAGCAGTAAGGGATTTTGGAATTAACTTACTCCCTTTCAAACTGAGTTTGCATTCAGGTATTTCGCTGTCCCAGAGGGCTTACAATCCAAGGGACCTGTTTACTAAAGTGTGGTAAGTTTTTGCAATACTTAAGGTGTGGCAAGTACAAATTCTGTGAGGTAAATTTTGGGAGGTATGACAAGCACCTGTCCTGAATTTACCATATAGGGCAGATATTTATCATAAGGTAAATAAATTGGCAGATAGCATGGGCATATTGGCAGTATTGGTCAATGCATATACCACAGATCTATTGGTATGAAGATAATTAACTTGGTCCCCTTTGCATCAATCACCACCTCCACCCATCCCTCTAAGCACATCTTTAAGATCCCTCAAAGACCATCTCCTCCCACTACCTCCCAAACACCTCCTCAGGGTCTAAGGTCTAAAGATAAGAATGATTCCCAGCCACTTCTGCTCTCTCCACTGTCAGGTTCAAAATGTGAACCTTGTGGTACCACTGCTTGGCAGATTATGGCAGATTACTTGTGGGCCTATTTTGAACCCAGCAAAAGATAAAATATTTGATAAAATATGCCCCTCAGCTGTGGACACTTACACCCTCTCTTGAGTTTGGGTGATACCACTTCAGATTGGATTCAAAACATGAAAGGAAGTCCCCACAGGGCTCTTCTCTCACTCAATTCCTATTTAACATATTTATGCTGCCATTATGCAATTTGTTAAAAAGGCTAGGATTACATATAGATTATATGGTGACAACACTACGGTTTAGTTTCCTTTTCCATCCCAAGCAGCTACACTTTCTCCCTATATTGCTCTGAGGACTGGAAGTAAGCTTTCTTTGGAAGATGGTCACTTAAGTTGGTTTTTAATTGGAACATCCTGATGTTTTATTTTTGTTGAAATTCAGAAAACCATCTTGCATTCAGAGATTAGACATCTGTGGATGATATTGGATTCTGTTTCTAATTTGAGACCTTAGATAAGGTGTTTATTGGGGAGCATATTTTTTTTTTTATTTGTACCCCATGCTTTCCCACTCA
This sequence comes from Microcaecilia unicolor, assembly GCF_901765095.1. Classification (NCBI taxonomy): domain Eukaryota; kingdom Metazoa; phylum Chordata; class Amphibia; order Gymnophiona; family Siphonopidae; genus Microcaecilia; species Microcaecilia unicolor. Next base: position 503,330,615 of record NC_044032.1, read on the forward strand.
TGGCAGGCTCAATGCGGCTTAGGTACTTATTTGTACTTGGGGCAATGGAGGGTTAAGTGACTTGCCCAGAGTCACAAGGAGCTGCCTGTGCCTGCAGTGGGAATTGAACCCAGTTCTCCAGGACCAAAGTCCACCACTCTAACCACTAGGCCACTCCTCCACATATTCTTTTGTTATGTTTGTTGTGGAGGTTGAAACTATTTCTTTCCCCTACTAAGTTCTGGTCAGTTCTGCAAGCAGTATTTACATTTGTTTTAGATTACTGTAATGCTATTTTCTTAAGACTCCCAAGAATGGGTCTATTACCTTTTCAGCTACCTCAGAATGTTGCGGTGAGACTTATGGTGGGATATTCAATGAAGGAGTATATTACCCTTTTTGCAGTGGAATCACATTGGCAGCCTCTGAAATTTCACATTAAATTTGAAGATACTGTGCTCAGTTTGGAAACATTTGTAAAAGTCGCGTGCTTGTCAGCTAAAATTCACTTTTACATGATTATTAACCTGGAAATTGTTTATGGTCTAGAAGCCAAGGAATTTCAAACACCCTTCTTTAAGCTCTGTCAAGCAGGAACTGTCTCTTCATATTCAAGTGTACAACGCTGCATAAGTCTAGTAGTGCTATAGAAATGATAAGTAGTAGTAGTCCATGCATGGTTCATTTAACCACTAGCTGTTTAGGTCTTCTCCAATGGCAGGTCCAGCATTATGGGATAAATTACCATTGAAAATAAGGGAAGATCAAATCTCAAACTTTTTAGGTTTGATTTTAATTGATTTTTATTCAGTGTTAGGATGACCTATATTAGGTGCATACATTTTGTTGTTTAAATTGTAATGCTTATTATTGTGGTATTGTATGTTTAGTTGTAGCTTGCCTAGGAGCATTGTGATAGGTGATACACAAATGCTTTAATAATCATAATCATAATAATATACAGGTTACCTATGGAGCTCATTTTCAAGAGAGAAAAATGGCCTGAAAGTGGCAGATGGACAGTTTTCAAGGGGACACGTCAAAATCATGCTTTTCGAAACCCAGATTTGAGATGTTATTTTCTGCACTTTATCTAAACCACTAGGGGGCATATTGGGTGGGGAGTGTTTTGCGTCAGATTTGGGCGAGGCCAGAATTTGGACATTTTTCAGCAATAATGGAACAAAATAAAACAGTCTAGGGCCCAAATTGGGACCTTTTTGTCAGGACCTGTTTCAAACATGGACTAAGTCACAATAAGATGCGCTAACTGACCAGATGGTCACTGGAGGGATTAAGGCATGACCCCCCTCTTAAATCCCCCAGTGGTCACTGACCCCATCTCACCCCCCAAAGATTTGACAGTACTGAACAGGCTCTGAGACAGCTTCACTATAGGGATGTTACAGTAGGTTGCTGTACAGTGGTAATGTACAGTTAGGTACAGTAGGTTTTTTTTAGGTATTTCTGGAGAGCTTACAATACAATGGCATTAAGGTGAGATTTGTACCTAGGTCCCTTAATGTGAAGTCCACTGTACTGACCACTAAGCTGCCCCTCTGATCTGCTGGGATATCTGTGTGGCCAGTTTACTAGTAATGGTGCCACACAGCCATCCCTATGGCTTGTTTTTGTGTTTCTCTCTAGGGTTTTTTTTTTTTAATAGTGCCTAAAGATATATGTGCTGAGCATAAAACAACTGGAAAATAGCAATTTTTAAAAACCACAAAATAGATGTTTTTCCGGTTAGAAAATTGTTATGTTTATAAGTACATATAAGTAATGCCACACTGGGAAAGACCAAGGGTCCATCGAGCCCAGCATCCTGTCCACGACAGCGGCCAATCCAGGCCAAGGGCACCTGGCAAGCTTCCCAAACGTACAAACATTCTATACATGTTATTCCCGGAATTGTGGATTTTTCCCAAGTCCATTTAGTAGTGGTTTATGTACTTGGGATGAGATTTGTAGACGTTTTCAGCAAAACGTCTAAAATTGGACTTGGACATTATATCAAAAATACCCCGCCACATGTCTTTGTACATGTGTACAGTAAAAAAAAAAAGCCCCAGCATAGGCACATACTTAGCTTCCCAGCCTATGTGATCCAGTGGCGTAGCCACAGGTGGGCCTGGGTGGGCATTAGGGATCAGGCCCACCCAACAATAGCACACGTATTAACGGTAGCAGGTGGGGATCCCAAGCTCCACCAACTGAAGACTTCCCCCTGATGGTAATGAAAACGCTATTCTCCACGATTCCAGCACCTGCGCATGCTCAGTTTTCAGCGCATGCCTGCTGCAGACTGCTAAGGTGGAAAGAAGCGTTTTCCCACCAGCTGAGATTTTTTTTTGGTGATGGGTGAAGGGGAGAACACTTGGTGCCCACCCACTTCTTGTCTAGGCCCACCCAAAATCTGTTGTCTGGCTACGCCCCTGATGTGATCTGTTATAAGATTACCTTCCTCATTGAAAAGTCCCTAGATGAATCAAGATGTTTTTGTAAAAAATATATAGATAGAGTTCACGTTATAGTCATTTACATGTCATCAAGAGGCTAACATACTAAATAGCAAAGTCACCTCTCAAAAGTGGGTATCGCATGAAAAATAGAGCAAAATACCCAGAAATGTGCAGCTATATCTACATTTCTGCAATTTGCACTTTTTTCTGCACAACACCCACTTTTATGAATTTCCCAGTCCTAGGAACATTAGTAAAATATTTTTTTTGTAATTTAGCTAGGGGAATTCATTTGCATTCAGTAGTTTAAATAACACAAAAATTACAACCACCCATTACATTTTTCAGGGGTTTGCATCTCAGCCTACAAGTGAGCAATAGTTTCTACAAAATTAAGGTGCCCTTTTACTAAAGCTTAATGTGTGCTAATGGAATTAGTGTGTGCTAAATGCTCAGAAGTCCATGGGAATAAAATGGGCTTCTTAGAATTTAGCACATGCTAATTCCATTAGCGAGCACTAAGCTTTAGTAAAAGGGTCCCTAAGTTTTGTTCCTTTTTTTGCTATCATGTCTACTTTGTTTTTTTAAAGATCAACTGTCATCCTGTGAAATTCAGAGATTCAGTAATTTAAACACAAGAGTAAATCTGTGTGTCCCAGCCAAATAGGTAACAAATTGGCCCCCAATTTTTTTTTGCAGTTAAAAATTCTCCAGAAATTACAATTTGCATGACTATTTTGCAGACTTGAAACATTATACATACATGCAAGTAACAATGAAACATTGAAACAACAATAAACAAAAGAAAGTCATCACAATCTCAGGAATGCGTTTACAGAGTAGTACAATGATACTGTTACATTTTAGGAAGGAAGAGCATAAATGCTACTATTAAGCCACAGTTATGTTATAAAGAAAAGTGTTAGAATCACCCACAGATCCTCTTCGCTCCAAAAATATCAGAATACTCAAAACATACAAGTGAATTAAAAAAAACCTCAAACAAATAAAAAAAAATACAAGCACACTTTTTTTTCTCAAAAATAAAGGAGGAAAAAGACCTCATACTACTGCGGCAAACAACACCATAAAAACGGACTGCTGAATCATCGGCTGCGCTTGCACACGGTAAAAACATTAATCATGGGCCAAAAAACCTCATCTACAAAAATGCAGCAAAACGTCAACATATTGGTGTCATACAATTACAGTCCTTGTGAATGAGCACTTATCATAATGGTGCTATAATTTATCTGAATAGTGCCATGTCTGTATGATCAGTGGCTCGGTCTCAGCAGGATAACGAAAAGCAGTGCAGTCCAGACGGACCCATTTCGCATCAGCTTCTTCTGGAGACCTCACTGTGATTTAATTTCAAGCATGCTGGAGAGTAGTGGCTCCACTGCAAGACCTAAGACTGCAGTAGTATGAGGTCTTTTTCCTCCTTTATTTTTGCACAAAAAAAAAAGTGTGAGTGCTTGTTTTTTGCTTCACTTGTATGTTTTCGGTATAAAGAAAAGTGTGAACAAGAAATAATTTATACAACATACTACAACTGGACTAACCAACTTCTAGCCAGTCACAATCTTTGTTTTAGTTCTGATCTTAATCAATTACATCTTGCAGCATATCCTATGGATAATCAGAGAATTCATTAAACATTTTCTAATGAGTTCTTACAGTCACATCATTTCACTTCAAGTGCATCCCCTTCTAACATCCTGTTAAAATCTGTTCTACGTAACTGTCTATAAATTATAAAATACTACAGAAAGAAAAATTGAACTGTAGTCTTGGAACAGATATATTTTTTAATAAAAAAATAAAGTTACAAATCAATGTGATACAATAAAATAGAGAATGTTTCAATGAAAATATGTCTATTACTTCAGAAAAACCTAATTGTGTATTGAATATAAAAATGGTGATCACAGTTTCAAAAATACCGAAAAGGTGTGATATTCAGATTCAGCACTGCTTCAAGGAAAAATCAGACAATGCATGTGTGTTTGGCATGGATGTGCATTATCAGCCAGAGTCACATAAATCACAATAGCACACCATAACATCATGTGCTCCTGAAAGTTCTAAGATATTCACGTAACGAATCCCACAGCAGCACTTTTCTGAAATGAACTCGTCCATAAAATATTTTGTGATTATTTTGAATGTTTTCGTAACTCCTATGTCCTTCAAATATATTTTCAGTAGAGGAAAAATCCAGCTATGCTGATGAAACCTTCCTTTACAATGAAAAATCACTGGAGCTCTTAAAGGAAACATAAAATTTTAAAGCTGTCTTTTCATTTGGCCAAACAATTGAACAACTGACATGGCCTGGTGAGGAAATAACATCCATACATCTTTGAAAACAGCCATTTGATATTGAATATTAAGAAAACTGAGTTTTGGAGATTGAATTTATATGAAGATCAGCCTGAAGGACAGAAGGTGGCCATACAGGAAGAAGATATCCCTTTATCTAATGTTGTTTGCAGCCTTGGCATCTCATTGGATGCTCAAATAAGTGGTATTGCAATGGTTAGGTCCATAGTGGCAGCATGTTTCTATAGTAGGTTATAGAAAGTTATAGAAGCTGTGTTTTGTATTATTCATAAAGCTTTTTCAGGTGGTAGTTCAAGTGCCCAAAGTATGTGATTTGTGCATTACAGATGATTCAGAACACTGTCGCAAGATTGATGGTTAAGGCGCTCATTTTGAAAAGACAAAAATGTCTCAAAAGTGGCACAAAGTGGCAGATGGATGTTTTTCAAGAGAAAACATCCACGTCACAATTTTTGAAACACAGATTCTCTTCAGTTTGTTTAAATCGCAAGGGGGTGTGTTGGGGGTATGTTTTGGGCAGGCCCAACATTTATACATTTTTCATGGTTGATAAAACAAGAGAAAAACATCTAGGGGAAATTTTGGGACGTTTTTATCTGGACCTGTTTTAATCACGACTAGGCAGAAAAAGGTGCCCTAACTGATCAACTGACCACTGGAGAGATTAAGTCTTGACCCTATTAATCCCCCAGTAGTCACTGACCCCACCTACCCCCAAAAGATGTGACAGTGACAGTACAGAACAGGCTGTGAGACAGTTTCAGATATTATGGCCATTCCTATGAGCTGGTCCCATGAGTAGGCTAATGTAGAGAAAGGGTCCCAGGTCCATATCCCACTCTAACTAGTATATTTATCGTGGACACTGTGAGCCTTCCAAAATCCACAAAATACCATTTGTACCTATAGACAGGAGACACCTGCAGACCTGAGGGCTTCTGTAGTAGTGTACAGTTAGGTACAATACATTTTAAGATGTTCCTGCAGGGCTCACAATATAAACTAAGGGTGTTAATGTAGGATTTGTGCCTGATCCCTTTATGTGAAGTCCACTGTGAAGTGGGAACAGAGAAGAGGTGGAAAATTATAGGACAATAAGTCTAACATCAGTGGTAAGAAAGATAATGCAGATGTTGCTGAAGGAAATGATAATGAAATTTCTACAATCCAATGGAATGCATGATCTGAGGCAATATGACTTCACAAAAGATAGATCATGCCAAATGAATCTGATTAACTTATCTAACTGCATAACAATAGAACTGGATTGAGGGCATGGGCTGGAAATGGTCTACTTAGATTTCAGCAAAGCCTTTGATACTGTTCCTCATGGGAGGCTTATTGATTTAAATGAGCAGCTTGAAGATGGGATCCAAAGTGGCTAACATGGATCATAAACTGGTTGAGTAACAGGTAACAAGGTGGTGGTAAACAGAATTTGCTCAGAAGTAAGAATAGATCAGGGTGTATCAGTAGAATGTATCAGGGATCTATCCTGGGGCCAATTCTGTTCAATATTTTTGTGAAGCAGGAGGAGGAGATGTGAACCTCATGGATGTGCAGCACACAAAAGAAAAAAGGAGTAAGGCCGCTGGAGCAAGATTCCAAAGCATAAAATCAAGCAAACCTATTAAAAAGTCTCAATTCCAAATGTTAAAAGGCTCAACACGTGTTTCAGCAATGGTGCATGCATCAGGAATCTTACAACCTTTGTAGAAAGGCAGGGTTATTAATAGCTCTAGTATCCATCAATCTCAAAGAAACCAATCGCAAATCAAGAGTTCAAAAGCTCAAATGCTCTGCAGGAATTGTAACAGACACAAAGTTGTCATCTTTACATTTGACTTGCCATTCCTTATTCTGTTTCCTATTATTTTCATTTGGATCCTTTTTCCATTTTCTGAAGGATTTTCTTTTATGTCTAATAGCTGTCATTTGGCCTTCTTTCCTCCTGTTTAAATACATGGAATGTATACATGGTCTGGGTTTCCAGAATGGTATTTTTGAATAACATCAATGTCTAATGTACATTTTTAATCTTTGCAGCTGCTCCTCTAAAGTTTCTTCCCCCATCCCCATTCTCCTTATTTTATTATATTGTCATTTTGAAAGTTAAATGCTAATGTATTGGATTTCCTGTGTGTGCTTACTCCAGAGATTATATCAAATCTGATCATGTTATGATCACTGTTATCAAGTGGCCCCAGCACCATTGCCTCCTGCCCCAGATCAGGCATTACACTAAGGACTAGGTCTAGAATTGTTGGTTCCTGAACCAGCTGCTCCATAAAGCAGTCCATGATTTCATCAATGAACATTATTACCTCCCTAGCATATCCAGTTAATAATGGGGTAATTGAAATCATCCATTATTATTATGCTATCTAGGGGCACTTTTACTAAGGTGCATAGGCGCCTACTCACATCCAATATTCATCAAATTGGCACTACCACCCAGCTACCCTGTGCCCTGGGGGGAGGAATTCCATTTTTGGCATGTGCCCAAAACACACAGTAGAAAATATACCGCATAGCAGCTTATCCAGCGGTAATTGGCAGTTGACGTGCCTTGAACACTTACCGCACGGTTAGCGTGTGAGACCTTACTGCTAAGTCAATGGATGGTGGTAAGGTCTCAGGCCAAAAATGGATGCATGCTGGTTTTAATTTTGCCACACATCCATTTTCTGGGACAAAAAAATGCCTTTTCTCTAGGCGCGCTGAAAAAAATGGACTAGTGCGCATCCAAAACATGTGCCTACACCAGCACAGGCCACTTTTAGAAGTGCCTTAGTGAAAGGGCCCCTTAGGTTGTTAGCCTCCCTAATTTCTGATAACAATTCTGCAATGTCATAAGGCTTTGGCCAAGGCCAGAGTGATGCTTGGCTGTGTAGAGAGGCTGTGTAATAATGCCCCTGTAGAAGTCATTGGTGAGACTGCACTTGAAGTACTGAGGTCATATCGTACCTTTCTGGTAAGCTGGATGGATCACATAGGTCTTTGTATGTCATCATTACTAGGCTACTGTGTTACAATGAATACTCAAAATGTAAAAAAAAAATTCCTATTTGTTTAGGAAAGCATTTTGAATGGTTTGCTTTTAATAGAATTGTTTAAGAACACTGAGATTAAGTTTCTATATAACTTATTTTTTAGTGTGATTGTAATGAGAATCTTAAGATGGAGTTTTTTTTAATTAATCATCTTTATATGATTGATTTTGTTTGCATTATTTAAAATCATGTAGGTATGATGACCTTTGCTTGGTTTGTGTCTTGTCATGACGTGAGGGCTATCATGCATTTGTGATGCTAAGAACTGTACCATTGGTAGGTTAACTACTGGCAGGGTCTACCAATGTATAATTTAGGTGCTACACTAAGACAAACAACCCATCTAGGCAGTGGCACTATGGGACAGCGTTAGCAGTGGAGGATAACATTTCTATGACAATAGGAACAACATTGTCATTACCTTTGTGAAAGAAAGACCTGACAATCTACTTCCATATCTTGCCATGAAAAATCATTGGCTAATTACAACACAAAGATGCAATAAAGCACTCAAAGATGAGCCCTTAAAGTCTGAATTCACTTAGGGGCCCTTTTACTAAGCCGCGTAGCTGCCTACGCATGCCCAACATGCGCCAAATTGGAGTTACTGCCCGGTTACCATGTGGCCTTTGTGGTAATTTCAATTTTGTCGCACGTTCACTATGCACATCTGAAAAATATGTTTTTATTTTCTGACACACGGCAGCTATGCGCATCAAGCGGAATTTGACTCACATAGACCATTACCGCCCGGCTACCGCGTGAGACCTTACCACTAGGTAGGCTTGCGGTAAGTTCTCAGACCCAAAATGGACACACGGCAATTTTCATTTTGCTGCATGTCCATTTTCGGCAAAACTTTTTTAAAAAAGGCATTTTTTGTAGGTGCGCTAAAAAATAATTCTGTGCGCACCCAAAACACATGTCCACTACCGCAGGCCATTTTTCAGTGCACCTTAGTAAAAGGACCTATTAATGAGTTACTGGGGAACAGCTGAACTCTTTGAAACCAACATTTGTGAAGTGGTTGGAATGCAAGACCTAAAATCTGTTCATTTTAAACATCTTCATCCAGCACCACAAGTGTACATGTGGACTTCACCCAAAGGATTGTACAAACATCAGATTGACTATATCTGTGGAAGTCAGTGATGGAAAAGCTCAATAACACCAACAAAGACAAAATCTGGAGCTGACTGTGGTACAGATCACCAACTATTGGTATGCAAACTCAGGCTAAAGCCAAAAAAGAGCAAGTATGTTGTGAAGATAGCAAAATGTGATCTTGAAAATATACCACTGGAATTTAAAGACCACCTAAAAAAATCGATTTGCCACATTAGACACTAACAATAGAAGAGTATGGAAATATATCAAGAAAGTTGTACTAGATGAAAGTGAAAAGTCCCTGCAAAAGATGGAAAAAGCAAAAAAATGACCAAAATGGATAACTGAAGAAAATTTCAAAATTCCTCAGAATCAGAGAAAATCTAAAGCCAGAAGAGAAAGAGAGGCAGTTGCCGAATTTAGCCAGAATTTCCAACATGCCTCAAGATGAGACAAAGAGAAATACTGCAACAAGTCATGCAAGGAAATAGAATCAGAAAATATTAGAGGAAGAATAAGATTGACTTCCCTAAAGCTAAAAGAGTTAACGAGAAAATTCCAACCTTGAACTGGAATGCTAAAAGATGCTCTATGATCCATGTTGAATGATGCTTAGATTATATATTGAGGAGTCCTTTTGCTAAGACATGGCAAAAAGTGGCCTTCAGTAGCATGGGTGCGTGTTTTTGGTGCCCACCGGGCCAGTTTTTACCGCATCTGGGAAAAAAGTCTTTTTTTTTCAATGGGCTAGGAAAAGGGCCTGTGGTAAAATTGAAATCAGTGCGTGCCTATTTATGGCCTGAGCTCTTAATGCCACTCGTTGATCTAGTGGTAAGGGCTCAGGTGCTACACACGTGGTAACTGGTTGGTGCTTGCCATCTGCCGATTTACACTAGAAAACACTGCACTTGGTAGGAAATAAAACAAAGATTTGTCCTGGTGGTATTGGCACATGCCAAATTCAAAATTGTCGCTAGGGGGTGCACTAGCCTGGTGGTAGTCTTATTTTGGCACACACATGCCTACCGCACCTTTGTTGAAGGGTCCCTGAGTCATTATACCATAAAGATAAAGTGGATCAACAGTTGTTTTAACCTGTACTTTCCAATAAGGAATGAGTGTTGCGGAAAGAAGAAGTTGAATTGGCACTAACAGCTTTCTTTTTTTTATTAAAGAACAAAGCACTGGTCTATATGGCATTTCCCATTGAAGTATTACGGCAATCATATGAAGTTGTTACAACACTTATATGGCTGTGTAAGGAAATTTGGAAGACAGTATCATGGCTGACAGATTGAAAAACATCTGTGTTTTATATCAATACTGATAAAAGCTTCTTCTATGATTGGCTGTAGAAATTATCACAAATCATTCTGATCCAAATCAAGATAATTCAGTGGAGACTATAACCATAGCTTGAACAAGAATCGCCTTAAATTCAAGCAGGGTTCAGGAAAGGGCCAGGAACAATTCACATCATCAAGGATTTGAGATGGATCCCTGAAAGATGGAAAAAATGCCAAAAGCATATCTATACGTGTTTCTTCGATTTAGGCAAAGTCTGCCTAAATCATGAAAAACTCTGGTGCATGGGTATTGTGTAACACCTGATAGTTCTCATGCACAACATTTACATTGATCTATATGTAGAACAAATTATTAGAGAAACAGAACTGTATGAAGAAACCCAAGTTGTGAAAATTGGTAGAAAACTCATCACCAACTTGCACTACCAAGATACCAGGTATGTTATTGAATGAAAGTGAAGATGATCTGAAACATCTTATTATCAAGATCAAGAACTGTGGAGTAGCATTTTAGAAAGGATGTCCAGCTTAGAATATGGACATCCAAGTCTGCATGTCACATATGGGCATCCATTTCTTATGTATTTTAGAACAAGATCTGACGACCTACAGTCTATTGTGTACAATACATGAGAAATGGATATCTATGTGCTGGTGACATCTAGCATGTACATCCATTTTACAAATTTACCCCCCTCCCCACCCATTTACAAAGTCGCACGGCAATGCTGACACAGCCCAGTCAAAGAATGCTGTGTCAGCATTACCGCACCAGCAGTCGCTAGTGCGGCTTTGTAAACTTGAATTGGGCAAAACAAGGGGCATAGGCATCTTTATGGCAGTATAAGAATGTTCATGTTAATAAAATTGTCACATAGATCTCCATGCGGAGTAGAGGAGTAGCCTAATGGTTAGAACGTGCCAAATCTGAAATTACCACCAGGAGGGTGCCCTGGTCTGCCAGTAGTCTCATTTGGGCATGTGCTGCATGCGCATAGAGCCTACCATGGCTTAGTAAAAGGGCCCCTATGTTATTTAGAATTTATGTGCATCATGTTATAGAATACGCTTAGACAGTTCTGCACATAAATTCTAATTAATGCCAATTAATGTCGATAATTGCTTGTTAATTGGCAATTATCAGCACTGATTGGCTTGTTAACTAGTTAAGTTGCATGTGCAAATACAGAATATGACTGTATTTATGTGCGCAACTTAAGTCGCGCTATATAGAATCCTGGGATGACTTTTAATAAATGAAACTGAAATAAAATGTTTTAAAAGTAGAAAGATGGTCCATTTTTAAATAAAAAGTGAACAGTCTGCTAATCACTTGGTGAAAGGTAGATTGTGTTCTAGCAGTACTAGACAATGAAATCACAGTAGCAAAATTACATTGAGGAGCCTGAGTTCTGTTTGCTAAAACTAAAATTTATTACAAAAGGACTTCCTATAACATAAGAGAACTAATATAAATTCCTGTGCATGCTCTTTGTTTTAGCTGCCATATTTGTCATGATTTTAACTTAGTGAGGAACACGACTTCCTTAATGGAGTTACTTTTTTCACAAAAACATCAATTTAACCCCCATCCTCCATCTTAGAAGGAAATTGCTTTAAGGAACGTCAGACAATGCTTTTATCTATTCAGCATGGATGTGCAAGCATTATAAGCAGTACTCATGCAAATGAGAATGGCTCTGAGAATGCACTCTATAATAGGTTGCTCTGAACAGTTCTAAAATCATAGTGATTATATGCAAGGGACAAAATCCTATATCTCTTCTTCATGTTAAAAGATAGCACTTTTCAGAGTTATCATGTGGTAGGGATATTATATGCAAATCAGTGACTATAGCATTCTAAAGACAGAAACGGAAATGCAGAAACATCTACTACTACTACTACTATTTAGCATTTCTATAGCGCTACAAGGCATACGCAGCGCTGCACAAACATAGAAGAAAGACAGTCCCTGCTCAAAGAGGGCTATTTCAATATGGCAAAATAACACACAAATTAATTCCCAAAGTACAGGAACTGCAAAATATTCTGGTTCATATTTTGTATTATGCAAAATAATGGTTTGTTGTGGACAATGGATTCTCTCTAACCATTTCTACCAAGTCTATATCTCTTCTATGATGGAGATTGGAGTCAGGGCCGTGCCGACACGGTAAGTGAGGTAAGCATGGCAGGAGGGCGCCATCCTCTGGGGGGCGCCCCGCCGCACCATGCTTACCTCGCCCTCTTCTCCCCAGATCCTTGTCCTTTTTTTATGTTTAAATTTACCTCTCCGGCGCGTGGCAGCGTAGCGTTAGTGAGGAGGCGGCGCTCCCCCGCCCCGACATGCCAGTCTCTTCCCTTCGCTCGGTTCCGCCTTTTTCTGATGTCAGAAATGATGTCAGAAGAAGGCGGGACACTGAGCGAAGGGAAGAAGACACGTCGGGGTGGGGGAGCGCCGCCTCCTTCTCACTAACGCTACGCTGCCGTGCGCCGGAGAGGTAAATTTAAACAAAAAGGAAAAGGATCTGGGAAGAAGAGGGCGGGTAGTGTAGTGATCATTTTCGGGGGGGGGGGGGGGGCGCACAGGCGGGGCCAACTGCAGGGGGGCGCCGGAGACCCTAGGCACGGCCCTGATTGGAGTACCAAAAAAGAGTACCGTAATGTTGCAATTTGCCTTTTATTTATTTATTTGGAACTTCATATGTTTATTTATTTATTTAGATTTTGCTCACACCTTTTTCAGTAGTAGCTCAAGGTGAGTTATATTCAGGTACTCTGGATATTGCAAATTGAACCCGTATAGGTGACTAAGGGGCTCATTTTCAAAAGAGAAAAACATCTAAAAATTGGCATAAATCTATATTTGGATGTTTTTCTTACAAAAACATCCAAATTGGCATTTTCAAAACCAGTTTTTAGATGTTTTTCTATGAAGTCCATCAGAAGTGCATTCAAATCACAAGGGGGTGTGTCAGGGGCATGTTAAAGATGGGATCTGGGCGTTCCTATGGACATTTTTCTGTCATAATGGATCAAAACAAAAACATCCAGGGCTATAAGTTGGACATTTTGGTCTAGACTTGTTTTATTAACAAGCCACAAAACAGTGCCCTAAATGACCGCTGGAGAGAATCGGGGATGACCTCCCCTTACTCCTCCAGTGGTCACTAACTCCCTCCCGGCCCCCAAAAATGTGATTAAAAACATTACTTACCAGCCTGTATGCCAGCCTCAGATGTTATACTCAGGTCTATTAGAGCAGCATTCAGGCCCCTGGAATAGTCTTGTGGTGGGTGCAGTGCACTGCAGACAGGTGGACCCACATCCACACCTCCCCTTACCTATTACACTTGTTGTGGAAACTGTGAGCCCTCCAAAACTCACCAGAAACCCACTGTACCCACATATAGGTGCCCCTTCACCCATAAGGGCTACTGTAGCAGTTGGGGGTACTGAGTTTTGGGTGGGTTTTGAGGGGCTCAGCAGACAAAATAAGGGAGCAATGGTGATATGTGTACCTGGAGCATTTATTTGAAGTCCACCGCAGTGCCCCTTAGGGTGTCCCATTGCTCTTCTGGGATGTCTGTGTGGCCAGTTTGCTAAGAATGCTGGCTCCTCCTACATCCCAATGGCTTGATTCTGTGCATTTTTCGCTTGGATTTTGTTTTCAAAAATGGACCAAAGAGGTAAATGCACAGAGCACAAACACATCTTGCAAATAGCCACTTAAAAAAAAAGATGAACGTTTTTCTGTTTTGAAAAGTTGGACTTAAACATCATATCAAAAATGCCCCTCCACATGGTCAACAACAACTAAAACAGCAAACATGTTGTGCAGAGAATGGGGTGAGGGAAGGGGAAAAAGGGATCAGCACAGAATAGAGAGGAAACTAAGGGGGTGGGGAGGAGGGAAGACAGAAAAGAAAAGGAAAGTTTTAAGAATAGCTTTAGCAGAGGAGTGTGGTAGCCGTGTTAGTCCACTCTTAAGGTTATTTCTGATCTGACGAAGAAGGGCAACCTTCGAAAGCTAATCAAGAAATGTATTAAGTTATGTCCAATAAAAAAGGTATCATCTTATTTTCTTTTCCATGTTTTATTTTGTTTGATTTCTATTGATAAGAATAGCTTTAAATGCCTGAGACAGCATATCAGTTCGGAGAGAGGAAGGAACAAGGTTCCACAATTTAGACCCAAGATAGATGAGCTGTGTCATGAGAAAGCAAGAGATGGAGAGCTGAAGGTGACGGTATACATAGAAGATTGTAGAGGACCGGAGAAAACTTGACGGAGAGTAAGGATTAAAAGTTTGTTAAGATAGGCAGATGCAGTGGTTGAGCGCCCTTTGAAAGTAAGCTTAATCAACTTGTACCAAATACAAAAGGAGACTGGGATCCAATGCTCAAGACAGGGGAGAGGAGCGTATTCTGGAAACAGGGAACGTAAGTGGCCGAATCCCAGAGTGAACAATCTGCTAAGAGTGGTCAGAGAGATATCTAGTGAACCAAGAGAGGACAGAGCCAGATATTCCAATAGTATGCAGACAATTTATGAGAAGAGTGTGGTCCACTAGATCAGAAGCAGAAGATAGATCGATGGAAACAACGATGACAGAAAAGTGTTGCTCGAGTGCTACCCGGAAAGTATCATGAAGGGAAACGAGGAGAGTCCCAGTACTGTGGCCAGTGCAGAAACCAGCCTGAAGTGGATGGAGAGCGTTAGATTTTCAAGAAAAGTATCTAGTTGATATAGAAAAACTTACCCAGAAGTTTACCAAGGAAAGGTAAGTTAGACATAGGGCAGAAATTGTAGGGTAGAGAAAGATCAAGGTGGGACTTTTTTTTAGCAGGAGTTTTAATAGCTCTTCAATTTCCCCCTGCCACATTTACTGAATTGAAGTGAGTGAATCAGACTAGAAACTATAAGTAGTCCAATCAATCTATTTGACTGATAAGTCAACTCAACTAGGATCAACAAGATATATGAGATTTAATTTTCTATAATTTAGAGTACGTTATTCTGTTGAAAGGTTGTGGCCATATAATAGTTGTTGAATTTTCCTTAAATTTACATAGTGAATATGTGTTAATAGCTCTCTTCAGTAATTCATAATGGGCAAAGTGAAGATAAGATGTATCTAAAATCATGCATTGGTCTGTAATGTTCTATTATTTTCAAGCATATAGTTTGTTGAAAGTATCAGATCTCATCATTAGTGATAATGGTGTTAAATCTATATAGCAGAACACCCAAACAGAATCTTAACACAGTGTATAATCTGTTAGTTCAGAAACATTCACCCAGCCTTCTCTGGGATGGAAAGACCTGGTTTTACTACATTGTTGCTTTATTTGTCTAACCATTTCCAAAGGGGAGAGGAGAGAGAAGGAACTATATTGTTATCATTGCTCAATTGCAACTGAACAAACTGCGGCACAGAGCAACAAAAAAGATTTTTTCAAAGTTCACCCAGGGAGCTGGATGAAGATTTCAGCTCACAAATCTCAGGAACTTTTCCTTACTCAAGATTTCATTGTTCTAACCTTTATACCATATTTCTTTCCTGGATATAATTTGCAGAAGTTTAACGTTCTTTCAAGAGAGTAGAGCAATCTAATTGCCAATATGGAGATTTATTTACTACAGTGCAGTGCATGGTAATGCTTGATAATGAGTGTTATTAACCAGGGGCCCTTTTATATCTAATGGGGTGTATTAATTGTGTGAACTGATCACCTCAGTACATAAACCACATGGTGGGATAATCCCATTTCCCCCTTCTGCCATGTATAGATAAGTAAAGTCCTTAAGGACAAATGTTTTTCTGAAGAGACTTGAGTCTCAGATAAAGACAGAGTTCTGACAGACTTCAAAATTATTATCTTCAAGTTTTAATCCAGGATGTGGATGATGTGTTGTCTTAGGAAACTGGAAATTTGTATACGTTGAAGTTGATGTAATTTGATTTGTTTTTTTGAAAAATACAGACTGAAAAGGATTCACCTCATGTACAGAAACTCAACATCATGAACCGTGCCTGTAAATTAGAAAACATCGCTTTGTGAAGAAATCACAGTTTTTCAGAAGAGGAAAAGGCATATAAAGAGATGTCATTTCAGAACCTTCTGAGACATCACGATTGTCCAATAGGTGGTAACTCTGCGACTAGCTGCTGCATCCTCTTGTGCAGCCATGTCCAAGAAAGTTGTTGTTGCGCCCATCCTGAAATTTTCCATGGACTTGGGAGGATGCTCTCATTTCTATGCCAGAAGCCTGCCCACTTTGTTCTTGTTGTCTTCTCAGTCTACAAAAGAAAATAATTAGAGCAACAATCAGTATGCAGAGTTGATGGTGTATAATAGTAATAATACATAGGGATTTCTTCAGAGATATTTATGTAATCCCTTCAGGGGGTAATTGTATAAAGCATTTTCTGTGTGTACAACACATTTTAAGTGGAGAAAAGGAAGTCTTATAAAATTGTATACAGATGCAAAAAGTATGTTTACTGTAATTTTGCATCTGCTTTTATGTGATCTATACAATCTCCCAAATTCTATATATGGCAACTAAAGTTGCATGTACAAATCATATGCATGGCTGATTTGTGCACGCAACTTAATTGATTAATGAGCCAATCAGCACCAATAAACGGCTGCAAACATTAGTGGTGTTAATTGGCCATAACTGGGAATTACATGGACATCACATTCTATAACGATATGCAAGTAACTCTTATATCTGGGGAATCTATATAGCGCACCTAGAGATCCGTGCCAAAATCCAGATGAATTCTATAACTAGGCATGTAACTTAATTGGCTTAACAAGCCAACCAGTATGTTTAACAGCTCTTAATAAGCAACAATGAGAACTAATTAGCAATAATTACAATTTACGTGCACAACTCACTAAGCACATTCTGCAATGAACTGTGCCTAAATTCTAAAGCGGGCAGTTCAAAAGGGGCATGGCTATGGGTGTAGAAATGGGTATTCCATGGGCATTCCAAAATTTACATGCGTAGTTATAGAATATAGGCCAGTGCGCACAAATCTACGTGTTGGTGGGTGCATGTAGATTTATATGCTATGATTTCAACTAAGCATATTCTATATACCACACCTAAATCTTATAGAATGTGCTTAGTCAAAAATGTGTTCTGCATGGAGTTTTTAGGAGCTATATATATATATATATATATATATAATCGGGCCCATAGCGTGTATTTTCAATGGGGCATGTTTAGAGGGCATTTTGGGGGTGTTCCTATGAGTTACGCATATTTTTATAGAATACACCTGATCTGTGCCAATTTAGGCACCGACATTTATATCTGGTTTCAGCAGGCATAAATGCAGGTGCCTTAAGTTAGGAGCGGATTAGACGCTTAGGTGATATTCTATAAAGTGCAGCTACACTTTATAGAATAGCGCTCAATGCATAATTTTTTTTCCATAACGATTTTTCAGTGCAGTTTACTGAATCAAGTCCAAAATGTTCTCAGTGATATAGTTTGTGTGGTGCAGTGGGAGAGATGTGATGTATCCATGTATTTTTATATAATTTGCATGTAGGGCTTAGTGGTAATTTTATGAAGTCATTTTTGTGTGT
Organism: Microcaecilia unicolor; assembly: GCF_901765095.1. NCBI lineage: Eukaryota > Metazoa > Chordata > Amphibia > Gymnophiona > Siphonopidae > Microcaecilia > Microcaecilia unicolor. Next base: position 503,348,485 of record NC_044032.1, read on the forward strand.
TTCTGGCCACATATATGTGTAAATTGACTCATAAAATAAGCATATGCTTTTAGACATGGTATGTATTAGCTACCTTTATGAAGAGATTCACCAAAGGCAGTGGACAGCAAGTACAATTTAACAAAAAACTACAATTTTGATAACAGCATAACAATAGTAAAATAACCAAGTATAAACATAGATACAATAAGGGGTCCTTTTACTAAGCTGCGGGAAAAAGGGCCTTGTGGTAGTGGCAGGAGCCATTTTTCTCACATGCCAGGGCCTTTTTTACCACAGCCGGTAAAATGCACAAAAGAAATAGCTAAGCGGTAAGATAACTCTTAGTCTCTTACCAGATAGCCATGCAGCGAGGAGCACATACTGCCAACCATTGAGGTGGTAGTAAGGGCTGCTGTGGTAACCTGGCAGTAACCGGGTAGCATGCAGTGATGTCCGATTACTACCAGGGTACTGCTATGCTAAAAAAAATAAAAAATTTCTGGAACACTAGAAATGGCACATGCTCGACCGTATTGAGCCGGCAGTAGTTCAAATTTAGAATTAAAGGCCAGATACTAACTTATTTGGTGTCTCCAGATATCATTAAGGAAGCATTTGGCAAGGTAACTAAGAATAATGTTGAACTTATGTAAATTAAGCTTGCCTATCATTTTGGAACAGCTATTTCATTATATATCAATATAGAAAGAATGGAACTTGCCTTTGTGTTAAGCTTGCCTTTCATTTTACCCGATAAATGTTTACCATTTGAAGCAGGTATTTACTATAGGATCTTGGAACAGCAAACTTTTCGCCAGCATTAACAAACCTGATTACTTGTTATACCATCATGATAACCCACTGCAATACCTGGTACCTAAATTGGAAATGTGCCAGTGCACAAAATACATTCATTGGTTATGTCTTGGTAAACCTTTTCTAAAGGATACCAGTGAAGATTTTTGTAGTATATCCTCTGTACAGGCAGGGCCGTGCCAAGGGTCTGTGGCGCCCCCCTGCAAGGGATCGGGTGGAGCCCCCCCCCACAGGGATCGGGTGCCGTGCCCCCCCCACAGATAAGCGGTTGGAGCGCGCACGCGCCCCCTCCCCCCGTGAAGATGATCGCTGTCCTCTCTCCCCTGCCCTCCTGCTCCCATGTCCCAACTGCCCGCCCTCTTCTCCCCCCAACAAAATCTCTTTTAAATTTACCTCCGTCCGGCTAGCAGGGCAGCGAAGGCGCAGCGTCAGTGAAAGAGGCGGCGCTCCCGACCTCTCTACTAGTCTTCCCTTTGCTCAATGTCCCGCTTCTTCTGACGTCAGAAAGAAGGCGGGACATTGAGCGAAAGGAAGACTAGTAGAGACATTGGGAGCGCCGCCTCCTTCACTGACGCTGCGCCTTCGCTGCCCTGCCAGCCGGACGGAGGTAAATTTAAAAGAGATTTTGTTGGGGGAAGAAGAGGGCGGGCAGTTGGGACATGGGAGCGGGAGGGCGAGGCAAGTATGGCGTGGCGGGGTGCCCCCCCAGAGGACGGCACCCCCCTGCCATGCTTACCTCGCTTACCACATTGGCATGGCCCTGTGTACAGGCCACTGAGAAATGTAAGGTTACTATAACAAAATACGATGCATTCTCTGAGATTAATACAGCCCTTCATGTTCTTCCTCTACTCACCTATTCCTCCAGAGTTTCTCATGCAAACATATTTATCTTAGGTTCTATGCTTCGCTAGGGTGTGGTTGTTATTTGATATGATATCAGATTTTGCTAAGAAATAAGTAAGGTTTTTTTTTTCCATTTTTATGATTTTACTTACATTATTCTGATAGCAGTACATATTTCATCTAGTATAGTGAAGTTTCATTTATGCCTTAAAGGTCAGACCAAGTGTATTACCATTACATATGTGCTTTTATTTTATTTGCATTGTCAATATATATAATAGATTAAGTTACTATATTAAAATGAGATTCATGGTCATTTTAGTACAAGCATATTCTGTAGGTTTTTTAAAATCATGAATATGTTTTTCCTATTCGTTTCCTATATTTGCACTGCATAATCAATAGTACAGCTTCACGTGCAATACTTATGCATTGTTCATTATTGCCTGTGTTTATTGTAATGTTTTTTAATGTAGTATACTTTTCCTCAATGAACTTATGAGCAGAATGCATTAAGAATTAATCCTATGAAGCATTGCCAAAGACTTATAAGCATACATCTACGGTTCCTATGTCATGGACCTCTCAATACACTAAAGTAGTATGTTGTATGCTACATTCAACCTTGACTACAGCATTGTTTGTTTCATCATTTCTACAGCTGTTGTAACCTTTTACATGGATTGTGCCATGCCATAAACAGCCTTTAGCAAACCATGTCATGAACATTGAAGACACAATGTAGTATGTCAAGCACTGCTTCCAATGCTGTTGTTCATCACCCATTTGCTGCAATGTTTTGCTACTAAGTGACTTTTCTTCTATGAACTTAGTTCTTTACATATTCTTACAAAGCATAAGTATAAGATTGTCATGAAAGAGGTGGGGTCTCCAGAAGAAGCCACAGCGAAACTGGTCCCACCTAGGTTTATCATTCCTAGCCATATGTTTCATCAATATATGAGATATTATTATGTTTATTGTGAGTAAATGCACACAATAGTTTATTTTTAGCAAGTATTTCAAGCTGCTCAGCCCATTTGTGAGTTGACCCCCCCTTGAAATAAGGAGGGGGAGAATATGGGAGCAAAAGGCCCTACATAAAGCACTGTATATAGCATTACATAAAGCTATATAGAATTATAATTCATGGAACTATTCATCATTACCAAACTGATATTAAAATACAGATTGGCTAACTACAACTTTCATGCAAAGGCCTGTTGGATTTAAGGCCTCAGACTTGCATGCACTCAAGAAGGACACTGCAAGACATTGTCAAGATTGCAGGTGGACAAGAAGAATAACAACTGCACATTATTCGATGGAATCAGGACTTCATGGTCAGAATGATCCTGTAGCATGAAGCTTGTGGCACAGTATTTTGGTTCCCCAAATCACAATATTGGGAATGAAAAAACTTGTTGTTCCACACTTTGAGGCTCATTTTCACCCAAGAAACACACACTGTTTAGTGGAACAATGAAGTCATGGTTAAGGTGCCCCTTCAGCATGATGCAAGGAGGATAGTGTTGTGGCCCCTCAAGTCATAACATCTGAAACAAAGTTGCTGTTATAAACATTTGGGATCTGTGTGTCACATTCAAGGCCAAGATTTATGTCACCAAACCAGATGCAGCCTACAGTTTCTGCATAAAAGAAGCTCATATCTGAGGCAGGGGCGTAGCCAGACACTCAATTTTGGGTGGGCCTGAGCCCAAGATGGGTGGGCAGAAGAACCCTGCCTCATCCCACAGATGATGTGGTCTCTCCTTCTCTCACCTGCATGCCATATGGTCTCTCAAATATCCTCCCTCTCCCGCATACCTTTTAAATAGCAGATTTTCACCGGCAACGGGCAGCAACTAATACACACTGCTAAAGTTGGCTCCATACCCTTCCCTCTGATGCAACTTCCTGTTTCCGCCCAGGCAAGAATACATCAGAGCGAAGGCTATGGGGCTGGTGCGAGCAGTATGCATCAGTCGCTACTCACTGCAGGCGAAGATCTGCTATTTACAAGGTATGCAGGAGGGACAGTTGTTGGGAGTTTTCGGCTGGTGGGGCTTGGGGATCCCTGCCAGCCACATTATAGCTATGCTGGTACTGGGTGGGCCTGAGCCCAAAGTGCCAAAGCCCACCCAAGCCCACCCTTGGCTATGCCACTGATCTGAGGCAAATGTATGTTTGTTTTTCATCTGATCTGAAGTGTAGTCCCTGCTTTGAGTGCCTGACTGAGGAACACTATGCCACTTGAAAGTCATCTGATGCCATCTCCATCCGGGTTGTATAGTTGCCATGCAATTGCTGTGCAGTGCTAGTAGGTAAGATAGGTGGCTGTACTAGAAGATAAGGCCAGCTTTGTCATTTATCTTGCCTTTTTATTTTGTTCCTGCTGCTATGTAAATAAATACAATATACATTTTTATAATATCTTTGGGTGCTGTTTCACTACTTGTTAGTATTTGGTCTTTAGAATTTCGGTCTATAGATAGAGGGAACAGTTACTTTCCAGATGGTACACTACTTAATATCAAAGTGTTACTGTTTCATATTTTTCTGTAATTTATAGTAAGAGTCACGTTCCCCAATTACACCCAAAATAGTGTAATCTGTGTATGCCCTATAAGTCAATATTGGGGTAATTGAAATCAACCATTATTATAGTATTGCCCAATTTTCTAGCTTTCCTATTTCTTCATCTGTCTGTTCATTACTTAAATACATAAGTATGGCCATACTGGGAAAGACCAAAGGTCCATCAAGCCCAGCATCCTGTCTCCAACAGTGGCCAATCCAGGTCACAAACACCTGGTACGATCCCAAAAAAGTACAAAACATTTTATACTGCTTACCCCAGAAATAGTGGATTTTCCCCAAGTCCATTTAATAATGGTCTATGAACTTTTCCTTTAGGAAGCCGTCCAAACCTTTTTTAAACTCCACTAAGCTAACCGCCTTTACCACATTCTCTGGCAACAAATTCCAGAGTTTAATTACACATTGAGTGAAGAAACATTTTCTCCGATTCGTTTTAAATTTACTACTTTGTAGCTTCATCGCATGCCCCCTAGTCCTAGTATTTTTGGAAAGCGTAAACAGACGCTTCACATTCTGTCTTGGTGAATGGTAGTATAGCCCTACCAGTATACTCCTTCCCTTCACACAAGGAATTTCTATCCATAAAGATTTCATGCTGCTATCTGTTCATATAGAATGTTTATTTTGTTTGACTCAATTCCAGTTAGGAGCGATATTCAGTCCACTAACCATATATCTATCTGGATACAGTTAAGACAGCAGAAACTTATCCTGATTTTATCCGGTTGGCTATCCAAATACCAGAATAGATATAGTTGCTATTCAGACAGCATCAGTATCAATTACCCTATCTGGATATTCAGCATCAGTCACTATCTAGATACCAATGTTGAATGTCTGGATTTAATTCAGTCATGGATGATGGCATTTAAAACAAATAAAAAACAAAAAAGCAGACTGATCCAGCTGAATTCTGACTGAGAGTCAAACTAGGCTGCCATGTCCATGTCTCTCCCCTCCCCTTTCCCTATTGTTTTACCCAGCTGGTAAGGCAATAAAATCAAGTTAGACCCTCCTATAGGGGAAGGAGATGGTAGGGTAGGCGCAAGTTGTCCCAGGCTTTCCACCATGATTTCCAGCTAGACTATCATATATGCATGGCCTGGTTCTGTTAAGAAGCATGCCTACTGATCATAAAATGATCATGAATAGTTAACATTTGCCAACAGCATGCTAAGATTTTAATGGAAATTATGTTCTGCCAAGCTTGGTATAGGGGAGGGGGAGAAGGTTGATTGGCACAGCCCTTAGATGGTTGAAAACTACACCAATGTTTAACAGACCCTCCAAGTAATCTATCCCTAATTTCCCAGCATTGCACCCAACCCCATGAAACTTACTGAGATTTTGTCTCAGTAAGCTTGTATTTCAACCTACACTGGAAGAAGAGAAGGAAATGTTAAGGAGGAGAGGGGGAGGGGGAAAGTCAGGAACATGTTACGGAATTATGGCACCGCTCCTGTGCACTTCAACCCAGGGCTTTTTAGCTGTGCCTAATGTGATTAATATCCTTTTGCTGGAGATTTTATGTTTTCAGCATTTTAATCATGTGCATGTACAGTTATTTTTAGTCTGGGCATAGGCTCTACGGCTGCTGTTATTTTTCAGCATTTGATTCATTGTTATTCAGCTGTGCTATTTATATCCCTTCATATATCTGGAATGGGTGTGTTAGAAATGTTTTACTAAAGTATATGAATCTGCCTTAGTTTGGGATGAAGGACACTGGGATTAATTGCTGAATATATCTAATATAATAAAACGCACCGTGAACGTTCTAATGAGGACAACGTTCTGAAGCCATCTGACGTCACTCCCTGGTTCGTGGGGTTCGTGGAGTTCGTGGCGTTCGTGGTGTGAAGCCATCCAGCCGTCTCTGCCCCGCCCTCGCGCCTAAACAAACAAATACGGAAGCGAAGCGTCAGGGAAGGAGGCGGCGCTCCCGACGTCTAGCCTTCCCTTCGCTGTGTTCCGCCTTCAAAACAAGGCGGAACACAGCGAAGGGAAAGCTAGACGTCGGGAGCGCCGCCTCCTTCCCTGACGCTTCGCTGCACGAACCGCCACGGAGGTAAAGTTAAAAAGAATAAAAAAAAAAAAAAAGGGATGCATGGATGCGAAGGGGGGGGGGGGGGGGGGGGGGGGGGGGCATGGATGCGAGGCATGGATGCGAAGGGGGGGGAGAAGAGGGCGGGCCAGGCTGGGACATGGGAGAGAGAGTAGCATGGATGCGAGGGGGGGGGGGGGTCATGGAAGGGCGAGAGGGGACTTGCTGGAAAAGGATGAATGGAGGCGGCAGGGGACAGAGGAGCATGGATGGGTATGGATTAGGAGGGCAGGGCACAGGGAGAGAGGGGAATTACTGGAAATGGATGAATGGAGGGGGCAGGGGACAGAGGAGCATGGATGGGCATGGATTGGGAGGGCAGGACTCAGGGAGAGAGGGAAATTGCTGGATAGGGAAAAATGGAGGGGCCAGGTGACAGATGAGCATGGATGGCATGGATTGGAAGGGCAGGACTCAGGGAGAGGGGAATTGCTGGATAGGGATGAATGGAGGGGACAGATGGGCATGGATGGATATGGGTTGCAGAGCAGGCCTCAGGCAGAGAGGGAAATGCTGGATAGGGAAAAATGGAGGGGCCAGGTGACAGATGAGCATGGATGGGCATGGATTGGAAGGGCAGGACTCAGGGAGAGGGGAATTGCTGGATAGGGATGAATGGAGGGGACAGATGGGCATGGATGGATATGGATTGCAGAGCAGGCCTCAGGCAGAGAGGGGAAATGCTGGATAGGGAAAAATGGAGGGGCCAGGTGACAGATGAGCATGGATGGGCATGGATTGGAAGGGCAGGACTCAGGGAGAGGGGAATTGCTGGATAGGGATGAATGGAGGGGACAGATGGGCATGGATGGATATGGATTGCAGAGCAGGCCTCAGGCAGAGAGGGGAAATGCTGGATAGGGAAAAATGGAGGGGCCAGGTGACAGAGGAGCATGGATGGGCATGGATTGGAAGGGCAGGACTCAGGGAGAGGGGAATTGCTGGATAGGGATGAATGGAGGGGACAGATGGGCATGGATGGATATGGATTGCAGAGCAGGCCTCAGGCAGAGAGGGAAAATGCTGGATAGGGAAAAATGGAGGGGGCAGGTGACAGACAAACATGGATGGCCATGGATTGGGAGGGCAGGGCTCAGGGACAGAGGGGAATTGCTGGAAAAGGATGAATGGAGGGGGCAGGGGACAGATGGCCATGGATTGGGAGGGCACGGCTCACACTGTCTCTCTCATATACAATGTCTTTCTGACTCTCACTCTCACACACTCTGTCTCACACAGTATCACATTCACTCTCTATGTGCCACACAGTCACTCACACACTCGCTTGGTGTCATACACTCACTCTCACAGAGAATCTGTGTCTCACACACACTCTCTCTCTCTCTCACACTGTGTCTCACATACGCACTTGCACACACTCTCATTCTCACACACTCACTCTCTCTCACACACAGTCACTCTCACATACACTCTCTCTCAAACATACACACTTTCACTCTGACTCTCAAACACTCACTCTCACATACACTCTCCCAAACATACACACTCCAAGGAAAACCTTGCTAGCGCCCGTTTCATTTGTGTCAGAAACGGGCCTTTTTTACTAGTGTTTACATATTTATACATTCATAGATGCTGAATATATGCCTTCAAGTTTGAATAGCTTCTTTATTTCTTATCAGTTAAACAATGAATAAATGAAATGCTAAGAAACCTTAATACTATAAGGGAAAGGAGATTAGATTGTGTATAAATTGGTTTTGTCCTGTTTTGTTTCATGTTTAATGTGTTTTAGTTACATTTGTATTAAGCATATACTGTATGTTTGGGATCCATTAGTGCATTATTGAACAGTATGGAATACGAAAAGTAAATCAACAAGTTAGATGAAAATTTACTCTAGGGACTAGATGCTCTTTGATTATCCTCCTGACATTGCCTTGTAGTTGGATGTGTGAATATTTATGCTGATTTATGCTATGATTCTTTCTGCATAAAATTCTTCTTGATGTGGTTTGGTGGTAATTCTTTAACAGAGCCCAAGTCCAAAACATTGCCTATTTTATAAAGGCAACATAGGTATTTATGTGTTGATTAATAGGCACCCAGAATAATAATGCACAAATTCACATACAAAAATGTAGACCTACTCCAAAACAGGTGTGATTTTGTGCATGTGCTCTATACGTGTAAACATGGACTCCTTTTACAAAGCTGCACTAGCGATTCCGGTGCAGCAAATGCAACGAAGCCCAAAGGAATTGAATGGGCTTCACCGCATTTGCTGTGCGGGAATTGCTAGCATGGCTTTGCAAAAGGAGCCCTATATCTATTATAAAATACAATACCAAGACCATAGAAGCATAACAGAGAGAAAAATGAAAGCTGCTAAAGATCATGTGGCTTATCCAGTCTGCCCATCCATACCATCTACTATCCCTTCCTCTCTATCAGAGATCTTGGGGATCTTTCACTAAGGTGCACTAGCATTTTTAGCTGTTGCTAAAAATCAGCTAGTGCTAAATGCTGAGACATCCATTATATTTCTGCGGGCCAGTGGCGTACCAAGGGGGGGCGGTGGGGGCGGTCCGCCCTGGATGCACGCTGCTGGGGGGTGCTGCGGCACGCGCCTGCTGCGCGAGTTCGCTAACTTCTCTCGTTCGCTGCAGCTCCCTCTGCCCCGGAACAGGTTACTTCCTGTTCCGGGGCAGAGGGAGCTGCAGTGAACGAGCAAAGTTAGTAAACTCGCAGCAGGCGTGCGCTGCAGCACCCCCCCCCCCAGCGGCATGCACCCGGGGGGGCTCTTTCGTGGGGGGGTGTCTTCCGCCGGGGGGGGGGTCCTCGCTGCATCGGGGGGGGGCGCTGCACCCGGGGGGAGGGCCCCGCCCTGGGTGTCCGCCCCCCTAGGAACGCCACTGCTGCGGGCGTCTCAGCGTTTAGCACCAGCTAATTTTTAGTGTGAGCTAAAAACACTAGTGCACCTTAATAATAGATCCCCCTATGTATATAATCCCTGGTGGTAGACCTGTGGTATTACACTTTAAGGAAAATGATAGTATTGGGCTCATTTTCAAAAGAGAAAAACATCCAAAAAGTGGCATAAATCTGTATTTGGGCGTTTTTCTCACAAAAATGTCCAAATTAGTATTTTCAAAACCAATTTTTAGATGTTTTTCTATGAAGTCCGTCAGAAGTGCGTTCAAATCACTAGGGGTGTGTCAGAGGCATATTAAGGGTGGGATCTGGGCGTTCCTAACACGTAGACGTTTTTCAGACATAAAAGAACAGAACAAAACTGTCCAAGACTAACACTAAGAAATTTTGAGCTAGACCTGTTTTTATAATGAAAAAGGCACAAAAAGGTACCCTAAATGACCAGATGACCACTAGAGGGAATCAGGGGTGACTTCTCCTCACTCCTCCAGTGGTCACTAACTCCATCCCACCCCCCAAAAAATGTGATAAAAACATTACTTGCCAGCCTCTATGCCAAGCTCAGTTGTTACATTCAAGCCCATTAGAATAGCATGCAGGTTCCTGGAATAGTCTAGTGGTGGGTGCAGTGCACTGCAGACAGGTGGACCCAGGTCCATACCTCTCCCTACCTGTTACATTTGTGGATAAACTGTGAGAACTCCAAAACTCACCAGAAACCCACGGGTGCCCCCCTTCACCCGTAAGGGTTATGGTAGTGGTGTATGGTTGGGGGTAGTGGGTTTTGGGGCTCAGCAGACAAGATAAGGGAGCAATGGTGAGATGTGTACTTGGGTGCATTTTATGAAGTCCACTGCAGTGCCCCCTAGGGTTCCCTATTGCTTTCCAGGGTTGTCAGGGGGACCAGTCTACTAAAAATGCTGGCTTCTCCTACACCCCAATGGCTTGACTTTGTGCGTTTGGCACTTGGACGTTTTTTGTTTGAAAATGGACCTAAAAACAAAACGTCCAAATCACAAAACCTTGTATTTTCAAAAACAAAAGATAGACGTTTTTTTTTTTTGAAAATGGCCTTCTTTCCTATTCAGATTTTTGATGTTTTTTGCAAAATGTCCAAAGTCGGACTTAGACGTCATATCGAAAAAGCCTCTCCATGTCATGGTTGACGTTACTTTGGGTTTCCTACAATAACTCATACCAAACCAGGGAATTTAATATTAAAATAGTTTTTATTACAATACTCTTAATAAGATAAGTAGTTATCAAATTTTCTAAACAATAGGAATACAATAAAATGTGTTTGCTTTCCAGTTACACACTTCCAAGCAATAACATATTCAGCACTTCAAGACCAATTTCAGATAAGTATTGCAGTTAAATATTGAAGCTCCTTGTCTTAGATTATTCACTCTAACTAGTTCTATCAAAAGCTCAGTGCTTTAAACTACTTTGATCTTTTAACAGATTCAGTCTTACAAAGTCTTCCTATCCACTGAACCTCAAGATCTGGAATTTCTCACCAAGTATTGTTTTACTTCTATTTCTCTCTCTGTCTCTCTTCTCTCTATATTTTTTTCTTTGTTTCTCTGTTTTTAATGTGCACTTCAGTCACTTAGCTGTTTCTCTACCTTTCTCTTCCCAGGACTTTTTTTATAGCATTTGGCGTCTGTGGAGTCTTGAGATTGATGTCACTCGGGTATACCAAATGAGCTTACCTTTTCTTCTCTTTGCATTTATACCTACTAACCTACATTTACCAAATAAACAAAGAGATCCTGACTCCCTGGTGCACATATTTTTCGTTTTAGTGTGATCTTTCTTTCTTTTTGTTACTAATTGAACACAAGCTACCCACTGAAAGGAACAGATAATCAGTTTCTTCTACCTATCTCACCCTTCAGTAAATTTAATCCATTCAACTGTCAGGTCAAAATCAAGTTCACACTCCCCCTGTTTATTTTTAATCCACATTCATAACTAAGAGATATTGCTCAACTGAAGCTTTCACTACCAAATGACTTTGCTTCCACTAACCATTAAGGCATAGATTAGAGAGATAACACAGCCGCATAAGACTACCACTAGGGGGCATTCTTTCCATATAAGAAGGATACTTCCTTATATAGAAAGGATGCCCCCTAGCAGTAGTCTCATGAGTCTATTGCCAGACGGAAGAAGCACCATTTTGAAGGACAATGCTGACCTGGGCAGTAGTGGAGGGGGACTAATTCTGCACAGCATCACTACAACACTTGCATTAGCCTCAGATGAGTCCTGGAAGGGGCTGGGGGATGGGGGGATGGATCAGGTGGATGAGGTTTATCTTTCATGGTGAATTGAGGAGGTCATGGGTAGATCTTGATGGCCAAGTGGGGGCCCAGAGTGATTGGTGAGGTTGGGGGTATTGGAGAGGTGGGGGGGACCTAGAGTGGATTATTACGTTAATGTTTAGGGGAGAGAGATCAGACATGAAGGTGGAGGGGCTGGAATGGATGGTGATGTTTGGGTAGGGGGAATGAGCATTGGGGGCTGCCTAGGGAGTGGGCTTGGGGGGGGGCACCTGGGAATGGAGTAGAGGAGTGGCCTAGTGGTTAGGGTGGTGGACTTTGGTCCTGAGGAACTGAGTTCAATTCCCACTTCAGGCACAGGCAGCTCCTTGTGACTCTGGGCAAGTCACTTAACCCTCCATTGCCCCATGTAAGCGGCATTGAGCCTGCCATGAGTGGGGAAAGTGCAGGGTACAAATGTAACAAAAAGAAATAAATCAGATGACAGAAAGGGGATTGGAGAGGGTTATTTCCTGTCCTCAGCCTCCTCCTGCTTTAGTATGTGCTACTTGGCTATCAGTAGTGCCACAGGACTTACCAATAATTGTGGCAACATGGGACAGCTAATGTGCAGTAGTGACCTATCCAGTTCACCACTTTTGGTCCTATGTTCAGTCCTTTCAGCTTATTCACGAGTCTTCTGTGGGGGACCATATCAAAGGCTCTGATATTGTCTCTCACATACAGCGCCACTCCTCCACCTCTTCGGCCCTCTCTATCCTTCCTAAAGATTATAGCCTGGTATGGTCACATCCTATTCATGGGAATCATTGAACCACATCTATGTAATAGCAACAATATCCAAGTTTTGTTCAAACATCAGGGCTTGTAAGTCTTGTACCTTTTTACTTAGACTATGAGCATTTGTTCTCATTGCTTTCCATGTGCTTAGTGAGTTTAGGTGGTTTTCTATATTTAGATGACCTTTCCATCTGTCATTATGTTTATTCTGGGGGTGATTTTCTGAATTCCCTTGCTTCCTTTTGTCACCCCAACCTTCTAGTTTAAATGTCCTTTAGATTGTAAGCTCCTTTGAGCAGGGACTGTCCTTCTATGTTAAATTGTACAGCGCTGCGTAACCCTAGTAGCGCTTTAGAAATGTCAAGTAGTAGTAGTAGTAGTAAATGTCTAGAAACATACTGTCTGAATTTCACTCCAAGGATCCTTTTTCCTGTCACAGAAAGATGTAGCCCATCATTACAGTACAGCCTGTTATTATTCCACGTATTACCCCATGCTTTTATGTATCTAAAACCTTCTTCTTTATACCAAGACTCAAGCCACTTATTGAATTCCACTGTTTTGCGTAGTCTTTCATCTCCTTTCCCCCATGTAGGAATTACTTTAGAAAAAGCCACAGTCCGAACCAAAGATTTCAGTCCCTCCCCAAGCTTCTGGAATGCTCTCTGTGCTGTAAACTTGCTATTGTTGGCCAGGCCATTTGTCCTCAGGTGAATTGCAACATCAGTTTTTGGAGCCTTGTTCTCTTCTCAGATCATTTTCAGTATTTGGTCAGTACATCTGGTAGCTGGATCCTGGAAGGCATTTCACTAGGTTGGAACCCTTGAACTGTGTTCCTAAGTTAATGCCTCTGATAATGGAGTCTCCAAGCAGTAAGAATTTTCTGCTTTTCACCAATCTGTCATTGTTTGGGGGATGTCTCTTGGGTTGTGCTACTTTCATTGCCTCTGTTTCCACCACAGTACTTCTTATTTCAGCATCATAATGATGTAACGCAGCAAAATAATTTGACAGGGGCAAAGGTTGGGAGGGTGAGTGCTTCTGTATGCCCCGAAGGGTTTACTGTCTGTCACAGATTTTAGTCTACTAGAGCCTACTGTGATCCACCAATTCCTCTGTTGTTTCATTCTCTGTGGCAGTGGTGGTGGTAAATTGGCTGGGAATTGAGTACTCCTGGATGCTTCTTTAATTGTAGCTAATTCCTTCTTGAGGTTGTTGGTCTCATCTTTCAAAGCTAATATTTAGAGACAGATAGCTTTATGGATCCAGATAGTTTGCCTTAGGATTAAAGCAGAACATGTATTGCACTGAATGAAGGTCATATTGACGTGAATCACAAGTGTAAAAGGTGAACTATGATAGGGGATAGCAAGGAGTAAGAATGCTCAATTATGGTGTAATGAAAATACTTGCCCTATATAAAGGGAGTTCACCTACAGGTGGGTGGCACTATAGAGCCAGACTCTCTGCAATTGAAAAGACAGATCTATTTCTTTTAATAGGCTACAATAGAAGGAGGTAAAGTCAGCAGTTTATCAGGAAGATATTAAGAGAAGGACATAGGTAACATCAGCTTACAATCAGTGCTTACAATCAATGCTTACAATCTCTACCTCCACCAGCTGCAGGGGTTTGTTGGGTTTTATCAGTATCGCTGCCGCATGCTAATGACATCAGTAAGGCCACGAGGTGAATCCAAAGATAATCACAACCACCCCAGTAAGTTATTTCAGGTGCCTCTTGCAATGCTCACCAGGCTCACACTTTTCCTTACCTCCCTAATCTCTATATTTCTTATCTGCTGAATGATTTCAGAAGCAGTAGTGAAATCTTGGCTTGTATGATGCTCAGAATAGCTAGCAGAACTATTTCTGTACTGTGATATTGTTTATAACAGTGGTAGAGGTCCTAGTAACCATTTTAAGGCTGGAGCCATGAGGGGAAGGAGTGAAGGGGTATTGTTCCTGCCCGATGGACCTACCACCAAGGTTCTTAAATATGGGCATGTAGAGGGGAGTGTGTGTGTGGGGGGTTATTGTTGGGGATCTAGATCTGTTTTGGAGGGATGGAGATAGGGGAAATCAGAATCAGGGAGTGGTTGGTTAGGAAGGGTTATTGGAATTGGAGGTGGGGTGGAAGTACCTGCTTCCCCTTATATAGTTGCCAACCGATATTCAGCCAGGGTACGCATGGCCTCAGATATTCAGTGCTGGTGCAATATTGGGGACTATATCAGCTTAAAAAAAAAACAATGTCTGCTGCCAGCAGAATATTGACTGGAAAGTGTTTTATTTTTATTTATTAACTTAAAAGGTGCTCATTTTAGTCAGTACTTGGCTCCCCTTTGTTTATTTCTGGATCCAAAATGAAACCAAATTAAAATTGTGGCCTCACTACTTAATTGTTAGCACTTACATATATAGATTTGTGAAAAGAGGCAGCTATGTGTGGAAGAAATGCCCCTTACAAGTGAAAGTAGCAAAATTACCATTTCTATGTGGAAGCTACCAGGCCTATGCCTTTCATTTTTTCAGTGTGCATATCTGTAAAATGCTGCTCCCACTGTACATGCTGGCAAGTACACATGCATTTCTATAGGTATTTTAGAAAAGGTTCTGGGTCAGCATGCCTTTTCTAAAATACTGCTAGAATTGAGCAGTCCCAACTTGGCATCTCATTTCCAATCTCTAAATTCTATGTACAATGGGGCTTCACGTGTCTTTATAAAGTAGACTTAAAATTGGTGCTTATTTGACTTCCCAATCTAGGTAACCTGTTATAAAATTATTCTCTTATTGTCCATCATTTAGAATACAGGCAACAGGACATGGTGCATCTGTCTCGTTTGCAGATAATCAAGTCACCATGCTAGAAATTGGATGATATATTTCTCTCAGGCAGTGCTTAATTTAATTTTCTAGGAACTCAAGTGTAAATATAACAGGTGCTTCATAGTTTGAGTGGCTGACCTGACAATCCAGCAACAGCTTCTGAAAAAAAAAAAAAAAGAAAGATGCTTTTTGCCTAGTTTATTAATGCAGATTGCAACCATGTGTTGCAAGTATACTCTTGATAAGGGAAATAATTGCTTATTAAGTAAAACACCTTGTTTCTGGTTCATTGTAAGGATCACTGATCTGCTAGTTATTAGCAGATGCTGAGAATCAAACCCCCATCTTTGCAGGCTATACTTTTTATTCACTGGCTAGGCTGTTGTGACCTATGCCTGGGTGTAAGGTAGTTTGCATGGTGGCTGCACAGTGTTCTTGATGATTCCCAGCTGCTCCCTCTAATGGCTCCTCACCTGAAGTATCTTGGCTATATGTTGCCAGCCAATTTCTGTGCTAGCTTCAGGTTCATCGTGGCTTCTTGTTCCTTCCAGAGACTAGCCTTGTTCTCATCAATTCACTCTTGTTCTTATATATCCTGCTTTTATGTCTGAATCCTGGTTTTCTACCTGGTCACTCTTCTTGCTTTTGGATTAGAAGGAAACCAAATTTTGGTTACAGTTTTTGTTCTGGCACTGAAACTGACCCAAAATCCATTTTCAGCGAGTTTCAGTCTTGCGCCGAAAAATGCTTTTTGACGTTTCTGCTGCTTTTCAGTTTTGCCCGATACCCACCACTTGTTTTCAGTGGTAACCAACCCCCCCCCCCCAAAAAAAAAAAAAACAGGAGTAGCCTCTCTCCCTCTCCTTTTCTCCCACCCACCCTCCTACCCACCTGTAGTCCCCCCCCCCCAGGCCTATCTTATAATACCTGTTGGTCTAGGGCAGTGGTTTTTAACCCAGTCCTCAGGGACCACCTAGCCAGTTGAGTTTTTAGGATATCTACAATGAATATACATGAGATGTATTGTTATGCACTTCCTTCAATGCAAATATCTCTCATGCATATTTATTGTGGGTATCCTGAAAACCAAACTAGCCAATTAGTCCCTGAGGACTGGGTTGAAAACCATGGGTCTAGGATATAGTGCATGATGGCTCTGCTTTCAAAATGTCTGCTATGACCTCTAGTGACAGTCTCTGAGTCTGCCATTAGAGGTCATGGCGTTCATTTTGTGATTGTAAGGTAAAGGTTGTGGTAGCCATTTTGAGAGCTGAACTTCCTATAAAACATTGTTTGGATTTTGAAAAATTCATTCAGAACTTACTTATTAGGATCCAAATACATTGCTCCGGACTCCCCCCATCCCTAAAAAATATGTTTTGGTAAAGAAAAGAGGATGGTGGACTTGTCCAGTGAGTGCATTCGCCTCTAGAGAATGAACACATTCAACCCATGCAGCCTCCTCTCTTTCCTCTTCTCATCTTATCCAAATGCTGTTAATTTTCTCTTTCTCCTCTAATACCTAACCAACACTTTCTTCTTTTACCCTCATTCCCCAGCTCTCTCACTCTTTTATTTCTCCTGGATTTGGTTTCAGCTGAAACAAATCAATGAGTTTTGGAGGTGGTTCTGACAGTTTCAGCTGCAGTTCCAGTTTTGTCTGAAACTGAAAAGTAGTTTTAGTTGCCCTCCATTCTGCATCATCAACATCCTGTCAACCACCTGAATCTGAAGTAGATGGAACATCAGCCCCTGTATGCTAGAACACAGATTCCCAAACCTGCCCTGGGGGAACCCCAGTCCCTCAGGTTTTCAGGGTATCCCCACTGAATACTCATAAGTATATCCAAAAATTGAACCTCCTGACCACCTATATGAACTGTAAATGAAACATTCTCATCTACATGATTCAAATACAACATGAATTCTTTCAGTTGTTCATGAGAGTGATTTGCATACACTGCATCCTTGGTATGGAAATCTATCTCATGAATATTCATTGCTATACTAATAACAATCATAGTACAATTTTAATATTAATTCCACATTATTTTTTATTATCTTTACTAGAAAAACACATTTAACAATTACACTTAAACTTTCAAAAAAAAAAAAAACCTAACTGGAGTCACAGTTAAGGTATGATTCCCCGTATATCACAATTGCCTTAAATGAATTAAGTTGGTGATAAATATCCATTGGGGATATCCTGAAAACCTGACTATCGGGGGTTACCCTGGGATAGGTTTGGGAGTCACTGAGCTATATCAAGCAACTATAGTGGCAGAAAAATTGGTTCAAGGTGACTGAAGGAAGCAGACAAATCAACCCATGGGGAATGAATTAAGTGCCACAACAATGAATATCAGCTTCAGAGGTGGAAGGTGATGGAAGGAACATGCTGGGGTTGGATTTGGAATAAGGAAAAGGAGAGTGCTAGGGTTAGGAACAGTGGTGTGCTGGAGCAGGCTCTCACAGGCTCTCGAGAGCCGTTAGTTAAGTTTTTAAGAATTTTGGGAGCCGGTTCTCCATGGCTACTTTAACAAATGGATCCCAAAATGTGGGCTTGGGCCCCTCCTGAATTCTCTTTTACTTTGCTGGCGAGAGAGAGCCCCCTGTTAACAATTTACCAGCACACCCCTGGTTGGGAAGATGGTTAAGTACTGTGATGGGGTTGGGGAAAAGCAGGAGATGAAAGAGGAAGAATGCTGGGGTCAAGCATAGGGGAAACAGAACACCAATTGTGAGCGAGAAAGAGGAGATTGCTGAGATCAGATGAGAATAGCTCAGGGATCTGGGTAGGAGAAAGGGGAAGGGAGAAAGTACTAGGAATCTGGGTTGCTTAAAGGAAAGCAATTATCAACTAACTGTGTCAGCTTATTAGACTCTATGGAATCTTTTAAAGGAGAAGTAATGTTTTGCAGCAATTCCCACACTCCTTGGTAATGTTCTTGGTGCAGTAAATACAGCAACCCTGAATTGCTGAATGTCTTGATCTACCCCATCATATCAGAGACAAGGAGCATGCGGGATCACCAAATTCATGTGTAACTTACAGAACAGAGTAAGCTATGTATGAAAATGTTGCAAGGTAGTTGTGAACACTTATGCCTGCCATTGGCATGACTCAAGTGATTGTGGCTATATATTGGTGCCTATCTCCGTCCCTATTCCCATATTCTATAATGACACATACCCATACCCACATACTTGCCATTACTACTACTACTATTTAGCATTTCTATAGCGCTACAAGGCATACGCAGCGCTGCACAAACATAGAAGAAAGACAGTCCCTGCTCAAAGAGCTTACAATCTATAGAATACTGCTTGATGCTACTACTTCTGGTGCTCATTTCTTGGTACCAAATCTGGCACCCTTTGTAGAATTGTCTCCTTAGTTTTATGTTACATGCATGACCATTTTATGATCTACAGTATACTGCATATTGATTTTTTTATGCTTTATACTCCTGCCTTGAGCTCTGAGAAGAGGTGATTTGCAAATCTGAGAATGAAGTTAAATTAAACTGTGAGCTTGTTGGCATCGACAAAGAAGACCAATCATCATTTCTTACCTCTGATGCAAGGAATCTTAGCAGAGATTGGGTGGTGATGCCGTTAATTGGGAAACAAAATGGGTGCTGGGCAGACTTCTACGGTCTATGCTGTGATCGTGACTAAATAGATAGGGATGGGCTGGAGTATAAATTTTAAGAGGCTCCGACGTTAACTTCAGAACTTAGTACAAGAACAGTGCTGGGCAGACTTCTACAGTCTGTGCCCTGAGAAAGGCAAGGACAAATCAAAACTTGGATATACAAATAAAGTATCACATACCATGTAAATGAGTTTATCTTTTTGGGCAGACTGGATGGACCATACAGGTCTTTATCTGCTGTCATTTACTATGTTACTATGACAGTAGGCTGATATTAGCCGATTCTTCAGCTGAACCCTTGCCAATCTGGGCCACCGGTGTTAAACCTGGAAATTCAATGCTGGGCCATGTCTTGGAACCGGCACTGAATTTCTATAGAAAGGGAAAGGGAAGGGGAAATGGGACTTGATATACTGCCTTTCTGAGGTTTTTGCAACTACATTCAAAGCGGTTTACATATATTCAGGTACTTATTTTGTACCAGGGGCAATGGAGGGTTAAGTGACTTGCCCAGAGTCACAAGGAGCTGCAGTGGGAATTGAACTCAGTTCCCCAGGATCAAAGTTCACTGCACTATTCTCTAGGCTACTCCTCCACTTAAGAGTGACCCAACTGTAGATCTCCTATAAGAGATTAGTGGATTACTCAAGGTTTGAAAAGAAGGCTAGTATTTGACTTAAAAGGAGAATGATTTTTTTATGTGTCAAGGAACCTGTCCTTCCCACGATTTATATTCTCCACAAAATTCAGAAGTCAATACACTCCCCTCCCGGCAAATCAATTATTGGTTCTATGTTAGAGCCATTATCAATATTTAGATAAGTTCCTCAGACCAAATGAGAAACAGATTCTTTCCTATATTCGAGACTCAGCTGACATGATCAACACTTTAGACACCATGACATGTACTACAGATATTGAATCTCTATACACCAATATACCATGACATGTACTACAGATATTGAATCTCTATATATTAATATATATCAGAAAGAGGCCATTCAGATTAGCAGGGACACCATTACATGAAGAGACTTCCATTTGAGAATCCCCACTGAATTTATTGTTGAACTTGCAACCATAGCACTAAGAACTGCTTCTGTTTTAATGGCAAGTTCTATCACCAGATAAAAGGCACGGCTATGGGGGCCACAATGGCCCCTTTAATAGCTAATTTATATTTGACGGTCCTTTTACTAAGGTGTGCTGAAAAGTGGCCTGCGCTGATGTAGACATGTGTATTGGACATGCGCAGGTCCATTTTTCACTGCACCTGCAAAAAAGGCCCTTTTTTAAAGCCAAAAATAGACATGCGGCAAAATAAAAATGGGCATGCATCCATTTTGGGCCTGAGACCTTACCACCACCCATTGACCTACAGTAAAGTCTCATGCGTTAACCAGGCGGTAATTGTCAGTGCGTGTACAATGCTGATTACCGCTCGGTTAGTGCCACACACCAGAACTTTTCCAGGGTGCGAAGTCGGCACATGTAGAAAATGAAATTATTACCTGGGCCACATGGTAGCCACGTGATAGTTCAAAATTAACGCGTGTAGGACGTGCGTACATGCCTATGAGGCTTAGTAAAAGGTCCCCTGAGTAATTTTGAAAACTTGTTTCTTTCAGAGCATCCCTATGAAGCCAGCATATTACCTTGGAAAAGGTACATTGATGACATCTTTATGGTTTGGAAGTGCACAGAGGAACAGCTTAAACAGTTTTATAAATGGTTGAATAATTTAGACACATTTGAGATTTCAGATATGTTATGACATGCAAAGTGTGCCTTTTCTTGATACAAAGATTAATATCAATGGTGAAAATTTTGAGACTGATGTTTACTGTAAACCTACAGATGTTACTAAATATTTGGATATGATAGCTGTCATAGAATGTCTGTTAAAACATATTTCCCTTGACATGAAGAAAAGATTTAGAGAAAGAGGCTATCCTGTCTCATGCATTGAAAAGTGTTTTCAGAAAGTATTGGCATGTGTCAGAGGGATTCTGCTTAAACCAGGAGAAAGAAAGAAAATGATAAGGTTGTGTGCACATTACCTTTCAAACATATGTCTAGTTGGATTGTTAAGATTTTAAAATAAAACTGACGCATTGTCTTGTCAAGAGCCATTCTGCAACAGGGGATTGATGATAGCAAATTTTAGAGGTATGGCCTCTTTTATCTAGCTAAGCTGGTGGACCCCGGTACGGCACTGCTGACAAAGCCTATTCATTTTGAATGGGTCAGTTGGCATTGCCACACAGGAATCACTAGCACGACTTGATAAAAGAGGCCTTCAGAAACTGGCACCTGCATTGCCGGTATAAAATAGAATAAGAAAATTGTCCCGGGACATTTTAAGTGGGTTGTTCCTTATGTAAAGTCAATATGAACACTAAAACATTAACTAATCCCTCAACTGGCAAGGAGTTTGTTCTTAAGCAATTTTCTAATTGTAAGACTGAATGTGTCATATATCCTGTTGTGTGCCCTTGAGGGTTGGTCTAGATTAAGAGAAGATTCAGTATTAGAATTATGAAACATAAGAGCTCTGTGAAGAGGCAACACAAAGAGAAACTGCTAATTGACCACACACTGGCAGCTGGTCTTGTCTTTGAAGAATATAAATTATGTGTACTTGCTTAGGAGGTGGCTTGTTAGATAATATACTGCTTAAGATGGAACAAAGTTTCATATTTTATTTTGGTACTCTTCCTCTTGGAGGACTTACTATTGACATTGATATGTCTGTATACTTATGATATGTTGTGTATATAATGGCAAAGCATTAATTTTTTTATACATTTAGTAGTGGATTTTCTTACATACTATTTATTGTTTAAGTATTAGATAAGTGGGTTTTTTACAATTAGGCTCTTACCAAATCATATATCCATACACTTTTGACTATACATTTGTTATTTGTTGTTTTCTTTTTACTGATTCTCATATGCTTAAGAGATGCTTCACTTATCATTATAGATGATTGCCCCATTGCCCATTGTATGATTTTTAGCATTTTTATTATGTTCCTGGGCTCTTTCATTATAAGAATACTGTCCTTGATGTTGGAATGCACCATTGATGTCATTGGAATGCATTGATATAATCGGTCTGCATTTCTTTTAGCGTTTTTATTTTATGTTGTTTTCCTCTAATGTTAAGTTATTTTAACCCATTTATTTAGTGGTCCTCATGGCATACAACTTGGCTTCAATGTTTTATGGTGTTTACCATCTTTTGGCGCCTTTTCTGTGATTGAATCACTTTCTATTTGTAACACCTATGGGTGTTTTTAGTGCAATTTTTATTCTAAGTTAAATTTTTCACTATAAAGATTTTATTATTATTTATTTAGTTATTTATTTATTTATTACATTTGTACCCTGCGCTTTCCCACACATGGCAGGCTCAATGCGGCTTACATAGTAACAATAAGGGGAATTACAAGTCGTAAAAAGAATATACAATTTGTAGTAAACGTAATATTAGTGGGGTTAATGGATAAGTAAATTGAACAAAGGAAGAATTAGGTGCAGAAGGAAATGGGTGTTAGGAGGTGGGCGTAGGAAGATGGAGAGGAAAAGATTGGGGATAGCAATAAGGATAATGGTAAACATGGTCAATATATAATAATCATTGGTAAGAATCATGTGGGCTTGCTTTAGTTAGTTGAATCATTAGGGTAGGCTTCCTTGAATAGAAGGGTCTTCAATGCTTTTCTGAAGGGCAAAAGGCCGTTGATTGTTCAGATTGGTCTTGGTAGACCGTTCCAAAGCTGGCTACCTAGAAAGGAAAAATTGGTTGCATAGAAGGATTTGTACTTAATACCTTTGCAGTTTGGGAGGTGTAAATTAAGGTAAGTACGGAAGACGTCAAACTGTTTCTGGTTGGGAGGTTGATAAGGTTATTCATGTAGGTAGGGGCTTCTCCATGTAGTATCTTGTGAATCACTGTGTAAACTTTAAAATTAATTCTTTCTCTGATGGGTAGCCAGTGAAGCTTCTCTCGAAGAGGTGTTGCACTATCGAATCTTGACCTGCTGAAAATAAGTCTGGCTGCCGTGTGTTGGGTAGTCTGGAGCTTTTTTAATATTAGGGACTTACATCCTAAAAAAACACTGTTGCAGTAATCTGCATGCGTGAGTACAGTGGATTGTACTAGGTTCTGGAAGGTGTTCAAGGGAAGATATGATTTTACTCGTTTCAAAATCCACATTATGTTGAACATCTTTTTGTTGATGAAATTTAGCATGGTTTTCGAAAGATAACTGGCTATCAATCGTTACTCCAAGGATTTTCAAGTTGTCAGATATGGGAAGTTTAACCTCTGGGGTGCTAAGAGTAGTTTGGAGGAGAGGAGAGTATTGAGATGAGAGGACTAAACACTGTGTTTTCTCTTTATTTAGTTTCATCTTAAAAGCATCGGCCCAAGAGGTTAGAGTGGCCATGCCTGTGTTAATTTTATCGGGGATTTCAGATGTTTGTTTTAAAAGGGATGAATATGGGGATGTTGACATTATCAGCGTAAATTAAGGGATTAAGGCCATATTTTGTGATTGTTTTTAGCTAAGCTATTTTTCATAAATAAGTTTGGGTTTAAAGGTTGTATTACTTTATGCTTTTATCATATGACCTTTGACCTGGACATATATAATAGTGCTTCTATCAGGAGCTGCAATTTTGCTGCCAATTCATGCTGCTGGAGTGCTGTGTGAAACTGGTATCTTGGAGTTGGTAAAGGAATTTTCTGATAAATTATCTGTGGCTATGTGTGAAGGAGTGTGTTGTATTTATTTATTTTTCAGTTCTGAACCAAGATGGGTGAGGTGTTTGTTATATACCACTTGGGTAGGTGTCCTTTTTACCTTGTGATCAATTACTATTTTATTTGGTATTTGCTTGTTTTATTATTTATATTTAATCATTATATACAGGTCCTGGTGTGAATTTTTACTATGTATTTATTCTTTTATTATATATTTATGGTTTCTTTTACTAATAAGCTATTGCTTTATCTGTTATCAGTATTACCTAACCCCTGACACAGCCCTTGCATGGGTGAAACACAGCCAGTATCAAGCTTGTTTTGTTTACTTTCAGACCTCACAAGAATAAAGATCTAGAGGGAACGTTTTTCATTGTGATCTGCTTCTTTTCACTGCCACTTTGGATTTATTGGATCGCCTGCTTTGTTGTTTCCTTGGATGTTCCCATTCACTATCACTACCATTTACTGGTGGTAGGATACAAATATTTGAAAATGAGTGTGAAAAATCAATTTAAAGAAACATGCATGTAACATTGTACTTAAAATGTAATACGAGATAGCATCATCAATATTAAAGTGAATTATTAATTACCTTTTGAAGCACAAAACCATGACAGTGATCTATAATTTACTGTATCAATGATGATGCAGACTCATATTACAAAATTTTTAGTATAATGTTGTATGTTTAAGTTGCTTTGAAACTGATGCTTCCACTCATTTTGGAAATATTGAGTAACTGCAGCTTCACTATTATTGTTTTCTCATTTTTGAATGGCAGGATACAAAAGTCAGATCAAGTATCAAGATCATTAATAGTCACCACTATCTCTATTGCTTCTTGCAATGTACAGAATATCCAAGTATAGTGAGAATGCTTCATCTGAAGTGATAAATTGACCTGTACATTATTTCAATATGATTGCATCTGTCAGACTATGGTGTTTTATTCATGCCAACCATGGCCACTTTAACCACCTATAGGGCCCTGGACAAACTTTTGTGGAAGGGCCATCCCACCCCAGTCAGCAACTCTTCTCCCCCTACCCCACCCTGGTCCAGTGGCTCAGCTTCCTTAGTTCCCTGCCAGCCTTGTTGCTTCCTGTCAAAAAAAATAGTATGACATGAAGGTGTAGAGCCACTGTCTAGGCCATGATGCTGATGGCTCTGCTGGATCTGCCCTTCAGAAAAAGGAGGCCCATGTATGTAGAGGTGGAAATGGCAGAGTCATCAGCTATGCAGCCTAGACAGCAGCTTCATACCTTTTAACCACTTTTTGCTTTTTGTTCTGGAAGCAGTAGGGCTACTGGTGGTGGTGGTGGTAGTGTGTGTGTGTGTAGGGGGGGGGGGGTGTTACGGAAGCTCCTGGACAAGGGGAGGTGAGGAAACAGAAGGCAGATGCTGGACCAGAGTTCATACATTGGAGCAAAACAGAAGTACCCCGCCCACTATGGGGCCAGATGGGATACATCCCAGGATACTGAGGGAGTTCAGAGAACTTCTGGTGGAACCTCTTTAGGATTTATTTAATAGATCTTTAGAGATGGGAGATTTTCCACAGGATTAATGGCGAGCTGATGTGGTCCCTCTTCAGAAAAGTGGGGACAGGGAAGAAATGGGAAACTACAGGCTGGTAAGCATCACGTTGGTGGTTGAAAAAATAATGGAATTGTTGCTGAAGGAAAAAATAGTTAACTTTCTGGAATCTAACAGGTTGCAGCATCTGAAGCAACATGGTTTTACCAAAGGAAAACCCTGGTAATTGAATCTGATTGATTTCTTTGGGTGACCAAGGAACTGGATAAAGGACATGCACTAGATGTAAATCTACTTGGATTTCAGCAAAGCCTTTGATACAGTCCCTCACAGAAGATTCATGAAAAAGCTGAGTGGGCTGAACTCTGAACCCAAAGTGGTGAACTGGATTGGAATCAACTGGTTGATTGACAGGCAACAGAGGGTGGTGGTAAATGGAATCCACTCCGAGGAAAGGAGGGTGGGTATTGGAGTGTCTCAGGGGTCGGTGTCGGGGCTGATTCTGTTTAATATATTTCTGAAAGACATTGCTTAAGTGTTAAAAGGACAAGTTTGCCTTTTTGAGGATGACACAAAGATAGCCAATAGACTGGATAAATCAGAGGGAGTAGAAACTATGAGATGAGATATCCAAACATTAGAAGAATGGTCAAAGGTCTGGCAGTTAAAATTTAACAGCTACAAAACAGGGAAAAACAAAAAATAAACTACCTGTGCTCAAAAATATTATCCCAAAATATCACAGGAAACTATCAAAATAATTAATAATATCAAAAACTAAATAACCCACATAAATCGTAAAAACAATAAACATTACATATAAATGCAAATCAGGAAAATGAGAGTATTACAAGCGATAACCTAAAGATGTCTTGCAAACATTTATTATTAAAAAGCACACAATACACACAGAAATTTCCCCCATACACTTCAACCACAAATCAGAAACGGCGATATTGTCCACAGAACTTACCAGTAATAATGCACAGTCTGTATGATTAATTCTAATCATCTCTTCACCCTTAGGATCTCAGTAATACACAGTCAAGAAAACCCCCAGAACTTATCTGAAACCAAGCTCCTTTCCAATTCAGGATATCACTGATGAATTCTGGTGGCGATTCACTTTTGCTAGTACGCGGCGCCCACTAGGAAGTTTTGATAGTGTCTTAGAATTATATATAATCACAATCGCAAGATGCACAATCAAGTCCAGCTTCTGGTACTTCTAAAATATTTCAGGACTTAAGTGGGAATCTCTGGCAAAGCCACTCTTACATAAGTAATGCCATACTGGGAAAAGACCAAGGGTCCATCGAGCCCAGCATCCTGTCCACGACAGCGGCCAATCCAGGCCAAGGGCACCTGGCAAGCTTCCCAAACGTACAAACATTCTATACATGTTATTCCTCGAATTTTGGATTTTTCCAAGTCCGTTTAGTAGCGGTTTATGGACTTGTCCTTTAGGAAACCGTCCAACCCCTTTTTAAACTCTGCTAAGCTAACCGCCTTCACCACTTTCTCCGGCAACGAATTCCAGAGTTTAATTACACGTTGGGTGAAGAAACATTTTCTCCGATTTGTTTTAAATTTACTACACTGTAGTTTCATCGCATGCCCTCTAGTCCTAGTATTTTTGGAAAGCGTGAACAGAAGCTTCACATCCACCTGTTCCACTCCACTCATTATTTTATATACCTCTATCATGTCTCCCCTCAGCCGTCTCTTCTCCAAGCTGTATAGCCCTAACCTCCTTAGTCTTTCTTCATAGGGAAGTCGTCCCATCCCCGCTATCATTTTAGTCGCCCTTCGCTGCACCTTTTCCAATTCTACTACATCTTTCTTGAGATGCGGCGACCAGAATTGAACACAATACTCAAGGTGCGGTCGCACCATGGAGCGATACAACGGCATTATAACATCCTCACACCTGTTTTCCTTACCTTTCCTAATAATACCCAACATTCTATTCGCTTTCTTAGCCGCAGCAGCACACTGAGCAGAAGGTTTCAGTGTGTTATCGACGACGACACCCAGATCCCTTTCTTGGTCCGTAACTCCTAACGTGGAACCTTGCATGACGTAGCTATAATTCGGGTTCTTTTTTCCCACATGCATCACCTTGCACTTGCTCACATTAAACATCATCTGCCATTTAGCCGCCCAGTCTCCCAGTCTCGTAAGGTCCTCTTGTAATTTTTCACAATCCTGTCGTGATTTAACGACTTTGAATAACTTTGTGTCATCAGCAAATTTAATTACCTCGCTAGTTACTCCCATCTCTAAATCATTTATAAATATATTAAAAAGCAGCGGTCCTAGCACGGACCCCTGAGGAACCCCACTAACTACCCTTCTCCATTGTGAATACTGCCCATTTAACCCCACTCTCTGTTTCCTATCCTTCAACCAGTTTTTAATCCACAATAGGACATTTCCTCCTATCCCATGACCCTCCAATTTCCTCTGTAGCCTTTCATGAGGTACCTTGTCAAACGCCTTTTGAAAATCCAGATACACAATATCAACCGACTCCCCTTTGTCCACATGTTTGTTCACTCCTTCAAAGAATTGAAGTAAATTGGTCAGGCAAGATTTCCCCACACAAAAGCCATGCTGACTTGGTCTCAGTAATCCATGTCCTCGGATGTGCTCTGTAATTTTGTTTTTAATAATAGCCTCTACCATTTTCCCAGGCACCGACGTCAGACTCACCGGTCTATAATTTCCCGGATCTCCCCTGGAGCCTTTTTTAAAAATGGGCGTTACATTGGCCACCCTCCAATCTTCCGGTACCACGCTCGATTTTAAGGATAAGTTGCATATCACTAGCAGTAGCTCCGCAAGCTCGTTTTTCAGTTCTATCAGTATTCTAGGATGAATACCATCCGGTCCAGGAGATTTGCTACTCTTCAGTTTGCCGAACTGCCCCATTACGTCCTCCAGGTTTACCGTGAAGTCAGTAAGTTTCTCCGACTCGTCCGCTTGAAATACCATTTCCGACACCGGTATCCCACCCAAATCTTCCTCGGTGAAGACCGAAGCAAAAAATTAATTCAGTCTCTCCGCTACGTCTTTGTCTTCCTTGATTGCCCCTTTTACCCCTCGGTCATCCAGCGGCCCAACCGATTCTTTTGCCGGCTTCCTGCTTTTAATATACCGAAAAAATTTTTTACTATGTTTTTTTGCCTCTAATGCTATCTTTTTTTCATACTCCCTCTTGGCCTTCTTAATCTGCGCCTTGCATTTGCTTTGACACTCCTTATGCTGTTTCTTGTTATTTTCAGACGGTCCTCTTGGAATTCAGTAAAGTACTTAGACCCAGGCACCACAGTGTCTTGGGAAAATTCCTTATCTCTGCACAAGAAGTTCAGAGCATGGTGGTTGTGAAATGGTAGTTTCTTGTGAATATGCAGACCTTGGCAAGTACAGGCTGCAATGAAACATTGTCTGATGTATGGATAACAGGAGTTTGTCAGCCAAGCTCTATTTGTAGCTATATAGGTAGGGGCCTAGACCCTTACACACTGATACCAAGGACAGCTCATTTTGAAGGGTGAGACTGAAAGTCAATGAGTACGGATTTTCTTGTAGTGCATTTGTAGAATAAATTTGGGATGATGTTGAAGGGGCTGGGGCTTGAGAAAGGGGCTGCTAACTACTCTTATTGATAAATAATATCTTCATGTAAACATATAGCATATATTAGCAAGAGACTGCAAAGGGACCATGGATTAATCTTTCACCTTGGATTATTATATGTGTTTGGAATTTTTGGAGTTGTTTTCAACTATTATAAAAGGATCACAGACTGGTCACTTTTGCTAGATGATCCAACAGTGTCGGTGATGAATTTGGAAGGAGAGAAATCTACATGGTCACTTGGCCCAACTATCAGGTGGATAAGGACAAGTGGCCTACACTATCGGGCTGGCAATGACATGATAAGGACACTCAGCCCACACTATCGGGTGGGCGGTGACATGCAAGGACACTTGACTCACACTATTGGGTGGGCAGTGGCATAACAGAACATAAAAATAGATTTCCATCAAGGTATGTTATGTATTTTAAACTCACTTATTTCACACACTTACCAATACTAAACCATATATGCATCTAAATACATTTGAACTATTTCCATAAAAAACCCTTAAGAGGCATAATTTAAACCTGATTAGACTCAAGTCTACCATAAAGACAACCTCCTCAACACACATCAGATCCTGCAAAATGCTCAAAAACCCTGTCTGATACTATGACAAATTAAAATTATATTAATGTTTTGATATCATCTCAGTAAGACTAACACACAGTCTCTCCACTGACACACAAACACACACACACTCAGAACCTTACCATAACACAACACAACAGCACTAACTCCTATGACACAAAGGGCAACAACCTTGTTTATGAAAAAGCATCACTTTAAATATTACACTGAGCCCTAAAATACCAAAATACTAGAAAACAGAACAAATGGGACTGCTACAGATCTTTACATAGAAGCTACATACTAACAGAATACTCACACCTTGGCCACACATTCAAAACATAGACCCTTAACAAATGTGAAAACAAGGGACCCCAGATCAGTATTACAGTTATGAAGGCAGAAAACTGAGCCGGAACTCCAAGAATTCAAATTCTGCATATACAGCAAACAGGGAAATAGAAAGTGAAATGCAAGATATCACAGAGGTGCATTTCCAATAGCTGACATCCCAATTAATTAATTCAAAATAAAATACATTTTCTGCGTTTGTCCAAGCATTTTATATTTCTATTCACTTTGGTTCCAGTGTCTCTTTTCTGCTTTTATTTAGTTTTTTTTCCTGCCTTTTCAGGGTTTCCTGTCCATATGAGAGGAGGTTGCATTAGAGTACGTGGGACCCTGCAAACTGAAGGCCCTGACACATGTCAGAGATAACCTGTGATATTCGCTGCTGGTGACAGAAGAAACATGGGGTGGGGAGAGAGGGAGGGAAAGATGCAGGACCCACTGTTGGTAGGGGGAAAAGAGAAGAGGGAGAGAGAGAAATATTGAACTTGGGGCTAAATTTACCAATGGGCAACTGGGCAATGGCTATGCAGGAGCCTGGGACATCTGCTCCTTTTACCCATTGGTAAAAGCAACCCTGGTGATACCCAGTGCCAAATAGATTGCTCTTTAAGAGAGAGTATGGTAGCAGCAAAACAAATGCTGCATCATTTCCTTTGTTTGCTGCAGAGGTACCAGCAGATCACCATACCAAGGTTTCATTACCTCTGACAAGAAATGCAACTAATTGTTGAAAGAAGTAGACTGTGTATCAAAAAATAGGAACCTAATAGTGGCTATTCAGCATGGTTTAACCTGACAGGAGAGGCTCCTTTCAGGTTAAACCATACTGTGTGGGACAGAAGCTGAATTCAGTGGTTAGTGCCAGGACAGCCTGGGGGCAGTCCTGGGAGTTATCCAGGCATCACTGATTCAGTGTTAGAATTCAGTAGGACCATATGAACAGCTGAATAGTAGCCATACCTGGATAACTTCTAGGGGCTGCAAAAGACTCAGATATTCAGAACCAACTGTTCCATCCCCCAATTCCTCTCCCCTAGCTCTTCTGGAGGTGCTCTTTATATAGGGCTGCTAATAGCCCACCCCACCCTTTCTGGGCTCCTCCTCCTAGTTCTAGAAGAGTCCAGAGCCTTCTGTGTGCCTTTTCTCTTAAAGGGAAATCCTCTGCTACAGGTCCTCCCTGGTCCCCATGTTCAGGCCTTGGCTAGAGCTCTCTCTAGTGGCCCCTTCAGGTCATTACTCTGGAGTCCCATTGGCGCTTCCTCTAGGGACCATATTATGACATTTTTCAATCTTTTCTCTAGGAGAGCACCTTCTGAAGGCCTCCTCAGGGTAGGGCAGTCCTGTGTTTATCACAATATGTAGGTCTAGTTCCGTTGATGGCGATCAGCATTAAAAAAAAAGGTTGACTACCACTGGCTGAATATTGACTGCCTAATCTTTAAATTCTGAAGCAAATGAAACGTTCAACAATACTGGGTTATGCCAGTATCCTATAATAGAATCTGGGTGTCCTGATGCTGCATGGTGAGAACCTATTCTATAATAGCATCTGGATGCCCAGAATCTGTTATAGAATACCAGTGTAATCCACTATCTGTGTGCCTTACAGGTAGTTGCCCACAATTACAACAGCCATAGACCTGGTGTAACCGTGGGCACCTAAATGCTGCAAGTATCCTCTAAGTTATGTGTGTAACTGGGAGCCCCTCCTATGCCCCACCCATCCCCCCATGCTCCACCCATATGTATGCCTCCTGTATTTGCATGCTGTACCACTTACATACACCCTTATACAATAGAGTTTAAAGTGCTTAACATTTTTAAGTGCTACATTCTTGAGCATATACGGACGGAGAGGGATATCTAACCACAGGTGCGTAGTTATACAATTACCTTTTATAGTATATCTGAAGTAAGTTTGATTTTTCAAAGGAATGTATTCAGGTATGTAAATATTTACTTGGATAAATTGGCCAATGGAAAGTTGTTCTCTATGAATGCAGATAAAAGTGCATATTTTTTTTATTTTAGTTACATTTGTACCCTGCGCTTTCCCACTCATGGCAGGATCAATGCGGCTTACATGGGGCAATGGAGGGTTAAGTGACTTGCCCAGAGTCACAAGGAGCTGCCTGTGCCTGAAGTGGGAATTGAACTCAGTTCCTCAGGACCAAAGTCCACCACCCTAACCACTAGGCCACTCCTCCACTTTATAATACTCATACCCACAGGAAAATGAGGCATACCTGAGAATGATTAAGTCAGTGGAGGAAAACAGCATATATACATTTGATTTGCAAATCTATGCATCCTATTTTCCTCTCCATTACCAATTCCTGCACTAGCCAAAGGTTCAAAACACTCAGATGCTTTAAACCTGCGCATACTGCACTTGCTAAGTTTTAGAGAGAAAGGACTGGGGGAGTTTCTCTTTGAAAAATTTGCATAAATGTATACAAGTTAAAATTCCCTGCATAGACTGCAACTGTGTGGGCTGTTTACAAAGGCCTCTCACAATGAATGCAATCATAAAAAACAAAGAACACTGACGCACAGGTACAAGCGCATATACTTGCCAGGAATTTTCCTTTCATTGTAATATTTGTCCCCCAAACAAATTGTCAGTTAAAGGACTTAAAAACAGAAATTCTATTTAATCATGACAGCAGAGCAGTAGATGTCATAGCAAAATATACAGTGGGAATTGTTCGCATCTACATCCCATTCCTAACAATACTATCAAGTGTCACATTGTGTTTATAATGATATCCATTTTCCTTCCAGTGTTTAGTGGAGATGAAAGGAAAAGATAATGTCTTAGGTTTACAAGGCCAAGTCTACAAAGGCCATACACCGCACACCGCTGTGACTTTCCTGTTAAAATTTTATGACCCATCGCCTTTTTTCTGACTTTGGTCTACACATGAAGTGGCGCCACTCACACAATATTCTCTGCTGGATTATAGATGAGTTTCTCCTGAGACATTCAGTGACATTTATCTCTTTTTGTATTCTTTTGTCTAAATTCTTTATCTGCCATACATTTGGGACAAACGCTGCTACTTGCTGAAAAACTGGACAATTGCCACAGTACTGAAAGTATGGGAAGAAAACTATAGCAGTTAAAAATTATATACAATGCTAAAACCTGGTTTATCTGGAGGGGGTGTTCTGTCACAATTACTCATCATTTGCCACACACAACAGAAAATTGGGCTTTGTTGAGGCATCTGACATAGACATTGGAAAAAGATGCTTACTTTTCTCTGTTGAATATGATGAATTCTTTCCTCACTGCTTCCAAGCACTGCTGAAGGTGTCCGTTCTTTGAAAAGAGAAGAAAAGATTGATCACATGACAGCAGATTGCATACGATACCAAAAGAGAAAAGTTAAGAGGAGAACCATGAACTTATACATACATTTAAATGTCTAGATTTTCCAAAAGAAATCAGGTGGTGGTGACTAAGTTGCGAATAACATTATATAATAAGTCAAACTATTCTCTTGTGAGTGGTTTAGATAACTATGATCCCAAATGAGAAAAAATAGTAACCTTGCTATGGTATCTAACAGAAAAAAAATTGAATGATATAGCAAATAAAAGTACGACTGTCATCATATCACTTATGTGAAATAGAGAATGTTATTAATTTCATTTAGAAAAATATCAGAAGACTACAGAGAATTCTACATCTCCCAATTTTTGCTTTTGTCCCTTACCATTATCCCATGCTTGGGTAACATCTACTGTTATGCTGAGGTCCCTTTAAGATCTTGATAGATTCCAATTCGTCCCTAAGGATCTCAATGGACTGTAGAGGACATCCTTTTCAAACTAGATCAGGTCTAAGAAAACATACTGGGGATACTTTATCAAGGTGATGCAAGCATTTTGTATTGAACCAAGAGCAGTGGTGTATATGAAAAGCGGTATATCAGAGGAATTTAGTCTGTAGAGGGGCACTTTCAGGTATGTCACTTGTTTCCAGCATTGTTCTTGGAGTCCCTGTTGAGGACCATTTGGGTTTTGGAGGGGATCAAAGGGATGAAAGTTGGTGAGTCAGAGTTCAAGATTGCAGCTTTTGCATATGACATATTGGTGCAATTTATGGAGCTGCAGAGCCCCTGTGGAATTTGATGGCTATATTTGGTTGCTTTGGATTGCTCTGGATTGAACTTGAATCTGGATAAGTCTGAGTCTATATCCCTTCTAGAAGAGGTAGATAGAGCCTGGCAAGGGTAATTTCCCATATAAAGGGCAGGTGCAGATTTTTGCTTAATCCAGGGGTTCCTAAAGAGCTGCATCGCTATAATGTTCCAACATTGTTCAACTGGAAGCAAATGAGAATGGCCCAATGGTAACTGTTGCTAGTTTTATTGGTGGGCAGAATTTTTCTTTTTAAGATGTTGGTCTTCCCAAAATGTTTGTGGAGTGGGATTTTAGAAAGGAAGTCCAAATCAAAATGTAGATGTTATAAGTCGGGATGTCTGAAGTTCCACTAGTAACTTAGAACAGGATTCGCCAAAGTAGTTTGTTCTAAAATATATGGTGAGTAGGATGTACATGTGCCAGTGATATGCAGCTTGAACGTCCACTTTAGAAAAAAAAAAAACATCTAAATTATCAATGCAGGAACACAGGAGCATAAAGGTTTCCGTGGCAGCATATGAATATCTATGTTATGAAATCGCAACATAGACATTTATCTGCTGAAACATAAATGGCTATGTCAGTCATTTTAGAAACATAGATGACTATTTCTCCCAAAGCTGTCATAGAACACAGTCCCCCTGATATTCAAAACCATTTAACCAGCCAGGAAAGGCAACTGGCCGGTTAAATGGTACTTAGCTGGCTATCTGAAAATATTCAGTGGGAGATAGCCAGCTATCTGCTACTGAATATCGCCAGTTAGCACCTAGCAGATAGCTGGTGATATTGTTTGATATGACATGCTATCTGCCAATTTTCAGTGCATCTCCGGCTAAGTTTGGCGGTCAAATTTGGCTGCCTCAATACAGGCCTATCTTTGACTGGTTCTACTTTAACTGGCTAATGCTGAATATCGACTTGGTTGGTTAAGTTGGAACCAGCTAAAAATATACTGGATATTCAATGCCAGTCACCGGAAATTGCAAAACATTTAATATACGGGCTCAGCGCTGACCGCGGGAGCCATACATA
The DNA here is from genome assembly GCF_901765095.1 of Microcaecilia unicolor. Classification (NCBI taxonomy): domain Eukaryota; kingdom Metazoa; phylum Chordata; class Amphibia; order Gymnophiona; family Siphonopidae; genus Microcaecilia; species Microcaecilia unicolor. The sequence goes on from NC_044032.1 coordinate 503,383,352, forward strand.
AGAATGTTTCCAACAGCTGCCAAGCCAGGTCACAAGTACCTGGAAGAAACCCAAATTGTGGCAACATTAGATGCTACAAATCCCAGGGCAAGCAGTTGCTTCCCCATGCCTGTCTCAATAGCAGACTATGGACTTTACCTCCAGGAACTTGTCCAAACCTTTTTAAAATCCAGATACGCTAACCACTGTTACCACATCTTCGGGCAAAGAGTTCCAGAGCTTAACTATTCATTGAGTGGAAAACTATTTCCTCCTATTACATGTATTTTCATGTAACTTCCTCAAGTGTCCCCTAGTCTTCGTACTTTTGGAATGAGTAAAAAATCGATTTACTTCTACTCGTTCTACAACACTTAGGATTTTGTAGACCTCAATCATATCTCCCTTCATCTGTCCCTTTTCCAAGCTGAAGAGCCCTATCCTCTTTAAACTTTCCTCATATGAGAGGAGTTCTATCCCCGTTATCAAGCTCCATCTTTGGCCGTCTTCAAATCTAAGCTAAAAGCCCACCTTTTTGATGCTCCTTTTAACTCCTAGCTCTTGTTCACTTGTTAAGAACCGTTATTTTATCATCCTCACTTTAATATTCCCTTATCTCTTGTTTGTCCTGTTTGTCTGTCCTAATTAGATTGTAAGCTCTGTCGAGCAGGGACTGTCTCTTCATGTTCAAGTGTACAGCGCTGCGTACGTCTAGTAGCGCTATAGAAATGATAAGTAGTAGTAGTTATCATTTTGGTCGCTCTTCTTGAAACTTTTCTAATTCCGCTATATCTTTTTTGAGATACTGCGACCAGAGCTAGAGCTGAACACAATACTCAAGGTGCGGATGCACCATGGAGCGATACAGAGGCATTATAGTATTTTCTGTCTTATTCACCATCCCTTTCCTAATAATTCCAAGGAAATTTTGGCTGCTGCTGCACACTAAGCAGAAGATTTCAATGTGTTATCTACAATGACACCTAGATCTTTTTCTTGAGTGCTGATCCCCAAGCTAGACCCTAGTATCAGGTAACTATGATTCAGATTACTCTTTGCAATGTGCATCACCTTGCATTTGTCCACATTAAATTTTATCTGCCATTTGGAAACCCAGTCTTCCAATTTCCTAAGGTATTCCTGCAATATTTCACAGTCCATACATGTTGTAACAACCTTGAATAGTTTTATGTCATCTGCAAAATTAATCACCTAATTCATCATTCTCATTTCCATATTATTTATAAATAAGTTAAATAGCACCAGTCCCAGTACAGATCCCTGTGGCACTCCACTGTTCACCCTCCTCCATTTAAAGAAATGACCATTTAACCTTACCCTCTGTTTTCTGTCCAATAACCAATTCCTAATCTACACCAGAACCTTGCCTCCTATCCCATGACTCTAATTTTCTCAGGAGTCTCTCATGAGGAACTTTATCAAAAGCTTTCTGAAAATCTAGATACACTACATCAACTGGCTCACCTTTATCTGCATGTTTATTAACACCTTCAAAGAAATGAAGCAAATTGGTGAGGCTGAACCCATGCTGACTCTGTCCCATTAAACCATGTTTGTCTATGTGTTCTGTAATTTTATCCTTTATAAGAGTTTCCACTATTTTGCCTGTCACTGACGTCAGGCTTTCTGGTCTGTAAATTCCAGATCAACCCTGGAACCCTTTTTAAAAATCGGCATCAAATTGGCCACCCTCCAATCTACTCTTTAAATTGTCAATTTGGCTCAGTACATCTTCCAGGTTCAGTGAAATTTCCTTCAGTTCCTCCGCATCGTCACCCTTGAAAACTATTTCTGGTACAGGCAGATCTCTTACATCTTCTTCCGTAAAGACCAAAGCAAAGAATTCATTCAGTTTCTCCGCTATGGCCTTGTACTCCCTGAGTGCCCCTTTTGCTCCTTCATGATCTAATGGTCCCACTGATTCCCTTGCAGGCTTTCTGCTTCTGATGTACCTGAAAAAGTTGTTATTGTGAGTTTTAGCCTCTGTGGCAATTTTCTCTTCATATTCTCTTTTAGCCTTCCTTATTAATGCTTTGCATCTGACTTGCCACTAGCCAGGCTATCTTCCACAATCTGAATATCAGCCCCAGTATCCCTTGCCAGTTTTGCTTTTGGTGGTGGTGGTGGGGGGGGGGGGGGAGGAGGCAAAACCACTGAGGCATGACGGAAGCAACCTCCCCATATCCCTCCAGTGGAGAGCTGCTTAGTAGGAGTACTTTTCTGAAACCTGATCATCCTAGGTAGCAGGTCTACCTCCTGACATCCATCTTTTTGGACATAGATGTTAATTCCTCTTCCAAAATGGGGAATAAGAAAGCAATTCTATAACAGTATGCTTACATTTAGATACCTATGTGGTGCATATTCTATACAGAAAAGTAGATGGCTACTTTCTGTTATAGAATACTTGCATAACAAGTAATACATGTGCATCTAATTTAAGCATGGGCACTTACAGTAGCTATAGATCTGGTGTTCCCAATGAAATGCTTGCACACAATTATTAACATCTTGCTGCTTGATCACTGATACAATAAAATCATTCAAGAAATTTGCAACAAACAATATACAGTGGAAAATAGATAAGCCAATCATGCCTTTGCTGATTTAGTCATGTCTGAACAATGTAGGCACTGTGACTACCAAGATGGTTACTCCAATGGGATCGACCACCTGACTGGAAGATTGTGAAAGACTTGGCACAGGCAAATCAAGGCAGAAGCAAAGTGGCACCATCTATGAATGGTGAATTTACTGCACTTGCTCAGGACTGACTGCATTGGAACAAACTCCCTATGGATGCCCTTGTTGTGGTTGCCACAACACCTATGGGACTGCCATATCAACTAAGAGACAGTCCTACTGATGCTAGAGCATTAACTTGATTTGATAGAGCTTGTATAAATGCCTATGCCTAAATTGGTAAAACACGTGTTAATTTATGTATTCTATAATTTACACACATAACTGTATATCCTGGCCATGTATATACCTACCTTCAAACCACATTCCTTTTTATAGAATAACACATAACTGGAATATTGACATTTAGGTACATATGTGCACATAAATATGCATATATGCTGACATTCACATATCAGAGTACCAAACATCAAAAGACAATAATCTAACGTTGCTGTCTCTCTTATGTTTCAACCTAAGCAAATGTCTAGCCTAGCTTCATGACAAACACACAATTATTCCTAATTTGTTAAAATGTTATAATTAATTACCTGACTATATCATAGTTTTATGTTTTTCTTGAATGTAAGCCATATTGAACCTGAGTTTGTTCGGGATACTGTGGGATACAAATGTCATAAACAAATAAATAAAATATTCTGCCCATTTGTGCAAAGGGTTGACATCTAAATGTTAGTGTCCACTTTATAGAATTATCCCCAAACTCATTCATGACATGAATTGAGAGAATGTGGTTTAAGTAATAGAAGTTGACTTGATTGGTGTGACACGTTATGTACCTGCATCTGGTGTATATTATTTATATGGCTAGTTTAAAGTATTGCCATCCTGAGATTTGAATCTAAACAGCTGTCTTGGTGTGGATGCTTCTTTGATGTCACCAGTTCTTTTTGCTAGAATGTGGAACTGTTCCATAGCCCTTTGATACCCTTATAGACTGTGACATCCAACAGAGGGCTGGTGGATATATGTGCCCTTCTGATTCAAACTTGTCAAATTCGTGTCAGGTATCAACAATATGGGTCTATTTCATATGATGCCAGTCCTCTTTACAAACTGTCTTTGGAGGCTATGGGAAAATCATCCTCACATTCCTGCTTTGATTATAGCCATTTTCTGGCATCAGTGGGTCTATCATCTATCAACATGGGTTCTGTGGATGCAGCAGTTGACAGTTTAAGGTGTTTTCTATTAAATCATTGGATTTGGGAATAAAAAACAGAGATAAGTAAGTTGTATTGTTGGAGCACATACATATAGAAGCATACACTGAAATATGTGAGTGGCTCACCAAGTTCCCATACCTTGCTCACAGATTTTTAACCAAGGTTCCCAATGCTCCCAATGGTCTTATACCTACTACTACTACCACTACTTGAAAATGAAGAGACAGTCCCTCCCCTGGAACCTTTTTTTAAAAATCGGAGTTACATTGGCCACCCTCCAATCTTCCGGTACAATGCTTGATTTTAAGGATAAATTACATATTACTAACAATAGTTCTGCAAGTTCATTTTTCAATTCTATTAGTACTCTGGGATGAATACTATCCGGTCCAGGAGATCTGCTACTCTTCAATTTGTCAAATTGCCCCATTACATTCTTTAGGTCTATAGAGATTTCATTCAGTTTCTCCGACTCGTCAGCTTTGAACACCATTTCTGGCACCGGTATCTCTCCTAAATCTTTCTCGGTGAAGACTGAACAAATCTCTCTGCTACGACTTTGTCTTCCCTGATCACCCCTTTTCCCCCTGAGTCATCTAGCGGTCCAACCGATTCTTTTGCTGGCTTCCTGCTTTTAATATACCTAAAAAAAAATTTACTATATGTTTTTGCCTCCAACGTAATCTTTTTTCAAAGTCCCTCAGCCTTCCTTATCAGCGCTTTGCATTTGACTTGACATTCCTTATGCTGTTTCTTATTATTTTCAGTCGGTTCCTTCTTCCATTTTCAGAAGGATTTTCTTTTAGCTCTAATAGCTTCCTTCACCTCACTTTTTAACCATGCCGGCTGTCATTTGGTCTTCCGTCCTCCTTTTTTAATACACAAAATATATTTGGCCTGGGCTTCCAGGATGGTGTTTTTGAACACCATCCATGCCTGATGTAAATTTTTGACCCTCGAAGCCGCTCCTCTAAGTTTTTTTTTCACCGTTCTTCTCATTTTATCATAGTCTCCTTTCTAAAATGCTAACGTATTGGATTTCCTGTGTATACTTACTTCAAAGCTAATATCAAATTTGATCATATTATGATCACTGTTATCAAGCGGCCCCAGCACCATTACCTCCCGCACCAGATCATGCGCTCTACTTAGGACTAGGTCTAGAATTCTTCCTTCTCTCGACAGCTCCTGTACCAGCTGCTCCATAAAGCAGTCCTTGATTTCATCAAGGAATTTTACCTCCCTAGCATGCCCTGATGGTACATTTACCCATTCAATATTGGGGTAATTGAAATCACCCATTATTATTCTGTTGCCCAGTTTGTTTGCCTCCCTAATTTCCTTTAACATTTCTACATCCGTCTCTTTGTCCTGGCCAGGCAGATGGTAGTACACTCCTATCACTATCCTTTTCTCTTTTACACATGGAATTTCAATCCATAGGGATTCCAAGAAGTGTTTTGTTTCCTGCAGAACTTTCAATCTATTTGATTCAAGGCTCTCCTTAACATACAATGCTACCCCTCCACCAATTCGATCCACCCTATCACTACGATATAATTTGTACCCCGCTATGACAGTGTCCCACTGGTTATCCTCCTTCCACCAGGTCTCAGAGATGCCTATTATATCTAATTTTTCATTTAGTGCAATATATTCTAACTCTCCCATCTTATTTCGTAGGCTCCTGGCATTCGCATATAGACATTTCAAACTATGTTTGTTGTTCCTATTTACATCATGCTCAGTATTTGACAGTATTAATTTGTAATCTTTTGTCTAATTTTTATTTTTATTTAAGGACACCTGCCAGCTTATAATTGAAAAAGAAAAACGCCTATATTGCGACCCAAATCGGGAGATAGACGTTTATCTCACAAAAACGAATAAAGCGGTATAATTGAAAGCCGAATTTGGACGTTTTCAACTGCACTCCGTCGCGGATGCGGACAAAGTTGATGGGGCGTGTCAAAGGCGTGGTGAAGGCGGAACTGGGGTGTGGTTATCGGCCGATCAGAGATAGGCGCCTTTCGCCGATAAAAAAAAAATATGCGTTTTTAGCGAGAAATTAGGGCACTTTTCCTGGACCCTGTTTTTTCACGAATAGGGCCCCAAAAAGTGCCCTAAATGACCAGATGACCACTGGAGGGAGTCGGGGATGACCTCCCCTGACTCCCCCAGTGGTCACAAACCCCCTCCCACCACAAAATATGCCGTTTCACAACTTTTTATGTTCACCCTCAAATGTCATACCCACCTCCCTGGCAGCAGTATGCAGGTCACTGGAGCAGTTATTAGGGGGTGCAGTGGACGTCAGGCAGGTAGACCCAGGCCCATCCCCCCCCACCTGTTACACTTGTGCTGGTAAATGGGAGCCCTCCACACCACCCCCCAAACCCACTGTACCCACATATGGGTGCCCCCCTTCACCCCTTAGGGCTATAGTAATGGTGTAGACTTGTGGGTGGTGGGTTTTGAGGGGGATTTGGGGGGCTCAACACCCAAGGGAAGGGTGCTATGCACCTGGGAGCTCTTTTACCTTTTTTTTTTTTTTAAAGTGCCCCCTAGGGTGCCCGGTTGGTGTCCTGGCATGTGCACTACGACTCCTGGCCCCTCCCACGAACAAATGCCTTGGATTTATTCATTTTTGAGCTGGGCGCTTTCATTTTCCATTATCACTGAAAAACAAAAACGCCCAGCTCACAAATTGTCGAATAAAACATGGACATCTATTTTTTTTTCGAAAATACGGTTCGGTCCGCCCCTTCACGGACCCGTTCTCGGAGATAAACGCCCATGGAGATAGACGTTTTTGTTTGATTATGCCCCTCCTGATCTACTACGGTCTCTTTTGCAACCTCACTATCGGGATACCCTATCTTCCCTGTTTTGGTGATATCTTTGAAAGATACCTTATCCCAAACCATGTTGCTTTTGAGCGATTGTCAGCCTTCCCCCGGTTTCTAGTTTAAAAGCTGCTCTATCTCCTTTTTAAACGCCGATGCCAGCAGCCTGGTCCCACCCTGGTACCAAATCATCTCTACCTGTAGAACTCCATAACTGATAACCTTATCAAAAGTTCCCTTTCTTATTTTTAATTAAGTAGAGGAGTGTGGTAGCCGTGTTAGTCCACTATTAAGGTTATCAATAGAAATCAAACAAAATAAAACATGGAAAAGAAAATAAGATGATACCTTTTTTATTGGACATAACTTAATACATTTCTTGATTAGCTTTCGAAGGTTGCCCTTCTTCCTCAGATTGGAAATAATGATTATTTTTAATTATAATTTCAAAAAGCACATATCAGAAATAAAATACTTGCTACAGAAAAAGAACAGATCAAATATAAGAAAAATAATGAAAAGAATCATTTCTCTTCCTTAGACCACAAATATAGGGGGAGTAAGCAAAATTAGACTAGGAGATCTAAAAAGAAATAACAAAGTGGAAAAGGCAATAGCATAATATACCCTGTCGTCACATTTTACGTAACCTACTAAAAGCAGAAATTGAACGCATCATTCAGCAATCTTCTTTAGGTCCAAAAAGGACCTTAACTGCTATAGAAGGGCGTTTTCAAAAGAAACGTCTAAGTTGGAATTTGGACATCTTTGTAAAACGCCCAAATTCAGAGGTGGAGAGGTCATTTTCAAACAAGATGAACGTCCATCTTTTGTATTCAAAAATGCCATGGTCGTCCTAGGATTTGGATGTCTTTGATTTTCGGCCATTTTCGAATACAAAGACGTCCAAGTCTAAAACGTCCAAAGTCAAGCCATTTGGATGTGGGAGGAGCCAGCATTTGTAGTAGACTGGTCCCCCTGACGTGCCAGGATAGCAATCGGGCACCCTAGGGGGTACTGCAATGGACTTCATAAAATGCTTCCAGGTACACAGCTCCCTTACCTTGTGTGCTGAGCCCCCCAAAACCCACCCAAAACCCACTACCCCCAACTGTACACCACTACCATAGCCCTTACAGGTGAAGGGGGCACCTATATGTGGGTATAGAGGGTTTCTGGTGGATTTTGGAGGGCTCGTTGTTTCCTCCATGAGTGTAACAAGTAGGGGGGGGGTATGGGCCTGGGTCCACCTGTCTGAAGTCCACTTCACCTACTACTAAACTACTCCAGGGACCTGCATGCACTGTAATGGACCTGAGTATGACATCTGAGGCTAGTACAGAGGCTGGCAAGTAATGTTGTTTATCACAATTTTGGGGGTTGGGAGGGGGTTAGTGACCACTGGGGGAGTAAGGGGAGTTCATCCCCAATTCCTTCCAATGGTCATTTCAGGCACCTTTTTGTGCCTTGTTCGTAATAAAAACAGGTCTAGCTGGAAATGTCCAAGTTTTGGTCCTGGATGTCTTTGCTTTGTTCCATTATGGCTCAATGACGTCCAGGTCTTAGGAATGCTCAAGTCCCACCTCAAACATGCCTCCGATACGCCCCCTTGATATTTGGACGTCTCTATGAGAAAGACGTCCAAGTGCCGATTTATGTCACTTTTTGGATGTCCATCTCTTTCAAAAATGAGCCTGATAGTCTCTTGTCTGAGAGCAAGAAATTCTTTCCTACGATCCTGTGTTTGCTTAGTAACATTGGGATAAATCCAAATCTTCTTACCAAAATATAAGCAATTTGAGTTTTTAAAATAAAGTCTCATAAGTGCATTTAGATCCTGCTCAAACACAAATGAAACATATAGTGTAGCCCTCTCAGATTCATCAGTCAATGATATTTCAAGAATCTCTGATATGTTTCCATTTTCCATTCTCTCTCCCCGTGAAGTCTTCAATAGATACCTATTATCCCCTGGTAAATTGGGAATGAGAAAGGGTGTGGATTTTCCCAGGGGATTATTAGAACTGGTTCAGGGAACTCTCCAGAATCACTGGGGGAGGGATAGTAGCAGTGGGAGGGTGAGGAAACCAACCCAAAGAGGGAGGTATTTGGAGATAAGTGACAAGGGATATCAGATGGCAGACGACGTTTAATGTGAGCAAGTGCAATGTGATGCATGTGGGAAAGAGGAACCTGAATTATAGCTACGTCATGCAAGGTTCCACGTTACGAGTCACTGACCAAGAAAGGGATCTAGGTGTCGTCGTTGATGATACGTTGAAACCTTCTGCTCAGTGTGCTGCTGCGGCTAAGAAAGCAAATAGAATGTTAGGTATTATTAGGAAAGGAATGGAAAACAAAAATGAGGATGTTATAATGCCTTTGTATCGCTCCATGGTGCGACCGCACCTCGAATATTGTGTTCAATTCTGGTCGCCGCATCTCAAAAAAGATATAGTGGAATTAGAAAATGTGCAGAGAAGGGCGAAGAAAATGATAAAGGGAATGGGACGACTTCTCTTTGAGGAAAGGCTAAAGCGGCTAGGGCCTTCAGCTTGGAGAAAAGGCGGCTGAGGGGAGATATGATAGAGGTCTATAAAATTATGAGTGGAGTTGAACGGGTAGATGTGAAGCATCTGTTCACGTTTTCCAAAAATACTATGACTAGGGGGCCTGCGACGAAGCTGCAATGTAGTAAATTTAAAACGAATCAGAGAAAATATTTCTTCACTCAACGTGTAATTAAACTCTGGAATTCATTGCCAGAGAATGTGGTAAAGGCAGTTAGCTTAGCGGAGTTTTAAAAAGGTTTGGACGGCTTCCTAAAGGAAAAGTCCATAGACCTTATTAAATGGACTTGGGGAAAATCCACTTTTTCTGGGATAAGCAGTATAAAATGTTTTGTACATTTTTGGGATCTTGCTGGGTATTTGTGACCTGGATTGGCCACTGTTGGACACAGGATGCTGGGCTTGATGGACCTTTCGTCTTTCCCAGTATGGCAATACTTATGTACTTATGTATGTACTTATATGTGGGGTAGAGTTTGAATGTTATAAAAGTTGTAGTGTTAGAAAGTAGAGAGTTGCACAGAGACAAAAATTTCACCCTTCCTTGCCTGTCCCCATTGGAATCTAACCCGTCCCCGCCCATCCCCACTGGAATTTCTTCCATCCCCGCCAATCCTCGAAAGTAGTCTCCTCCATCCCTGTACTAAAATGACGTGGTAAAATAACCCAACTTAACAGTAGCCCATATTTATAACTTCCCCTCTCAGTGCTTATGTTGATTTCAGTGCTGTCAATGATATCCATTAACTTTTTTTAGTGCTATTATAATTGCTAAGCTAGCCTAGAAACACAAGGAAAGGATAGGGAGGTTGGTCTGGCACTACACTTCTGTGGGAAGCCTGTAGGACCTGTGTCCATCTCTGTGGGAATTCTGTGGACCTGGAGGGGATCCCTGTGGGATTCCCGTTAACCCCATTCCTGTGCCGCTCTCTATTAGAGAGCACATGGTCTTTGGTTGCCCTTACACCAGCCAGGACCTGTGAGGAGAGGAGGTATCCTGATCAGGCCCAATAAACTAAGGCTGAACGAAGGAGTAGTTTCTGCTGACAAGAGCAGTAACTGTAAGGAGAGCTCTGGTGGGTAGAAAGGGTTAACCACAGGGAGCTGAGCAGGAAGAAGCCTGTTCAGTGCAAGAGGCAGCAGCTCATGGAAGTGCACCTTTGGAGGTAGAGGACGGACAAGGAAATCCAATCCTGTTTGGGTCTGTGGCTGGGTAAAAGGAGCGGGAAGCCACAGCCTTGAATTACTTTGCCAGAAAGGATGGGTATTGGAGGACTGGATGGTGCTGTAAATATGTTAATACACTAGGATTTTTCCAAGAGATTATCAGTTCAGTTAGTTGCACCTTTACCAATAGTCTTGGACTGTTGCAAACATCTCTACCAATAACGAAAACTGTTTGTTATAAGAAAAATATGAAATCTGGATATCTGCCTGTTGCAGCATTCCAGTAAAGTTCTATTTTGTATTTAACATAAATCCTGGAGTGGAGAGTTTCTTTGTAGTGCGAGTGAAGTCAATTTGCTCATAGACTAATAGAGAAAGAATAAAGAGAGTGACTCAAAACCCTTAGGCTGACTGGGATCAAGCCTGGCCCCGGTCTGTGCCCAGCTCATAAGAACAAAACTATTGTTTGTGGCCCTGGTTTTGGGTACCTGACCTGAAGAGCTTGTTGGTGCCCAGAACTTGTGAGAGAGACCAGGGTTACAAACCTAATTGAGATTCTCAAAAAGTTTCTTTCAAAGAAAATATTTTGGTGAAGGAAAAAAATGTCATTGATCCAATGGTAGAATTCAATTCAGTCATATGAGACATGTAAGCAAGAACCAGCCCATAAATGATTTAAAAAACAAGGGGAGAAGATATCAAGGTGCGGCAAAAGGTAAGCTTTTACTGCACCTTCATTTACCATGGGAGTTACCAACCTATGGTATAACAGTCCCGCAGGTTGCTGGCTACTGTGGTAAATGAATAACGCTGCATCCAAGCCACTCTACAAGCAGCATTATTCTAGCAGCTAGGAGTTGTTGCCCAATGTTCCCGGCTATGACTTCTAGGCTGCCCAAACCCGACCACACACGCCAAACAAAAGCACCTCCAAACAAACCCAACTGATCCATCCACCATGATCCAACATACTAAATTAAAACTTCCCCAATCTACTCTCCAAAATAGCGTATCTCAACAAGCTCTCCCCCTGATCCAGCCCCCATGAAGTGTTGATAGGGTGGGAGAGACGAAAGCAGTGGAGGAGTGGCCTAGTGGTTAGGGTGGTGGACATTGGTCCTGGGGAACTGAGGGACTGAGTTTGATTCCCACTTCAGGCACAGGCAGCTCCTTGTGACTCTGGGCAAGTCACTTAACCCTCCATTGCCCCAGGTACAAATAAGTACCTATATACAATATGTAAGCCGCATTGAGCCTGCCATGAGTGGGAAAGCACGGGGTACAAATGTAACAAAAAAAACACTATTTGGGAAGCACTACCTTATTTGGCATACTAGCACCTAGCTTTGCATCAGGACACATCACAAGGGGCAATAGTAAGGAATGACACCACCTGGACTCTTCCCTGTGTACACAGGGGGTTCTGCCAGCATTATAAGCTCTCCAGACCAGGGTGACCAGGCCAGGGACTGGCAGAGGCAGCCTCAGGTGGGGTCACAAGAGATCTAAGGATTGGATCGTGTCGAGGGAGGTCAGGAGGTGGACAGGTGTTAAGGAGACTGCAGCCTGCTGGGCCATCAGGGAAATTTTGTGCTGTAAAATATGCAGAATTGCATGGTTATGTATGCTTTTATTAATTATGTGAGAAATTCTGCATGTGTATAATTGTGTAATTCCTTGGGGTTTATCTAATTGCGTCAAATAACACAATGTGCACTGTATCTAACCCCCCCCCCCCAAACTTGTGAGAATTATATTAACTGCAGAAAAAAGACCAGTGAATAAAGCACAGTGCTACAGCTCCTATCATGGGTCATATAGAACTCCGCTTGCTTTTTTTTTTTTCAAAAATATTCTTATTCAGTATTCTCATATCTTCATCAATTCAAACTTTCTTATTTTTAACTTGACTATGAAGAATAAATAACAGTAGGGATTGTAGGGGGAATTAAGCTGCTACCTGTCAACAATGACCACTGATTTACATGTTTGGCTGCTTCAGGGCTCCATTTCGTGCATGTCTTCATTGCTTACATGATACTTATTCACATTAGCAGATTTTAAAAGATGCCAAATATGCCATTTGACCTCATTAGGCCAGTGAGCCAGCGGTTCAGCAATTAGCTCAAGTGTCTTCATTGCTCTGCAGTGCATGTGCAAAAATCTCTTCAAAGGCTTTAAACTTCTGTGTATACTTCATCAGAAACAGCTTAATGTCACAAACAGTTACACATATTAGTCCAAATCAAATCTCTTCTCAATGTTCCAGTAGAAAAATAATGTCACTCAGAGGTAGCATTAAGACCTGTCAGGTTGCTGTTCCCAGTTTGTAAATCCGTCTTTGTTCTGACAAGAGTGCCAAACCGTGATCACCTCCGTGTGGCACTGCTATTCAATGACATTATTTTTTCTAATGGAGCATGAGAACAGATTTGATTTAGACTAAAATGTGTGCAACCATCTGTGACATTAAGCTGTTTCTGACAGCGTATTTACAGAAAATTTAAAAGCCTTTGGAGAGATTTTTGTACATGCGCTGTCGCGTGATGAAGACTCAACTTATTGTTTATCATTTTATGAAAACTTTTTTATACCGCAAGGCAACCAGTGATCACAGCAGTTTACAATATCTATCTATCTATCTATCTATCTATCTATCTATCTATCTATCTATCTATCTATCTATCAGATAGAAAGGAACTCCATTATAAATAGAAAACACCTATGCCACACATACAACAATACATAGTTACCATAAGAATTAATAACAACTAAAAATGTAAATCAGAAGCTTATGGCTAAGGAGTTCTTTTACTAAGAGGTGGTAAACAGTAATGCATACTTACCACAGAGTCTAAAAGGCATCCCGCTTTGGTTTTGGAATTGACATGCTCTACCCAAAAGATAAAAAAATAGTTTTTATTTTTTAGCTTGGGGGCGTTTGGAGGCAGAGAGTAGGCATGCCCTGTGTTTATTTGGAATCGTGGGTAAATTGCTGCATGCTGCCCTATTAGTGCGGGGTTAGTGCGGGAGTACTTATTGCCTAGTAAATAGGTAGCATTAAGGGCTCGGACACTAATGGCTAAGGGGTAATTGGGAAATTAGCGCATGGCCATTTGAGGGAAAAGAGGAAATTGCAGCCATTTAACTGCCACGCTAGAAGTGGCCTCAACATGCAGGAAACCCACATGCTAAAAATAGCAAAGGCCACTTTTTAGCACAGCTTTGTAAAAGGGCACCTAAATCATGATTAAATGCTTGGGTAAAAATGAATTGTTTTCAGCCTTTTTTTTTTTAAATTTAAGCAGTGATTCTGTTTCACAGATATCTGCAGGAAGCTGGTTCCATAAGGCAAGTGCCAGTCACACAGAATGCTCTCTCAAGAGTGGACCACCAGTGTGCTTGAGTAGTGGGAGGAATAACTAGTCTATGCTGAGTTAGCAACCTCAGAGTTCTGCTTGGGATATACGGGATAGTCAAGCATCTCAAATAAGGGGGCAAATTATTGTAAAATGCTAATTTGACAGATTGATGATCAGAAGCCCCACAAACAGTGCTCTAAAAAAAGTGCTGGAACAGCACATGGCTATAATGCCCCTATGAACACAGTTAATAGCATACAAATTTAGGCATGCTATTAGTTTTACTTGTTTGAAACTCAGGGGCTGGAGGTCCGTGGGACCCCTAGACCCCCTCCAGCTGCAAGGTCCGGGTGGCATAATCTTCTAAGCCCCCACACCTCCCAGGGACAGCAACATGGGGGCTGAAGGTCAAGCAGACCTCCAGTCCCACTGACTCCCCCAACACAAGGGCACAGGGGGCTAAGGATCTGGTGCATCTCCAGCCCCCTAACCCCCTCTTGCACCCAAAAAAGCCCTGGTGGCCCAGTGGGCCATAAACCCAACCCCCCACCTGGTGGTCTAGTGCCCCCCTCTCCCCCCTTACCTTTGTGATGGAGGAGGGAGTATCACACTCCCTCGTCTTCCAGCGCTGCCTTCAAAATGGCGGTGCCCAGCCCTGCCCAGTGCATCCCAGGATGCAATGGGCAGAACTTCCCTACCATATACTTAATCAGAAACAGCTTAAGGTCACAAAACAGTTACACATATTAGTCCACATCAAATCATATGGTAGGAAAGCCCCAGTCAGCACATCCCAGGATGCACTGGGCAGGGCTGGCACCACCATTTTGAAGGCAGCACTGGAAGAGGAGGGAGTGTGCTATTCCCTCCTCCACTGCGAAGGTATGGGGGAGAGGGGGCCACTAGACCACCAGGTGGGGGGCTTGGTTTTGTGGCCCACTGTGCCACCAGGGCCTTTTTTTGTGGAGTGCAAGGGGGGTTTAGGGGGGCCCATGCCTAGCTTGGGGTGGGGGGGGTCAGGGCTCATGCATGAAGGAGGGGCTCTAATCATAGTGGAGGAGCAAATGCAGGTGCTAGTATGCCGCTATTGGCCTATATCATCCGCGTTTGCTTCTGATAATCAGGCCATGACTACTTGGCCTATGTGATCATATGCCATATATTTAACATACTTTAAAATCTGCTAATTTGATTACAGAGCTGCCAAGAATCCTGTATTCAGCAGGAGTCTCCTACTTTTGTGAGTTATCTCACACACTCCTGCTGAGGTGCGGAGATCTCCTACTGAGCAGCCTTTTCCTTCATCAGCAGGACCAGACTTGCGAAAGAGTTGAAAAATTTTACAACTCTTATTGCGAGACTGGTCCTGTGGCAGCAGGAGATGACATTTTATTAAGCCATCTTCTGCTGCCCAACGGAAAAGCAGCTTTTTGATGCTGGCTAAGGTCTCTCAAGGGTGAAGCCAAGAGGTAGAGAGGGCAGAGTTGGGGCATAACTGGGTGGAGCTGAGGGCATGGCTAAAATCTCTCAGTGATTCAGCCTGCTTGGCAGCTCTGTGATTAAGCATCATATAAGCAAAGCAAATGGTTGGAAAGTTGGACTAAATATGTATGCACTTGTGATATAATGCAATTGATTTTACTGCACTGAAGAAATGTACAAAGTGGAGCTCTTAAACGGCTGAAGAAGTGAATGAGTAGCCATTGTCAGCAGTTGTGCAGCAGTCTAATTCCTCCTGAGTTATTCATAGACAAGTAATAAATAAAAGTTTGAATTGTTGAAGATATAGAAACACTGAATAGGAATATATTTGCTGTAATTTCTCTGTTGGAGTGCTGTAGCACTGTGGTTTATTATCCACTGAGATCCCTTTGTCCATATTCTCACAAGTTTGGGGATTGCATGCAGTGCATATTCTGTTATTCGATGTAATTGGAGTTTTTTTTGTGTGTGTGTATCCTGCAATAATTTGCCCCTTAACCCCTTAATTGACTAATGTAAAGTGAAAATCAAATTCAAAGTGATTTGGCGAGGACCATAAGGATTGCCAATGGGGGAGTGGGATTTGAACCCTTCTTTTCCTAGTGATTGTTGCTCTAACCAGTGAATCTCACCTTCTTGAATCATCCTTAAATCTTTGAATTGGAACACATTGTCAATAGACACAATGCCATTAAAACTAATGACCTTTTTACTAAGCTGTATTAAGCAACTAGCACAGGTTTTACCACACATTAGATGTTAGTTCGTACCCATGACAGAGGCAGAGCAGAAGCATGGCTATCGGTGACAGCTAGTGCATGGGTCAGTATGGTGCACTAGTGTGACTGAACTTAAGTGAAGCCATGCGACCAGCAGTGTAGTGTGACACACCCCTGTGGTTTTACAATCCCCTCCTCTGCTGTTTTTCCTGCATCCCCCTCCTCCTGCTGGTTGGAACCCCCTTCTGATCTGATGCTCCCTCTGGACACAGAACCCCTTTGACTGCTAAAGCCCATCCCCTGACATGAAAACCTACTCTGATCCCCCATCCCAGAACCTTTTCAGGGCTCAGCTGTGGTATGGGCAGCAGCGATCCCCTTTTGCTGTTGCCAGGTTCAGCACCTGTCTCCAAAATGGCCGCTCAGTCCCCTAGTGGAAGTCTCTGTCACTGAAGGGAATGGGGCTTTATATCTGGTGGTAGGCTTTGGCTATCAGGGATGAGGTTTTATATAGGGGGCAGGCATTCGCTGTTCAAGAGGGATGCTTTCTTGAATGGGGGGGATTGGATCAGGAGGTAGTTCTGACAAGTGTGGGAGAATATAGGAGGGAAATCAGAACTTGGAGGGGGGGGGGGAACTGGACATCAGGGGAGGGGATCAGATCAAGGGAATGTGTTTGGGAGAAGTGTGCCATCATGCCTTCACTCTATTTATTTTGTACGGACTGGGCCCCGACTGTATTACCTGGACTGGCAGAGCATGCACCCTATCTGCCAACTGCAGGTAAAATGGTGCCTGTATGGTAAGTGTTTGCCCTTGTGGTAAATGTATGGAAAATGCTGGACATGCCCCCTACATTTACCTCACTGGCTTAGCACTTAATGCACAGTAAGTACAAGACTTTACTGCAGTCTAGTAAAAGGGCCCCTTTAATGAATAACACACAAAACAAAAGTCAATAAAAGTTTTGAAGATTGTCATAGATACAAAATACCTATGCACCTGCTTTTTGTACAGGTAGTTTTTTTTTTTTTCAAACAGAAAGCAATGTGAATAGAGTTGAAAATGCAATTTACACATCTTTGTTTCCTCCCTCAACCCTGGGAATTCCTCTACAAGTGGCTACCAGTGGAATAATATACATACATCTAGCAGCACAACAGGGAAGGCCATCTTCAGAGAACCAACTTATATATTTAAATGGATTTGAAAATTGCCCTCCACACAGCTTAGATGGAGTTGCTATTAGACACAGCTGCCAACGGTGTTTTCAGTAGCCTCTTTTCAAATTATCTGCAGTGGGGCAAGATCCACATGTGGTTTCTATCCAGGGACTTGCACCAATTCAGTGTGAACATATATTTATTTATTAGGATGTGTTTACCGCCTTTTTGAAAGAATTCACTCAAGGCGGTGTACAGTATGAATAAGTCAAACATAAGCAATAGACAATTACAGCAGTAAACATGTTCAAATAACAATACAAAGTATAGCATATATTCGTGCTTTCATTTTGAAACTTGTTGAATACTTACTGGTATCTACACCTCCGTTTTCCACGTGCACTTTTTTCATAGGCTTATAATTAACAACACAGTCCATGTGCCTTTCTTGCCACTCCCTGGGGATGATGCCTATTCTAAATGTGACTGCACAGAGGCATGTGGTTGGATGGCAAGGGTAAGGGTAATACATCTGATATACTGCCTTGGTACAACCAAGCAGTTTAGATATTAGATTCAGGTACTGTCTTTGTCCCTAGCAGGAGCACAAAGGGGTTCTTTTACTAAGCTGCGGTAAAATGCCTTACTGCTAGGTGCACTCACCCAAGGTGAATCTGGCACTGGCGTGCACTACCAATGTGGTAAAAAGTAGATTTCATTTCTTAGCGCTGGGGTGGGTCTGGGAGCAGAGAGCAGGCATGTTCTATGCCAGAGGGTTTCAACCCAGTCCTCAGGGCACACCCAAACAGTCGGAGGTTTCAATGGGGATATCCTGAAACCCCCCGATTGGCTGGGTTTGCCCCGAGGACTGTGTTGAAACTCCCTGTTCTGTGCAAATCAGTTAGCACAGCAACATTGCTGTATGCTAACCAATTAGCGCATGAGCCCTTACCACCTACAAAATAGATGGCGATAGGGGCTCATGTGCTAATGGTCACAAACTAATGGGAAAATTAGCACATGGTCATTAATAGAAATAAATCAGAAAGTCGGTTATTTTACCCATGTGGTAAAAATGGCCTTAGCGCATGGAAATGACCTGCGTAAGCATGCGCTAAGGCCACTTTTTACTGTACTTTGGTAAAAGAGCCCCTAACTTTTGTACCTGGGACAATGGAGAGTTGATGGGCCCTTTTACTAAAGGGTTACTGGGCGTCAACATGCTTGCCATGCCCCAATCCAAAACTACCACTGGGCTAGCTCAGGAACCTGGCAGTAGTTCCCACCCCCAGCGCTAACCACCGGGTTAGCGCTGGAGCCCTTACCATCACCTCAATAGGTGGCGGTAAGTGCTCCCCCTCCCAAAATAAAATGACTGCACAGCAAGTGGTTCACTTACCGCGCGGCCATTTCTTGTCTTCAGAAAGAGATAACCTTTTACCCGCTGTGGTAAAAGAGGGCCTCAGCGTGCATCAAAAACATGTGCTGACACTAGAGCAGGCCCCTGTTTACCAGCTTAGTAAAAGGACATCTGAGTGACTTCCCTGAGTCACAAGGAGCTGCAGTGGAAATCAAACCTAGCTCCCTTGGTTCTCAACCCACTGCACTAACCAAAAGGCTACTCATCCACTCCTAGCTGACTGATTTATGCAAAGAAATGGCTATCTACTGGCAGAAATGACTTTGAAAATTGTCCTCATAATCAACATAAAAAGCATTTGGACAAAAGTCAAATGTTCAGCTTTCAATTGCAAACTGAGTTCATTTTTTTTCCAGAACACTCATCTGTTCTATCATTTGCTCTACAAAGAAAATGTGACACCAGGAGCCAGGTGTACTAAGGGGTTAATTCCATTTTGTGCTTATGGGAGAAAAGCTTAATCCATCTGCTCTTGTAAAGGGCTTACCAGAGGGCAGCTCTCTCTCGCTCCATCTTTAGATTTGTTCTTTGCAAGTCGTTTTTTTCTTTTTATGGAGTGGTTTGGACTCCAGAATCATTTCTTCTAATTCAAATGTTGGGTCACAGTTCAGTCTTCCTTTCTACAGTAATAAAAAAGGAAAAACAACAAAGCATGAAAGAATGTTCAGCGATAGAAAACCAAACACACCTGGGTTTTTTTTATTGTTAAGGGCTGCAAGACTATAAGATATGAAACAAAATGCATTTGGCAGTGAGGAGGGTTTTTTTTTAGATATGACAAAAAAAATATTCTAAAACATTACCAAAGAAAAATCATGGGTCAAGGGATAAATTCTACACTAAGCTATTCTCTCTCTTGTTAACAAGGTATCAGACACAGGTGAGTTTTCACCTCTCTATGCTTATAATTATTTCTAATACGTGTGCCTAATGGCATGATTTGACTTAATAAAGAATGTCAAAAGAGTCAAACTCTGTAGAAATGACATTATCCCCTGAATTCTATAAAAAGTGCTAAACATTACACACGCAAATTTGGGCAATTAAATTAATTTCATTGAATTGCAATTTAATTGAAAAATGAGCTATTTAACAAGGAATTATTGACACTAATTAGAACTAATTAAATTATATGCACATAAATTTAGTCACAAGATCCATGCCTAAATTTTATATGTGAGTCAAAAAAGGGGGAATGAAAATGGGAGGGTCATGGATGGATCCGGGCATTCCTTTAAGTTACATTCTTAGTTATAGAATAAGGGTTTTCACACCTAAATTTATGCGTAGATATTTGTACCACATTTTAGTTGGTGCAAATGGTCAGGCGCAATTTCTGGGCATAAATGCTATTCTATAAACCGTGCCTAACTTTAAGCGTGGTTTATAGAATAGTGCTTTTCTTCAGTGCCAATTGTTTTGATGACATATATAGAATTTAGAAAAATCATGGGTCAAGGGATAAATTCTACCCTAATCTATTTTCTCTCTTGTTAACAAGGTATCAGACACAGGTGAATTTTGAACTCTGTGTGATTTCCACCTAAGCATATTCAAATGACCTAATAAATGCTGCTAAAGGCTGAATATATAAATTAAATGCAGAGGCAAAAGTGGTGACCTCTGAGGAACCTCCTCCATCAACAGGAACACCTGAGATTCTCTCTTCTGCCCAAACCCTAAAAGACCTCTGCTACAAAAATGAAGTAAATTACTATAGTGTGATGCTTTGGACCACTATCTTCTCCAGTCTCTATAACATGATGCTATAATTGACAGTGTCAAAAGCAGCTGTAAGGTCCAACTATACCAACAAGCCCAAACACTTATGGTCCAAACACCTCTAAAAGGCCATAACCATGGTAAAACACTGATTGTCCTGGATCCAGTCCTTGTACGTCCTCCAAAAATTCCCGGAGCTGAGCATTAACACAGGCTTCCTTCAACTTTGCCATTAATGGCAATTTGGAGATGGACCTTTTAATTACTCACATCATCAACTGATAAAGGAACTTATGGAAGTTCCCATGGCTCCACTATCTGACCTTTTAAAAAAGCTGCTTTAGAGTAGAGAATGGTCTTGGAGGACTGGAGAAGGGAAGGTGTGGTCTCTCTCCACTAAAGTGGAGGTAAGGATGTTAGAAACTACAGGCTGATCAGTCTGATCTCTGTAGGGAGTTAATTAAAGGGAATGCTTCTAAAACAGAGGATAGTGAGATTTCTGGAATCCAATGGATTGCAGGACCCAAGGCAGCATGGTTTAATTCGAGGCAGGTTTTGTCAGACAAATCTGATTACTATATTTGACTGGATGACCAGTCAGTTGGATTTTGGGGGGATTGCTAGATGTGGTGTCCTAAGATTTTAGCAAAGCTTTTGATATGGTTCTGCATGCATGACTGATAATAAACTGAATGCCCTTGTTCTGGGCTTTAAACTGATTGGGTTAGAAATTGGTTAAGTAGAAGGAGAGAGAGGATGGTGGTAAATGGAGTTCAATCTGAGGAAAGGGATGTTACTTGTGACATGCCACGTCGAAGGGATCAGTCCTTTTCCTGGTTCTTTTTAACATCTTTAGTCCTTTTCCTGGTTCTTTTTAACATCTTTGTGAGTGATATTGCAGAAGGGGTGTCTGGAAAAGATTTGCTTCTTTGCAGATGATACCAAACTCTGTAAAAGGTGTAGGTAGCAAGAAGAAGGATCTAGTGAAACTAGAAAAATGGTCCAGAAACAGACAACTAAGATTTAATGTTTAAAAAAAAGTATGGTTATACATTTGGACTACAAAACCCGAAGGAACAGTACCGTTTTGGATGTGAAGTATTTCAGTGAATAAAAGAGGAGCGGGATTTGAGTGTGATCATATGTGATGATCTTAAGGTGGCTAATCAGGGAGAAAAGGGGTGTGGGTGCATAGGAAGAAGAATGTCCAGCAGGAAAAAGGAGATGTTAATGCCTCTGTATACGTCTTTGCTGAGACCTCATTTAGAATACTCTGTACAGTTCCAGAGACCACAACTTCAAAAAATTATAGAGAAGGGGAATTCTGATTGGTGCACATGGTGAGCAGTCATGTTTAAGGGAGCTCCATCCATCACATCCCGTTTTCCCTCCTAGATCCATAAACTACCGGTCAAGTGCGGTTCTTATTGCTTTTCCATGTACAGGGAAACACGTGGTATAGATGACAGATGCCAAAACAACTTCCATCTAGAGTGCAAACTACCATCAAAGACATCTATGCATCAATAACTGTGCAAACTACGCAGGACACAATGGCGACTGCAAGTCCTGGTAAGCAAATGTTTGGTGGCACACTGGAGACAGGAAAACAGAATGCAGAAACCTCAGACATGTGGAATAAGATCTTACAAGAGATTCATGCTTCGAGAGAAGAAATAGCAGACTTAGTTGTGACCCGCCTTGAGGGGAAACTACAAGAGATAATTATCCATGTTGAAGCGATGGAGGCACGCTTGTTAGAACTGGAGGAAGAAGCGGCGGTAGACTGTACTGAACATAATCACGTACTGCAAAAAGTGGAATGTTTACAAGACCGGGTAGAAGACCAAGAAAATTGCAGCAGGAGGTCTAATCTACGAATAATAGGGGTGAAAGCGGGTCTGGAAGAGCCGAACGTTTTGGAATATGTGTATGCATTTTTACTCACTTTTTTCCAGATCTGCCTTCCTCTCTGCCTTATGAAATTGAAAGAGCACATAGGGAGCTGCACCCCAAGCCAGACCCGAATACACTGCCCCCTTAATAGTTCAACTGCTCCGTTTCACTGATGTGGACAATATCCTCTGCAAGGTCCAACACGACAAATTTAAGCTTGGAAACACTCAGAAAATGAAAAGAACTTTGGACTTACAAAAAAGACTTGCTAGAGAAGGGCTTCCAGATGGGCTTATAGTACCCAGCATGCCTGATGATGCTTATTAACGGTAATAGATGCTTTCTAACCTTCCTAAAATCCAACTCCAAGGAGAAGGATATGGTGCCTGGGAAATGCACCCCACTGAAAGGCACTCTTATTGAATTACAAGGCAACAGGGCGATATCCTCGAGCTAAAGATGAGGCCTCAACGGAACAGATATAACAGCATTAGCTCTTCTTCATAATTCCCAGACATCAACGGAACAGATACAAGAGCATTAGCTCTTGTTCATAATTCCCAGGCATTGCAGCGGGTAAAACTGCAGAAGAAAAATTTGGAACACACAGATGGAGATACTACCTCTTCGGAGGGAAACAGCTCCTCTGGCGAACCGGAAGGAAATAATAATGCTACAATAAATCACACATACACAGAGACAAGTGATCCCGTACAGACACATCTGGAGATTGCAGCTGCTCAGGGTTAAAGTTGTTGAAGATCCCGAGGCGGCTGCTAGGCTCAACTGACATGGATGGCTTAGAGCCAACTCAGTTCAGCCAACTCAGGGTACAGTCCAGAGCGGAGTGGGCCCTAAATGGTTTTGGCAACTTTTAAGCACAAGTTCCTGTGTTGGAGTGTCCATTGTTCGCCCTCTACTCTGAATTTTATTGGACTCTTTACGTGGAGGTTCTTCCTGTTTGTTTGTTATTCCCAGTTCTATATCCTTACAGGTTCTCTCTACAATATGTCAAGTAATTAACCAGATATGTGCTGAAAATAGAAACATGCAGTACCAAATAAATATTTTTTGCTTTACAAAATGTCCAAATTAATCTGATTTGGAGTCTCATTTGCAAAGGCTATTCTACAATTCTGTATCTATGGAGAAAGCCCATGATGACTTTTTTTTAATTTATTTATCTATCTAGACTCCTAGGTGCCATCCATTTTTTCATTTAGAATCCCAATAGTAGAATTAAATAATAAAATCCTTTGGTTTTCCTTCTTCTGTCTTTTTAATGGTTCCTCCAATTTGATAAAAATTTTCAAAATCATTTATGCATGCCAATGGATTAACACATGTACAGTACATTGCCTGTTTGAAAATCACCTTGACTCAATATAACTAAAATTATTTGTGTTCTAGAGCAAATAAAAGCACTTTTAATCACTTTTTAATGCACTTTTAATCACTTTTTAATGTACTTTTAAGGGAGGCATTTCCTGAGGCATGCTTTGGGTTGAATCAAAAAATAACATGTAAAAGATAGAATTTACAGTTTTACTTGTGTTATGTTTCAGGAAAAAATATCCTGCACAAAACAAACAAACAAAGAAATAACAGGTAGACATCTCCATGAATATAAAACTTCAAAGTGAGAACTGCATGTACTTTATCTTTCACAGCTAAAAAGTACTCCTGGATGTTTGTCCAATGCAGACAGTTTGAATATTTCCCCCTCTATATCTCGTGCTAATATGTGAAATACTTAGCTGCTAATTCATAGGTATGGGAAATGGGAATATTCTAGAAAGTAACTTGACTACTTAAGGTGCTCATTTTCAAAGCAGACAGACTTCTTACAATGCCTAAAAAATATCTATCTACTAAAAATGTCCAAATCCTGATTTTTGAAAATCAGAATTTGGACATTTCACACTGCAGTTCGTCCAAATAGCAAGGGGGTATGTTGCAAGCATGTTTTGGGCAGGACTAGGACGTCCAACAGAGATTTTCTAATGGGAAGAAATGTCCATGTCTAAAAAGAAGGACATTTTTATCTGGACCTGCTTCAGTCACGTCCAAGTTACAAAAAATTGCTCTAATTGAGCAGCTGAGCAGTGGAGAGATTAAGGAATGACACTTCCTGAATCTCCCAGTGGTTGTTGTCGCCCTCCCTCTCCCTGAAAGTGAAACTGAAAAAGGACCACCAGGCTATATGTCAGCTGCAGGTATTATGGCCATTCTAAACAAAACAAGTAACCTAGTGTTTAGTGCAGTAGACTGTGAACCAAGGAACCCAAGTACAAATCCCACTGTACCTAAATATATAAGACACCTGCAAGCCTGAATGCTATTGAAATGGTGTACATTCAGGTACAATAGGTATTTTTCAGGTCCTGCAGGGATCACATTTACAAAAAAAAAAAAGAGCTATACTGGGGTTTGAACCTGTGTCCCTTGGTTTACGTTCCACTGCACTAACCACTAAGCTGCTCCTCTGGTCAGCAGGCACGTATGTGGCCATATTTTTGAAAATGATGCCAGATAGACATTCATGTCCCTGTTATTTTGTCATTCAAAAGTTGGGTGTTCACTTTGGAAAATGGCTATTCATTTGGGTGTTTTCCATACAAAAATGTCCATCTCACAGCCATAATCGAGCAGGAAATTTAGATATTTTTCCTGTTCGATTACGGCTATGAGATGGGTGGTTTTGGGGATGTTTTGAGCAGGACGGGGGTTTTTTTGGACTTAGGGCCCTGTTTACTAAGCCACATTATAGGTGCATTAACATTTTTAATGCGCGTTAACCAAGTATGTGCGTTAACTGTGTACACGCCTACAATATCCCTATAGGTGCCTACACAGTTAACACGTACGCTAGTTGTAGGCACGTTAACAATTCTTATGTGACTTAGTAAAGAGGGCCCTTAGATTAGTATTTTTGGATGTTTTTTTGAAAATGCCCCTCCATGTTATCTTTAGCTCCACTGATGATGATGTGGTGATATTAATAATAATAGTAATAATAATAATACACTTTTGAAATATTATTTTATTGGAATTATGTATTGTTTTCATGTATCTCCCCACCCCATTTTAGACTTTGTACACCACTTTGATGTATTTAGTGAAAATTAACCTTGACCTTGTATATGTAAAAATATATTATTTACAGTTCTTGTAGTAGAAACAGTTTTAGGCCGACACATTAGAACTAACACAAGTAATACAAACTGAAAAAGCTTATAAGTTATTGTTATACAATGATAAGATATGACATGTTAGTGCCTATGAAAGTCATTGCTTTCTGTGAGAAAATACACAGACTCTCAGGACGGAGCAGACCTTTCAGTACCATGTATCACAAGTATAGATCTAGGGAAGTGATTCACTATTTCATGTTTGTTGACAATCGCAGGCAATTCCTGTCAACTTTTCACAGAGGTTTTAAAGGTCACAGTCTTGGTTGAGCAGCTCATCCACTTAACATTTATGAACTGATACCTAAGAAGAGGAAATTGTGATGGAAGGCTATACTGACAATATTTTTACAGCTTAGCATTTAGCCGTATATGATTTCTTGTTTTGCCTTTTTTGGGATTTTCATTTTCCTGCATATGGTTTCACTATACTGAAGATGCATTTCATCAGTAAACCAAGCTAAGCTTGACCCATATTTTTGCACTCTTCAGTGCTTTTTATGAATATAAAAAGTGCTTATGTTTTCAGCTGTCACCTGTTTGTCTGTCCATCTGACTGTGAAATTAAAGTTACAGATTGGGAATACTAGTTGGTAGGTAGAAAGCCCAAAACAAAAAGATTCCTGAGGAAACCCACCAGGATACCCAGCAATGGTACTGATGGGGAACCGAAGCTCCACTATCAGAAGAGGAGGAAGATGTGCTGGCAGCTCAAATGAGGAATGGGGGGGGGGGGGGGGGAGGAAGCAGAGGAGGGGAGAAAAGGGGGAAAAAGGGTGATAGGGAAATGGAAAGAGAAAGGGGGGGCATGCAAGAGGGAATGGGAAATGAGTGTATAGAATGAAAATGGAAGTGCATCACACCCCCTCACCGCACTGCCAGTACACCTAAGTACACACTCACAAACCTCATACAGCCCCCACTCCTGCTCAGCCACAAGCATAGTTATACAACACAGTTTGTTCTATATTGTTATCTGTGCAGAAATGGTAATCAATGCATAAGCCTCTTAGTGATACAATTGATAAGTCATCAATTTGTAGACTCACACCTGTCAATATTCAAAATGATTTAACCGAGTATGCTTGGTTAAATAACTTGTGCTGCTCAATATCAGTACTAACCACCCCTGCACTGTCTGGTTAGTGCTAGGACAATTCATGGGTAGTCTTCGGAGGAGCCCAAGCGGAGCCAGTATGTAACCACTTTAGCTGCTGAACTAACTAGGCACCACCAGTCTGAGCATTGGCCAGCCCAAGTTGACTTCTGGGTAGCAGCATTAGGGTTTATGGTGCCCCTCCCACCCCTCTAGTCCAGATCCTCCACCCTCCCACCCTCAATGGCAGGAAACTCCCAACTGAGCCTCTGTTTAAAATTTTAGTCCCTCCTACCCATTCCAGGTCTGATCTCTGATTTATAGGCTTTTAAGCCAATTAGGAGAAGACAAGGGTTAATTAAGGCATCGTCATCAGACAGTAATTAGCTCTTAGCAATACAGTGTTTTTAGAGAAACCTAAAAAAAAAAGACTAACTAAGAGGCCTGGAAAACGTACTGAGCCAAATTGACAAGTTAGAGTGATAAATCACCTGGACTGGACCTTAGGGTACTGAAAGAACTCAAACATGAAATTGCAAATCTTTTGTTAGTGATCTGTAACCTGTTGTTAAAATCATCTTTAGTACTTGAAGATTGGAGGGTGGCTAATGTAACGCCGATTTTTACAACTAGATGTAGGGGTGATCCAGGAAATTACAGACTGGTAAGCCTGACTTCAGTGCAGGGGAAAATAGTGGAAACTATTATAAAGAATAAAATTACAGAACATATAGACAAACATGGTTTAATGGGACAGAGTCAGCATGGTTCAGCCAAGGGAAGTCTTGCTTCACCAATTTGCTTCATTTCTTTAAGGTGTAAATAAACGTGTGGATAAAGGTGAGCCAGTTGATGCAATGCAGAGTTTCCCAACATGTGGTACGTGTACCCCAAGCGGTATGTGAGATCTCCCCCAGGGGTACACTGTGTGTGGCTCTCAGTCCAAAAAAAAAAAAGGTCAATTGCCCCCTCTTGGTCTCTCCTTTTGCTGTTTCCATTTTGCTCCTCTAATGCTTGATGGCATCTCTCCCTCCCTGTCCCCATTCCCCATACCTTTTCAAAGCTGTCTTACAGAAGTTGCCAGCAACGGGGCAGCAATTCACAATGCACTGCTCATGCCAACATCAGAACATTCTGTGTGATGCAGCTTCCTGTTTCCTCAAAGGCAGGTGGGAAGGTCGGACAGAAGGCTCTGATGTTGGCATGGGCAGCGTGTTGTGAATCTAAAAAAGCTCTGTAAAGAACAAGTAATCCACCTCCACGTTTATGCAATCTGGGTAAATAAGAAATTTTATATCCTGGGGGACATAGGTCTTTCAGGAGGTCTTTTACTAAAGATTAGCTTGAGTTATCTGCAGTAGGGCCCAAGGAAATAAAATGGGCCCTGTTACGGATAACTCGAGCTAATATAGAAGTCAGCCATGATTCAGGTAAGAATAGTAACCCAATTTGATTTTTCACTACCAAAACCCTTACAATCTCAAACTTGTTCAATGCAGATCTTACATCAATATAAAAACAAGGGATTGGTGTGTAAGATATAAATTCAGTAGTCTCAAAAATATCTTCTTCAGATTACATCCCCGAGATCTACTCAAATCCTTATCCTTATATGAACTAGCCTTCCTATTCTTCCTTCTCTTGACAATCAAGTTAATTTCTTGCTGCATAAAATGAGAACAATCAATTAAATTTACATTAGTCACAGACCATTCAGCAGTATTTCCAAGCTTGTAGGAGCAAGTCATCTTAAAAGAAAGAGTCATAAAATGTGGAGGGTTTTTTTGAACAGTGATTGAATGAACCTTTGCCCTTTGCATTTTGTGCTTTGATGGGCTGGTGCACATATATTCTGAGGATTTTTCCTCCACTAATATTATATGCTTGCAGTTTTGGCAATTAGAACTAAGGGAATCAAAGACAGCTTTCCTGTTATGAGCTGTGGTTTCTTTTGGATTTTCAGATTTTTGCACAGGCGTTTTCAATCTGGAGTGATTTCAATTACCTCAATCTTGACTGGATAAATGTCACATCAGAAAATGTTAGGGAAGTAAAGATCCTAGAATATAAGTAAATTGCTGCTTCAACATGCAGCTTGTTCAAGAACCAACAGGAGAGGGGGCTATTTTAGATCTGATCCTTAGTACAATGCAGGACTTGATGTGAGAAGTAATGATTTTGGGGCCTCTTGGCAATTGTGATCATAAGATGATCAAATCTGAGATAATAACTGGAGTGAAAATACTAAAGAAATCTACTGCAACAGCATTTAACTTCTGAAAGAGCAACTATGATAAAATGAGGAAATTGGTTTAAAAAAAGCTAAAATGGGCAGCTGCAAAGGTTAAGATTGTAAATCAGACATGGACATTGTTTAAAACACCATCTTGGAAGCCCAGACCATTTATATTTCAAATATCACAAAAGGTGGTAGGAAGCAGGGGCGTAGCTACAGGTGGGCCTGGGTGGGCCCAGGCCCACCCAATCTCGGCCCGGGCCCGCCCAGTCTTTTGCGACCCTTACCTACCACGACGACGAAGATTTCGTTTTTTGCCCGCAGCAGCGAACGGGCGTAAAAGCAGCAAGCAGCGAGCCAGTCTCGACTCCGTCCTTCGCTTCCTGCCCTCTCAGCGTACCGCCCATCTGAAAGGAAATGACATCAGAGGAAGGCGAGACGGCACAGAGAGAGGGCAGGAAGCGAAGGACGGAGTCGAGACTGGCTTGCTGCTTGCTGGCTTTTACACTGCAACTTTGGGAGTGGAAGTGAGCCAGCCAGCCCGCCCGCCCGCCCGCCCATCTAGTCCATTGGAAAGAAAGAAAGAAGCGATTTGGTTTCCAGTTCCACTCCTCCGCGCAGCCATCGCCGTTCACTCAAAACACAGGGCAAGCAAACCTGTGAGCTGCTGCATCCACATTGTCGTTCTTTTGAGGGGGGGGGCGGAGGAGACGCCAGATAGAATGGGGAAGGGGATTGAAATAAACAGGATGGGCAGGGGAAAGAGGAGAATTGCTGGACAACGAGGATTGATGGAGGGGGCAGGGGAGAGAGGAAATTTGCTGGAGATGGATGGAGGAGAAGGCAAGGGAGAATGGAGAGTTGCTGGACATGTATGGATGGAGAGGAGGGCAGGGGAAGGAGGAAAATTGCTGGACATGGATGGATGGAGGGAAAAGGGGAGAGAGGAAATTTGCTGGGTATGGATGGATGGAGGAGAGGGCAGGGGAGAATGGAGAGTTGCTGGACGGAGCGGAGGGCAGGGGAAGGAGGAGAATTGCTGGATATGGTTAGATGGAGGGAAAAGGGGAGAGAGGAAATTGGCTGGAGATGGATGGATGGAGGAGAGAGCAGGGGAAAATGGAGAGTTGCTGGATAGATGGATGGAGGGAGGGGAGAGAAGTCAGGGAGGAGATGCGCATGGATGGAGGGGAGGGAAGAGAGGAGAAATGCTGGACATGGATGGAGTGGAGGGCAGGGAAGAGAAGGAAAATGTTGGACAAGGATGGAGGGGAGGGAAGACAGAGGACGTAGAAGCACATGGATGGAGGGGAGTAAGGAGAAAAGCTGGATATGGATGGAGGGTAAACTGCTGAGTTTAAGGGCTGGTTTGGAACACGTTGAGGGCAGATACTGAAACTCGAGGAAGGATAGGGATAGGGCTACAGATGGTAGACAGGACACATAGGACACAGGAGGATGGTGGACATGGTGAGAGAAAAAATATCAGATGGAAAGAAGACACTGCATAAAACAGAAGACACTGGGACCAAAGCAAATAGATCAGACAAAGGTAGAAAAAGTATTTTATTCAGAATTTATTAATTGGAATATGTCAGCTTTTGGAAATGTGAATCTGTGATATTTTGCATGTAAGTTTCAATTTTTCTGGTATTGCTGCATGCTGAGTCTGACTTCTTGAGTTAACTTTCCAGTTCAGTATTTTGCCTTCATATTTTTTTGATTTCTAGTTCCTTGTGTCATGTCTGTTGTGTCATGTGTTTTTCATGTGTGATCATGGTGCAGTATTCTGCTAGCATGTAGTATTTGCAGCCCTTTTTGTTTTGCTTTTTTTTCACAAGGTAGTGTATTAGTGTTTTAGAGCCTAGTGTAATTACAGTTCTGCCTTTTCAAGCATAAGGTTGTAGCTCGTCCTGTCCTTGGAATTAGTGCTGTTATGGTTTAGTAAGGATATGAGTGTGTTTTTGCACAACTTTGTGTATAGCATTTTGCAGTGGAGAGATTGTGGTATAATGTAATTATATTTAAAAATATCAACTTTTCCATTAAGTATGTATGTGGTTATACTGATGCAGGGCAGCTGTTGGGCATCAAGTGAATTCTAAGGCATTATTTTGTAGGATCCCAAGAGACACTACTCAAACTTATATAGACAGTGTGTGCCCACCCATATTAGCTCTGGGCCCACCCAAATTCTCAGGTCTGGCTACGCCACTGGTAGGAAGGCAAAATGGTTAAAAGGTGTCACAGTGGTGCCCAGGTTCCATGCTCTGAGTCACCTCGCCCCCTGGTGGTTAGACCTGGTGGCTGCTGTGAACCGATGACTTGGAGTTTCCCATGTTCCAGAAGATATGCTGGTCCGGTCCGGATCTTCCAGTTTTCCAGATTGTTGTGGGAGTTTTTTGGAACTAAGCAGTACCCATACCTGGTGAACTCCCTGGTAGGCTGCCTTTATTAATCACCTGGGAGGGGTTCTAGTTTGCCTTGCAACAGGGTTCTTCAGAGGTGTTCCTTTGTGTGAGTTGTTGCAGTGCCTTTGTGCTTTTACTTTTTGTGGCTTTGACTCTGCTTGTCTACTGGACTTTTCTTCTGCCTGCCGCCTGCCTAGACCCGGATTGTTACTGGACTATTCTTCTGCTTGCCGCCTGCCTAGACCCGGCTTGTTCCTGGACTATTCGTTTGTCTGCTGTTCCCCTGGAACCCAGCGTGTTTCTAGTATGCTGTCTGTCTGCCTGCTGCTGTGTCCTGCAGTCCGGCCTTCCTGTCCCGTAAGTCCTGCCGGCCGCCTGCAGTCCAGAGCTTAACTCCGGGTGAAGGGTGGCTAAGTGTAGGTGAAGCCTTGCCCCGATCCACTGTGTTCCAGTTCCGGTCGGCCTTGTCTTGTGTTTGGGTGATTCTCCTGCCGCTGCCGCCCCTCGGCAGTGGCCCAAGGGCTCACAAACCTAGTTACCTGCGGTGTATACGTGACAAAAGGTTAGGTGAAAATGGCTATGGCAGCCAAGAAAATATGTTTCAAAAATGAAAAAAATATCCAAATAAAGGAAAAAGGAAGCAGCATAAGCACTGGCAAGTTAGATGCGAGGCAATGATAAAGAAGACTAAAAGAGAATTTGAAAAGAAGCTTGCTATAGAAGCAAAATCAAAGTAGAAAGCATGTACAGGAGTCAGTTGGATCATTACATCATCAAGGAATTAAAGGAGCACTCAGGAAGAACAAGGCCATAGCAGAGATATGTGGAGGCTCATTTTCAGAGCATATAGACTTACAAAGTTACACAGATTACTATGGGGTTCGTTTTCAAAAGAGAAAAATGTCTAAAAAGTGACATACAGCAGCATTTGGATGTTTTTCTCACAAAAACATCTAAATCGGTATTTTTGAAACCTATTGTTTAGACGTTTTTCTATGCTGCTCGTCCGTGGTATGTCCAAATCTCAAGGGGGGGGGGCTATCAGGGGCATGTTAATGGTGGGATTTGGGTGTTTCTAAGATTTGGATGTTTTTCAGCCATAATGGAATAAAAGAAATCTGTCCAGGACCTGTTTTAAGAACGAATAAGGCAGAAAAAGGTGCCCAAAATGACCAGATGACCTCTGGAGAGAATCAGGGATGACCTGCCCTTACTACCCCAGTGGTCACTGACCCCCCTCCCCCAAAATGTGATTAAAAACATTACTTACCAGCCTCTAAGACAGCCTCTGATATTATGCTCAGGTCCAATAGAACAGCATGCAAGTCACTGGAGTAGTCTAGTGGTGGGTGCAGTGCACTGTAGACAGGTTGACCCAGACCCATACCTCCCCCTACCTGTTTTGTAGAAAATGTGAGCCCTCCCAAACTCAGCTGAACCCAAATATAGGTTTCCCTTTCACCCATAGGAAGCATTTATTTGACATCCACTGCAGTGCCTCCTAGGGTGCCCCATTGCTCTCCTAGGTTTTCGGGGAGGGGGGGGGGCAGTCCTCTAAAATTGCTGGCCCCTCTACATCCCAATGGCTTGGATTTGTTTTTCAAAAATGGGAAACAAAAAAAGCTGTACAAAGCACAAAACCTTGTTTGAAAAGGTATTAAAAAAAAAAAAGATACCATTTTCCTTTATTTGAAAATGACCTTCTTTCCTATTCGAATTTTGGATGTTTCGTGCAAAACATCCAAAGTCAGGCTTAGACGTCATATCGAAAATGCCCCCCCATGTAACTTTGTAAGTCTATGTGCTTTGAAAATGACCAATTACTTCAATCCGAACACTGTGGGATTAATAGACTGAAATGTGTTGAATCTGTGGGTTTGTGAATGTGTGTGTTGATTGGAAAGCATTTCTTTGATTTTTTTTTTATTTGTAATTGATTGTAGTTTAATATTCTTCGGCATGTGCCATAGGAATTAATAGAACACATCAATAATTAATGTAATCCCTTGTTAGTTTGGGATTACTAGAAGAGTAAACTAGAGCGTCACTGGGGGGAGTGACTGGGAGATCCCTGGGTGGAAGGAAGCTCAGCCCAAAGACAGTGATTTGAAATAAATTGCAGAGAGATAGTGCTAGGAGTCTGAACAGTGACAAGGGGGGAGGAGACTAGAAGGGAAAGGGAAATGGGACTTGATATACCGCCTTTCTGAGGTTTTTTGCAACTATATTCAAAGTGGTTTACATATATTCAGGTACTTATTTTGTAACGGGGCAAAGGAGGGTTAAGTGACTTGCCCAGAGTCACAAGGAGCTGCAGTGGGAATCAAACTCAGTTCCCCAGGATCAAAGTCCACTGCACTAACCACTAGGCTACTCCTCCATTGGCAACATTCTATGTAGAAGCCTGCCCTTGCAGATCAGCAATGCAGCCACGCAGGCTTCTGTTTCTGTGAGTCTGACATACGTGCAGGACGTCAGACTCACAGAAACAGAAGCCTGCACGGCCACGTTGCTGATCTGCAAGGGCAGGCTTCTACATGGAATGTTGCTAGTGGAATAGCAACATTCCATGTAGAATCTCAAATAGTAGCAACAGAATCTCAACATTCCATTTCGAATCTCAAATAGGGAAAGGGAAATGGGACTTGATATACCACCTTTCAGAGGTTTTTACAACTACATTCAAAGCAGTTTACATATATATTCAGGTACTTATTTTGTACCAGGGGTAATGGAGGGTTAAGTAACTTGCCCAGAGTCACAAGGAGCTGCAGTGGGAATTGAACTCAGTTCCCCAGGATCAAAGTCCACTGCACTAACCACTACTACTACTACTTGACATTTCTAAAGCGCTACTAGGGTTACGCAGCGCTGTACAATTTAACATAGAAGGACAGTCCCTGCTCAAAGGAGCTTACAATCTAAAGGACAAATGTACAGTCAGTCAAATAGGGGCAGTCTAGATTTCCTGAAAGGTATAAAGGTTAGGTGCCGAAAGCAACATTGAAGAGGTGGGCTTTGAGCAAGGATTTGAAGATGGGTAGGGAGGGGGCTTGACGTAAGGGCTCAGGAAGTTGATTCCAAGCTACTCCTCCGATAAAGTTAAGTGTTTTGCCCTTTAGAGTATCTTTGGTTGCCTGCAAGTCCCTGCAAAGTGACCCAAAGAAAGAGAAGGGTACATGTTGAATTTGAGTATTAGTACCTTCTTACCATTGCTTATCTCCACTTTGATTTTGTTTACTAGTGATATTAGAGCTGATTCCATGCTGTGGTGTGTTCTGACACCTGTCTGCGAGGGGTGTAGGATGGAGTGCAGAGACAAGTAATTCATTATTTGTATGTGACTATTCCTTAAAGTTAGGACAACAAATGGCTGCCCTGCTTTACTTAGGCATTTACCCAGTTAAACTGGTTAAAATCCAGCTCTGCCTCGAGTCAGCCCCCAGAGTGCCCTGACACTAACCAGATAGTGCTGAAGCGGTCTCAGCCGCTGAAAATCTGGAGATCACCAAGTCAGATCAATTTAGCAGGATTCTGTCCTGCCCAGTTAAATCATTTTAAATATTGGGCCCCTTGCATTCAATGAAATATCTTTTCCACATTAATAAAACCTCCATTTCCATGTGTAGCACCCCATTTTAGAAGCCCACTGGTCTGTGCTGCTCTAATGTCTGAACAGTGATTTCCTGCAAGAAAACTGCTGAGGTGGATATAATGGTCAGGAAGACTGCCAGAAAATCAGAGCACAAACTAAGCAAAACAATTTGTGCCCTCAACTTAATTGGTAAATGAGCCAACTAGCACTAATTGGGTGCTAACAACCAATTGCTGTTAATAGGGAAAATTTTGGATTTATGCGTGCATCTTGCAAAGTGCGTTTCTATAAAGATAAAAACGTAAATCTTTTAGCGTGCAACTGAAAATGGGGTATGGCCATGAGAGGGGCATGGGTGAATCAGGGGCATTCACTAGAGATGCATGTAGTATTATGGAATTTGGGGGATCCATGCCTAATCTGCATACTAGCATTTACACTAGCTTTCAGTTGGTATAAATGCTTTTCCTAAAAGATGGGCGCAGATCCTGAAAGTATGCAGTATTCTATAAACAGCGCCCAATTCGAAGAATTTATAGAATTCCCTCCATTGTGTCTAGTGCCACTATTGAAGGTCTTGTTTGCAAGTCAGAAGGTAAATGAACCTCCTCAATTATTTGCATGCCTCCAATTGCCGTTTAAGAAATGAACTGTTTCTGGATACCTTCCCAACTCCAGCTGTACGTGATCCTATTTCTAAGGCCTCAGGTGCTGTTTGTCCTGGGTGTTCAAACCACTAACAACATTGGTCATGGCTTCAATTGTTGCCACTGCTGTCAAATTCTGGGCCTGAGGCTGTGGAGAAGGAGCTTCCACTTGGCTTCCAAAAGATGCATCAAGTCCAAGGGCAGCTGTGGAGTCTCCCAACTCCCTGAAGGCATTTAAAGACGGTCCAGGTCAACAACCAAAGCCATCTATAGGGCCTGATGGCACTGGATTGCGCGAATAAGAATGGTAAGTGGGCCTTTCACTTTCTGTTTGCCTATAGAGGAAAAGTTCAAAAAGGTAAAAAGCTAAGCTGCTCTGTATCAGTACACAACTGTCAACTGAGTGGAGGAGTGTCCCAATTGTTAGTGCAGCGGGCTGAGAAACTGGGAAACTGGGTTCAATTCCCACTGTAGCTCCTTTTGATTCTGGGCAAGTCACTTAACCTTCTATTGCCACCAGGTACAAAAAAACATAGCTTGCTAGCCTAAAAAACCATTTGTTCAGGCAAGCCTACCCAAACGATCCAGATTAATTCCCACAAACCCATCTATTCATCACATATCCAGGAGACAATGACAACGACCTAGACTACATCTCCCGCCTCATTTTCCCCTGCTTATCCCCTGTTCTATCCCCTTTTGCCTCATCGACCCCTCCCCCAATGCTCACCTACCCTTACTCACACCTCTCCTACTCCCTTCACTCTTACCCATTCCCCTCCGCCTCATCTACCCTCCAATCGCTCACTTACCCTTGCTCATACTTCTCCTATTCCCCTCATCCCTGCATTTCCCTTTGTTAATCCCAATTATTATGTAAGCCGCATGGAACCTGCTTTGAGTGGGAAAGCGCGGGGTACAAATGTAATAAATAAATAATAAATAAATACTTGGGACAGGGAAAGTACTTGAATATAATTTTAAAAAGCATATAAACTGCTTTGGCTCTATCATAAAAAGGTGGTATATCAAATACATGATCTTTAACCCTTGCCCTCATGGATCTCCCCTAACACTATATGATGATTAAGCTATGTTACAGCCAATTAAGAACCCCACAGCACTTGCACTTAACCTTTCTGTCTGCAGGCAGAGGTGGGGTTATTAATAGACTAATATAGTAAATGATGGCTGATGGAGACCTGAATGGTCCATTCAGTCTGTCCACCAATTTGGCTTCAGTATATCTTAATCATACAATGTTAGGGGAGATCCGCGATGGCCTGGTTAGCACAAAGGGTTTTTAAATGCTGCATGCCAGAACTACACTTTACTTGTTGGCATGTACATTTTTGTATGCCCACAATAGTACCTGTATCTTAGTAGGCACACAAAATATTGCAAAAAGCCATATGTTAAGTGCCATTTCAACCCGCATGTGAATTTTGTTTCTAAATTAGCCCTGCTCCGGCTGCCAGTTCCTCTTGCTATTTTTCAGTTGGTAGGAACAGCGGAATGCCTGCCAACCCTTCTGCCTTGGCTCTTTGCTTCTCCTGCTGTTCTGTGTCCATGTTTTTTTCCATTTATGCATGTAGCTTTTCATTGCAGAATGTTTTCATGTGGGAAACGGCAAATACTACTTCCACCATATCAGTGCTGTAACAGGGAATCGAAACCTTTTTCAAGGACATGCCATCCTGACAAATCAGCAAGAAACACAAACGTGAAAGTAATTGTACATTCTAGCTCTGTCCTGTCTTTTAAATCAACATGTCTGATCTAGGTAATGTAATAAAGCCTTGGGAATCAATACAACACAGTGAGAGCTTATTATCCTGGTGGTCAGTCTACTCCCTTTCTTCCCCTACCCCCTTGTTTTCATACCCTACTTTCTCAGGGTGAAAACAGGGATAATGAGGTTAAATGTTTCTTTTGCCAGAATGTTCTGGTAAGAATGGCAATGAACTGCATCAGTATGAGCAGGAGAAAGTAGAGACTGGACAAAGGACAATCCAACACAGGAAATGGTGCCCAAGTACACTTTATTCGCTGCATGAAGGACCCGGCACAGTCTGTGTTTCAGCGGCACAACCCGCCTGCCTTAGGGGTCACAATTGGACTCTCTATAGACTTGAAAGGTGTGTAAAATGCTGGTACACCAAAGTCTTGTAAAGCACAGGAAAACAAGGAGATGAGCTGGTCAATCAAAGCAGCCCGAAGGTAGACACTTAGTAAAATGGAACTGCCTTTGGACTGCTTTGTTTGATCAGCTCATCTCCTTGTTTTCCTGTGCTTTACATGAGTTTGATGTATCAGCGTTTTACACACCTTGCTTGCCTACAGAGAGTTTGATTGTGATCCCTGAGACAGGCGGGTTGTGCCACCAAAACATGGACTGTATTGGGTCCTTCTCATGCTGCGAATAAAGTGTATTTAAGCACTATTTCCTGTGTTGGATCATCCTTTGGCCAGCCTCTACTTTCTCCTGCTCATGCTGTTCCTTCATAGAGGTTCTTCCTGTTTGCTGTGCCTGCATCAGTATACACCACATACAACAATCTCCCAACACTGAACATTCTCAAACACAGATATATCCCAATAGTGTAGTATCAAATGCCAATATTGCTGGAAAGAACAATAATAAATGTATAAGTGAGGACTATCAGCAAACTTGCACACTTTTCCTGCAAGCAAACATGTAAGTTGCTCTTTAAGTTGGCTACTTATCGTTCACTGGTATCTTCCAAGTCAGAGCTTCCTGAGCTGTCTTCATATGTGGTCATGAAACCCACATTTGTGGTCGTAACCTGGGTGGGTTTTTCACAGTGGCGTTCCTAGGGGGGCTGACACCCGGGGCGGATCGCTGATGCGCCCCGCCCCCGGGTGCAGCGCCCCCCCCCCCGGATGCAGCGCAACCCCCCCCCGGCGAAAGGACACCCCCCCCCCCGGGTGCATGCCGCTGGGGCGGTGCTGCGCGCGCCTGTCCTTCGTTCGCTCCATGCTCCCTCTGCCCCGGAACAGGAAGTAACCTGTTCCGGGGCAGAGGGAGCATGGAACGAATGAAGGACAGGCGCGCACGGCACCCCCCCAGCGGCGTGCACCCGGGGCGGACCGCCCCTACCGCCCCCCCCCCCTTGGTATGCCACTGTTTTTTCATTGGAGCACCATTATTTTGCACTGCTAGAGTGTTACACAATTTTATTTGGCCACAATCATGGGGTCATGGCCACAAAAAGAATGACAAGCGCTACTCTAAATAAAATATCCTACTCAACCAGTTCCAAATCAAAGTAATATAAATGCCCAAATCAAATGTGCACTGTTAAATTTCACAGTAATGCAAAAAGCCACTTATTTTAAGTGTAGAGACAGCAGTAGAATGTGAATACTTAGGGGCTCATTTTCAAAAGAGAAAACATCCAAAAGTGGAATAAAGTCGCATTTGAATGTTTTTCTCACAAAAATGTCAAATTGGTATTTTCAAATACATATTTTAGATGTTTTTCTATGAAGTCCATCAAAAGTGTGTTCAAATCACAAAGGGATGTGTTGTGGCATTTTGAAGGCGGGATTAGGCCATAATGGAACAAAACAAAAATGTCCAGGACTAAAACCAAGATGTTTTGGTCTGGACCTGTTTTCAGAATGAATAAGGCACAAAATGGTGCCCCAAGTGACCAGATGACCACTGGAGGGAATCAGGTGTGAACACCAATACCCCCCAGTGGTCACTGACCCCCTCCCAACCCCACCAAAATGTGAATAAAAATATGACTTATGAGTCTCTATGACAGCTTCAGATGTTAAAGTCAGGTCTATTAGAGCAGTATGCACGTCCCTGGAGTAGTGTAGTATTCAGTGCAGTGCATAGTGGGGGACGCAGGTCCCTATCTCTACCTGTCACACTTGTGGTGGAAACTGTGACCCCTCCCAAAGTCATCAAAACCCTACTGTACCCACATATAGATGCCTCTTCACCATAAGGACTATTGCAGTGGTGTACAATGGTGGACAATGTGTTTTGGGTGGGGTTTTAGAGGGCTCAGGGGACAAGATAAGGAAGCAAAGGTGAGATGTGTACCTGGGAGCATCTTCATGCTCTCCTGGGATGTCTGGGGGACCAGTCTACTAAAAATGATGGCTCCTCCTACATCCCAATGGCATGAATCTGTACGTTTTTTTTTTTTTTTTCCGAAAATGGACCAAAAAAACCCTGTCCAAAGCACAAAACCTTGTTCGATACAGTATTAGAAAAAAAAAAAAAGATAGATGTTTTTGTTTTTCAAAAATGACCTTTTTTCCTGTTCGGATTTTGAACATTTTGTACAAAGCGTCCAAAATTGGAGACATCATATCGAAAGTGCCCCTCCATGTCACCATTTGCAATCTCTCTATCATGAAATGATAATGGATTTTGCATTGCTGTGAAATTTGGTAGTGCACTTTGAGTCCATCCTCATTCCATATAGAGATTCTCGGTGTTTTTCCCATGCGTTTTTGAACTGTGTCATTCTTTTTATCCCCACCAACTCTTTTAGCAGGATATTCTAGGTGTCCACTACCGTATCCTTGAAAAAGTATTTCTTGATATTACTCCTAAGTCTACCACCCCTCCATTTTTTTTGTTACATTTGTACCCCGCGCTTTCTCACTCATGGCAGGCTCAATGCGGCTTACATGGGGCAATGGAGGGTTAAATGACTTGCCCAGAGTCACAAGGAGCTGCCTGTGCCTGAAGGGGGAATCAAACTCAGTTCCTCAGTTCCCCAGGACGAAAGTCCACCACCCTAACCACTAGGCCACTCCTCCACTTCACAGAAGCCTTGGATTGCTTTGGGGTCTTAAGAGATGAATGTTTACCTTTCAAGTCTCCACCCAAGGGAAGCCATATACACACAGAGGTGTCTTGTCAACAGTCAATAGTCTGTATTATCCACTGAGGTTTGTGGCTCTAGTCACCATTCAGGGAAGATCCCTACTGAGGGAGTGTTCTCAAAGTACTGATGAGTGGGATGTTCCACTATCACCAGAATGGTATCTACAGATACCAGGTAGGGACCCCGTATTCATGGAAGCAGGGTGCATTGTTATATATTTACTATGAGTAATCTTTGTATTCAATTGCATTGTCTACTAGGGCTGCTATCCCTATAGTTTGCAGTTTCCTGTGATTGACTCCTTGTGAGCTTTCCCCATTAGCTCTTAATTCTGGGCGAGGACCAGCCCTCTCTCTCTCCCCTTGTGGGCTGTGACAGAGAGTCCCAGTCTTTATAGCATACCATTGTGATTAGCAGTTGTTCTAGGGACTGATCCCTCATTGATCTATTGTGATTCCATCAAAATTCTTCACCATTACTCCCACATTTTCCCCTTTGAGTATTTTCTATGATTGTTACATTAAAGAAGAGTTGGATTAAGAATTGAAAGTCTACTGGTAAAGTTTTAGTTGGGAATGGTTTATGCTGGCTGTTGAAGTTTTGTGACCTCACCTTGCCTAGAACAGCACAGCTGTAATGTACTCCATTTTTTAGTTATTGAGATTACATTTTGTATTGTTGGCCCTATGCTCTGGAACTTCTTGCCTTTTAAATTAAAGCTGATTTGTAATTCAGATGGTTTGAAAACAGTTGAAGGTTCACTTATTTAGGCAAACATTTTCTCAGTTGTTGATTTAACTAATGGCATTTGTAACATGGATTCGGGATATAGCCACTGAAATTAACTGGCTGGCCTTGGTGAGTAGTACTTGTTAGGGTAGGAGCCACTCCTACCCAGATACGTGTCACTGAATATCAGGCCCATAGTTCTAATATAGTTTAGTTACCTCATTAGTCACTAAACACAAGTAATTGACATTTGTTGACATGTATTCATTCCATTTGGGTGTCTACAAAATATTGTATGTGTAAAAACATTTATGCTCACCTATACCTATGAATTAACATGTGTACACTGGATTTCCACTTGCAAAAATATTTTTTGTGCATAGAAAGTGAAAATTTAAATTGAATGTGCAAAAATGCCAGAACCCCCCCCCCCCCCCAATTGAGAAACGCTTGGAAAGTATGAGCGCTAACAAAACTTTTCTTGGGTTGTGCAAAACTCTGTTGACTACCACAGTTTAGTAAATGGTGTAATGCATTTCCTGTGACCAGGAATGCTTGGATGTTACCAGTGGAAGCCATGTTGGCATGTTCTATCCCTTCCATGAAGGGTGAAAGAGCCTGAAGGCCTGCTGTGTGTGTGTGTGGGGGTGGGGGGGGATTGCTACTGAGGGATGGGTGAGGCTTATTCATTCTTAACTTCATGGGGGGGGGAGGCAGGTTAGGAGTGTCTTTGGAATGAAGTGGATTTTTGGTTTAAGAGGGAATATTTCAGTGCTGGGCTTTTTGGGCCTTCAGGACTCTTGATTCGGCTATGGGGAAGAGGAAACTAATGGCACCATAAATAACATTAGCCTATCAGTGATAGTTAATTACACCTTATTAGGTCTATTTAACAGTTGCTGCTAAACATAGATTGCACAGTTCATCATAGTTTGTTTATGCCTTTTGTATAGTAATAAGGTACTTTGCATGCATTTGCATGTGATGCAGTTTATTAAGTTGGCTCATGAAGTGATTCAGATTTTTAAAATTATTTAGGCACTGGTAGCAGTTACAATTAGCCATTTTTATTTAGATCACCTCTTTATATAGCATGTTGCGTTTGGTTCTCCAGTTTGGGCATTTTTCAGGCAAGTGATGTTTTGTAGCAATATTGCATAAATATTCCAAGTTCATGTGAGGCATTTATAGTGCATACTAAGGATTTATTGTAGGTTTAAATACATGGCAATGCATTATTTCAGCATAGTAAATAGAGTCCATAAAAAGAAAAAGCTTAAAGACGAAGCAGAACCAAATTTATACATCCATCCCCACCATATTTTCTTCTTAGAAGTGCATCCCTAATGAACTCATGCATTCTTTAAACAAAACACAGAACAAGAAAGAGTCCAATATACCCTAAAAAAATAAAACCAAAATGTCTATTTGCAAATAACGGAAAACATAATTAGACTGAAGAATTGCATTTGTAGTCAGAATGGAACACTGACTCACATTTGGAACAAAGCCTGGGGTCACATGTTTCTCAAGAACAGCATCCCAATTCATGTCAGCTAAGTATGGAGAGCTCTGAATGTCTGAAAGATTTGAAAGACGGCACTCTGGATCTTTAGTAAGAAGCTGAAAGAAAGCAAAGCATTGCATTTTACATATTGCCCTGCAGATTTTGGGATCAGGCAAAAATGTTCTTTTATATATTTCAAGAAAATGTTATGATCTCGAAACATGAATGTGTACAC
This sequence comes from Microcaecilia unicolor, assembly GCF_901765095.1. Classification (NCBI taxonomy): domain Eukaryota; kingdom Metazoa; phylum Chordata; class Amphibia; order Gymnophiona; family Siphonopidae; genus Microcaecilia; species Microcaecilia unicolor. The sequence goes on from NC_044032.1 coordinate 503,426,092, forward strand.
AAATTTGTGTATTTTAACTTTATATTTGTAGTAGAAGACAAAGGAAGATAGCCCAAAATCTAGTTCTGTCCTAAAAGAACGCAGTCTTCTTGATGCACATTTGGGTTTCACTAAACTCATGAAAGGAAATTCTGTAAAGGGCGTCTAAATTTAGGTGCCAATCATGTGCATAATTATATAGAATACTAGCACTTATGCAGATGATTGGCATCAACAATTGGTAGTTACACACATAGATGCTAGGTGCCATTCTGGACAATGCACACCTAAATTGCATAGCATGCAAATGAAAGGGGGTGTTAACATGGCTGGCACATGGGCATCTCATAGGCCTTTCAGCTAGTGATGCATGCAATTTATAGAATACTATCAGTAGCATGTGCCCCTTTGTGGTGCCCAAAATTTAGTGCCAATTTATAGAATTCCCTTATATTGCTTTTACTTGCTAGAGTATGTGAGGCTTCATGATATTTGAAGAGAAGAAAAGTCAATTTTGTTGAATTTCTCCTTGAAGCTCCTCAGTTTCACAGACTTGTATGTGAATATAATAGTCTTTCTTTCTTCCCCTCTGTACAGCACCTCTTTTCTCTTTTCCCTTCTCTGTCCATCATCTCCTCCATCCAACATCCCCTCTCTCCCCTGCCATCCAATATCTCAACTCTCTCTTTTCCACCTTCATCCAGAATTTCCCCATCCCCTGCCTACCAGCACCTCTCTCCCTCTGTCAGAATACTCCTTTCTCCCTATTCCTTATTCAGCATCCTTCTCTCTTCTCCTAATCCCCTCCAATGTTCAGCATCTCCCCTTTGCCTTCTGATTCCCCTCCTGCGTCCAGCATGTCCCTTCTGTCTTACTACTCTCCTCATGTCCAGGATTCCCCCTTCTGTTTCCCTATAACTCCATGTCTCTCTTTAATTAATACTCAATCCAGCATCTCGTCTCTCTTTCCCTTCTTGTTCCAGTACACCCTCTCTTTCCCACCCCAATTCAGTCAACTTACCCCCCATGTCCACCATCTATCCTTATCCCCCTGAATAAGTATGTTTCTTTTCTTTCCATATATCCCTGACCCAACATCTCCTCTCTCTCTGGCACTTCCTTTGCAACTTTTGTCCAGCATCTTATCTTTTTCCACCCTTTCATCCAGCATCTTTAGTTTGTCCCCCTACTCCCTACTCCCCCTTCCCATGTTCAGCATCTTGCTTCTGTCTTCCTATCCTCCTCCCTTTCATCTTCTCTCTACTTTCCACCACAAGTCCACCATTTCCCACTATCTTGGTACACCACACAGAGTCCAGCATCCCCCTTTGTGTCCCTATCTGACCTCTGTTCCCCTATTCCCTCCCACCACTGTGCCCACAATCCCTACCCCCATCCTATCCAATGTCTTTTTTTCTTTCTCTCTCCATAAACCAGTGCTTTCCTCCCCCCCCCATCTTAATTCATCACCTTACCTACTGCCCAGCCCTCTGGCATCCCACTCCCCCCTCCCATGCAGAAGCATGTCTGCTTTATCCCCCCTCCCCCAGCAGCTAAAAAGCATAAAGAAGCCACAGGGCCTTCCCTCTTGTCTGCACTGCTACACATTCTTCCGATGTTGGTGCCGGTTCCAGTCCCTTCCCCTTCTGAAGTCACTTCCTGTTTTTGAGGGGCAGGACCAGAACTGGCACCAGCAGAGTGTGTAGCAGTGCAGACAAGACCAAAGGCCCTGTGGCTTCTCTTTGCTTTTTTGACTCTGCTTCACTGCACATTGCAGAAAGCAGCAGTGGCAGAGGAATCAGCCGGTATCAGAGAGAGCAGCGGAGAAGCCATATGCACAAGAACTGGGGTGATAATGGGATGGCAAGCTATATTTTTTTTGGATGGCACTTTCCACCTCGTAGAGATGGCCTATGCCCTTAGGATAAATCTCTTTCAAACTTGCTATGTCGTTCCACCATTGCTGCGGAAAAAGATGGCAACAGAGCTGTCACTATCTTTTTCTGCAGCAATGATGCAGTGATGCAGCAAGTTTGAGAGCGATTGATCCTAAGGAATAATCCACATCCTGAAGCAGTTTTCGAAACATGATCATGTCAACTGCGGTGCTCCTCTAATCAAGTTAAGTAATGAACTTTCAATTTTGAGATGCTGAATTTTTGTTGAGCACTATTATATTTGGACTGATGATGACAAATAAGGAGTGTGTGCTATGCAGATCAATAAGCCTTTTAGAGTTGAAGTTCATTTAAATATTTGCAGAAACATTTTTGTTTGGCATGTTTGAAAGTAAAATAATGATGATATGTATGCACACTATGAGTTTATGAAGTTTGTGTGATATGCTGCCTAACGTATGTTGTATGAGCACTGCAAGTTAAATGATTTCTTATGAATATTGTTATATAATATTGGGCAGGCATAGATCAAACTTATTCAATATTAGGCTGTGCATTGTTTTTCTTCAGTTTGTTCATGTGACCAGGAGAGATAATTACTATTATCCTTTTAAATGTTTAATCTCTAGTTAAAATGGCTAATACTACTTTAATATTTTCTGTATACAATAAAAAGTCATACTTCTGAATGACATATGCATCGTTTGGAAGACAGATGCTGCTAATTCAAGGTCTAATCCAATTTGTTTCTGGAATGTTAAATGTGACTCAGAAATGCTGAGTAATCCATCATTAAACTGTGATAGTATGAAGATGGTGTGTCAATTTTTTTTCAGTTTCAGAAAACTGATTTTTTTTCTTTTTTCAAAGGATGACAAACTACAATCATATACAAATTTAAATCTTTCACCTGAATATAGGACTCGTATTTGTATGAGACCAGCAGATGGTAGTGTAACCACTGGTGGATGTTGTCCATCTTGAGGAATGACTAAGTTTCATTACATTTCTTTTTCAAATGTGCTTTTATATAGTCTTTCAGAGTCTGTCAGGACTGATAGAAAAATCATAAATGTATGCTAAAGCAGAAATTTATTTAGTTTTATACAAAGCTCAGTCTTAAAAGCAAACTCTGTTAGGATTTGTGAAAACCTTTCCTAAAGACACGTATCAATTCAACTGACTGTATACTGAACTATGGGCAAATATGACTTCATCCAGTTTAGGTTATATCCTGCACTAAGCAAACATAAAGCCAGTTGATGAATCAGACTACGAAACAAGAGGACCTTTAAAGGAAACACATCTGCTCACCATTGACATTGATGTTTTTTGCAGTACCAATATTGATTTCTCTGCTATTTCTATAATTATTTGAAGTTTTAATGTGTTTATTTGTTGTATGCTTTGAGTAAACATTAATTCTGTAAGGTCACAATTTCATTTATATTTAAAATGCACTTGACTTCTAAAGCAAGACTTCTAAACCTATCCTGTCAGGATATACATAGCGAGTATGCGTGAGATAAATTTGGATAGACAGAGTCTCTACTGTATAAACATTTATTTTATATTTATTTATTGTGGATAACCAAAATAACCCCTGACTAGCTGTGGAGCCAAAAGAACAGGCTTCAGAAGCCCTGATGTAAAATGATTAATCTCAGGGTACATATCATTTTGTTTCCTGTATCGTCTCCTGTCCAATGTATCCAATTCCATGTTCTACTGAGTAGAGACTACTATTTGTTTTCCTTTACTACATAAATAATTCACCTATTGTTCTTGAGGATCTTGGGGGAGGGAGTGATTAAAATATTGTTAATTATGCAGAAATATTACAAACATGCAACTCTTTAATTTCTATGATATGTACAGTGTCCTTTAGGTATAGGGGACATTAGTGGCATCATATTAATGAGAACCTTGACATGATTTTGGATTTCTTACCTTTTTAAGTAAAGCCACCATGCCTGTACACCATGTTGAGGAGTAGTGCACTCTTTCTATCTTGAACATGTTAAGAATCTCATCAATAGGAGTGACTGAATGAATTTCATAAGGCCTCTGAGGGAAAAATTAAAATAAAGTAACTGTTAAAAATATGTTTTGCAGATTTTCCCAGCTTTTAAACACAAAGGAGGTTATTTAGAAGCAACTCAATGTGTAAGTAGCAGCAATTATTTATCTAGACTGCATTCAGGTGTAAATGAAAGTTATGGGAAGCCATTATTTTACACGTGAAGCTGTGCATCATGTGATTTAAAAGGGACTTGATGGCAGTGTGGCTTGGGTGGTCCAAAGTTTATGGGGTAAATTCTATAAATGGCGTTGAAAAACCCCACTAAAGAGGTATTCTATAATCCATGCCTCAAGTTCAGCGTGTAAATTTAGGCATGGACGTTTGCACCAATGGAAATGTGGTGCAAATACCTGCACCTAAATTTACATGTGGAACACTATTATTCTGTAATTACATGCGTAATTCGAAGACACACTCCCGTTCTGCCCCAAAACGCCTATGACCCTCCCATGTCAATGCCTCCTTTTTTGGACCATGCATAAGTTTTAGGTGCAGATCCTGCGCCTAAATTTACATGCATTGGTCCCAATTAAATCTAATTAGTGCCAATAATTTGTTAAAAAGCCAATTATTGGCACTAATTGGCTTGTTATTCAATTAAATTGTGCACGCAGATCAGAAACGTGCCTAAATGTGTGCACACAATTTTTGGCAACCTTTACAGAATCAGGGGGTATATGTGTATTCTTCACTTTACAATGGGCATACATGTATATAGGAAAACATTTCTCCATCGGATTGTGCACCAGCTCAAAGGCACACAGAATTTTAAAAATTGTTCATTATAGCCAAGGCTTAACATGGGGATTAAAGAGTGATTCTCTTTAACAATCCATTGTGTATTTCGGCCCAAAATGAAAATGTAAGTTGTGAAATAACTGCAGTTCAACATGGCAGCTGCTGAGTTAGGCTGCTCATTCTTCCAAACGTATGTTTGTAAAATGCCTGCTCCCACTATGAGTGCTGGCAATACACATGCACTCCTGTATGTTCAGCAGAGCCTTTTGTAAATAGCTACTGGAACTATGCATGTCTCAACCTGGGACATCTTAATTCTGATCACAATGTTCTATACACCCTCTCATTCTGGAAAAAGCAATAGAGCTGAGTGGCATACATCCAAGGGTACTGAAGGAACTTAGGGAAGTTCTAGGAGGTTCTGTTGTCTGACCTTTTCAATTCTCCTCCAGATTTGAGAGTGATCCCAGAGGACAGGAGAAGGGCAGACGTGGTCCCTCTCCACAAAAGCGGAAATAAGGAGGAGTTTAGGAACTACAGGCCAGATAATCTGACCTGTGTGGTAAGTAAATTAATGGAAATGTTTCTACAACAGAGAACAGAGAGGTTTCTGGAATCTAATGGATTTCAGGACTCAAGGCAGCATGGTCTCACTAGAGGCAGTTCTTGTCAGACAAATCTGATTAATTTTTTGACTTGGTTACCAGAGAGTTGGATCAAGAAAGAGTGCTAGATGTGATGTACTTAGATTTTAGCAAAGCTTTTGACGCAGTATGAGCCCTAAAGTGCCTGACTAGGTTAAGAAATGGTTGAGTGGAAGGCGACAGAGTGTAATGCTAAATGGTGCTCATTCTGAGGAAAGGGTTGTTATCTGTGGTGTGCTACAAGGTTTGGTTCTTGGGCATGTTCTTTTTAACATTTTTGTAAACTGTAGTGACGAAGGACTGTTTGGTAAAGTTTGCCTCTTTGCAGATGATACTAAAATCTGCAATAGGGCAGTATGAAGGAGTATATAGGACACTGTCACTGTCAGAGCCACCTTAAAACCCCTAATCCTGCCCCAGGGGAAGGGACATAGAAATGGTGGCATGGTCCAGGAAGTATAAAAGGTCGAGATAGGTTAAGGGGGGCCTAGAGGGAAGCAATGCAGATTGTGAAAAATTGCAGACTGGGCATCCAAATGGTAGACGAGATTTAATGTGGACAAGTGCAAAGTGATGCACATTGGGAAGAATAATTCAAATCATAGTTATTTGGTGCTAGGTAAGTAAGGTTCCACCCTAGGAGTCAGCACCCGAACAAAAGTACTAGGTGTCATCGTAGACAATATGGTGAAATCTTCTGCCCAGTGTGTGGTAACAGCCAAAAAAGCAAACAGAATACTAGTAATTATTAAGAAAGGGATTGAAAGTAAGACAAAGAATATTATAGTGCATCTGAATTGCTCCATGGTGCGACCACACCTTGAGTACTGTGTGCAATTCTGGTCATCGTATCTTATAAATGATATAAAAGAATTAGAAAAGGCTCAAAGAAGGGCAACCAAAATGATTACGGGAATGGAGCTCCTCTCATATGAGGAAAGGCTTAAGAGGTTAGGACTCTTCAACTTGTAAAAGAGACGGCTGAGGGGGGATACGATAGAAGTTTACAAAATCCTGAGTGGTGTAGAATGGGTAAAAGTGAATCAATTTTTCACTCTTTCAAAAAGTATAAAGGCCAGGGGACACTCAATGAAATTACATGGAAATACTTTTAAAACAAATAGGAGGAAATATTTTTTTCACTCAAAGAATAGTTAAGCTCTGGAACGTGCTGCTGGAGGATGTGATAACAGCAGTTTGTGTATCTTGGTTTAAAAAGGTCTGGACAAATTCCTGGAGGAAAAGTCCATAGGAAAAGACAATAGTCTGTTATTAAGATGGATATGGGGGAAGCCACTGCTTGCCCTGGGACTGGTAGCATGGAACATTGATACTAATTGGGTTTATGCCAGGTACTTGTGACCTGGATTGGCCCCTGTTGAAGCAGGATACTGGGCTAGATGGACCATTGGTCTGACCCAGTATAGCTATTCTTATGTTCTTATGTTGGAGGTAGGACAGGGTATAGCAAGGGAAAGAACAATGGTGGAGCAGGATGGTGAGTTTTTATCTTTCAAAAAGCTGGCAATTCATTCATACATCTGGTGAAATCTTCAAGGCCTGGCAGCTGGAAACATCCACAGCCTGCCAAACCCCTTCACCCATCATAAAACCATGGCAGTGTGTGGTGGTGCTCTGCAGGCATACTTAGTTCTCATGCATGTTCAGTGCATGCATGGGAACTGAGTATGCTTGGAGTGTCAGTCTCAGCGTCCCAGAGCACTGCCTTTGACTGCTGCACTTTTCTAAATATGGGTTGTGGGATGTGGATGTCTTCAGCTGGCAGGGATGGGGGATCTTCACCAGTTAAGGTATGGGGGGGACAGTGGCATAGCCGTACACAATGTGTACGTTGTTGCATATGCTCCCCCCGCCCCATCTCAGCAGCACTTAGAGTGCAGGCAGTCCTTTTTCCTACACTGGTCATAGTTGTCGCTATGGGGTGGCAACTTCCACTTCAAAATCTGCCTTGCCACCCCATATTCTGGCATCCCCTCACTAACTTTCTTCTCCTCCCTCAGGTCCATTTTCTTTCCTTTCCGTCTTGAGTTTACAAGCTTGATGTGGGTGCCGACAGCAATAGATCAGGCTTTCCTCTGACCAGCCCCGAGGTCCTTTGCTCTGTTACAACTTCCTTTTCTCATGCGGGTGGGATGCGACAGAGGGAAAGCCTGATGTAATGGCTGCTAGCGACCACAATGAGTTTGTAAGCTCATGGAGGAGGGGAGAAAGACCAAATCAGGAAGGAGGAAGAAGATAGGGAAAGAAATCAGATCTGCAGGAGAGAATGGGGTAGGTAGCAGAGGACAAGATGCTGCACAGGAAAAGAAGAGACAAGGAGAGATATGATAGAGGTCTATAAAATAATGAGTGGAATGGAATGGATAGACATGAATTGATTGTTTGTTTACTCTTTCCAAAAATACTAGAACTAGGGGGCATACAATGAAGCTACAAAGTAGTAAATTTAAAACGAATTGGAGAAAATATTTCTTCACTCAATGATAGTTAAACTCTAGAATTCATTGCCAGAGAATGTAGTAAAAGCAGTTAGCTTAGTGGGGTTTAAAAAAGGTTTGAATAGCTTCCTAAAAGAAAAGTCCATAAGCCATTATTAAAATGGACTTGGGGAAAATCTACTGGTTATTTCTAGGATAACCAGCATAAAATGAATTGTTTTGGGATCTTGTCAGGTACTTGTGACCTGGATAGGCCACTGTTGGAAACAGGATGCTGGACTTGATGGACCTTTGGTCTGGGCAATACTTACGTATTTATGCTGCACATAAAAGGAAGGGAAGGGTAAGGCAGAGGGGAGAAATGCTACATATGAAAGGAAGGGAAGGGGGAGGTAGAGGGAGGAATGTTGCAAATGAAGGGAAGAGGGGAGACATGGTGAACATGAAAGGAGGGGAAAGGTAGAGGAAAAAATATTGCACATGAAGGGAAGGGAAAGATAGAGGGGGAGTGTTGCACAGGAAGGGAAGGGAAGGGGGAATGCTGCAATGAAGGGAAAGAGATGGAAAACTAAATAGCTTTGAGACAGAAAAATGGAAGAAAGCTGAATGAAAAAGATCAGTGCCAAATAACAGATGTAGGGCAGGTAGTAAAGAAGAAAAGGGGTGATAAAAGAAATAGCAAATGAACAGGAGGCCCTGGAAACAGAGTTAAGAGGGAAGTGGAATCAGAGACTGAGAACAAGATGATTAGAAAAATAAAATCACCAGACAATAAAGGTGGGAAAAAATGATTGTATTTTTCATTTTAGTGACCAAAATATGTCAGTGTTGAGAATTTACATCTGGACATTTTACAGTGTTGAGAATTTACAGGAGGACAGGCATTTCTTTCTATTTCTGTGGTGTACATTCCTACTCATCATAGTACATACTTGCATTTGTGGGGTAATCTCATAATAAGTATTTTACATACATATAATCTTTTATAAAATTACTCCCAGAGATGGTAATTTTATAAGACAACATCCCACTTAGGCATTATTTTAGAAAGAAAAGAAGGCACCTACTTTTCTTTAAAAATGCTACCATGTAGCATAACCCATGCCTACACTGCAGGCTCAGACCTTTAGACCAGCCTATGAGCTGGTGTAAATGCCTGTAGAGGCTGACTGACCTCTACTCATTCCTGCCCGTGCATGCCACAATCGCAAAATGGCTGCTGCGACCTCCAGCAGTAGTCTCACCAGATTGCCGCTCGAGGTTCTGGAAGCCATTTTGAAGCAGGAGCCAGCATGGGCAGGAGTGAGTGGGAATCTCTCCTGCCCCCACTAGCTACTGATGACATGACTAGGTTTGGGATGGGTGCTGCCGCCAACAGGTGGGTCCAATAGGGGGGTTCTTTCTGATTGAGGGAGAGAGGGAGTGGGTGCTGTTCTGGGATTGGGGTGGGGCTAGTTTCGTTTTCAGTTTTGGTTTCAGCTAAAGCTGAGTGGCCAATCACAGATTCAGTTTCGGTTGAAACCAAAAATTCTGGCTTCAGTTGGGCTCTAAATGTCTGCACCTAGATTTCAAAAGAACATGTGTAAATGTCACACATAATTGTATGCTTCACCCAACTTCTACCTATGGGCACACCCACTAACAAAGTATGCACCATTGATTCCAAGGGAAAAGAGCCCAATTTCATGTGTCTATGACTACACAGACATGTAAATGACTAGAATACCAGTATTTTTGTGCATATGTATTTTCCTCTAAAAGCCATATTGGTTTGCAGTGCTCAAGAATTAGGGTTGTAGACCCCTGATTCTAAGCCTATTTTTAATAAAATGATACTGGGTAAAGCATGATTCTCTTAAATATACGTAATACCCTTAGAATAAACTTTTTAGTTGAAATCTATGCCTGAAACTATTGCCTATTAAGCCAAGTGCTTCTGTTTTAATGTAATAGAACAAAAGTGCCTGAACTGCTCTGGTTGAGATGAGAATCAGCATCTCATGTTCTAAAAATAGAACTCTAGCAATTAGCCAGCACTGAGCCCTCCTACCGAAAATACTTTTTACCTTAGAAAGAGCTAGGTTTTAAAGGAAGGATCATAATGAAAACAAGTCACTAGTTCTGGTCAATAACTAATAAATGGCTGAAAAGATATTTATAAATTTCAGAAGCTGGTAATGATGAAAAGGTGAAACAAGTGCAGTTGTTGCAAACCAAACATTTTTGGCAAGATAATTATAGAGAAGGAAAGCAAGAATGGTAAATAGATAGAAAATTCAGAATGAAATGATGCGTTATACTATACATAATCAGTAGGGCAGGAGTAGCCTAATGGTTAGTGCAGCAGACCTTGATCCTGGCAACCTGGGTTCAATTCCTGCTGTAGCTCCTTGTGACCTTGGACAACTCACCTAACTCTTCATTGCCCCCCCCAGGTACAAAAACCTTAGGGCCTTTGGGCTTCCTCTCATTTGCTGTGTGGGAAAAGAAGCCCTTAGATTGTGAGTCCTCTAGAGTCAGAGAAAGTACCTGCATATAATTTGTACAGTGCTGCATATATCTAGTAGCACAATAGAAATGATTACTACTAGTAGTAGCAGCAGCATAAAGAATACAATTCTGTAAAGTGTGCTACAAGTTAGGCCTCAAAAATCTGAGTGCTAAGCGAATATTCTATAACGGCAAATTTGTGCACCAAATCAATTATAGAATGCTAACACAAGTCCAGCAGTTGCATACCCCTTTATTCAATGTCAATACTGGGCATAAAAGTACCTAAATATGGCATCCTGCATGTACACAATTGACAGTACTCTATATAAGTTATGGCTGGTGACACACCTATGCCCCTCCCACATGAACACCCACTACTAGCAGTTATGTCCTAGAACACTTAGCTGCCAAGTTACAGAATAGCACCTAAGAGCAGTTGTGCACGTACCTGTTGTCCCCCCGCCCCCCCCCCCCCCCCCCCCACCGACTTTGGGAGCATAATTGCTGTTGCAGTATAGAAGTTACATGCCATATTGGCACCTAACTTTTGGCACACCATGGAATGAGGGAGAAGGTGTTTAATAGTATATCTCAGGAATGTTGTGAAGCCATAGACACGCTGGAATATCGTGACAATGTGTATTAAAGTGTATTCATTAAAAATGGAGGAAAAAGATCTCAGAAACCTCACAGACAATGATTTCAACACAGTTGCATGATGTTCGAGGTTTGGGTTCTGTTTCATCAATCTTGAACCCCCCCCCCCCTTAATTATAATATACTTTTTACCACAAATTGTGCTTATATCCAATAACTTTTCAAAAAATACTTAATTTGAGCAGCTTAAAGATTTTATAATAGCCTGCACTTAGCTTTATATTTAGGAATGTACAATACTATTCCACTAATTATGAATATGACTGTAGGGAAATTTCAAGGGTCTGGATGGAGAGGAAGTTAGCTGATGAGTTTCACCATGGTGTTGCAAGATGACACATGACATAGTTATGTGACCATTTAAAGGAGCAAATTAATAATTAAACAGATAAAAAAAGTATTAAAAGTTAACAAAATTGACAAAATAATACAAGATACTTCAAGAGTATGTGAAATAAGGCTATTAGTGGATCAGGGTTCAAGAAATCTTCATTTTTATGTTTTGAATTGAGTGAACATCATGGAAAACAGATGGATAAAACCTCTTACCCAACCCCGTAGTAATTCATATGCTGTGATTCCTAGTGACCACCAGTCTACAGGATATGAGTATCCTGGTCCCCCTTCCATGAAGGACTGGAAAACCTCAGGAGCTAAACAAAAGTACAATAATCAAGTTTAAACATTGTGACAATAAAAGGTAAAGGGGCCCTTTTACTAAAATGTGGTAAGAAGTCAATGCATAAATTAGCGTGTACAGTTAGGACACAGCCACAATGGCATGACAGTATGCAATAATTCACACACTAAGTGCCAGATGCTACATATGGCGGTGAAAAAAATGTGCTTAGCGCTATTCTATAAACATTGCCTAAAATTAGGCACGGTTTATAGAATATGCATAGCGCCTATCCCCGCAACTAAAATTTAGGTGTGACCATTTATGCCAGCTGAAATCTGGAGTAAACGGCTATGCATAACTTAAGTGCAGATCGAACATATTCTATAACATTGCACATATACATTTTTGGAACGTCCATGACCCACAAATGCCCCTCCCATGGCCATGCCCCCTTTTGAGATGCATGCATTAGAATTGATGCACGCCACTTTAGAGAATACACTTAGAATGTTGTGCACATTTTAATTAGTGCCAATTAGTGCTAATTACTTGTTATTGCCAATTATTGGCACTGATTGGCTTGTTAAACAATTAAGTTGCATGCAAAATTTGGCCACTTTGCCAAATCTGTGCATGCAAGTTTAGTCGCTATATATAGCATCTGGGTCTAGAAGTTCAATTCTATAACCTAGTTGCTCACATTTACGTATGTGAATGTTTAGAGTATTAACATTTATGCACGTATGTCCACTTAGGTGCATAAATGTTAGTTTGGTGCTTGAGGGGTACTTTTACTAAGGCGTGTAGGCACCTAAGCACATCCAATGCGCATCAAATTGGAACTATCGCCTGGGTGCCACATGCCCTGGCGGTAATTCCATTTTTGACATGTGTCCAAAACATGTAGTAGAAATTTTCTACTGTGTGGCATTTACCCGGCAGTAATTGGCAGTGTACATGCGCTGATGATTACTGCCCGGTTGGTGTCCTGGTATGTCAGGGGAACCAGTACACTATCCAGCTTATAATTGAAAAAGAAAAACGCCTATATTGCGACCCAAATCGGGAGATAGATGTTTATCTCACAAAAACGAATAAAACGGTATAATCGAAAGCCAAATTTGGACGTTTTCAACTGCACTCCGTCGCGGACGCGGACAAAGTTGATGGGGGCATGTCAAAGGCGTGGTGAAGGCGGAACTGGGGCGTGGTTATCTGTCAATCAGAGATAGGCGCCTTTCGCCAATAATGGAAAAAAAATATGCGTTTTAGCGAGAATTTAGTGCCCTAAACGACCAGATGACCACTGGAGGGAGTCGGGGATGACCTCCCCTGACTCCCCCAGTGGTCACAAACCCCCTCCCACCACAAAAATATGCCGTTTCACAACTTTTTATGTTCACCCTCAAATGTCATACCCACCTCCCTGGCAGCAGTATGCAGGTCACTGGAGCAGTTATTAGGGGGTGCAGTGGACGTCAGGCAGGTAGACCCAGGCCCATCCCCCCCACTTGTTACACTTGTGCTGGTAAATGGGAGCCCTCCACACCGCCCTCCAAACCCACTGTACCCACATGTAGGTGCCCCCCTTCACCCCTTAGGGCTATAGTAATGGTGTAGACTTGTGGGTGGTGGGTTTTGAGGGGGATTTGGAGGGCTCAACACACAAGGGAAGGGTGCTATGCACCTGGGAGCTCTTTTACATTTTTTTTTTTTTGTAACAGTGCCCCCTAGGGTGCCCGGTTGGTGTCCTGGCATGTGAGGGGGACCAGTGCACTATGACTCCTGGCCCCTCCCACGAACAAATGCCTTGGATTTATTCGTTTTTGAGCTGGGCGCTTTCATTTTCCATTATCGCTGAAAAACAAAAATGCCCAGCTCACAAATTGTCGAATAAAACATGGACGTCTATTTTTTTCCCAAAATACGGTTCGGTCCGCCCCTTCACGGACCCGTTCTTGGAGATAAACGCCCATGGAGATAGACGTTTTCGTTCGATTATGCCCCTCTATGAATGCTGGCTCCTCTCATGACCAAATGGCTTGGATTTGGTTGTTTTTGAGATGGCCATCCTCTGTTTCCGTTATGGCCAAAAACCGGGGACGACCATCTCTAAGGTCGACCTAAATGTTGAGATTTGGGCATCCCCGACTGTATTATCGAAACGAAAGATGGACGCCCATCTTGTTTCGATAATAGCGGTTTCCCCACCCCTTCAAGGGGCCGTCCTGCGGGGATGCCCTCAGGAAAACTTGGGCGCCCCGTTCGATTATGCTCCTCCACGAGATCCATGCCGAAATCCAATCATATTCTATAACAATGCGCGTAACTTAGTTGATACCGGAATGGAACTTTTCCCCCATACCTGTGTATTTCTTGTGAAACAAAAAATACACATGTAGATTTTAATCCCACTTGGTGTAATTAGAAGCTTTCTGAAATCAGCATTTACATGTGTATGCTATATACATGTGTAAATGCTGGTATTTCCATGTAGAAACCACAAATGGAGCTTCTAAAATAACCCCCATGGTCTTCTGCCTATTAAAACAGGCACTGCCAGTCTCATTGTGAGAATTAAACTAAACTGAAGCTTATTCAGGAGGCCTTTATCTCAGGGGCATAGCCAGACAACAGATTTTGGGTGGGCCTAGGCAAGAAGTGGGTGGGCACCAAGTATTCTCCCCCCCCCCCCCCCCCCAACCACCACCCAAAAAATATCTCAGCTGGTGGAAAAATGCTTCTTTCCACCTTGGCAGTCTGCAGCAGCATGCACAGGTGCTGGTTTCGTGGAGAGTCGCGTATTCATTACCATCAGAAGAAAGTCTTCAGCTGGCCGAGCTTGGGATCCTACCAGCTACCATTAAATGTGTGCTACTGTTGGGTGGGCCTGAGCCCTGAATGGGTGGGCCCCGGCCCACCCAAGCCCACCTGTGGCTACACCACTGCTTTATCTCAACATCAAGCAAAGCCTCATCACAATATAATTTATTTTTATTAACTTATTTAAAATGTCTCAACCCCTCTCAATGTTTTACTCTGATTTGAAAAACAATGGCGAAGGTAACATGTTGATACTAGAATATTCAGGAACTTTTAGATCTGCAAAGAGTCGGGTTAAGCCATCAGAAGTTCCCATAAAAGGCTGAAGAATGTTTACTACTACTACTACTACTTATCATTTCTATAGCGCTACAAGGCATACGCAGTGCTGTACACAATACACAAAAAGACAGTCCCAATGTTTACTAAGTACTCTTTAGAAATTACAAGTCTAACACGTAACTGATTTTGCAGCAGTACAGAGACCATGTGGTTTTTAAATAGCATTCTTAAAAATCAAGAGATCAATATTTAGAAAAATGTCTAAGGCATAAATCATAATTTGAAATGTCTAATCTAGATGTTCCAACTTATTCCTATGTTCAGCAGTGCAATAAGTATGGCTAGCGCTTCTGAATATATACTATAAACATATAGTTATATCAAATATCACGGCTTCCACTTATAGGCTACATATATAGGTGCTATTGAGGAAATTTTATAATTTCCCCCTATCCCCTCCTCTTATACATTTCATAATTATTAAGACATCATAGAATCTGTCCAGAACAAAAATGATTTAAAAACAATCGAGACAATTAATGTCAAAATTAGAACAACGTGGATACTTCAAACTGATCTTTAAAAATGCTTATCAAAGGGCCAAGTATAATAACAGAGAGCTCCTATTACAAAATCAAAATATGGAGACAACAGAATATGAAATGCAAACATGTGAAACGCAAGCTGGTGAAAACCAGCTAAAGCTGCCAAAATTATGGGACAAAAAACTATATGGCTTGACTTACTCCTAATGTAATATAGGCTACTACAATATATATAGAGAGGAGAAAAGGAGCTAAGGAGCTATGTCAAGACACGATCCAGTTAAATGGTGTGGGTTCCCCCAGAAGAAGCGTAGCGAAACAGGCACTGTCGGGGCTTCTACACACTCCAATCTGAATAAGGGAGTTTACATGCTCCGCAAGTTAAGTGTCTTTTTGCAAATATTTACATATATTTGCACTTTTTAGCATGTTAAGTTTAATGAATTGCAACTTTAGGGTGGAGGTGGTTTCAGTCGATGATTAAATCTATGCACGCCAATAGAGTCACCAAGGGAGTGATGTGAATATTCGTGCAAAAATATATAAGACTCCACCTTGTTGTCAATCGCAAATGTTCTGAATGATTTTCTCCTCTCTATATATATTGTAGTAGCCAAAATTATGGGACAGCACTGGAGGATTTTTCAGTCGCATCTCATATTGGCACAATGCTCATTAAGAATAGCATACTCCAGAGAACGAAATTTAAAAGAATTATTACAAGGTACCACTAGTTTAATGGAGAGGGTACATTCTGCATATGGACATTCTAAATCTTGTCCAATGATGTTACATCTATTTACATTTGTTAACCCAAGGGACTCATATACATATCAATTTAAATTCAAAACGGACTGCATTAGCACATATGTAGTGTACTTTACTTTCTGATATGTCCTTGCATGATGCCGTATGTGGGAAAAACGATACGTCCCTTACGTATAAGACTGAACAAACATAGATTTAATATAGTACATCAAAAATGAGAGGCACCTTTGGTAACCCACTGTCTTTAAAAAGGACATTAATCTGAATACTTTACATGCGGTGTCATTGACCAGATTCAGGAATCTATAAGAGGAGGGGATGGGGGAAATGACTAACGCAAAGAGAACAACATCGGAATTGGCGGAAACACACTCAAATGGATCAAGGGCTTCCTAACCACCAGAACATATCAAGTGAAATCTAACACTAGCTGGAGCAGCTGGAGTGGAGCAGAAGCACTAAGCAGAAGCAGGAGAATAGTCCATGAATCACGCAGAGTCTTACCGGCAGGCAGCAAAGCACAGGGCCGGTCTTAGGCCGAGGCGACCGAGGTGGTCGCATAGGGCCCCACGCTTAGGGGGCCCCGCGCGGCGTGCCTCAGTCAGCCTCTTCCCAGGGCCGGCGGAGGTCCGACACGGCCCTCGAGGGCAGGACACTGAGAATGAACGAATCAGGAAGAGCTTCTGCGTTCTGCTAGAGACGTTGGGGGGACTTGGGAGGGGAGGAGCGCTTTCAGTGATGCTGCCTGCTGTGCTGTCCAGTCAGATTCCAGGCCAGTGACGGAGGGTAAATTTAAAAGAAAAATTATCTTTGTTGGTTGGGGGGAGAAGAGGGTGCCAGGGCGGGCAGGCAGTTGAACATGGGAGCGGGAGGGCAAGGGAGAGAGGACCTGGACATGGATGGCAGGGCTCAGGGAGAGAGGGGAATTGCTGGATAGGGATGAATGGAAGGGGCAGGGGATAGGAGCATGGATGGGAGGGCAGGGCTCAGGGAGAGAGGGGAATTGCTGGATAGGGATGAATGGAGGGGGCAGGGGACAGAGGAGCATGGGAGGGCAGGGCTCAGGGAGAGAGGGCAATTGCTGGATAGGGATGAATGGAGGGGGCAGGGGACAGAGGAGTATGGATGGGATGGGAGGGCTCAGGGAGAGAGAGAAATTGCTTTATAGGGATGAATGGAGGGGCAGGGGACAGAGGAGCATGTGAGGCCAGGGCTCAGGGAGAGAGGGGAATTGCTGGACATGGAGGGAAGGGAGAAGAATTGCTGGATATGGATGGATGGTGGAGGGAAGGGGAGAGAGGAGCATCAATGGACATGGATGGGAGGGCAGGGCCCAGGGAGAGAGGAGAAATTGCTGGACATGGAGGGCAGGGGAGAGAAGAGAAATGTTGGGCAGGAATGGAGGGAAGGAAAGACAAAGGAAGGAGATGCACATGGATGGAGGGGAAGGGATAGAGGAGAAATGCTGGATGTAGATGTAGGGGAGGGGAGGAAAGTAGATGCACATGGAAGGAGGGGAGTGAGGAGAAATGCTGGATATGCATGGAGGGGAAATTGCTGAATTTAAGGGCTGGATCAGAACACTTTGAAGGCAGATGCTGAAACTGGAGAAAGGATAGGGACAGGGCTACAGATGGTAGACAGGACACATAAGGACACAGGAGGATGGTGGACATGGTGAGAGAAAAAATATCAAATGGAAAGAAGACACTGGGACCAAAGTGAATAGAAAAAACAAATGATCAGACAACAAAGGTAGAAAAAAGTATTTTATTCAGAATTTATTAATTGGAATATGTCAGCTTTTGGAAATGTGCATCTGTGATATTTTGCATGTAAGTTTCTATTTTTCTATTATTGCTGCATGCTGAGTCTGACTTCTTGAGGTAACTTTCCAGTTCAGTATTTCGCCTTCGTATCTGTTGTGTCATGTGTTTTTCATGTGTGATCAAGGTGCAGTATCCTGCTAGCGTGTAGCATTTGCAGCCCTTTTTGTTTTGTTTTTTTTACGAGGTAGTGTATTGGTGTTTTAGAGCCTGGTGTAATTACAGTTCTGCCTTTCCACGCATAAGTTTGTGCTCGTCCTGTCCTTGGAATTAGTGCTGTTATGGTTTGGTAAGGTTATGAGTGTGTTTTTGCACAAGTTTGTGTATAGTGTTTTGCAGTGGAGAGATTTTGTGTGTCCGCACCTTTGACACCCCCCCCCCCCCCGGGGTTATGAGAATTGGAACTACTAATTGTAGTGGACTTGAACTGAATAATTTCTGGGGAGGGGGGGGTTTCATGATAGCATTGTGCTTATTATTTCAATCAGTTTTTCTGTACAAGTTTAGCTTCATTTGTCTTTATTTGAAATTTCATAAATAAAAAATTTTCTAAAAATTGAATAATATTATCAATGGGGTGGAGCTGGGGTGGGGCGGGGCTAGGATGGGGTGGGGCTAGGATGGGGCCCCAACAAATTGGTCTGCATAGGGCCCGCACTTGCTAAGACCGGCCCTGGCAAAGCAGCAGGGAAACCAGGAACCTCACAGTCTGTAGGCTGGCGGCAATCAATAGACAATCAGGAATCAAGCAGAGTCTTGGGCAGGTGGCAGACAGTAGAACAAACCAGGAAACAAGCAGAGTCTTGGGCAGGCAGCAGACAGTAGAATAAACCAGGAAACCAGCAAGGTCAAAAACAGGCAAAACAAGCTATCAGGGCAGGAATCGCAACAGACCAACAAGGACAAGAACAGGACTGAAGACCTCTGTTGCCAAGGCAAAACCTGAAAGTTCCCAGGTGCTTAATAAAGGCAACATACAAGGGAGTTCACCAGGTAAGGGTGCTGCTAAGTTCCAAACATCCCAAGACAGTCTGGAAGGCTGGAAGATCCGGACCGGACCTGCAAGACTTCTGGAACATGGGAAAAAGCAAACAGACAGTCCATCGCAGCCACCAGGTCTGACCACCAGGTGGCAAGATGAATGAGAGCATGAAACAGGGGCACAACCGTGACAGTACCTCCCCCTCAAGGCTCCCCCGGTCTCCATGGGTGATTCAGGTCTCCATGGGTAGGAATGATGAAACCTGCGGAGGAGTTTCAAAACATGACCAGGGGTAGCTGGGCTGGAACTTGAACAGGAATCAGGACTGGAACCCAGAATGAACTCAGCATCTTGACTGGACTTGGAACTCAACCTGGACTCAGCATCTGGGCTGGAGCTAGAATTTGGACTGGACTCAGCATCTTGGCTGGAACTGGAACTCGGTCTGGACTCAGCAGCTTGGCTGGAGCTAGAACTCGGAGTAGCCTCTGCATCTTGGCTGGAACTGGAACTCAGAGTGGACTCAGCATCTTGGTTGGAACCGCAACTCGATCTGGACTCAGCATCTTGGCAGGAACTGCAACTCGATCCGGACTCAGCATCTTGGCCGGAACTGCAACTCTATCCGGACTCATCATCTCCTCCCAACACAACACCTACAAACCCAAAAACCTAAGCATCCAGGTCACACCCTCCCCATCTCAGACAACCTAAAAATTCTTGGAGTAACAATCAACCAAAACCTCACTCCTTTTTAGTAGGCATTTTGAGCCCAAAATATGTTTTGGCTTGTTCCATTTTAAGCATCATTTTTCTCTAAAGTAAGGGGCCCTTTTATGAAGGCACGTCTGACGTCAGACCCAAGCACAGAAACTTGAAGAGAAGATCATTGAGGAACCAATGCCGTGAAAGGCAGAACAGCACTTCGGCTGTCGGGGGTTTGGGTCCCCCGTCAGCACAGGTAGTCGACAACGGCGGCGGGAAGGGGGGGGGGTCAACAGGGTCGCGGAAGAGGGGTCCAGGGGGCCATAACACGGGGGCAGGGGGGGTTGAAAACGGAGGGAGGGCAGACTGTGGAACACCGAGGGACGGTGGGGGATTGCCTGCCTAGCGCCCGTTTCATTGGTTATAGAAACGGGCCTTTTCCTAGTTTATAAATTATGTTAAAAAGTAGCGGTCCTAGCACAGACCCCTGGGGAACCCCACTACTTACCCTTCTCCAATGAGAATACTGACCATTTAACCCTACTCTCTGATTTTTTACCTTTAAACCAGTTTTTAATCCTCAATAGGACACTACCTCCTATCCCATGACTCTCTAATTTCCTCTGGAGTCTTTCATGAGGTACTTTGTATGGCTACTCTTATGTTCTTAGCTACAGCTGCATGTCTTTTCTCATTTAGAAAGGCATCATGAACTGTAGATATGGAGTGGGCATGAGATAGAGAGGCACTATTTCAATCAGTGCTCCTTTTATGAGAATTTTAGTACCTAGGGGGTCTTTTACTTAGGCGCGCTGGCGTTTTTAGCGCACGTTAAAAATAGGTACATGCTAAACGCTAAAGACGCCAATGTATTCCTATGGGCGTCTTTAGCGTTTAGCTCATGCCTAATTTTAACGCACGCTAAAAACGCCAGTGCACCTAAGTAAAAGACACACCCTAGAGCAGTGGGACAATTCTGCTTCCTCTGCCTGGTTGTTCCTGCGGCTAAAGCCCTATGTACCCTATACAAGTTATGACTCTGATCAAAGCATATCACACCAGTAACTGTCTTACAGATCTTACTAACTGTGCACAGGGAGTGGTGCATTTAAAGTTATATAAGAAGTGATAATGAAGAGATCTGCACCAGTATCTGTACGTTCTTCACTGTCTGTTCAGAATTGTTTTGCTGTCCTGCCACTTTAACATCAGTTAACTGAACAGGCATAATGAAAAGCGAAAAAACAAAAGGCACTGAATGCTGTCTTAGCCTACAATGATTTTTTGACAAGAGCTAATGGAATAGTAAGTACAAATAATGTTCATATGTTCTTCTCAGGCCCATTATACTTGTTCCAACATGTCCAAACAAGCATTATTACCAGATATGGCTAACTTCAAATTATCCTCATCTATCCTCATTAATGCTCTACAGAGACCATTACTTATATTTTAATTGTATACTCCTGGGTTGAAGTACATTAATTTATGGACATTATTCCATTCCAAAATTGTCCTATTATCCAAGTAGTCTTCATTCATTCATAAATGGTTTTAGTACCACAAAACATAATTCAATTCATAGCTCAGAATTTGTTCAGTACAACAGATTTATGTCCCATTAAATGACCACTGGCTTGCATTTTGTTGTTCCCTTCTGCTACACCACTTACAGTTTTGTTTTTTGGTCCGGGAAACTGTTCAGTGTAACACCACTTTTTAAATTCATAAGCATGAAAATGTTTCATTTAATGCAGTGCATATCAACAAGTATGATTTTAGGGTAACTACATTATGGGGATCTTTTTCTAAGCAGCAGTAACAAGTGGCCTGCAGTAGTGTGAGTGCTTGTTTGTGGTGCACACTGGGCCATTTTTACATTTTACTTCCATTCAATGACCTCTCTGGGTCTCCTTAGCCACGCTCCTGTGGGTGTGCATTCCCGTTACATCATTGGAACACTTTTATGCGTTACACATACTCATTTGTCTTTTTATTAGTTTTGGTATTTTCTGTTCACATTACCTCATTTTTTCCTCATTAATTTTATTAGTTTGTGTTCACACTGTCTCAATTTGAAGTCTTTTACTAGCCTTTAAGTAGTTTTCTTATACGGTACTTAGGGAGTCTTTTACTAACGCTTAGCTCGGGTTATCTGCAGCAGGGCCCATAGGAATAAAATGGGTCCTGCTGCAGATAACTCAAGCTAAGCTTTAGTAAAAGACCCCCTTAGTTTCTTTTAGACCTCTTTATGACTAAGACTCTGATTGGCCACGGTAGTGTGTGTGACATCATTGAAATGCTTTGTGGATTCCAAACACCAAGTGATGGCGTTCATGCTTTAAGGTTTCCACTTATCACACTTTTATATCATTGGCTATATTTTTGATCTGAACAGCCATTTGGTTTTCAATTCTCAGGGAGCATGTGTTCATCAAGTTCATAGAGAACCTACGCTGGCTCTCGTGTTCCAGCAGGCTGAAATAAAAGGAATCCATCTGTTTTCCGCAGACATCAGCTGTAAGTCTCCTTTGCAATAGTTTTTTTAAGACAAAGGACACATCATATATGATTTTTGGCAATCGAGGCTGTTACAGTGTGTACTTTTATGAAATTTGGGTGCTCTTTTTATTTTTTAGAACATCTCTACCTAATTGTGCAAGAGACCCTGGGATTTTCAGTCCCATTATTTGATATATCTATTGACTTTTAATTGTTGTTAAATGCATACTACTTTATATTTTTTTAGTCTGGCATCATATTTTTCTCAGACTGCTGTTTGGCACAATTAGTCCTCACTTATTCACTTTATTTATTACTTTCTAATTCACCTTATGGACTGTGCAAGCTTTTTTTTTAGTGTTTTTCAATGTATTTTGCAGTTTGCTCTTTGACATATTTTAATTATCTAACTTTTTATTTTTAGTTATTTTAACTGGTATTAAATGTTTTGTATTTGTTTGTACCCTTTCATTGAAGTTCTGCCACACTTTTTAATGTAGCTCACTATTTTAAAGATTCAGATATGTGTATGATTATAATATGTTCCGTTTTGTTATTTTTAGGGTTTTTTTTGTTACATTTGTACCCCGCGCGCTTTCCCACTCATGGCAGGCTCAATGCGGCGGGCAATTTAATGTTGTTCACTATTTTTAAGATTTACATATGATTATAATAGGCTCTGTTTTGTTGTTTTTTAGTTGTTTAACCCTGAAGCACCCCCTGTGTGGGCGAAACATGGTCCACGTCGGGTAATTTTATTAATAAAGAAATTGTAGCCAACAGCACTCTTTGACCGCTGTTTGTGCCATCTTGCTATTTTCAGGGCATAGACTGTAGAAGTCTGCCCAGCATTGGACTTACTCCCCAACTACTGGAATTGCTGTCAAATCCCACTCCAGCCCATCCAGATCTGACTAGCCATAATTGTGACACAAACTGTAGAACTCTGCCTAGCACTGGCCTTACTTTCCAATTACTGAAGTTACCATCTAAGCATCATTAAGTTTTGTTTTGCTTCCATTCTCTTTCCATATAGGAATCCTTTGTATTCTCGTAACCACTCCCAATCCCACCCCACCCCGCCCCCGTCCCGCCTCTCTACCCTCTCTAGATTGTTTTATATACATTTTACAGCTCAGGAGAGGGACTTTGGACTGATGGTGTCTGAGGATCTCAAGGTGACAAAACAACATGACAATGCGGTGGTCATGGCCAGAAGGACGCTAGGTTACATAGAGAGAGGTATAACCAGCAAAAGAAAGGAGGTGTTGACGCCCCTGCACAAGTCATTGGTGAGGCCCTACTTGGAGTATTATGTTCAGTTTTGATGGTCGCATCTTGCTAAGGACGTAAAAAGACTTAAAGCAGTTCAGAGAAAAGCAACAAAATGGTATGGAGTTTGTGCCACAAGACATACGAGGAGAAACGTGATAACCTGAAGATGTACACCCTGGAAGAAAGGAGAGACAGGGGTGATATGATATAGGCATTCAAATATTTGATCAAATATTTGAAAGGTATTAATATACAAACAAACCTTTTCCAGAGAAGGAAAGGTAGTAGAACTAGAGGACATGAATTTAGATTGCAAGGGGGCTGACTCAGGAATAACATCAGGAAGTACTTTTTCACAGAGAGGGTGGTAGACACCTGGAATGTAGAGATGAAAACAGTAACACAATTCAAAAACGTGTGGGATAAACACAAAGGAATCCAGTATGGAAGACATGAGACCAAACAAGTTTAGAGGTGATTAAATGGCAACACTAGAAATTGAGAAGCAAAAACCAGTGCTGGACAGACTCCTATGGTCTGTGCACTAATTGTAGCTGGACAGATAGCCTGTGCTGGGCAGACTTGTGTAGTCTGTGAGTTACGATATTTGATGTTTTTTCTAAAATATTATTTTTAATTATATCTCCACTTCCCCTCTCTACCTCAAGAAGCCTAGACTAGGTGAAGAAAAGTTCCTTGTGAACTATTCCTGAGGGTTCCAGTCAGTGGTGTGCTGGTAAATTTTTAACAACAGGCTCTCTCCCCGGTCCACCTCGGCGCCCCCCCCCCCCCATCCACCTCTGCGCCCCCCCTAAAATTGCAGAGCTGGCTATAGCCGGGGGGGGGGGGGGGGGGCATTGCATTACTCTCTCCAGGAAAAAAAAATTAAATGATCCCAGGTTCCAATCTAATTCATGTTTAATATGGGATAAAATACCATAAATAAGTAAATAAATATAAACTTTTAACGTTCAGCACCTGATTCTCAAAGTGGACATATTCCAAACACTATAATGAAAATAAAATTATTTTTTTCTACCTTTGTTGTCTGGTGACTTTGATTCTCTGATCATGCTGGCCCAGTATCTGATTCTGCTGCTATCTGTCCTCTTAACTCCGTTTCCAGGGCTTCCTTTCCATTTATTTCTTTTCTTTCCTCCTTTCTTCTTCATTTCTGGTCCTCCGCAGACTTGACTGTACTGTGGACCCAGCTTCTGCCTATTTTCTCCATCCATGTGCAGTTTCTCTCCTCACTTCCTTTTCCCTCATCTAATCTCCTTCCTCTATCTTCCCTCCATGTCCAGCATTTCTTCTCTCTCCCTTCCCTCCATCCATGTCCAGAATTTCTCTTGCCCTTCCTTCCATCCATGTCCTGAAACTCTCCTCTCTCCCCTGCCCCTCTCTACCCATCCATGCCCAGCATTTCTCTCCCCTGCCCCCCTCTACCCATCCATGCCCAGTAATTCTCTCCCCTGCCCATCCATACCCAGCAATTCTCTCCCCTGCCCATCCATGCCCAGCATTTCTCTCCCCTGCCCCCTCTGCCCATCCATGCTCAGCAATTCTCTCCCCTGCCCCCCTCTACCCATCCATGTCCAGCATTTCTCTCCCCTGCCCCCCAATTCTGTCTCCTGCCCCCCTCTGCCCATCCATGCCCAGCATTTCTCTCCCCTGCCCCCTCTACTCATCCATGCCCAGCATTTCTTTCCCCTGCCCCCTCTGCCCATCCATGCCCAGCAATTCTCTCCCCTGCCCCCCTCTGCTCTTCCATGCCCAGCATTTCTCTCCCCTGCCCCCTCTACTCATTCATGCCCAGCACTTCTCTCCCCTGCCCCCTCTGCCCTTCCATGCCCAGCATTTCTCTCCCCTTCCCCCCTCTGCCCGTCCATGCTCAGCAATTCTCTCCCCTGCCCCCCTCTACCCATCCATGCCCAGCATTTCGCTCCCCTGCCCCCCAATTCTGTCCCCTGCCCCCCTCTACTCATCCATGCCCAGCATTTCTTTCCCCTGCCCCCCTCTGCCCATCCATGCCATTCCATTCTCTCCCCTGCCCCCCTCTGCCCATCCATGCCCAGCAATTCTCTCCCCTGCCCCCTCTACTCATCCATGCCCAGCAATTCTCTTCCCTCCCCTGCCCTCCCGCTCCCAAACACGTCCAACGATGTCCTTCGCCCCCACCCTCCCCTCTCGCTCCTATCCGTCAGTTTCTCTTACCGCCCTCAAAGCGCCGCTTATTTAAAGCGCTGCTGCCCATCTTCAGCCTTCCCTGCTTGTTTCGGATGAGTTCTTCCCTCAGTCCCGCCTTCGCGGAAAAAGGAAATGACGTCAGAAGGCGGGAATGAGGGAAGAACTCATCCAAAACAAGCAGGGAAGGCTGAAGACGGGCAGCAGCGCTTTAAATAAGCGGCGCTTTGAGGGTGGTAAGAGAAACTGACGGATAGGAGTGAGAGGGGAGGGTGGGGGCGAAGGACATCGTTGGACGTGTTTGGGAGCGGGAGGGGAGGTAAGCATGGCCTGTGATGGCGCCTTCCTGCCATGCTTACCTCTCCTAATGGAGCCGGCTCGCCCCCAACAACAACCGGCTTGCAAGAGCTGTCAAAATTTAACAAGCAGCTCTTGCGAGCCGGAGCGAGTCGGCTCCAGCACACCACTGGTTCCAGTCATCTAGCAAGGACCCTCAACTTGTAACCACACTTACTGAGAAATCCCTATAATAATCCATCAACCATTGAGTGACATCAGGTAGAGCAGGTAGAGGTGTCATGAAAAGAGCATATTTAGAGCTCTAAAACAGGAAATAAGCTCCTGACTGTTGAGAGGTAAGAGGAATTTGAAAAATTGGGTTGATCAATGAAGATGTACACAGCACCATAAGTATATGAGATGCTGTGCCCAGATGGGAATTGTTGTTGAATATTCTGAAGATCCCCGTTTTATTAAAAAAGTATAGACTATGTATTACTAAAGATATGTTGAATGTGGGTGATTGAACTGTGAAATATGTAGAATTGTGGATGATTGGGACATAACTAAATCATATTTAAAGTAAGTCCCCACATCAATACTATCAGGTCCATTCAAGGTGACTTTTTTTTACAGAAAGGCACTTAGGTGGATTTTTTGAATTTATGCACATATGTGCATATATGCAAGCATATATGTCATTATTCTAATAAATTATGCATGTAATCATCTTATAACTTAGTGTATACCTTATAGAATTACCCTCAACAAGTGTAACATACTTTTAATTATATATATTATTTCAATGGCACATGGAGGGTAATTTTATTAAAGTTGCACTTAGTTAACACCCATTTTCATGAGTCTACTTTATGCTTATTGCATTCCACTTAACTTTATAAAATAATAGTGGAGGTGTAAAATAATTTGTGTACAGGTTAGTACATACACCAGCTTGAGGATTAGTATAAATGTTAGCGCATATTTTTCACCCATATGCACATAAAGGAAATTTGTATTCCATGGGGTCAATATCCTGCTGTTGGGCAGTGAGCGTTTTGCTCACTGCCGATGGTGATAATCCCAGATATTCAAGGTTGGGACCAGTGCGGGCTTCAGGCTTTGAATATTTTAACACATAGCTGCTTAAGTCAATATTCATCACTTACGCGGTCGTAGGTTACTGCAGCGGTTCCCAAACTGTGTGCTGCGGCTCCCTGGTATGCTGCAGCGAACTCTCAGAGGTGCCGCAGCACATCGCTCCCTTCTTTCTCCTCATGCAGGTCCGGCATCTGCCACTTCCTGCTTCTTTCCCCACTGCCGCTGCATTGCTTGTAGCTTACATTTTCGGGCCATATGCGATTCACACAGGCACCGCAGGGACTTCCCTCTGCCACGTATGGCCCTCGCAACAGGAAGTTGCATCAGAAAGGGCTGGATGGAGCAGACTGGGAAGACCCCAGAGTGCCTGTGTTTATCGTGGATGCCCCAAAAATGTAAGCTGCAAGCACTGCAGCAGCAGGGGTAGGAGTAGGAAGCGGCAGCGATCCTCGATCTGCAGAAAGGAAGGTAGCGAGCGATGCTGGATTTAGAGAAGGAAGAGGTGTGCTGGTGTGAGAGGATGGGGCTGTAGGGAGGCAGAGGTGTGCTGGTTTGAGAGGAGGGGGCTGCAGAGAAAGGGATACCCATGTGTGTGGGGGGGGGGGGGTGGAGACTCATGTGGCCAGGGGGGTGTAGAGACCCATGTGATGGGGGGGGGCGCCATGAACCAAAAAACTTTGGGAACCCCTGGTAAACTAGTGGGCTCATTTTCGAAAGAGAAGGACATCCATCTTTCGACATAAATCGGAAGATGGACGTACTTCTCCCAGGGATGTCCAAATTGGTATAATCGAAACCCGATTTAGGACGTCTCCAACTGCACTCAGTCGCAAGGACGGCTAAAGTTCAAGGGGGCATGTCGGAGGCGGGACTTGGGCGTCCCTTACAAACACTTTAACGTTTTCACCCGGACTTGTTTTTATTACTACTAAGGCACAAAAAGGTGCCAGAAATTACCAGATGACCAGCGGAGAGAATCGGGGATGACCTCCCGTTACTCCCCCAGTGGTCACTAACCCCCTCCCACCCTCAAAACTCATCATTAAAAATATGTTGTGCCAACCTCAGATGTCATACTCAGGTCCATGACAGCACATGGAGGTCCCTGGAACAGTTTTAGTGGGTACTGCAGTGCACTTCAGACAGGTGGACCCAGGCCCATACCCCCTACCTGTTACATTTGTGGAGGAAAGAGCGAGCTCTCCAAAGCCCACCACAAACCCACTGTACACACATATAGGTGCCCCCCTTCACCCGTAAGGGCTATGGTAGTGGTGTAGAGTTGTGTGTAGTGGGTTTTGGGAGGCTCAGCACACAAGGTAAGGGAGCTATGTTCCTGGGAGCAATTTATGAAGTCCACTGCAGTGCCCCCTAGGGTACCCAGTTGGTGTCCTGGCATGTCAGGGAGATCAGTACAGTAGAAATGCTGGCTCCTCCCACGACCAAATGGCTTGCATTTGGCCGTTTTTGACATGGACGTCTTTGGTTTCGAAAATCGCTGAAAGTCAGAAACGTCCATGTCTAGGGATGACCAAATCTAGGGATGTCCAAATTTAAAGATTTGGACATCCCTGATGGTATTTTTAAAATGAAAGATGGACGTCCATCTTGTTTGAGCAGGGACTGTCTTTCTTCTATGTTTGTGCAGCGCTGCGTACACTTTGTAGCGCTATATAAATGCTAAATAGTAGTAGTAGTAGTTTCAAAAATACAGGTTTCCTTGCCCCTGGATTTCACCATTTTGCAAGGACATCCAAATTGCAACTTGGACGTCCCTTTCGAAAATGCCCCTCCATGTCACTTAAGAGTTGAATATCAGTGCTTAAGCAGCTAAGTGCTGACTATGGAACGCCCCCAACATAGCCAGCTTGTGTTCAGCGCTAGCCAACCAAGCGATTTAACCGGTCAGCAGCTGGCTAAATCACTTTAAATATCAGCCGTATGTGCATAAGTGCATAAGCCGTATGTGCATAATTTTATTAGCACTTTTGCACCCCTTGCATGTGCCCAGTTATAGAATTGCCCTCATAGGTCTATTGCTGATGTATGTGCACATGCCTAAATGTGGTATTTATTTGCAAAACTGTGCCCCGTCCATGCCCCTTCCATGTGAATGCCCCCCCCTTGCATTTACGAGCTAAGTAGTTTGTGTGCTTATTTAATTTATAATTCTAATGGACGTTTTGTTTTGATTGGTGAATTGTTGTCTTATTTATGTTTGTATATTGTGATTTTTTGTTTGATTATGTATGATTTTTCTACTCTGCCTTGGACAACGGAGGAATAAAATCAATAAACTCTATACTGTAGAAAAGCACTGAACTCTTTGCTAGCACTTATGCACATACATGTACATGCACGCGAATAAGTACTATTATTCTATGGGACCAATATTCAGGCCGCAGGAGGCAGCCTGGCTATCTCCCATGGTTGGCAGTGAGACTGGATATTCAATGCCAGGCCATTTCCAGAGACTGACATAGATTATCCGGTCTAATTTTGGTGATTTAAACTTAACTGACCAAGCCAATATTCAGCACTGGTTATGTTTAAATTGGCCAAAGATAGGCTTGCTATTTTTGCAGCCAAACTTAGCCGGCGATGCACTCAATATTAGTGGATAGCCAGGAGTTGTTCCTGGCCTTTTAAATTTAAGCAAGGAAATAGTGCTTAAATTTAATCACCTTATTATAGAATGCAACTCTTCCCCTGCCGAAATAGGGACCTTTTCTAGATAGATAAATTAGACTATTCTGTATATAAATAAAACAACCAAATGTATAGTTAGAACTCCTATGGGTTTTTTAAAAAGTTATGCATGCGGTCAGCACTGCTTTTCACCATACAAATGATTTTCACTATCAGTCTTATAGTGTGTAAATATTTACATAATACCAGTACTTTCTATAGTGATATTTCCACAATTGTACTGCAATACAATCCACAATGGGTTAAAGTTATGTTTCATTGCAAAATTCCTGCTTTAAATCTTGTAGAAATCTTACCCATATAGGGCTTAGTTCCAGCCATGGAGGAAGCTTTCTCTGATCCTTTCACAATAGTGGCTATGTTAAAATCAGTTATGTGAACATGTCCTGAAATATAAATGCAGAACTACAAGTTAATTAAGTGATTTTTGAATCCCAAGTAGCCCCACCCCATTTCATTTCATTTTCATACTACCTGCTACACCAAGTGGGTTACAATAAACATACTGTATATAATGTACTGTAATGGAAATACTTTTAAAACAAATAGGAGGAAATATTTTTTCACTCAACGAATAGTTAAGCTCTGGAACTCTTTGCCGGAGGATGTGGTAACAGCAGTTAGTGTATCTGGGTTTAAAAAAGGTTTGGACAAATTTTTGGAGGAAAATTCCATAGTCTGCTATTGAGACAGACATGGGAAGCAACTGGTTTCCCTGAGATTTGTAGTATGGACTGTTGCCACGATTTGGGTTTCTGCCAGGTACTTGTGACCTGGCTTGGCCACTATTTGGAAAAGAACATATTGGGCTAGATGGACCATTGGTCTGACCTAGTATCTGCCTCATAATCAAAAGTCAAAGGCGTCCAAAAAGCGACCCAAATCGGGAGATGGGCGTCTTTTTCGCATGGGTGCCCAAATCGGTATAATCGAAAGCCGATTTTGGCCGTCTTCAACTGCACTCCGTCACGGAAACGGCCAAAGTTGACGGGGGCGTATCGGAAGTGTGGTGAAGGCGGGACTGGGGCAAGTTTATCGGCCGAGGAGAGATGAGCGTCCTCGTCCAATAATCGAAAAAAGAAAGGCATTTTTAGCGCGAATTTGGGTCACTTTTTTTGGACCCTTTTTTTTCACGAACAAGTCCCAAAAAAGTGCCCTAAATGACCAGATGACCACCGGAGGGAATCGGGGATGACCACCCTTGACTCCCCCAGTGGTCACTAACCCCCTTCCACCCAAAAAAAACAACTTTAAAAACTTTTTTTCCAGCCTGTATGCCAGCCTCAAGTGTCATACCCAGCTCCATCACAGCAGTATGCAGGTCCCCGGCGCAGTTGTTAGTGGGTGCAGTGGACTTCAGCCAGGTGGACCCAGGCCCATCCCCCCCTACCTATTACACTTGTGGTGGTAAATGGAAGCGCTCCAAACCACCCCCAAAACCCACTGTATCAACATCTAGGTGCCCCCCTTCAGCCATAAGTGCTATGGTAATGGTGTAGATTTGTGGGGAGTGGGTTTGGGGGGGATTTGGGGGGCTCAGCACCCAAGGGAAGGGAGCTATGGACTTCAGAGGTAGTTTGCTTTGTTTTTTTAATTGTTACAAGTGCCCCCTAGGGTGCCCATTTGGTGTCCTGGCATGTCATGGGGACCAGTGCACTACGAATCCTGGCCCCTCCCACAACCCAATGCCTTGGACTTGGTCGTTTTTGAGCTGGGCGCCTTTGGTTTCCATTATCACTGAAAAAGAAAACCGCCCACCTCAAATTCTCACAAATCCAATGCATTTGGCTGGCACAAACCATATTATCGGAAAAAAGATGGACGCCCATTTTTTTCAAAAATACGGTTTGTCCCGCCCCTTCACATACCCATTCTCAGAGATAGACGCCCATGGAGATGGGTGTTCGCGTTCGATTATGCCCCTCCACGGCTACTCTTATGTTCTTATGTAATAACAGCAGTTACAAAACTCATATACAAACATGCAAAAGTCTTTAAAGAAGGCTGCCTTATTTGTAGTTTAGTTAAACTGATTAGTATTTGGGTTACTTTAGAAGAACAGATTCCTTATATAGCATCCTATTCTCCCCCCCACCCTCTACTTCAATTCCAGTTTTTGTATAGAAAGTATCTGAAGGATAGATGACAATATTTTTTTCTTTTAACTTGGCTCGATTAGATAAAGTTGATGTAATTCTGGAAAACCACAAGGGACAATTGGCAAAATAAAGTGTTGAAAAAAAATAAAACAACTTGAAAACAGTTCTGAGCAAAAGATTATGGCAGTCATTTTAGAAGCACTGTTCCAATCCCAGCACATTATCCTCTGGATTCTATAAAGGATGCTCAAGTGTGAATGCCCAAATTTGGGCACGATCCCGAGATGCGTGCACAACCAATTGAGTAATGAGCCAATTAACATCAATTGGATGCTAGCAATCAATTACTGATGTTAATTGGCACCAATTTGGATTTGCATGCACAGCTTGCTCTGTGTATTAATGCGCACCCAAATCCCATAGCATAGGGGGCGTGGCCATGGGAGTAGCATGTGCAGGGTCAGGGTCATTCTGGAAATTTGCACACAGTGTTATAGAATATTGTGGAGGTGCACCCAAATTGGTTGCCAAGAATTACACCTGGATTTAGCAGGCATAATCCTGTTGCCCAAATTTGGGCACGAGAGTCAGAATTATACAATATGTACACAATTTTCTATAAAGGGCACTCAACTCGAAGTTCCCTTTACGGAATAGCACTGGACGCTGATTTTTTTACCAGTGCCCACATTTGGGTGCCGTTTACTGAACCTGGCCCTATAAGTATACACAGTTAAAATGTATAAGCCAGTGTTTTACAATAGGGCAGGACAAAATGTTTAAGCCACAAAAACATATATGTTACACTATAGGTTGCTTCTATTACTACTACTACTACTTAACATTTCTAGAGCGCTACTAGGGTTACGCAGCGCTGTACAGTTTAACAAAGAAGGACAGTCCCTGCTCGAAGGAGCTTACAATCTAAAGGACGAATTGGAAAGGTACTAATTGGAACTTGGTTTTTGAACAATTTTTGGTTTCACCATAAGTGCGTATAATATATTTATATACACCTTTAATAGCTGTACCCCTGACGCAGCCCGAGGGCGAAACGCGGCCACGTCGGCACTCCCCTCCCGGCATTGTCCAGATCGTTTTGCTTATTAAGTACTTTTGGAAGGACCATCTGCCGAACCTGAAGACCCCTGAAGAAGGCCCCCTCGGCCGAAACACGGACCGCGCTGGGTCCCAACAAATCACCCCGGCCTTCAACATCCGTGACTTCCGTCTGGTCCCTCTGCATGTAAGTGGCACAGCGTGTAAATACAAGGGCACATTCACATAGGTGCAGCATGGAAGGGGTGTGGGTAGTGTTGCCACTTATGCACACAACTTACAGAAAACAGCCAAATACATGCACTCTTGCAGAATTTGTGTGCCTGCAGTTATTCTAGGTCTATGGCTGATGTAACTGTAGGTTAAACTAGTATTCCTAAATGGAATCTAGGTGCCAAATGCTGTTTTTAATAGACTCCTAAGTGGTGCCCACTTATAGAATTACTCCCTAAATACTGGGATCCACAGCTAGCCAGGATAGAAACCACATTGTCAGAAATACTGGAATACTACTGCTACTACCGATAATTTCTATACTGCTGCTAGACATGCCACACTGTACAGATAAATCAAATAGATAGGACAAAAGATTTTTGATGTGCAGGGACCTTAAAACATGACCAAAATTATTCCCAGCATCATACTCAATTCACATATCTTTAACTACTTTGCTAAACATATCATTTTCATAATATGGATCTTCAAATATATAACAACACAGGTACTGCAGAATCAACTTATCTTAAGCAGCTGAGTGTGAGTCATCATTGACCCAAAATACTATTTTAAGAATTTTTTGTTTAAATAACATTGCAGGAAAAAAATAAAGCTAGTTAGCTTCAAATTTCAAAAATAGTCAGAACCACTGTACAGATACACATTAGAAACAGTCTCTGCTCCGCAGACCTTATAATCTAGCCAAGACAGACAGACAGACAAGTCAAATGAAAGGGTTAGAGAAAAAATTTTTAAAGGAAAAATATGGTTAAAACTTTGGATCAGGAACATCCAAAGTTTAATATGAAAACCAACCTAAAAATATATAGGATTTCAGGTGGAATTTGAATACTGTCAGAAAGGGGAAATACTGCTTTTCCAGGCATAAGGGACTAGATTCTATGGGCCCTGCTTACTGAGCTATGCTATTGGAGCGCTAGCATTTTTAGCACATGCTAATGCTAGAAATGCCCATTGGAATATAGGGGTGTTTCTATCATTTAGCATATGCTAATTTTCACACATGCTAAAAACGCGCACCTTAGAAAAACAGAGCCCTATATATGGTGCCTGAAAAAATGGCGCTGAAAATATTTCCGCCTAGGCTATGCATTTGCTGTAAACCGAGCCTAGATTTATGTGTGGTTTATAGGATATGCCTAGCGGGTTTATAGAGTATGCCTAATTGCCATGTCTGCGCCTAACTTTAGGCAGGTCCATTTATGCCAAGTAAAACTTGGTGTAAATACCGGAGCCAAAGTTAGGCATGAAACAGGTGTATTCTATAACCCTGTGCATAGATTTTTGGAACACCCACAGCCTGCCCATTCCGCTCCCATGGCCACACCCCTTTTTGGTAGTGCACATTGGAGTTTGCGCGCACCACTTTACAGAATACGCCTTGCATCTTGTGTGTGTAAATTCTAATTAATGCCAATTGGTGTCAATAATAGCTTAAGTGGCAGTTATCGGCGCTGATTGGCTTGTTAAGTAATTAAATTGTGTATGCAAACCCAGAATTTGACCAGATTTACACATGCAATTTCAGTCATGCTATATAGAATCTGGGAGATGGTGTTCCAAAGTGGGAGGCACAATGTTGGGAGCTGGCAATGAGGATGGAGGGCATAGGTAAGAACAGCTTGCTTTTATGACTGGAGGTCAGGAGGAGAGACAGAGGTTCAAAACCATTACAACACAGCACATACGGGGTTCATAAAGTTATCTGAAAGAGCAAATGACCAGTTGATCATAGGAAGAAATCTCTTTCTTGAGCCCTTGTGCATTTAAATGGACTCCATTGCTTCTTCTGTTGTTCAGAAAGATACATTGTCATCAGTTCACAAAACCCAGAAAAGAGTAGCATTATGTACTTTGTAGAAAGATACTCTTTTTTTTAGTGACCAATGGGAGGGCAAGCCCTATATGTTAGCAGCTGTGTCTTTCACATATGGCTTGTTTTTTGGCCCCTACTCTGCAAATATCTATATAAATGAAGCCTCCACATAGCTTCGCATACCTCATAGGCTACCTTTGATAAACAGAAACACAGTGAGGCCGATATTCAAAGCAACTTAAGCAGGCAGGAGCCTTTTCTGCCAGCTTAAATAGCTTTCTACTGCCTAACTGGGGATATTCATTTGCACTTAACTGGATAGTGCTGCTGAATATCCCCAGAGACCACTCAAACAAAAAGTGGGCAGGTCAGGGGTGGCACTGGGGAGGAGCCCCAGGTTATGTGGGTGCTGGAAATGTTCAGTTCCGGCACCAACATAGCTATGGGCCTTGTTTAGGACATGGTGATTTAGGAATGTTCCCGTTAGACCATCAAAAAGTAAAAAGAGCACTCAGGGAGAACATGGTCACAAAGAGACTAAATTAAGTCATTGCTTCAGTCTTTCCTGATGAGGATGTAAGGGAGCTACTTGAGCCCGAAATGGTATTTAAGGGTGACAATACAGAAGAGCTGAAAGAAATCATGGTGAACCTGGAAGATGTAATAAGCTAAGTCAACAAGTTAAAAAGCAGCACATTTCCTGGACCATATGGTTTACACCCAAAGTTGCTAAAGAAGCTCAAAAATGAAATTGCATGTCTCCTATTGGTAATCTGTAACCCGTCATTAAAATCATCCATGGTACCTGAAGATTGAAAGGAGGCCAACATAAAGCTAATTTTTAAAAATAATTCCAGTGGTGATTTAGGAAATTACAAACCGATAATGGTGGAAACTATTATAAAGAACAAAATTACCAAACACAAACTTGGTTTAATGGGGCAGAGTCAACATATTCAGCCAATCTGCTGCATTTTTTTGAAGGCGTAAATACATATGTGGAAAAAGGGGAGCTAGTTCATGTAGTATATTTAAATTTTCAGAAAACTTTTGACAAAGGTCTGTTGTGATCTGGAAACTAGTTAACTAGTTAAAAGACAACAGAGAGTATGATTAAATGGACAACTTTCTCAATAAAGGAAGGCAGACACCACAATGCCTTCAAATTAGCATTAAAATTTCACCTTTTCAGAATTGCATGTCCTTTCATCATAACTTTACCCATCTGCCCTGCTATTGTGACTTTCTGCCTTTCTCTTCTCTGTCTCCCCTCTTTCCCCCTCCTCACTCCATGGTGTGCCCTCTTCCCCTTATCTCTTCTTTGTTCTCTTTCATTTCTTTTTTTTTTTTTAATTGTTTTTTGTAAACCGCATTGAAGCCTTTGTTAGACCCCATGCAGTATATCTAGCATGTGAAATAAATAAATAGATCTGTACTGGGACCATCGCTTTTTAACATATTTATAAATGATTTTGAAATGGAAATGAGTGAGGTGATCAAGTTTGCAGATGACACAAAAATGCATGTGAACTGCATGAAATTGCAGAAGGCTGGAAGTCTGGGTATCCAAATGGCAAATTACATTAACCCCGGGATTCTATATATCGCACCTAGCATTCAAAGCCGAAATCCAAGTGTATTCTACAACAACATGCATAACTTAATAGCCAATCAGCATTTTTAAATGCACTTATTAAGCAATAATAAGTACTAATTTGCAATAATTAGAAATTACACACATAACTCACTAAGGGCCCTGTTTACTAAGGTGCGTTAGTGTTTTTAGTGCATCTACACTTAGCATGCACACTAACTATGTAGGCGCCTATCGGGATATTGTAGGCACATACATGGTTAACGCGTGTTCATGGTTAGCACGCATTAAAAATGTTAACGCGCCTACAGGACCCTAAGTGTATTCTGTAATGCATAGCGCCTAAATTCTAATGTGTAGAGCCAAAAAGGGGCATGGTTATGGGTGGGAAAATAGGCGTTTCATGGGCATTCCAAAATTTATGCACGTTGTTATAGAATATTCTTCTCAAATTTCTGACTTGGGTCTTGGCCCAGTCTAATACCAGCTTTGTACATTCCAAAAAGTGACATATTTCAATCACTAACTATAAAATAACATGTCTGGTCATGTTATTTTTCTAATCACATTGTCCAAGTCTCTGGTTTCTGCATTCCTCTGTTTTCTCTTCTTTTCGTCCATTTGACTTTTCTTTTCTCTCCATGTCCACCATCCATCTCCCTTCTATGTTCAAGTCTTTATCCTCCCTCTGCGTCCTTGCTGTTATCCCCCCCCATGTCCAGCACCTCACCTTTGTGACCCTGCTCTGATCCTTCCCTGTGGCCATAATCTCCCCCTATTCCTAACCTCATGTCCAACATGTCCTGCATCTTGTCCTTCCTTGTGTGCAGAATCTTCTCCCATTCTTTCACTCATGTCCATCATCCCCTCTCTGTGTCCAGTCCTTCCCTGCATCCATTCTCCCCCCCCCCATTCCTTCCCTCGTCACCAGCATGCCCTGTGTCCTGTCTCTCCATGTGTCTAGAATTTCACCCCATTCCTTCCCTTATCCAGCAACCTTTGTGAGCATTCATTCTGGGTATCCAAAATCTTCCACCATCCTTTCTTCATAACCATCATGCCCTATGTCCTGTGTCCATCCCCCCATTCTTTCTCTCATGAGCAGCATTCCTTCCCTATATCCTCGATCCCCACTCCAGCATCTCCTCTATTTTCTGTTGTCTTCTGTGTCCTTTTTCCTAACCCCCCCCCCCCCAATCCAGCATATATTCTATTTTTCTGTCCTCGGTGTCCTTCCTTATTCCTCATTTTCCCCTTCTTGTTCTCTGGCACTCGCAAGTCTTCCTGTCCCCTACAGCAGCTCTCTTCCCTGCAACAGCTCCTTACCCATGGCTACCATTGAACCAACCAACGATGCAGCAATGATGCAGTCTTTAGAAGGCGGTGCAGGACCTCTCAGGTGCATCATGCTGATGGCTCTGTGGCGTCTCATCCCTAACACACAGATTTCCTGTTTCTGTGAGGGTGGGATTCCTGCCTCCCACCCTCAAAGAAGCAGAAAGTCTGTGTCGGACACCACAGAGCCGTCAGCATAACGTGACTGGGAAGTCCCGTGCTGCTTTGTAAGGATTATATTATCGCAGCAGGCCCTTGAGTGGCTAGGTGGATGCTGTCCTTTTGCAGTGATCCTCACCCTGCCTGGCAGCAACTCACAGATGTGACGTCCGGCTCCAGGGCCTTCCCTCTGCCGCATCCTTGCGTAAACAGGAAGTTGCATCAGTGTGGCAGAGGGAAGGCCCTACTGTAGGATGTCATGTCTGTGAGTTGCTGCCAGGCAGCGCCGATAGCACAATGTAAGTGTTGTGGCGGGGGTGGGATAGGGTGAGGAAGACATGTTGGTGTTGGAACTGCAGGAGGGAATGTGCTTCTGGGTGAGCCTGAGGCAAAACTGAGTGGGCCTACCCAGGCCCACCTATAGCTACCCCCCTGGAATATACTCCAATCAGGTGCCCTTTAGGAGCCTCTCCTGCCCGGGTAAACCCTGTTGAATATTGACCCCCATATACTTTAGGGTTACCCTAGTTTGTAACAGAATTACCTTAGTTAACAACCAAGAATAAAAGCAGAATGTTTGAATTCCATTTTGTATTTTGTACATTCCTAAGTTTTAGTTGTACTAATTGGTTCTCTTCCTATTAGAAGCTTTGAGCTACAAAATGAAACATTATTATTGATCTGTAAAGGTGTGAACATCACTTGTTTGGATTCATTTTCCCTTTTTGGGGTTTTGTTACTTCGTTGCTCTTTTATTTTAATAACTTAAAGTGCATAAATCATATTTAAATGTACAGAACTGTATCTAGGCGCATTAAAAAATGTACAAGTACAAAGACACAAAACGAAATAAAAAAAAAAATGCATGCCCACATAAATCCTGATTAGGATTAAGTCATCAAAGTGTGAAGTCGCACAAACAAAAAAAATTCTGCTGCTTTGCAAAAATCCATCTTATTATTCTACTCACTGCCATCCTGACAAACAGCAATATTCACTTCAGTGTGAGGAGGAGAATGAGAACTGGCTTGGATCAGACCAGACTAGCATCTTCTTTCATCACTGCCTGACAGATAAGTGTTAGTCCTGTCACTTAAGTCACAACTGCTTAAAATTCCTTTCTGTGCAAGTAGTAATGACATGATAATTGAACCCACCTCAAAGCAGCTCTCACCTGATAACCATCATCAAAAACCAAAGTGCTTAATTTAGGGGCCTTTTTACTAAGCCGCGGTAGGGCTAGCGTGTGGATAGCGAGTGCCAAACTGACCCTACCGCCAGGGTAGCGTGGAGCCCAGTGGTAGTTCTGAAGTTGGCAAACAGTTTCACGCAGTAGAAAGTAATTTTCCATTTTCTACGGTGGGGGGCATTCCTGGCGGTAATCAGAAGCAAGGTCATAATGCCACATGTGGCCTGATTACCGCATGAATAGCACATGAGCCAGGGGCATAGCCAGACTTTGGCGGGAGAGGGGTCCAGAGCCCGAGGTGATGGGGCACATTTTAGCCCTCCCCTGGTGCCGCTGACCCCCCTCGCCATTGCCGACCCCTCCCCTGGTGGCGCCGCTGCCAACTTTGACCCCCCCCCCACCGATGGCCCTCTCGACCCCCCTCCTGCCGCCAACCCTCCCCCACCGCTGCCTACCTTTGCTGGCAG
This sequence comes from Microcaecilia unicolor, assembly GCF_901765095.1. NCBI lineage: Eukaryota > Metazoa > Chordata > Amphibia > Gymnophiona > Siphonopidae > Microcaecilia > Microcaecilia unicolor. The sequence continues at coordinate 503,465,601 of NC_044032.1, forward strand.
GGAACCCCAACCCCCGCCAGCCGAGGTCCTCTTCTTCCAGCGCAAGGCTTCGTTCTGTTTCTGAGTCTGACGTCCTGCACATTGTACGTGTAGGACGTCAGACTCAGAAACAGAACGAAGCCTTGCGCCGGAAGAAGAGGACCTCAGCTGGAGGGGGTTGGGGTCCCCTGGCAGCAAAGGTAGCCCACGGCGACGGCAGGGGGTGAGGGTTGGCGGCAGGAGGGGGGGTCAAGAGGGTCATCAGCAGGGGGGTCCAGGGCCAAATCTACGGGGGCCCAGGCCCCCATGGCCCCACATAGTTACGCCACTGGCATGAGCCCTTACCACCTTCTAAATAGGTGGTGGTAAGGACTTAGGCAATAAATAGATGCATGCTAATTTTAATATTAGTGCACAGCCATTTACTGCCCTATTTAAAAAAGTTCATTTTCCCACCACGGTAAAAAATGACCCAGCGCATGCCAGTTCAATACACCAAAACTAGCACAGGCCACTTTTTACTGTGGCTTAATAAAATGGCCCCTTAATGTATTAAATGAAGCATCTGTAATGTTCTTTGGATAAGTTGCTCAAATGAAGAGAATTGTAGATCCAACTATAAAGCTATCTCAGAGGCATACATATTGCTGTGTTTTTTTTATTTTTAATTTGTTTATTAATTTTAAGCATCCTAACAAGAAGTCACTTGCTATTGAAATACAGCCATTGTTCAAATTGAATTATAGTTTCAAATAATAAACAAGGAAATAACAAAATAATATTACTTTCATCCTTTCACATATAATAATTGCTTTCTTAGACTTCATCATAAATGGAGGCAGTAGGAATTAGAGATGATTAAACTAAGTGGCAACTAAAAACAAAAATAACATGGTGGCGTAATATTCCCACATATATATTATTCTATTTTAACTGTTTCAAATCAAGAAATGATTTTAAATGTTCCAGTGCATAAAAGGTATACTTAACCTGACCCAATTTAACTATACATTTACATGGAAACGCTAGAAAGAAGGTCCCTCCTATATCAGATGTTTGTGATTTCAGTGCCAGGAAGGCTTTCCTTCTATGATGGGTTGATTTCGTGACGTCGGGAAAAACCTGAATCTTAACTCCACCAAAACACATTTAAAAATTTTTTTTTACATTTTTTATTTCTAATTTTATTTATTTACATTACAAGTTAACACACTTGATATGAAAAATGATACTAATACAGGAAAAAATATATCATAGGACATTTCCAAATTTTTTCAAGTAAGAGATAAATTATTTAAAGGTATTTTGGTTCGAGTCTTTCCAGACTTGCTCGAGAGACACAAAGGTGTAGACAGAAATTTTTACAACTGAAACAGGAAACAATACAGATTGGAGGAACTTTTTATTTAAAGTATCCTTGCAAGTGTTTGGTTACCTATCATTCGGTAAAATATGTATATTTTGATCCTTCGCAACTGTCTTCATTTTTAACAAATAAAAAGGCCGCATAAGATTGTAATTTCAAGCTTGTAAACATATACCTCTCGATTTAAGTTTATTATAAGTTTTCCTTTTATTTCTCCAGGATTTGATCATGGACTCCCATATTGCGGACTTATATGATCTAATAGACATTTAATTGATAAGGTGTTGGAAATATCCTATGACACATTTTAAAATTTTTAAAGTACAGTTTCCTTATATTATTTAAATCTTGTTCAAAAATTAATGAAACAATCAAAGTGGATCTTGGTGAAATTTCATCCAATATTTGTTCTAAGATCGCCGAAATGTTGTTTAAATCCAATTTACCTTCTCGAGGTTCTTGTCTTTCCCCTGCCTCACCTTTGGGATTAGGAATATAATATAATTTATTTATAGGTGGAATTGCATCCTGTGGAATTTTTATTACTCCGATTAAATATCTTTTAAACATGTCATAAGAATTAATCCCAGTGAGGTTAGGGAAATTTAACAAGCTCAGATTTAACCTTCTATTGAAGTTTTCAATCTGTTCAATTTATTGTTAAACCCAATCCTGACTTCACAAAGGTAATTTTATAAAGTCATTCCTGCACATATCTGGCTACACACACATACACACATAAGTGACTTCTTATAAAGTACAGACTGGTGTAAAAGTATATACCATGATGAGATAGCATGTACTGTACCAGCAAGTGTACACAGGGGAGGAGCTTGAGTGCATCATAGGCAGAGTTAGTATCTATATGCAAAAATTATGAAATACCTTAATCTGTACACATATGCCTTGTTGAGAAGGCTTCAGGTGCTTGATGTTAAAGGCAAAATGTTTGAATAGTTCCACAATTTTCTCATAGGAAGAACACAGAAAGTGAAATGTTCTTTGCAATATGGGGTTCCACAGGGTTTTGTTCCATTAATAAAAATTGTCTATGGTACCTGAAGATTAGAGGGTGGACAGGCGTGATCCAGAAATCTATAGGCTGGTGAGTCTGGCATAAATACAAGGTAAAATGGCAGAAACTATTATATATATTAAAAAAAAAAATCACTGAATATATGGATAAACATGGTTTAATGGAATAGAGTCAACACGGATTTGGCCATGGGAAGTCTTGTCTTGTGTGGATACAGGTTCAGTAGTTGGTATAACGTATCTAGATTTCCAGAAAGTTTTGACAAAATCCTCAAGAGAGACTCCTTAGGAAATTAGAAAGCCACGAGATAGGGGGCAAAATTCTGTTTTGGACTGGGAACTGGTTAAAAGAAAACAGAGAATAAGATTAAATAGCCAAGTCTCTCAATATAGGAAGGTGAATAGTGGAGGACTAAGTGGATCTGAACTGGGACCATTTCTTTTTAACACATGTATAAATTATGTGAAAATGGGAATAAAGGGTGAGTTAATCGAATCTGCAGATGATACATTATTCAAAGTTGTTAAATCACATGCAGGTTGTGAGAAATTGCAAGAGGACCTTGGGAGGCTAGACAGATGAAATTTAATGTTGACCAATAAAAAGTGATGGACACAGGGAATAATAAATTATAACTACATAATACTAGGTTCAATATTAAGGAGGCAGCTCTATATTGGGTGCCCTGATTTAGTTCTATAAGGCATAATTTGGTATCAGTGATCCTCACATTTACATGCCTGCTCCAACCCCAAAATAAAAATAAAAAAGCCAAGTCTTGAGCACTGTTCCTTCTAAGTTGTGCGGGAGTCCTCCAATTGCATTGCTGCCAATAGGGGGTGGTGCTTCAATGTTGTGTTTTCAATCACGAGAGGCAGGCAGGTTATATGGAGTCTGGCAGAGCTTTCCTGTCCCTCACTATTGAAAATGTGAGAGTGAAATAGCGCCTCCCACTGGCAGAGCTGTAGGTGGAGGAATCCCGCACAGCTAGAGTGAATAGTGGCCTTGAGGCTGAGTAAGGAGGATAAAAGCAAAATGCATATGTAAAAAGAAGATAGTCTTTATTTAAAATCTAAAGGCTGCCAGATATTTACACATTTGTGCACAACATGGCCATGTTTCTCTTTGAAATGGCTACATCAGGGGCTAAATTACCAGCTGGTGGAAAATTAGACTTTGAAGTTAGCTGGTGGAAAATTACAGCCTTTGAAGTTTGTAATTTTCCACCAGCTGGTGCTTTTAATCTTCTTATCAGTTGGACCAGACGTGGTAAAGTTTGTAATTTTCCACCAGCTGGTAATTTAGCTCCTGATGAAGCCATTTCAAGGCGAAACATGGTTATGTCAGGCACAGATGTCTAAATCTTTGGGAGCCTTTGGATTTTAAATAAAGGCTATCTTCTTATTAGGTCTGCCTTTTGCGTTGTTCCTCCATGTTGGATTTGGTGGAACATTTGCTTTGTTTTCTCACCATTGAGGCTGAGTGAGACAATTCAAGTCTTAAGTATAAAGTCATGGTATTTCAAAGAGTGGGCATTAAGAAAAAGAAATAAGAGTGATGAGTACTCTCAAGTCTAGATTTGAATGGAGGCAGATTATGCAATAAATGAGCCTAGGAAGACCTAAGGGTACAAACTAGCATATAGAGAGTAAAGAGGTTAGTGGTAAATATGAAAATCTTAAAACTGATAATCAATGTTGCTCCCCAAATAAGGGGGGGGGGTGATGTGCCATGTTTCCTAGAGTTGTAAAGTAGTATTCTAAATTATCTGGGATGATAATACTCAGAAAAGCCTATTTACAATAGTCAATTGAATTAATAATCAATATGATTGTTGCAGTTGTCTGGGTCTAGCCACATCAGATGTGACAAAACCCAGACAACTGCAACAATCATGACACCAGCCTTGGAAGTCTTTGAGAACATAATAATCAATACATTTTCCATGTATCTTAAAGTCATTAACCAGGCAAGAAGTGAAGTATGAGGCAAAACCAAAGAAGAAAAATGTATATCATAGTACAGTTGGTGATCAATGAGAACACTCAGCTCACATATATAATCTTCAATGGCTATAGTAGTTCCAGATATGTGAGAGAGATGGCAAAGTGATAGGTGATTTTTTTTCTAGATAAAACAGTTGGTTTTGATTTAGAAGGGTTGAGTTTAAACTTGTGTCTAGAAAGCCAGGAAACTACTGCAGCACAGTTTTTCTTTATTTGTCTTTCTACGGGGTCTTTCCTTCTTTCCTGTCATTCATATAATTTAACATACCCATGATCACAGTTTTGGTACTGTGGTATAGTCTAAAACCAGCTTTCTACAAAGCAGGGCCTACACACAAAAAGGCCTTCTTCAAAGTGGCCATCCGAAGATTCTCCATAACTGTAGGCATCTGCCTCAAATGATCCTCTTACATTCTTGAATGCTGAGTCCATCCATCACCAATTACCTGAAGCAATTTTGCTAATTTCAAGAATCCAAGTTCTCTCAAGAAAGCATTACTTTCTATAAAAACCTTTTTCGACAGCAGACCATGTTCCTTCATACCATGTTAAGGATTCCTATGTAGTGGTTCTCCCATTCCATGGAGATATGATCACTAAGGGAGGGGAGAGTTATGAATGTGGGCTACTGTTAAAACAGATTATTTTACCACAAGTTGTGCTATTTTAGCACAGGGTCTCTTTGCCTAAAATGGGATCCTGTGCTAAAATTGCACAACATTTGATAAAATAACATGCCTTAATAGGGAAGGAAAATGGGACTTGATATACTGCCTTTCTGAGATTTTTGCAACTACATTCAAAGCGGTTTACATATATTCATGTACTTATTTTGTACCAGGGGCAATGGAGGGTTAAGTGACTTGCCCAGTCACAAGGACCTGTAGTGGGAATTAAACTCAGTTCCCCAGGACCAAAGTCCACTGCACTAACCACTAGGCTACTCCTCCACTAGCAACACGCCCTGTAGAAGCCTGCCCTTGCAGATCTGCAATGCAGCCGCACAGGCTTCTGTTTGTCTGACGTCCTGCACGTATGTGCAGGACGTCAGACTCACAGAAACAGAAGCCTGCGCAGCCGCATTGCTCCTCTTCAATCTGTTCAAAATTCTGCTGCACGACTAATATTCTGCCAGGGTTGTTATGCTCATATTAGCCCTCTCCTCAAGTCACTTCACTGGCTTCCTATCCATTTATGCATACAGTTCAAACTCCTCTTATTGACCTATAAGTGCATTCACTCTGCAGCTCCTCAGTACCTCTCCACTCTCATCTCTCCCTACATTCCTCCCTGGGAACTCCGTTCACTGGGTAAATCTCTCTTATCTGCACCCTTCTCCTCCACCGCTAACTCCAGACTCCGTTCTTTTTATCTTGCTGAACCATATGCCTGGAATAGACTTTCTGAGCCGATACGTCAAGCTCCATCTCTGGCCATCTTCAAATCTAAGCTAAAAGCCCACCTTTTTGATGCTGCTTTTAACTCCTAACCCTTATTCACTTGTTCAGAACCCTTATTTTATCATCCTCACCTTAATATTCCCTTATCTCTTGTTTGTCCTGTTTGTCTAGATTGTAAGCTCTGTCGAGCAGGGACTGTCTCTTCATGTTCAAGTGTACAGCACTGCATACGTCTAGTAGCGCTATAGAAATGATAAGTAGTAGTAGTAGTAATAGTAGAGTCATGGGCATTTCTAAAATCTATGTATGTTATTATAGAATACACCCAGCCCACACCTAATTTAGGCATCAGCATTTACACCAAGTTTTACTTGGCGTAACTGCCTGCAACTAAATTTAGTCACACGGATCATCGCTCAGTGGATTCTATAAACCGTGTGGAAATTTAGGCTTATTCTATAAATTATGCCTAAATTAAGGCAAATTTTAAAAAATGTGTTTAGACAAATTTCATTTCGGTGCCAATTTTTTAGGCATGATATATTATTATTATTATTATTATTATTTATTGCATTTGTACCCCACATTATCCCACCTATTTGCAGGCTCAATGTGGCTTACAGAGTGTTGTTATGATATAGTCATGACAGGATCTAAGATACAATCGGTAGTATTCAGAAGCTGTATGAAGGATTAGAGAGGTAAGTGATTAGGTAGGGTGGTGTAAGAGGTGTATTTTAATCCTTAAGTGGGTTGGGTGGGATTAAGTCATTAAGGGTTCTTTTTGTAAGCTTTGTTGAAGAGATGTGTCTTCAAAGATTTGCGAAAGTTGATTAGATTATCCATGGTTTTCAAGGTTGTGAATAGTGCGTTCCATAGCTGTGTACTTCTGTACGAGAAGGTAGTGGCGTATGCCTGCTTATATTTAAGTCCTTTGCAGCTGGGGAAGTTCAGATTGAGGAATTTGTGGGCTGATCTTTTGGCATTTCTGGGTGGCAGGTCCACTTGGTTTAACATGTAGAGTGGGGCATCTGCGTGTATGATTTTGTGTACGGTCGTGCAGATTTTAAACTCAATGCGTTCCTTGAGAGGGAGCCAGTGTAGTTTCTCTCTTAAGAGTTTTGCGCTTTCGTATTTAGTTTTTCCAAATATGAGTCTGGCTGCGGTATTCTGAGCTGTTTGGAGTTTTTTAATAGTCTGCTCTTTGCAGCCAGCGTACAACATCCAGATGACTTATTACCATTGACTGTACCAGGGTGCGGAAAATGTTTCTCGAGAAGAAAGGTTTCACTCTTTTGAGTTTCCACATCGAGGAAAACATCTTTTTCATCGTGTTCTTCACTTGGGTATCAAGTGTGAGGTTTCAATCGATAGTGACTCCAAGAATCTTCAGATTTTCTGAGATGGGAAGAGTGCAGTATGGTGTGGTTATGGTGGAGTAGTTGCTTGTGTTATACTGGGAGGTGAGTACTAGGCATTGAGTTTTTTCTGCATTGAGTTTTAGCTGGAACGAGTCTGCCTAAGTGTGCATGATTTGGAGGCTTTGGTTGATCTCGTTGGTGATTTCATTTAGGTCATGTTTGAACGGGATGTAGATTGTGACATCGTCTGCATATATGTATGGGTTAAGGTTTTGATTGGCTAATAGTTTGGCTAATGGAGTCATCATTATAGGATCTGGTCCAAATTTCATAATATTAAAAAAATACTAACCAGCTCATTTTCGAAGGAGATCACCGGCCATCTTCCAACACAAATCGGGAGATGGCCAGCGATCTCCTGAAGTCGGCAAAATCGGTATAATCGAAAGCTGATTTTGGCCGGCTTTAACTGCGTTCCATCGCGTGGCAGGCGAAAGTTCAAGGGGGGCGTGTCGGCATGGTAGCGAAGGTAGGACGGGGGCGGGACGGGGGCGTGCGTTGAGATGGCCGGCTTTGCCCGATAATGGAAAAAAGAAAGCCGGCCTTGACGAGCATTTCGCCGACTTCACTTGGTCCCTTTTTTTTCAGGTCCAAGTCCCAAAAAAAATGCCTGAACTGACCAAATGACCACCGGAGAGAATTGGGGATCACCTCCCCTGACTCCTCCAGTGGTCACTAACCCCCTCCCACCCTCAAAAAAACAACTTTAAAAACTTTTTGTGCCAGCCTCTATGCTAGCCTCAAATGTCATACTCAGGTCCATCGCACCAGTATACAGGTCCCTGGAGTAGTTTTAGTGGGTGCAGTGCACTTCAGGCAGGCGAACCCAGGCCCATCCCCCCCACTTGTTACACTTGTGGTGGTAAATGTTAAGCCCTCCAAAACCCCTCAAAACCCACTGTACCCACATGTGGGTGCCCCCCTTCACCCCCTTAGGGCTATGGTAGTGGTGTATAGTTGTGGGTAGTGGGTTTTGGGGGGGGGGGTTGGGGAGCTCAGCACCTAAGGTAAGGGAGCTATGCACCTGGGTGCTATTTTAATTTTTTTTAAACTTTTTAGAAGTGCCCCCTAGGGTGCCCGGTTGGTGTCCTGGCATGTGAGGGGAACTAGTGCACTACGAATCCTGGCCCCTCCCACGATGAAATGCCTTGGATTTGGCCAGGTTTGAGATCGCCAGCTTCAGTTTCCATTATGGGCAAAAACCGAGGCTGACCATCTCAAATCCGGCCATCTCTGACATTTGGGTCGCCCCAACCGTATTATCGAAAAAAAAAAGATGGCTGGCCATCTTTTTCGAAAATACAGTTGGCTCCGCCCCTTCACGGCACCGTCCTCGGAGATGGCTGGCCATGAAGATGGCCGGCGCTATTCGAAAATGCCCCTCCATGGGTCCCTTTTACTAAACTGCAGTAAAATTTACAGTTACCATGACTTAATATGGGACTTCATTGCATGGTGGCTGCAAATTTAACATGGCATCCAATGGGTGCATTGCCAACATCAGTCTTTACAGATCCCGCATTAAAAGGTCCTTTAACACTAGTTACTTTGTTTGGAGTTAGCACAGGAGCACATAGGGCTAGATTCTATATATGGCACCTGAAAACTCTGTGTGGTAAAAAAATGCTCCTAGACATATTCTCTAAAGTACGCCTAAATTTAATAGAATAGGCTTAAATTTAAACGCGGTATATAGAATACACTGAGTGCCTCTCCACACAACCAAATTTGGCCGCATCCATTTAGGCCATGTTTTACTTGGTGTAAATCCTGATGCCTATATTAGGCACAGAGCAGGTGTCTTCTATAATAATGTGCATAGATTTTAGAAATGCCCATTCCATGCCTATAACCATGCCCCCTTTTCAACTGTGTGACTTGGAATTTTTGCACACCATGTTACAGAATATGCTTAGTGAGCTGTACTCGTAAATCGTAATTAATGCCAATTAGTGCTGATTGCTTAACATCCAATTGACAGCACTAATTAGTTAATTAACCAATTAAGTTACATGCACTATTACAGAATACACTTCAATTTCCATGCAGAAATTAAGGCGCGATATATAGCATTTGTGGAATAGCATCTTCTATTTAGGAGGCGTTCAGTGATCCCACATCAACTGTACATTAATCAGTCAACACACTGTAAATGCAGCGTGCTACTTAAGGGCCCCTTTTACCAAGCTGCAGCAAAAGGGGGCTGGTGCTAGTGTCAGCATTTGTTTTATGTGTGTTGAGGCCCCCTTTTACCACAGCTGGTAAAAGGGAAGTCTCGCTTTCCTATAGGAAATGGCTATTATTATTATTAGCATTTGTATAGCGCTACCAGACGCATGCAGCGCTGAACACCTGATACAAAGAGACAGTCCCTGCTCAAAAGAGCTTACAATCTAAATAATACAGACAGACAAGACAGTTACAGGTGAGGGAAGTAATGGGTGAGAAGGGAGGAAGGGACAAGGGGAGGGCAATTGTGGCTAGGAGCCAAAAGCAGCAGTGAAAAGGTGGGTTTTCAGCATAGATTTGAAAACAGGTAGAGATGGAGCTAGACGTATAGGTCCAGGAAGTCTATTCCAGGCATAAGGTGCCGCGAGAGAAAAGGAGCAAAGCTTGGAGTTAGCAGGGGAGGAGAAGGAGGACGACAAGAGAGATTTGTCCAGTGAGCGGAGTTCATGGGGAGGAATGTAGGGAGAGATGAGAGCGGAGAGGTAATGGGGGGCTGCAGAGCGGATGCATTTAAAGGTCAGTACAAGAAGTTTAAACTGAATGCGGAAGCGGACAGGGAGCCAGTGAAGTGACTTGAGGAGCAGGCTAGTGTGGGTATAACGATTCTGGCGGAAAACAAGTTGTGCCGCAGAATTTTGGACAGATTGGAGAGGAGAGAGATGGCTGAGCGGAAGACCAGTGAGAAGTAAATTGCAATAGTCCAAGCGAGAGGTGACAAGGGTGTGGATAAGGGTTCTGGCAGCGTATTCAGAAAGGAAGGGGCGAATTTTGCTAATATTGTAGATAAAGAAGCGACAGGTTTTGGCGATCTGTTGAATATGGGCAGAGAAGGAGAGAGAGGAATCAAAGATGACTCCAAGGTTACGATCCGCACAGCCATTTCGGGAGGAATCCCTTACTGCCACCCATTGAGCTGGTAGTAAAGGCTCCCTTGTGGCACTGCCCGATTACCATTGGTACACTCCAGCGCTACAAAAATAGATACATTCTTGTAGCACCGGAAATGGCACGCTAGGGATGGGAAGTACTGCCGGGCTGCTGCGGTAGCCCAGCGCTACTTCCTGTATAGTGAGTGGTAAACCTGCATTGGGCTTACAGCCGCTTAGTAAAAGGAACCCTAAATGCCATTCATGCCCAGTCTTGCATTAGTCAGTTACTGCAAAGCTCTTTAACGCAGTTCCACACTAACAATTAAGATGTGATATTAAAGCATTTTAGTAAAAGGGCCCCTGAAATAAGTATATATTCTAACAAACAAAACACTAAAGTAAGAATACTTTAAGAATATATTTGTTTATAAAATCCAAGGCTTAAGGCCATTATAATGAAGCCAGCCAGAAAAGACAATAATAAAATAGCTCATAAAAGATATTAAAACTCTTTGCATGCATCTCATATTTAAGCCTAATTTAAAAATGTTTTTCATCAAAGGCTTTTTAAGCAAGTAGGATTTAAGTTGTTTTCTCTCTGATTGAACAGTGAAGCATAATGACATTGGTAACATATTCCATAGCACTGGATTGTTGAGCACAAATCATCTAATTGATGAATTGAGGTTGCAGGGTGGTAGACTTAGGAGTAATGTCAGAAAATTCTTTTTCACGGAGAGGATGGTTGATGCCTGGAATGTCCTCCCAAGGGAGGTGGTGGGAAAAAAAACTGTGGTGGAATTCAAAAAATGTGGGATGAACACAGAGGATCTCTAATTAGAAAATGAATGATATAAAAAGCAAAACTTAAAAGGTCGCATATGTGTTTGCATGTCAACTGGTGCTTAGATGGAGACTCTGGCTGCATCAACTAATGCTGGTACTGAGCTGGCTTGTAAGGTCTGAGTCCCACATATAGCAATCCGGTTTAGGCTGGGCTGGACAGAGCTTTGACGGAAACTCCAGTAATTTGAAGCACGAGGACAGTGCCAGGCAGATTTTTACTGTCTTTGTCCTGCAAATGACAAGATGGATTTGGATAGGCTGGAGTGGGCTTTGACAGCAACTCTAGCAGTTGGAACATAAGGACAGAGCTGGACGGACTTCTATGGTCTATGTCCCAGAAACTCCAAAGAAAGACCATGATCAAGTATGATGTTGATTTAAATCTGTTGATCTGTCAAAAAGACAAGACTTCAAGTAGACATTTGTCAGCTAAACATAATATTCTAGGAAATTCTAAGATCATGGAAACTCATTTTCATTTTTTTCAAATTCAGGTTTAAAGCAAACTTTAAAAGCTAAGTAGTAAGGACTAGTTTGATGGATTAGTGGTAATGATGTGAACTGTCATGCAGATAACTTGGGGTCTTCTGGATAGTGGGCAGTGTCTGCCTCAACAGGGTACACATACCAAATAGCATTAGCACCTAGACTTTAAACTATGTCCTAACCATCTCTCTATCAAAAGTACAGCCAACTTAAACTGGCTTGGCTCCACTGGGAGGAACAGATAGATCATCTAATTCTGCTATGGCACCTAGTCCTACTGGGTATGCATACATACCCTAAAAGTCAAGTTTAGTTTGTTTTTTTCAATAATACTTTTGTTTAAATAATACTTGTGATTCAGAGTCTCTTCTAATGAAACCTCAATGGTGCAACAGCAAGATTTTAACTAGTAATAAACCAGTACAATAAAAACTTTGTCAATGTATAACAACTCTCAAAAATCAAGAGGATTGGAGGACTAAAACAAATTCAACCAAAAACAACACATAACTTCCAACGTAAATTTTCTTCTGTATTCAATGTACTTAAGGAGCTTTAAATTTAAAAGTAGGAAAAAGCCTTCGAGTGTCATTGAGGCACTAAAATTGTTCCATCTACAGTACATTCAATCATTAGCGTAAAAAACCTCCTATTTAAATGCTTTATTCATATTTAAATTTTATGTTTATGTGTCTCATTACACAACACTCGTTTTCATTTTTTTTACTCTTGTTATGTATTTTTTTTAAAATTCATGAACCAAGGACTTAACTATTCATACATGCTATAGGTCCTCAAACGGAGCCTCCCAAGGAAAATAGAGACTTGCTCTGAACCTGAGAATGCCTAGCCTTGTTCCTGGTTATCTCTCTTCTAATGAGATGGACATTAGTAACATACAGGGGCATAATCAAACTGCGGCAGCCATCTATATGGCCGGCGCCGCAAACAGCAGTCCCGAACCGTATTATCGAAAAAGATGGCTGGCCAGCTTTCATTTCGATAATATGGTTGGGGCCGGCCAAATGTCAGAGATGGCTGGGTTTGAGATGGCCGGCATCAGTTTTCACCGATAATGGAAACTAATGCCGGCGATCTCAAACCCGGACAAATCCAAGGCATTTGGTCATAGGAGGAGCCAGCATTTGTAGTGCACTGGTCCCCATAACATGCCAGGACACCAACCTGCTTATAATCGAACGAGAAAAACGCCCAAGTTCCGACCTAAATCGGGAGATGGACGTTTATCTCACAAAAACGAATAACACGGTATAATCAAAAGCCGAACTTGGACGTTTTCAACTGCACTCAATCGCGGAAGTGTACAAAGTTGATGGGGCGTGTCGGAGGAGTGGTGAAGGCGGGACTGGGGCATGGTTATCACCCGAACAGAGATGGGCGCCTTTCGCCGATAATGGAAAAAAAGTATGCGTTTGTAGCTAGAATTTAAGGCACTTTTCCTGGACCCTGTTTTTTCACGAATAAGGCCCCAAAAAGTGCCCTAAATGACCAGATTACCACCAGAGGGAATCGGGGATGACCTCCCCTGACTCCCCCAGTGGTCACTAACCCCCTCCCACCACAAAAAATGATGTTTCACAACTTTTTATTTTCACCCTCAAATGTCATACCCACCTCCCTGGCAGCAGTATGCAGGTCCCTGGAGCAGTTGTTAGGGGGTGCAGTGGACTTCAGGCAGGTGGACCCAGGCCCATCCCCCTACCTGTTACAATTGTGCTGCTTAATGCTTAGTCGTCCAACCCCCCCAAACACACGTGTAGGTGCCCCCCTTCACCCCTTAGGGCTATAGTAATGGTGTAGACTTGTGGGCAGTGGGTTTTGAGGGGAATTTGGGGGGCTCAACACACAAGGGAAGGGTGCTATGCACCTGGGAGCTCTTTTACCTTTTTTTTGTTTTTGTAAAAGTGCCCCCTAGGGTGCCCGGTTGGTGTCCTGGCATGTGAGGGGGACCAGTGCACTACAAATCCTGGCCCCTCTCACGAACAAATGCCTTGGATTTATTCGTTTTTGAGCCGGGCGCTTTCATTTTCCATTATTGCTGAAAAGCAAAAATGCCCAGCTCACAAATTGTCGAATAAAACATGGACATCTATTTTTTTCGAAAATACGGTTCGGTCCGCCCCTTCACGGACCCGTTCTCGGAGATAAACGCCCATGGAGGTAGACGTTTTCGTTTGATTATGCCCCTCCAACCGGGCACCCTAGGGGGCACTGCAGTGGACTTCAAAAATAGCTCCCAGGTGCATAGCTCTCTTACCTTGGGTGCTGAGCCCCCCCAAATCCTCCCCAAACCCACTCCCCACAACTGTACACCACTACCATAGCCCTTAGGGATGAAAGGGGGCACCTACATTTGGGTACACTGGGTTTTGGAGGGCTTAACATTTACCACCACAAGTGTAACAGGTAGGGGGGATGGGCCTGGGTCCACCTGCCTGAAGTGCACTGCACCCACTAAATACTGCTCCAGGGACCTGCATACTGCTGTCAGGGAGCTGGGTATGACATTTGAGGCTGGCATAGAGGCTGGCAAAAAAATATTTTTTGGGGGGTGGGAGGAGGTTGGTGACCACTGGGGGAGTAAGGGGAGGTCATCCTGGATTCCCTCCGGTGGTCATTTGGTCAGTTGGGGCACCTTTTTGAAGCTTGGTCCAGAAAAAAAAGGTACCAAGTGAAGCCGGCGAAATGCTCGTCAGGGCCGGCTTTCTTTTTCCATTATCGGGCGAAGCCGGCCATCTCGTGACCATGCTTCCGACCCGTCTTTGCTACCCTACCGACATGCCCCCTTGAAGTTTGGCCGGCTCCACGACGGAAAGCAGTTGGTGCCGGCCAAAATTGGCTTTAGATTATACCGATTTGGCCGGGTTCCGGAGATCGCCGGCCATCTCCCGATTTGTGTTGGAAGATGGCCGGCGATCTCCTTTGAAAATAAGCTGGATAGTAACATAGTAAATGACAGCAGATAAAGACCTATATGGTCCATCCAGTCTGCTCAACAAGATAAACTCATTTTACATGGTATGCAATACTTTATATGTATACCCGAGTTTGATTTGTCCTCGCCATTCTCGGGACACAAACCGTAGAAGTCTGCCCAGAACTGTTCTTGTACTAAAAGTTCTGAAGCTAACTTCGAAGCCCCTTAAAATTTACACTCTAGCCCATCCATACCTATTCAATCACGATCAGGGCACAGACCATAGAAGTCTACCCAGCACTGGCTTTGCTTCCCAATTACCGGTGTTGCCACCCAGTCTCCGCTAAGATTCTGTGGATCCATTCCTTCTAAACAGGATTCCTTTGTGTTTATCCCATGGATGTTTGAATTCCACTATGGTTTCCATCTCCACCACCTCCTGCGGGAGGGCATTCCATGTATCCACCACCCTTTCCGTGAAAAATACTTCCTGACCTTACTTCTGAGTCTGCCCCCCTTTCAACCTCAATTCATGTCCTCTAGTTCTATTGCCTTCCCATCTCCAGAAAAGGTTTGTTTGCACATTAATACCATTCAAATATTCGAAAGTCTGTATCATGTCACCCCTGTTTCTCAAAGAGGAAAATGAATACACTGAGTTACAATGTTTTGTATTGCAGCAGTTGCAGTCCTCCCCCTGTGGGGGTAATTTAGATCATTTATTGATATAGTGGGAACATCGGTGGATCTACCGTTTGCAAACTAAGAGTTTGAATACTTCCACAGAATGGAGTGTGTTTTTGTGAAGATTTTCCCCTTTGGGTTTCCATAACAGGTTTGACCAGTTCTGATTGGCTGCCTGGTTAAATATTGTCCTGTTAAATCTTGAGCGCCATTTTGAAGAAAATATGTTGAAGAGATGCCAGTTTAAGAATGACAAGTAACATACTTTCCAGGTTCTGGCTGGGTTCTTGGCTTTTTGTGGTTTTTAAAATTGATTTTGTTTTTCAGCTGGCATGTGGGCATGTTGGACAGTGCAATTCCCTTGATAAAGCTGGAGGACAAAACGGGTCCCCATTGGGAGCACTGGAATGAAGTTAAGTGCCTGATGTTAAGTGCCTTATGAAAGTTTTGATATTTTAATTGCAAAATTGAAAATTATATAAAAAATGCAAACATGAAAAGGACATAAGCAATATGGAGGTTTTTCTGACCTATGATTAAGCAGCCTGCCCATTTAGTGCTAAATTGTCTGTGCTTCGGCACTGAGCACTAGGGGCTTCTGAGGTCTTTTCCTCCTAGTCTTTTAATTTTTAAAAAAGTACTACATAAATACTAGAACAAGATTAGCACAGGCTTTTGTTAGAAGTAATCACCAATTTAGCCATCTCTATTAATACTTCTATAGAGATATGGGATGGTGCTGTTCTTTGATTCAAGATCTCTTCAATCTTATCTAGTGTGACTTGTTGAGAGATGTTAGTATATAAAGCTAACACATCCATGGTAACTATAAATCTCTCAGGCTGTATATTAGTCATCTTATCAAGCAAGCAAGCAGGATGCATAAGCACCGCCATACAAATTATGGGGGAAGCCTTAAAACAGCAGAGACAAAACACTTGTCGGCACATATCCCCTTTCACAGAAGCATTCAAGATAAGTACTTCAGAGTTTTTTGTTATATATTATTTTCAAGAAGAAGTTAATATGACTATTGGACAAAACTAATATAAATTAACATTAAAAAATTATAAAAACAATATCATTATTTTGGTGAGAGAACAAAGTAAGAAATTTAAGACTGATAATTGGGTTGATGATGAAATAAAATGTTTCACCTGCTTTCATAACAGGGAGTATTCCCATTGGAAGATCACCTTTGATGGTCCGTTAAGTCATTGAGGGGTACTTTTACAAAGGTGTGCTGAAAAATGGCTTGTAGTATTTTAGGTGCGAGGTTTGGGCGCGTGCCGATCCATTTTTCAGCAAGCCTATATAAAAGACCTTTTTTTTGCCAAAAATGGACGTGCGGCAAAATGAAAATTGTAAAGACTTACGTGGTAAGTGGGCGGTAATGACCTATGCATGCCAAATGCCAATTGGCATGCGTCCGTTACTTGCGCCCTGAAATAAAAAAATATTTTTCAGACACACATATCAGATGTGCACCAAAAAATGAAATTACTGCAAGGGCCACGTGGTAACTGGGCAGTAACTCCATTTTGGAACACACTGGGCATGTGTAGGCGCCTACGCGGCTTAGTAAAAGGGCCCCTGAGTGTAATTCAAGTAGACATATGTAGTAATTTTATGTTTGTTGCTCAAAATCTCAGGACCATCATTAAAGGAGGAAGACAAACATGCAGAGCATCTTGGACATGACTCTGAGCCCCAAGCAATGTGAGATTGCACCCCACCCTGTAAGAGGAAACACATCACTGTTATTGTGAACAGCTCAGATACTGAAGTGGTTGCTGATGCTTTTCCCATGGATGGGGTAGCAGTAAGTCCTGCACCGGATTTGGAAGTCAGCCTGGCTGGAAGTGTGGGATTTGTGAGTCAAGTGCCTGATTACCATCTGGAGCTGAACTGACCCCAACAGTCTGACCCAGGAGAAGAGCTTGGCATTAGGAGTAAGAAGAAATCTGGAAAAGTAACATTGGAAGAAGTGTGGGAGGCTATTGGGCAAAGGGAGGAATCCTTGGTAAGCCTTTTTGACAAGTTTACTACTGGTCAAGAAGCACTTACAGTCACAGGTGGCAAAGCAAGGGGAACTGTTGTTGAAACAGGAGATTGCAGTACATAATTGTGAGGAAGAACTGAGAACATTGTAGGAGGTTCAAACTTCATTGATCAAAAATAAAATGATGACCCATAAAAATTTGGAAGCTTTAGAGAACTATGAATGTCAACTAAATCTGAGATGCCTTAACTTTTCTAAATCTTCTGTATTGACACCAGTTGATATTTCATGGAAACCCTTCAAATCCCCAGAGACTCACTGCCACCTATAGTTAGAGCATATTATATAGACTGTTGTGGTTCTGATCAGATTGGGGCAAAAAGAGAAAGAACCATGGACAGTTTTGATCTGTCCAGTTTTTTTGGAGAGCATTGATCCTAGTGATAACGAAGGCTACCCTTCTTTGCTTTGGAACCAGATTAGGCGGAAGAACTTTTTGGCCCTTAAGCCACAGCTATTGATACTTGGAGGGTCATTTTTCCTTCAGTTTCCATGTAAATGCTTTGCTAAAATTGATGCCCAAAGTTATGTTTTTACAGATTCTGTCCAATTTAAGAATTTTCTTGAATCAAGTAAACCCCAAGTACTGATATTGGTTTCCACTCCATCTTCTAATGTGAATTAATCATACTTTAATAATAAGCCAGCTATTTAGAGAACATGTTTCTTGTTAAATGTTTTGTGAATATTAACTAGTTATTTAAACTTCTGCTTGACTAGTTTTTATTCTCTTTGCTCCTCCTCCTTTATATCTTATATTTTTCCTAATTACTATGGTATGTTTTGTTAAATGTTCCTTATAAGAGTGCTGTTTCTTTAAATGCATTTTTCTTGGTAACGGAGGGGAGGTTGTATTGGTTTTGAGTATAAGGAACATTTTTTCTTTTGTCAACTTGTTCTTAATACAAATTGATTGTATAGTATAAATATAAAATAAAAAAAAAAGTATTGATTACTAATTGGAACAATCCAATAGTACCAGACTTCAATATTTGGTGGACTTTGCTTTGTTTATTTTAGAAATATGAGCACCCTGCTGCAGCAAAAGTGAAATTTATTTCTGATTCTTGTAAGGGATGGAATAAATTAGATCAATATTTGCAGAGCTGATGATATTATGATTAAATTGTAAAGCAGATCTTTTGTTGTTGAATTGACTTTTGTAATCACTGACACAAAGGGGTAGGATCCCATACCCCTCTTCTTGTTGACATAAAACATCGCAACCTGGTTGTCTGTCTGAATTTGGATAATGTGGTTTTAGAGTTGATCTCTGAAAGCTTTTAGAGCATTCCAAATGGAGTTGGAGATTGAGGAGATTGAGTTGAAGATAAGCCTCCTGAGCAAACCACTGAGCTTCAGTTTGCAGCCCATCCACATGAGCTCCCCAGCCTAGGTTGGCTGCATCCATTGTCAACACCTTTTCATGTGGTGAAATTTGGAATGGAAGTCCAGGAGTCAAATTGGACCAGATCATCCAAGATAGAAGGGCATGTGCCAACTCTGGCGGGATACAAATGACATCCATTAAGTTTCCCATGGCTTGAGACCACTGGGAGGCTAAGGTCAACTGGGCCGCTCTCAAATGGTGCCATGCCATGGGAATGACATGTACTGTGGATGTCAAATGGCCCATCAGTCTCAACATTTGCTGAGCTGAACCTGCTGGCTGCTATGGACCTATGAGGCAAGCACTACCAAGGTATATGCTCTCGCTAGAGAAAGGAAGGCCCAAGCCTGTTCTGTGTCTAGCAGGGCTCCTATGTACTCCAATTGTCATATTGGATGGAGATGGGACGTGAGATAATTTATGACAAACCTCAGTAGCTCTAGCACCTGAATAGTCAACCGCATTGACTCGATTGCCCCCTCGTGAGATGTGTTCTTCATCAGCCAATCATAAGGAAACACATACACTCCCAGTTTGCATAGATATGCTGCGACTATTACAGGAACTTGTGAAATCTCTGGGGGCAGATGCTAGGCCAAATGGCAAAATGCGATACTAGAAGTGGTGTTTCCCCACTCAAAATCTGAGATACCTCCTGTAACTGATGCTAATTTAGAGTGTACCCTCAACAGACTATTTGAAGCACCCACTGGTCAGATGTTATAAGGGAACCAACAAAGAGAGGGTTCAAAGCACAGAACAAATTCCAAGAAACAAAAAAGTACTAGGAGCCTTCACAAGCGGGACAAATCCTTTAATTGCAGGAGTCTTGTACATCAATCTTGTACCATTGACTCGACATGGGCTGTGTTTTGGCGCAAAGCGCCTGCATCAGGTCTCTATATTAAACATAAAAGTAATTAGAAATCACATACTGTGAACCAAATACAATAAAAAAAGATGACATCACAAAGAGAAAACTTGAATGAACCAATGCACATATATAATGTAGACTTGCATATAGAACAATCTGAGGTGTATGTGAACCATCATGTTACAAGTGGAACATTATGGACTTAAGAGTAAATCAAGAAGTGATATTGAAAGTGCCAAATTGGTTTAACTATAAGGGTTTTTATATAAATCAGGCAATAAGTGAAGATGTGTGAAGCTGAATATAGTGAATGCAAAAGATAAAAACATCCTAATGAAAGAGTGCTGTGACAAAAAACTGTCAGTTGGTGGAAATAAGAAAGTCGTTGCATGATTCCTAATGTGATGCAAATGAGAAATGAGTCCTTATGTAACAAAGTGCCAAAATTAGTATTGAGCGACAAAGAACTGAAGAAACTCACCATTCAATCTCTGTTGTTTAGAATGAAAAAAAAACAGCTGAAAGCTGAATGCACAACAAACAGGACTTAAGTCCTTTAAAGAATAACAACACAAGAACATGAAAGATAAGATCAATAGGCAATAAAACATATAACATGCAAATTTTCTAATTGACTTGTCATGATTAACCAGCAAATATTGGAAATATGGGCTCTTAACTTTTCCAGATATCGATTAAAAAACGTATAGCAGTCAGTGCTACTCTAACCATATAACAAGCACTAACATGGAACGCGTCCTGAATGGAAGTTCATATCCATTATCAACAAACCATGTTTATTTTCATTTCCAAGGTACTAGTGAGTATTAGAAAGATGTTCAACTTTTCTCTTAATTAGAAACAGACTTATTGGTAAAAAATTGTTGAAAAAGTAGAGTCAAAACATTTCTATAAGTGACACACCTCATATTGCATTTAACTGTGAAAAATGCACAAACTAAAATCCAGCATTCAACAATAAAAGTAACAGAATCAATTCCTCTAAACTCAATAACTGTCTTTCATGTATAATGTGACAGAGAGCCAAATGGGAGGAAAATAAAGAAGGTAAACTTACTACACAGTAGGAGCATGGCGTCCCTCTTACTCCAAGTGTAATCTAGCAAAAGATGGCGCTTCATTGCACAATACAAATAATGGCAAACTAGCTGATGTCATCATGACATTTTGCATTACTTATTTAAAAAGGTGATGCTTGCTTAACTTCAAACAGAAATTAGTGACTGATGATTCAATTCAGACTAATCACGCCAAACAAAATACACTACATTATCACAGTGCAGACCGGATGGGATTCATGGTGGTATGTACAGTGGTGGAAATAAGTATTTGATCCCTTGCTGATTTTGTAAGTTTGCCCACTGACAAAGACATGAGCAGCCCATAATTGAAGGGTAGGTTATTGGTAACAGTGAGAGATAGCACATCACAAATTAAATCCGGAAAATCACATTGTGGAAAGTATATGAATTTATTTGCATTCTGCAGAGGGAAATAAGTATTTAATCCCTCTGGCAAACAAGACCTAATACTTGGTGGCAAAACCCTTGTTGGCAAGCACAGCGGTCAGACGTCTTCTGTAGTTGATGATGAGGTTTGCACACATGTCAGGAGGAATTTTGGTCCACTCCTCTTTGCAGATCATCTCTAAATCATTAAGAGTTCTGGGCTGTCGCTTGGCAACTCGCAGCTTCAGCTCCCTCCATAAGTTTTCAATGGGATTAAGGTCTGGTGACTGGCTAGGCCACTCCATGACCCTAATGTGCTTCTTCCTGA